>NC_134080.1:205763293-206374137 GCF_000715075.1 Nicotiana tabacum
GTTATATTTGGTTTTATCTGATTTTTACATGTTTGAGCCTAATGTGCTAAATGCTGCTTTTACCGCTTTGATACTACATGAACTGTGTATAAACTGTGCCGAAACCCATCTCCTCTCTGAGTCTTCTAAATCATGAAGAAGGGTGTACTTCGTACGACTTCTTTTCTGTATAGTGTAAAATTCCAATTTAGAACGAGGTTCGGACAAGTTGCTAAGCCGGTGAAGCTTCTGTATTCCCGGTACGCTACCCCCTCGGCTCGAGCTGTCCGCTCGGGTAAGCCAGGTCTAGAACAAACACCCAGGTTCTGAACCTAGTATAACAAAACCACATGTCAGATCCCTAGTAGGAACGTTTGTTTGCATCACGTGCATCTGACTTTGGAGGCTCAACACAGGGGTTGGGTTTGTCTAGGACAGGTGCACCAAAAATGAAAATGACCATCCTGATGCATCTTATTTGTTTTATGTGCATTTATTTGCTCGGTCTTGCATGTTGACCGGCTTCTGAGTCTCGGGAGTGTAAAAAATAAAATAAAATAAAAATAGCAAGTGGAAAGTTATTTGATTAATTTAGAAAAAATTAGTGTCCAAGTACTGTCGAAATGCTGCCGAATTTTTTTTTTTAAAAAAAAACATATATATTTTTACTTTTAGAATTGTTGGTTTGCCTAGAAAGCAGAAAGTGTGTAGGAATAAGTCTTTTATTTTAATTTGCTTTATTTAAAAAAAAAATGAAAAAGGAAAATAGTTTTTTTTGATATAAAAGAAAAAGGAAAAATTTGTTTGTTTTCAAAAAAAAAATTAGTTAGTTTATAGCCTGAATTACGCGGGTATGATTCTCACCGGATGAGAGATCAGAGGCAAACCTCTTTGGTTTCGGCTCACCATATTCAAAAAAATCCAAAAATATTTAACATTACTCACTTCTTTAGAAAGTTTTTCTTTTAGACCTCAAATTTTTTTTTTTAAAAAAATATATATTTCCTTTTAATCTCAAAATCCCAATTATTTGCTTATAAGATATTCAAAATAAAATTCAAAAATATTTTTCTGTAGTATTTCTTTCATAAATTCAGAATATTGGTTCAAAAATATTTCCTTTCTCCTTAAAAGTTTTTTTTTCAAGAAAAAAAAATTAAAATCCAAAAAATATTTCTTTAGAATATAGATAGTTTTTAAGTCAAATAAAAGTTTTTCCTTCTTTAATCACTATAATAAATGTGCAGGATGAGCACAAGTCAAAATGAACCATTCTCAGTGTGTAGCGAGGTCCCTTCGCAACTCCATATGTGGTGGAATGATATGGGAAAGGATAGTATAAAGATAGTGGAAAGAGTTTTGGGAGGTTTTGTCGATCTGTTGAATATCAAGCCAAGGACAGATATCATCGAGGCTCTAATACCGTTCTGGGACCCAACACGCAACGTGTTTCGTTTTGCTGACTTTGAACTTTCACCTACACTAGAGGAAGTCGCCGGATATGCAGGGTTGAATGGGAAACTAAGAGGGCAGTATTTACTTTCACCAAGACCAGTATCTCCGCACGCGTTCTTGGATTTGCTAAGCATTAGTCGGAAGGTACAGAATGATGATTTGTCGAAGGGATGTTGTACTCTCCAATTCTTGTATCAACGGTACGGAATTCCTCAGGGTTTGGAAGAACCAAACCTCGGATTAATTCACACTGGGAACAGAATCAAGTGGGAAGCAAGACGTACTTTGGCATTTATCACAGCATTTCTGGGAGTTGTGGTCTGTCCCCGCAAAGATAAAAAAATAGAGATAGGCCTTGTAGGGATGGCCGATGTTGCAATCAAAAGAACCGACAGTACTGTGGTTCCTTTAATTTTGTCCGAAATCTACCGAGCTTTAACTATATGCCGAGAAGGAGGCATGTTCTTTCAGGGATGCAATCTGTTACTCCAGCTGTGGATGCAAGAACACCTCCATCACCGAGTGGAATACATGAACCACGGGTTGACTGAGAGAAACTGCATTAGTGGCTTTGAGAAACGAATGACAGGCGTCATATTTCCCGAAGGCGTCGAAGCATGGCTTGCACAATTGAGGTCAACAACATCCGACCAAGTTGAATGGGCATTTGGGTGGTTGAATGATACTGAGGTAATATACATGGCGGCCGAGGAATGTCATGTTCTTTTGATGGGACTTCGTAGCATTCAACCATATGCTCCTCATCGGGTACTGCGCCAACTAGGAAGATTTCAGGTAATTCCCACTGATGAGGATCTAAGCAAGCACGCCATTGAGTTGAGTCCAGGAGTCGTGTTCCCCGAAGGAAAAATTAGAAAGCTGTGGCACGAATGTAGATTCCTTGAACCCAAGACTATGGTTCGAGAGCTGGCTAAGGGTGAGGTAGACCCAAAATACGATGTTTGGTTCGGGAAAAGGTTCCAGATTCGTCAGAGGCCTGCCAAAAGAGCTCACGTCCAACAATTTACGGATGATTCGCAGGAACAGTGGGGCTGGTTAGTGAGAGAGGAAGGCTACCGGGTTGAAATCGGGAAGCTGAAGCGACAAATTGAAAGGCTTATGTTTGAAAACAACGTTCAAGTAGCCTCAGAGCAGGGTGAGAAGAACAAATTAGCCAAAGAAAACCAGGCACTGAAAGCCCGAATTCGCCAATTCAGTAAGAGTGATAGCGACCGACAGAAACGTCGCTCTGATGAAAGGTTGATAGCGGAATTGAGAAATCAAGTCAGCCAAAGCCGAGAAGACTTGGAGAGATCCCAGGCTTGTATAACAAGAATGCGGGTCAGGTGGGCTACAGTTACAACATCACGGAGAGAGCACCTATGGCAAGTAAAAAGGGACTACGAAATGAGTGTTGCGACATTGAGAGAGATAAACTCCATTCTCAATAATCGGGTCCTCAAACAAGCCCAGGATGCTAGAACATATAGAGAACACTGCCATGAGTCGATAGCCCGGATGGAAGAACAAATGGAGAGGTTCCAAGAGCAGCTCATTGACAATACTCGAATATTGGGACTAAAGAATCAACGGATAGAACAGCTGTGCATAGAGAGGGATAGAATCAGGGGTAGGATCAATGATATAGGGCGCTATATCACCACAAAGTGCCTAACATGTGAAGAGATGCCTCGTGATGTCCTATTTGCCTCAATCATGGGTTATGTCCATCAGATCATGGAGGAACTAAAAAGCTTGCAAAGAAGCCTGGCCCCCAAGCCCGCGGAAAGGCCGAATGATGCCTCGCGGGCACCAAAATTCAAAGCTTTAATGTATCCCTAGTTCAATCTT
Source organism: Nicotiana tabacum (assembly GCF_000715075.1). NCBI lineage: Eukaryota > Viridiplantae > Streptophyta > Magnoliopsida > Solanales > Solanaceae > Nicotiana > Nicotiana tabacum. Next base: position 205,766,579 of record NC_134080.1, read on the forward strand.
GCACTTGTTTGTTTTTCGAGTCTGTTGTCTACCTATATGTTTTTTTTCTCTCTTCAAACATTCTCAAAAAAAAAAAAAAATATATATATATATATATAAAGTCTGTATTTTTTGTTTTTTTTTGTGATGGCTTGTAATAGCATTATTTTGAGTAATAAAAAAAAATATTTGGTCTTATGGCACGAACTACGCTTGGTCTGATTCGTGCGGGGTCACGATACGTAGGCAATCTCTATAGGATTCGACCGTAATTAAAAAAAAAAAGAAGAATATATATTTGTCAGAGCAAAAAATAAGCCGGGATGATGCATGCGGTCAGAGCAAAAGCATGTTAGAAATGATTAACTGCCTAGGAGCATTGCATCCCCCTAACGTGCAATTACAATATCTGTTAAGACTCTAACACTGACAAGTTTGTTGTTTTTCCAATCAATATCAGTTAGTTGTTAGAGCGTACTAGCACCGTACCATTATCAGACAAGATCAAAAGGTCCTATACCAGAAAGCATGACTGGGTCAGACAACAGCGTTGAGTCAGAAAAAACGGCCAATCAGATGCTGAAGGAAGCCCTGGAGAAAATGGAAAAAATGAGGCTAGAAATGAATGAAATGCAGATAGCCTTAGCTAGAGCCCAGAAGGGGCAAGAACTACCCGTTACTCCTACCCTCCAACCAACACACACGCCGGAATACCCCTCTCCCGGTCCTTCAACAAGTTTCCCAAGCCATCACTATTATCAGGGAAGAGAGGCTTATGATTCCCAAGCTCCACCACCCACTCAAAACCCTCCTCCACCAAATGTTCCCGTCTTTGTGGCACCTCCCCCAGCCCCATTGCACAGATCATCTAGTGAGCCACTGTTTCAGGCTCACGATACACAATACTACCCCCTGAACTCACATTCAAAGCACCCGAGCCACATACCTATAATCCCCACTTTGAGGTCCCGGCGGAGATTGAAAAGCCGGCTAAGAGCCCAGAGCAGGACGAGGTGATGCGGAAATTTAAAAGCCTGGAGCAATCCTTCAGGAACATACACAGGTTAGGTAACCAAGTCAGCGTGGCTTACAAGGATCTATGCCCTTTCCCTGACGTTCAATTACCAGCAGGGTTCAAAATGCCCAAGTTCGATTTATACGAAGGGCATGGTGATCCTATGGCACATCTACGAGGTTTTTGTAGCAAAATGAGGGGAGCAGGGGGCAAAGATGAGCTATTAATAGCTTACTTTGGCCAGAGTTTGAGCGGGTCGGCGTTAGAGTGGTATACAAGACAAGATCCGAGCAGGTGGTACACCTGGGATGACTTGGCACAGGCTTTCGCAGGACATTTCCAATACAACCTTGAGATAGTCCCAGACCGTCTCACATTGCTAAAGCTCGAGAAGAAACCCGGAGAGAGCTTCCGGGAATTTGGGTTCCGATGGAGAGAACAGGCAGCCAGAGTTGATCCCCCAATGAGAGAAGGAGAAATGGTGGATTACTTCTTACAAACTCTCGAGCCAACTTACTTTGGTCACTTGGTGACGTCAGTTGGCAAATCATTTAATGAAGTTGTGAAAATGGGAGGTATGATAGAAGAGGGACTTAAGTCCAATAAGATCCTGAGTTATTCGGCAATTAAGGCAACAACTCAGGCCATTCAGAGCGGCACGGGAGGTGCGCTAGGGAAGAAAAGGAGAGAGGAGGTCACGACATTAGAGGCCGACAATTGGTCCAGATCTAGAGGTCCTTCCCCTCATTACCAACCCAGACCCCATCATCTAAACTACCCACACATTCCAAATTACCCTCCACAACCCTACTACCAACCACAAGAACAACATTTCACCGTCCATCAAGCCCAGACATACACCCAACCTCCGGTTCGCCCACAATGGCGCGCGCCGGTTACCCACAATACATACCCACCTCCACATAACACATACCCACCACCACAAAACACCTATCCACCACCAAGAGCCTACAGGAACCCTCCAGGGATGGGTTTCAGGGGAAATCCGGCCGCCAGAAATGAAAGATTGCAGAGGCAAAGAACTTTTACTGAGTTGGGGGAAACTTATATTGCCTTGTTCCACAAATTGAGGCAGTTGGGTTTATTAAATCCTGTTGAGCCTAGATTACCAAATCCCTTACCCCAAAATATGGATCACTCGGTAAGATGTGAATATTGTTCGGGAGCTCCCGGACATGATACCGAGAAATGTTGGAGGCTGAAACATGCAATACAAGATCTTATTGATACCAACAAGATCGAGGTACAGGCACCGGAGGCACCCAACATTAACCAGAACCCATTGCCAAAGCACCCTGAAGCCCACATGATCGAGCTTGTGCACGAAGGAGGGGAGCCGAAGAAACCCCCACAGACAGTGACGATGATCCGTGCCACTCCAAAAGAAAAATCGATCAATGAGGAAGCAGGGGTACAGTTGAAGGGGGAAGATGTCAAGCCAGTGGTGATATTGGGGAAGAATCCATCTGCCGCTACAAGGAAACCAGAACCAGCCAAGTTGGTAATAACGGGAGCATCATCTGCACCCGTGGTTGTTGTGAAGGGGGTCTGCAGGAACCGGTCATCATAAAACCAGTAGTCCAAAAATGATTGATAGCAAGGCTGTGCCTTGGAAGTATGAGAAGGCAGTGGTGATGTACAAGGGACAACAAGTGGAGGAGAATAGTTGTGAGGCGCAGGGACTGACTCGATCAGGACGGTGTTTTGCTCCGGCGGAGTTGAGAAGACCCAATCCAGCTGCAATAAAGAAACCTGTGTCAGAAGAAGAAGCTGAGGATTTCTTAAAGAAGATGAAAGTGCAGGATTACTCCGTGGTCGAACAGTTGAAGAAAACACCGGCCCAGATCTCACTGCTATCATTATTAATCCATTCGGATGAACATCGTCGGGCCCTGATGAAGATACTGAATGAAGCTCATGTGCCCAATGAGATTTCTGTAAATCACCTGGAAACGATTGCCAATAAAATTTTCGAGGTGAACAGGGTAACATTTTCAGATGATGATCTGCCAGTGGAGGGCACGGAGCATAATAAAGCTCTCTACCTAACTGTCAAATGTGAAGATTCGGCAGTTACTCGGGCATTAGTGGATAACGGCTCAAGTGCCAATATTTGTCCATTATCCACCCTGAACCAATTGAAGATCGACCACGGAAGAATCCACAAGAATAGCATTTGCGTCCGAGGATTTGACGGAAATGGAACAGCCACCGTGGGGGATATTGTACTTGAGTTGACCATCGGTCCAGTCCAGTTTACCATGGAATTCCAGGTATTAGATGCTACGGTATCTTATAACTTTCTGTTGGGACGACCGTGGATCCATGCAGCCAAAGCAGTGCCATCCACCTTGCATCAGATGGTCAAGTTCGAGTGGGATAGACAAGAGGTCGTGTTGCACGGCGAGGACACTGCGTGCACCGTAGGAGGCGCCATTGTACCCTTCATAGAGACCAATGATGACAAAGGTCCCTGGGTCTACCAGATTTTTGATGCAGTGTCGGCAAACAAGATCCCCGAGGGTGAAATCATTCAGCATCCTAGGATAGCTTCCGCAACGGTTATGATGGTTTCAGAAATGCTGGGTAATGGGTTTATGCCAGGAAAAGGCTTGGGAGCTGAACTTCAGGGAATTGTTCAACCTGTTTCCTTGCCCAAGAATTTGGAGACCTTTGGGTTGGGGTTCAAACCGACTGCGGCAGATGTAAAACGAGCTCGGAAAATGAAGAAGAAAGTTTGGTTTCTTCCCAAACCTGTGCCACGTCTCTCAAGATCTTTTGTTAGAGCAAGCGCCAAGGGGTCACCAGTCCCGAAAGTTCTCGGGCCATTGATTGGGATTGACGGGGATCTGAATCAGAGTTTCGAAAGATTGTTCACTAATGTCAATATGGTAGAAGTCGGAGAGGGTTCCAGCGGAACAGACATACAGTTTATGGGGCCTGAGGCCAAAACCAACAATTGGACGGTTACTCCTCTTCCTACTCGGGGAGAGTCCTGGTAGTAGGCTTTGATTTTTGCTTTCTTATTTTTCGGATTATTCAGGGTGTAATCCAAATCTCATTTTATCTTGTAAAAGTGTGAACCCTGTTATCCCGCATTTTAATAAAATTCTTTTCTTGTCTCATTTTAATTTTGTTTTATTCTTTTCTCTTTCTGAACAGTTCTCTTTTTACTGGTTCTAATGACATGGCATGCACGACGGATCTTCGACCTAGTCTAATAAATCAATCTGACTCTGATTTAATGATACAAGAGATCGATTATGAGTCTGAATATGATGAGGATAAAGCCTTCGAAGAAATAAACCGAGAACTATGCCAATTTGAAGAGAAACCCAAGCCTAATCTGAATGACACCGAGGCTGTAAATCTAGGGGATGCGGATAATGTCCGAGAAACCAAAATCAGCATCCACATTGAGCCTGGCATCAGGGAAGAATTAATCAAAGCACTCATTGAGTTTAAAGATATTTTTGCATGGTCATATGACGACATGCCGGGTTTAAGCACCAAGCTAGTGGTTCACAAATTGCCCATTGACCCGGCATGTCTTCCCGTCAAGCAGAAACTGAGGAAGTTCAAGACAGATATGAGTGTGAAGATTAAAGAAGAAGTAACCAAGCAGCTGCAAGCAAAGGTTATTCGGGTCTCTCGATATCCTGATTGGTTGGCTAATGTGGTGCCAGTATCAAAGAAAGATGGGAAGATCAGGGTATGCGTCGACTACCGTAATCTGAACAAGGCAAGCCCAAAGGATAACTTTCCATTGCCCAATATCCATATCTTGATCGACAATTGCGCCGGGCGAGAAATCGGCTCCTTTGTGGATTGCTACGCTGGGTATCATCAGATTTTGATGGATGAAGAAGATGCAGAGAAAACAGCTTTCATTACGCCATGGGGGACTTATTGTTATCGGGTAATGCCATTCGGTTTGAAGAACGCTGGGGCAACGTACATGAGAGCAATGACTACTGTGTTCCATGATATGATACACAAAGAGATCGAAGTGTACGTAGATGATGTGATCATCAAATCCAAGCGTCAGGAAGACCACGTAGCAGACCTTAGGAAGTTTTTCCAAAGACTTCGGAGGTACGACATTAAGCTCAACCCAGCCAAATGTGCATTTGGTGTTCCATCTGGAAAGCTGTTAGGATTTATCGTCAGTCGGCGAGGCATTGAGTTGGATCCGTCAAAGATCAAATCCATCCAGGAATTGCCGCCACCAAGGAACAAAACAGAAGTAATGAGTCTGTTGGGAAGATTGAACTATATCAGCAGATTCATCGCTCAGCTCACAACAACTTGTGAACCCATCTTTCGATTGCTGAGGAAAGATGCCGCGATAGAATGGACGGCAGAATGTCAGGAGGCATTTGACCAGATCAAAGGTTATTTATCCAATCCACCTGTATTGGTTCCACCTGAGTCGGGGAGGCCATTAATCCTTTATCTAACGGTCCTGGATCATTCGTTTGGTTGCGTGTTGGGTCAACACGACATCACAGGAAGAAAAGAGCAAGCCATCTATTATCTCAGCAAGAAGTTTACAGTCTATGAGAATAAGTACACTCAACTTGAGAAGACATGTTGTGCTCTAACTTGGGTAGCACAGAAGTTTAAGCATTATCTGTCGTCACATACTACATACCTTATTTCACGTCTGGATCCATTAAAGTATATTTTCCAGAAGCCTATGCCCACAGGAAGATTGGCAAAATGGCAGATATTACTCACAGAGTTCGACATTGTCTATGTGACGAGGACGGCCATGAAAGCCCAAGCATTGGCCGATCACTTGGCTGAGAATCCTATTGATGAAGAATACGAGACTTTGAGGACGTATTTTCCAGATGAAGAAGTGATACATATAGAGGAGTTAGAACTGAATGAGGAACCAGGGTGGAAGCTTTTCTTTGACGGGGCTGCTAATGCAAAAGGAGTTGGAGTAGGAGCAGTACTTATTTCAGAAACAGGACATCACTATCTTGTTACAGCTCAGCTACGTTTCTATTGTACCAACAACATGGCTGAATATGAGGCATGTATTTTGGGCCTACGATTGGCTGCAGACATGGATGTTCAGGACGTCTTGGTCTTGGGAGACTCGGACCTCATAGTACATCAGATCCAGGGTGAATGGGAAACACGGGATTTGAAGCTTATACCATATCGACAATGTTTGCACGATTTGAGCAAGCGATTTCGATCAGTGGAGTTCAGACACATCCCGAGAGTTCACAATGAGGTTGCCGATGCTTTGGCCACTTTAGCATCGATGTTGCACCATCCAGACAAAATCCATGTTGACCCATTGTATATTCAGGTTCGTAATCAGCATGCCTACTGCAACATAATAGAAGAAGAAATGGATGGCGAGGCATGGTTTTATGATATCAAGGAATACCTCAGGATGGGAATATACCCGGAGCAGGCAACCGGAGATCAAAAGAGAGCCATTCGATGACTGGCAAATGGATTTTTCCTCAGTGGAGGAATGTTGTACAAAAGAACCTCAGATCTGGGATTGCTGAGATGTATTGATGCAGGTCAAGCCACGATAGTGATGACAGAGGTACATGCTGGAGTCTGTGGGCCCCATTTGAGCGGATATGTGTTGGCAAAGAAGATTCTGAGAGCGGGATATTATTGGCTCACTATGGAGCATGATTGTATCAGTTTCGTACGAAAATGCCATCAGTGTCATATACACGGAGATCTGATTCATTCTCCACCAACGGAATTGCACACAATGTCCGCACCATGGCCATTTGTAGCATGGGGCATGGATGTCATTGGGCCTATCGAGCCGGCAGCTTCAAACGGTCACAGGTTCATTCTGGTAGCCATCGATTATTTCACTAAGTGGGTTGAAGCCAAAACTTTTAAGTCTGTAACCAAGAAGGCAGTGGTGGATTTCGTCCATTCCCATATCATTTGTAGATTTGGGATCCCAAACTTAATAATCACGGACAATGGTGCTAATCTTAACAGCAACTTGATGAGAGAAGTATGTGAACAGTTTAAGATTACACACCGTAATTCCACCCCGTATCGGCCCAAGGCGAATGGAGCAGTTGAGGCAGCCAATAAAAATATAAAGAAGATATTGAGGAAAATGATTGAAGGATCCAGACAATGGCATGAAAAGCTACCATTTGCGTTGTTAGGATACCGCACTACTGTTCGTACTTCAATAGGTGCGACTCCTTATTTGTTGGTATACGGAACTGAAGCAATAATACCAGCAGAAGTTGAAATTCCTTCCCTTCGAATTATCGCTGAGGCCGGGATTGACGATGATGAATGGGTCAAAGCCCAACTAGAGCAGCTGAGTTTAATGGATGAAAAAAGATTGGCAGCAGTATGTCATGGCCAGTTATATCAGAAGAGAATGGCAAGAGCATACAATAAGAAGGTGCGCCCCAGGAAATTTGAAGTAGGGCAACAAGTATTGAAACGGATCCTCCCACATCAGATTGAGGCAAAAGGCAAGTTCGCCCCGAATTGGCAAGGGCCGTATATTGTGACCAGAGTATTATCCAACGGCGCTTTACGTCTGACAGATGTTGAAGGAAGATGCGTCGACATGGCTATCAATTCTGATGCAGTCAAAAGATATTATGTGTAATTTCTTTTGTTGTTTATTTGTTTGTTTGTACTTAGTGCTTATCGGATAATGAAATGACGGAGGCAATTCTTTCTTCTATCCAAACACTTTTAACCTTTGCTTTAGCCCTTTGAGCCATACTTATCTTTTTATACCCCTCTCTTGGAATCATTAATGAAAAAATGTATGAAAAAAAAACTTTTTGAAGGTCGCAAGAAAACAAAGGAGTCAGTGAACTACGTTCGACCTGATTCCTCAAAGAGGATACGTAGGCGCCTCACGGCTCGGTCATAAGGTAATAAAAAAAAAAGAAAAAAAGAAAAATCCCCAAGTAAGAAAACTGGGGCAGAAATTATGTTTCTAAATTTTGAAAAAAAAAAGAAAAAAAAAAGTTTGATTCCAAGAGTTGTAATACTTTACCCATCAAAGTTATTTTGAATTTTATATCCTTTTCTTCTAAAACCTATATTGATATCCAAAAAAGACCTCCCGATCAGTATCCGAGAGGTATTAAGATAGGCAAATGAAAACCAAGAATAAAACGTCGGTCCCTGACTGAATGAGGATCATGAATTGAAAGAATTTATAGCCAAAAGAATTCCCGGCAGAGAAAAATCTTATCGGCAACACTCCAATCCCAAGCTGAGAAAATAAGATGAGAGAGTCTTATCGGCGAAAACCCTTCACAGGCGCCATAAGGCGACGTAAGCTGAGAAATACAAAATGAGAGAGTCTTATCGGTGAAAACCTTCACAGGCACCATAAGGCGACGGGAGTTGTGAGAAATGAGAGAGCCTTGTTAGTGAAAACCCCGCGAAGGGCACTATAAGGCGACAAGATAGATTGATGGAAAAGATCCGTATTTTGCGAAGAATTGGGCACCTATTTATCCCCAGCAAGTGAAGACATCAGAAAGTTTGATCGACACAAATAGACTGGGTTGATTAATCCGGAATGCACAACATGATCATTGGACTCGGTTGTATCACCCAGATAAGTTCATTTTTTTGTTCAGAAAGATTTTCTCATTTTTCTATCTTTTCATTTCTTTGTTTAAAAGAATTTTTCTAGAAATTTATGTTTTAAGAAAGGTCTTTCAGAGCTTACTACCAGTTGCCAAAATGGTACAACATAAAATGTGAAAAGGGCAGGCAAGAGACAAGGCAATAAGACAAAAGACGTTGGTTGCTAGGCCGAATAATACTGTCCTAAAATGGCAAGGAAAGTACGGGGAAGAGCCGGAAAAAAAAACATGTTGAAGAAATTGTAAGCCAAGTTCCAAGACGATCCCCAGAGTACTCCGACCGAATATCGACCAAGCTCCGAGGTGGTCGGACAACACAGAAGGGGAAGGGAAGAAAGGAAAATCCCTCTTAGGCAAAATAACCTCCAGAAATTTTTGAGATACAAAATGGTGAAGGGATAAATGGAAAAACCATCCCTAGCAGAATGTTATCCCCAGCAAATAACATCATCCCCAACAAGTTTTGAGAACGCCGAACAGGAATAAGGGAAAGGGAACAATCATCCCCATCAGGAGTGACATGACCACTCGCCATATTTCAAAAAAAAAAAAAACTAACTAAATTTTCTTTGATTTGAACAGGAAAATAAAGTGTTGATGATGGCCTAAAGATACGCCATAAGAAAGATCGCCAGAATTGGGGCAGAAAATTTTCTGCCACAAGTGGAAATTTTCTCGGAGAATCGAGGAAACAAATTCAAATTATTCTTTACCAATTAGGCGCCCATCAGTATAATGCGGCATGCATTTATCTTTTCATTTCATGTTCTAGGTCGCCCACCAGTATAATGCGGGCATGCATTTATGTTTTCATTTCATGTTCTAGGTCGCCCACCAGTATAATGCGGGAATACATTTCTGTCTTTTCATTTCTGTTCTAGGTCACCCACCAGTATAATGCGGGTATACATTTCTCTTTTCATTTTATGTTCTAGGTCGCCTACTAGTATAATGCGGGCATGCATTTATCTTTTCATTTTAAATTCTAGGTCGCCCACCAGTAAAATGCGGGAATACATTTAAGTTCTAGGTCGCCCACCAGTAAAATGCGGGAATACATTTAAGTTCTAGGTCGCCCACCAGTAAAATGCGGGAATACATTTAAGTTCTAGGTCGCCCACCAGTATAATGCGGGAATACTTTTAAGTTCTAGGTCGCCCACCAGTAAAATGCGGGAATACATTTAAGTTCTAGGTCGCCCACCAGTATAATGCGGGAATACATTTCAGTTCTAGGTCGCCCACCAGTATAATGCGGGAATACATTTAAGTTCTAGGTCGCCCACCAGTATAATGCGGGAATACATTTCAGTTCTAGGTCGCCCACCAGTATAATGCGGGAATACATTTAAGTTCTAGGTCGCCCACCAGTATAATGCGGGAATACATTTAAGTTCTAGGTCGCCCACCAGTAAAATGCGGGAATACTTTTAAGTTCTAGGTCGCCCACCAGTATAATGCGGGAATACATTTAAGTTCTAGGTCGCCCACCAGTAAAATGCGGGAATACTTTATGTTCTAGGTCGCCCACCAGTAAAATGCGGGAATACTTTATGTTCTAGGTCGCCCACCAGTAAAATGCGGGAATACTTTTAAGTTCTAGGTCGCCCACCAGTATAATGCGGGAATACATTTCAGTTCTAGGTCGCCCACCAGTATAATGCGGGAATACATTTCAGTTCTAGGTCGCCCACTAGTATAATGAGGGAATACATTTTGTCTGTTCATTCCATATTCTAGGTCGCCCACCAGTATAATGCGGGCATACATTTCAGTTTTCCATTTCCAGGTCGCCCACCAGTATAATGCGGGCATACATTTCATTTTTCCATTTCCAAGTGCCCACCTGTATAACGAGAGGAATACTTTTCAGTCTTATACTGCAGATTTTGAAGTCAGTAACCCCACTGGAAGGCAGAAGGTTACAACAAGAATCCCCAGCAGGAAACAATAAAAATCCCAACACCGGAAGGCAGAAGGTGGCAACAAGAAGTCCCAGCGCAAATTCAAGCGCAGGAGTCAAAAGAAAGAAAAGACGCGTCTTGATGAATCTGATGAAGATAATCGTGTCCCAAGAGGAACAGCCAAAAAGCTTAAATGAAGAAAGCCATGTCCCCAGCGGACCGAACAAAATGACGAAAACTGGTATTAAAAAAAAAAAAAACCCAAGGGCCAGAAGTCTTGGTAAAAAGGCACCAGAGGAAACACAAACCGACAAAAAGCAAGGCAACCAGAGCAAGGGGGAAAACAGATAAGATTCTGTAATTTCTAGCTTAGTCTAGCTTCTTATTTTTTTTAGCATAATGTAATAAGGAGGTCAGCAAACAGTAAAAGTAGCATGCAACAGCAGTAACTTTGCAGTCCCATGGTAGTCCCAGCTACCAAGACTTCCCGAACTACATTGACTTGATTCCTGTTTAGCCCAGGATATGTAGGAAACCTTTGAAGCAAAGGTTCGGTCAAATCTTTTTCAAAAAATGCTTCAACAGAGTACTCTGATGGGAAAAAATCGCTCGCTTTATCTTTGCACGAAAACCCTTCGTGTCTCCGGGCAAAGAGGGGCAGCTGTAAGCACGTGATTTTTTACCCTATATGAGAATTACTCCCAAAAATTCAAAAATAAAATGATTTTCTTTGGTGTGCAATTTTGTGATATTTTGAATAATTATTTGTAGTTGTCTGTGCGTGTTTATTTGCTAAATTAATAAAAAATACAAAAATATGTCGCATTTTGCATGTAGGATTTAATTCTATAATTGATAATAATTAAATTTGTTTTACAAAAATTAAAAATTATAAAAATAGGCATCGTTTGCATTTTTAGCATTTAATGTCCAAATATACAATTTTATGCTTAATTAATACTTAATTATGCGTTAATTGTTATTGGGAGTTAATTTGCACTTTTATAACTTAATTTAGTTCTTAATAATAGTTTAAGTATTTTTATAATTTAGTTTTAGAAAAATAAAAGAAGAAAAGAGAGCGAAAATATAAAGAAAATCGGAATTAGGCCTCTTCTTCAACTTCAAGCCACAGGCCCAAAAAATGGCCCAATCTTCCCTACGACCCAGTCCATTTCGAACTGGGTCGACCCAGTCCATAACCCAACACCCCTATTATTTTACAAACAAAATAAAACAAAAAAAAAAGAAAGAAAAACCCTAAAATACCTAAGCATCCGCCCCCCCCCCTCCCATTTTTCTTCCTTCTTCCTCCAAAGCTCCAACCCAACGTCCATGGCTGCCCTTCACCAGCCCCATCGACAACCAACTCTTCACATCACGTCTCCATCTTCTTCCTCGTCTCCAAATGACCCCTCCAATCGCCGGAAAACTTGACAATTGGAGCAACCATGGTTGGTTTCCGAAGAAAGCCCCATTGTTGCGTCTTTGTCGAGCTCCAACTGATCATGGTTGGTTCTTCTTCTTCACCTCATATTATCATGAGCGTTCTGCTGCCCGCTACGTCCAGCTCGGAACAACCAACGTCACCGCCATCCACGTCGACCTCCCTGACTGCTTCGCCGCTGCCTTGGTTGCGTTTTGCTCGTCGAGCACTACTCCTGCTGCGTCGTTGCTGCTTGAGCTCACCATGGCCAGCTGCTCCTGCTTGCAAGCTTCTTCGCGCAAGCACCAAACACACCCCCCAGTTATTTCTTCTTCGCTACATCCAGTGCATCGACCTTCTCCATCATTTGCCGCTACTGCTGAAGCAGAAGCTCCGTCCAAACAAAACCAAATCCAGCTGCTACTGCTTCGGCTTCTGCTTTCGACTGTGTATCGCTATATTTCGTGTTCGAGCTTTGTTTCAGATTTGGTCGTCGTCGTTTGGTCGAGTTTTGGTCGAGGCTCGTCAAAACAGTCCGTACATATTCGTTTCGATCCGGTTAGTAGTTTTTGAGTTTTATTTTTGTTCGTATTTCGTTTGGATATTTTTCGAATCTAAAATCGGCAAATATTTGTTTTGTTCATGTCTATGGTTGGATATTTGATTTTTGGTTTTATTCATGTTCATGTGTTTTATTAAAATTAATTTTCAGATTTCAAAATGAAAGATTAATTAGTTATTTTTCATGTTTATTTCATGTTTGTATTGTTGTTTAAGTGAATATTTGTTAGTTTGATGTTTGTTAGATTCAAATTGAAATTTAATCAACTATTTCTTCAATTTGTTTCATGTGTTTATGTATTGTTAGAAATTGTTAATATTGTTAAGTTCAAGTTTAAGTTCATAATTGTTTCTTCGTCGATCTTGTTATTTGTTTAAAGAATTTAGTTGTATTAAAGGAATATATTGTTTTAATCGTTTAATCCGTCATGTTTGTTGTCTTAAAATAGATTCATTCATGTTCATACTTTGTTTGGATGATCTTGAATCCGAATTTTATATAGTTTGATTTCTTGTTTACCATTTATGATTATTGCTTGAATTGTTCTCATAATCTTGTTTAAAGTTTAATATAAGAATTGTTTGTTGTAATGTTGTTAGAGTTGATTTTAAGTTCAATATGATTGAATTTAGAAATCTTCATACTTTGTTTGTTGTTGTTGTTGAATCCAAAAATAGGATTGTTTGTTGCTAAAATATTGTTCAATCAAATTTTAGTTGTTCTTTGTTGTTCAATTCGTGTTCATGTGATTTGTTGTTGAAATGTTGTTAAAATCGTGTTCATGTGATATTGTTGTTATGATGTTCATCCATGTTCATATTGTTGTTTGAACATTGTTAGAAATTGATTATATTGTCTATATTTTGGTTAAGTTTGATTAATTAATGTGTTATAGCTGATGGTTAGTTTGGTAAATTTATAATACGTTCAGGGGTAGTTTGGTAATTTCAGTAAGGTCGGAAGGGGTAGTTTAGGAATTGTACATTTTGAAATTGTTTATTTGAAGCATGGGGGACAAAATGAAATGGGGTGGGTTGTGATATGATTATTTAATATAAAGGGGGGACAAGATTTAAATTAAAGGGGAATCTTGCATTATTTTAAAAGAAGCATGGGGGACAAAAATGAAATGGGGTGGTGTGATATGTTTATTTAATGTAATGGGGATGAGTGGGAAGATAATGGGTTTGGTAGAGAAAGGGATTGATTTTAATTGATTAAAGGGTGGGGATTATATATAGAGGTCTGAAAAATGATAGAGAAAGAAGAAATACAGACAGAAAAAAAGAGAGATTGAAAAAAAAAGGAGCTGAACATTTATTCCGAAAAAACATTCAAACTCTCAAGAAAAGAAAAACATACAAAGAGAAAATAAAAATAAAAAGTTGAAAATTAGAAGAGAAAGTAGTACACACCTGATAAATATTCTGGTATACAGGTGTAGAAATTAAGGGTTGAAGATTAAATAGCCTTTCAAAAATCTGAAAATTTCTCTTGGTTTCTGTCCGTTATTTTCGGCATTCTTGGATTTTATTTTGAATTTTTCAAAGCTGTCACTGGGATTTTCGTTGGCTGGTTATTGCTGGTTATTGTTGCTGTTGCTGTGTTACGTATTACGTTGCTGACTTTCTTCTTCTTATATTGACAATATCAGGTACACAACTGTAATTTTGGCATTTTGTAAGCTGAAATGAAGAATGGAGAATTAATTTTTTAATTTAGTTTAATTTAATTTTTTGTATTGTATTTAGGTTATTCATGTATTATTATTCTGTAAATCACTGTCATTTGGCATAACTAGGCATGTTATAGCGACATATTAAATAACGCCTTAACCAGATTATTAGGAAATATATTTAAGCTTGATTATTAATTAAAACTGTTTAAAAAAAAATAGAAGAAATAACGTAAAAATGGCGTTATTGAATCAGTTTGGCAAAAATTAACTAAGTTCCTTATTCATAAGGTTTTTCGTCAACGATAAGTTAATCCGAATCATGTAGTCAATTTCAGTTATAACATGAATTAGTTTGCGAACAAGTATTAGGACATGATGAATTAAAACAAAGTTAGTTAATGTTAAATTGTTTAAATTTTTAGAAATATGATTTAGTACTCAAGTTTTTATTTTTATTTCTTTCAATTTTCAGTATTTGTAAATAATTAGTTTCAATAAGCTTAAGTCTTACTAACAATTTGAATTTTAATCCTACTATGGGATAATTAGTTTTTTTTATTTTTATTTTTACTATTCGATAATTCCATGTTGTATTTATGATTATAATTTTATTACTTTCTGTTAATATTTGTTTTTCTCTTCTATTTAATATGTCATTTTCAAGAATGAAGATATTGATTTTATATTTATAAAAAACTTAGTAATAATAAAAAGGTAGTCATTAAAGGATATTATTAAAGGATTTCGCTAAAAATAAATAGATGTAAATAATACAAATTTATAGGATTCTCCAATCTCATTTATTTATTTAATTTTTTTTAAAAAAATTACTTAGAATTTGGGATGGATTGTTTAGTGAATTTCACTTCCTTCCCCAAAGATAATGACGCGTTAGACTCTTTAGGCGCGATTTAATTAATTTTACCTTCTTAAACTCGGATGCGCATTTCATGCGACCCAAATCTAAATCCTAAAACATCAAATAAAATATGTTTCGTATTGTGGGTGCATTTCATGTGACACAATCCAAAGATATGTTTTAAGCGATGTTCACATTCCTAAAAAATAATAATAATAATAATAAAGTGGTAAAAAGTTAAATTTGCACATTGGTTCATAATTGTATTAAAAATCAGATAAATAAGCCGAATATAACAGTTGAGCGACCGTGCTAGAACCACGGAACTCGGGAATGCCTAACACCTTCTCCCGGGTTAACAGAATTCCTTATCCGGATTTCTGGTACGCAGACTGTAATATAGAGTCATTCTTTTCCTCGATCCGGGATTAAAATTGGTGACTTGGGACACCCTAAATCTCCCAAATGGCGACTCTGAAATGAATAAATAAATCCCGTTTTGATTGTCCTTTAATTGGAAAAACTCCCTACGCACCTCGCGGTGCGGAAAAAGGAGGTGTGACACATGGTGATGTGTGGGGACCCTATAGAGTTCCTACTTATGATGAAAAGAAGTATTTCTTAACTCTTGTAGATGACTATTCTCGATATACTTGGGTATTTCTGTTGCCTACCAAGTTAGAAGTGATTGTTGTCCTTAGATCTTTTATTTTTATGATTTAGAATGTGTGTTCAGCTTCTGTGAAAGTTTTTCGATCAGATAATGGCACTAAATTTCTCAACCCTCAAGTAGCTGAGTTGCTGCAGACTAAAGGTATGATTTACCAGAGTTCTTGCATATATACTCCACAACAGAATGGAGTAGCTGAGAGGAGGCACATGTATATTTTGGAAGTGGCTAGATTAGTGAGGTTTCAGTGTCTGTACCACTCAAATTTTGGGGTGAATATGTCACCACTGATGTGTATATTATAAATAGGCTACCTTCAAAAACTCTTCAAGGCAAGTCTCCTTTTGAAGATTTAATTAGTCATGTTCCTCCTTTGGACCATATGAGAGTGTTTGGATGTCTAGGCTATGTTACTGATGTGAGAAGATCAGACAAAAGGGCTATTCCAGCTGTATTTCTAGGCTATTTTATGACACAAAAGGGATACAAAATGTATAATCTTCACTCAAAAGGCTTTACTGTCAGTAGAGATGTGGTTTTCAAAGAAGATATCTTCCCTTTCAAATATGCCTCTAGTACTATCTTCTCTATATTTCCTGTACTAGATCTCAATAATCCTATCATTTTCTCTGAGAACAAGTTACCTCCATATCATATTGTACCTGATGTTGCATCACCAGATGATGCACCTCCTCATAGTCACTCAGAGAGCGACTCCTCCACACTCTATGAGGATGTTGTAGAGCCTTTAATTGATCCTCCTCCTGATTCAGTAGTCATTCCTACTGAGTCAATATCCTCTATATTGCCTACTATTGAACCTATTGCTATTAGAAGATCTAGCATAGACAGCAAATCACCAATTTGGTTGAAGCCCATTGTTGCTACCCTATTTCTGCATGTGTTAGCTATGATCATGTTTCTTTTTCCTTTGGCAATGCCTTGACAGCATACTCTACCATCATAGAACCTCAAACCTTTGCCGAAGTAGTGAAATCTCAGCTCTAGAAGAGAACAACACATGGAGTATAGTTCCTTTACCTCCAGGGAAGGTACCAATTGGCTGCGATTGGGTGTTTAAGGTTAAATACACTTCTGTAGGTGCAGTAGAGAGGCATAAGTCCAGGATTGTGGCCAAGGGGTATAGTCAATAGGGGGTGTTGATTACACTCCCCTAGACAGTGGAACAAGAAACTTACAAATGCTTTGACTCAACTTGGCTTCACTCAGAGTCACTTTGACTATTCATTATTTACAAAAATTGTGGAAATAGAGTTGGTCATAGTGTTGGAATATGTGTGGATAAACCAGTCCTAGTCTAATCATGCAGATTAGAAATGACTTGAAGCTGGAGTTCAAAATGAAGGACCTAGGGGAACTTAATTTCTTTCTAGGGATAGAGGTTGCCAGATTAAAGAAAGGATAGTTATGAGTCAAAGAAAGTATGCTTTAATTTGGAGCTGATTTCAGAGTCAGGGTTTGGTGTGCCAAACTTGCTAGTACACCCTTGGAGACCAGTTCAAAGCTTACTTCTGTTGAGTTTGATAGTTTCATGCACAAAGAATGTCCTAGTGAAGCTAATGTAGAGGACAAAGAGCTAGAGAATGTTGGACCTTATCAAAGATTTATTGGCAGACTTCTGTAACTCACTATGACTAGAATTGATATCTCATATGTAGTTCAGGTGCTCAGCCATTTTATGCATAAACCTAAGCAATCTCATATGGATGTTGCTTTAAGAATAGTTAGATACATCAAGACTGCTCCAGGTCTTGGTCTATTGATGCCTTTAGAAGGCTTAGGAAGACTTGAAGCATATTGTAACTCAGACTGGGTGGATTTTTGCAAACTGGAAGATCTGTTACAGGATATGTAGTCAAGTTTGGTGATGCATTAATATCCTGAAAGTCAAAAGAGCAGGAGACAGTTGCCAGAAGCTCAGCAGAATTTAGGAGTACGATATCAACATTTGCAGAGTTAACTTGGCTTACAGGACTGTTTTCAGAATTAGGAATTGAGTCACCCCTGCCTATAGACTTACACTATGACAGCAAAGCTGCAATTCAGATTGTAGCTAATCCTATATTCCATGAAAGAACCAAGCATATTGATATCGATTGTCAGTTTGTGAGGGAAAAAATTATGCAAGGACTGATCAAGACTCATCATGTACCTACCAAGAAGCAACAAGCAGATTTACTGACAAAGAATCTTGGAAAAGTGCAGCACGACTATCTACTGTCCAAGCTGAAGTTGAAAGACTTGTTTCAACCATCAGCTTGAAGGAGGGTGTTGAAATATTAGGTGTATAGTTAGTGGAATGTACAGTGGATGCCAGCTAAGCTAAGTTAGTGAAAGGTTTAGTTTGTTAAGTAGGTGTGTTAGTAACTAACTTGTTTGTATATATACACGGTTAGTGTACAGTGTCTATAACAGAAAATAACAGAAAATGAAGGAACTATTTCTTCTCCATTAGCGTGTAACTGCTTCTCCTTCATTCTTAGCTTAGCAGCTCAGATTAGATCTAGGATTTCATTAACCTTTCTATAGTAATCTTATTTGTATCTAGTTAAAAGTAGCGTGTTTTGTAACAAAGGATAGTGTAAACCTCCTCGTGATGTGGTTGATCTCCAAGAAAGTCAGGCAACGCATTGGCTATTCTTAAGGAAGAACTGTCACCCTTACTAGAGAACTTTGAGAAAGATGACGACATTGATGTCTTAATCTTACATACGTTATGTAATTTTAAAATGTAGGTGTGAGCTAGATTTTTGGGTTGAAAAACCCTTCGAGAGATCTCTAATAAATCATTGAGTTTGAAGAATAAGAGTACATTTTTTTTGTAGAAGTTTTACTTAATAGTCAAATGCAGATGTAATTGGACTTCACATAGGTCATATAATTTTGACTTCAGTAATTATTCAGACTTTACTAATACTAAATGTTGACCGTAAGTGTATCTTGAATTTAGAATGTAACCCGAATTAATAATTATATCAATCGGGACATTACATGTATCCATCAATAGGAACGTAACTGTTTGATGTATCCTTAAACATTAGATATGTGTGCTGAATCATTTGTAGGAAATGAGAGCAAAAAATTTCAATAATAACACTGTAATAATATTATTTTATACGGAAATACACGAATTGGCTTGAGTCATGCTGGGCACTTTCCCAAGAAATTATTTCAGCAGTGTGAAATATCTCTCCAGGATTAAACAAGCCTATCTCTATTTGGGAGGATACAAGAATCAGCAAAATATTAAATTACAAACCTAGCTATTTAAAAGAGGGAACAAACAAAGTAGACTACAAATATTTTAAGGAGGAAAGAAAAGAAAGCTGAAGAGGAACGAAAGAGGCAAAATAAAATATGATGATGCTTGACAGCTATTTTAAAGGCCTATTTATAGGCTAATTGAGAAGCTTAGACCATGACAACTGTATGACACTTATTTTGACTTTCCATGCAAGTTGCCACATGGAAGGATATTTGTCAACTTTTTGAAAATATCACAACACATTTGTCCTTCTCATATGCCCTAATCTAAACTTAATTTTTAAAAAGACTATATTAAGTATTGAAGAGGAAAAATCATAAGGTTATTGATTCAATAATTGGATCCTTTCCACAAAAGCAACAATAAAAAAGAAAACCAAAAACAAAAAGAAAAAGAATGACGAAGTAACGAAGCATGTGTACGTTGACTCCCCTTATTTCTTGGTTAAAAGTTTTGAATTCGAGCCCTATAATAAAACTTTTGGAAAGAAAGTGTATTGTTCTTTAAATTCGTCTTACGCGGATAAGTCTGAATTAGTCGAGAATTCGGAATGGATTCGTGTCACAAAATTAGAGAAACTGGTTTTGACGTTGCCAAGCAAGCACTAGCTAAGCAAATGCAAAATGTGATCAAACTAGAACTCATTCCACTAACCTTCTCTTATTGGATCATATCAGCCGGCCAATAACTTGTCAGGCCAAACTACAAAAATCAGTTTATTTTGAAAAGTATTTTTCTTAAAAGTGTTTTTCTCATAAATATTTTTGGTGAGAAGCAGTTTGTATTTGGCTAATTAATTTGAAAAACACTTCTGAGCAGCAATTAGTATTTGGTCAAGCTTTTAAAAATTACTTCTAAGTGTATTTTTCTCAAAAGTGCTTTTGGAGAGAAGCTATTTTTTTCTGTTTCTCCAAAACTGCTTCTGATCTCGTCAAAAGTACCTTTTTTCTATTCCAAAAGTTTGACCAAATATTTTAACTTTGAAAAAAAAAAGTGTTTTCTTAAGAAAAAAATGCTTCTAGAATTGAAAAAGCTTGGCCAAATAGGCTACGAATCTTATTGGTGATAGATATTGGTCTCCCTTAAACAACGTTAACCCCCCTAATCAACCACATAACCCTACTACACATGCACAAATTTTGAATTGCTTATTCCTTATAATTAGCTAGTAATAGGGCATTACATCTACTACTCTTGTAATCTCTAAAGTTAATACCAATAAAAAATAGGGACGAAGTAAATATTTCTTTCTTCTTCCTTTTAACATTGCCACGACCCCAAAATCAACTCAATTGTGATGACGCTTATCGTGAAACTAGGACAGCCGACACATTCCCAAAATAATTCGACATTTCATAATGAAGATGTTTTAAAGCTATTAATTAATAAAACTTCATAGCATAAGTTTAAATAACAAAGTGTGGAAAGAAACAAAAGGCCGACATCGGGGTGTCACAAGTCACGAGCATCTACTAAGGACTATCCGATAACAACTAAGACTATTATAGTCTAGAAAAAACTAATATAGTCTAAAGGAAGATAGGAGAGAGAAAAGAAAGGTTGTGATCGACATGCGGCTACCTTGCCAACTCCGAAATATCCACGACGGATGAAAAATCAGCGCTCGCTATCACATCCAGCAACCCCTGGATCTGCACACAAGGTGAAGGGAGTAATGTGAGTATTCCAACTCAGTAAGTAATAAAGGTAAATAAAGACTGAGCATTAAGAAACACATAAATCCACGTCATAAAATCTAAGTAAGTACAACATGCTTTCAAATTAGTATATGAATCAAAATCCTCTCGTTTAAAAAACCAGTTTTTCAGAAAAATTATTTGAAAATGCTTTTCAACAGTTTCAATAGGAGCTAAATGCAATTTAGAGTAAAAATGATAAAAATCATAATAGCCCCTCAGGCAAAACATAGTCCGTATACAGCCCCTCAGGCAACATGAATCATAAACCGCCCCTCGGACAACATTACTCAGAATCAGCCCCTCGGGCAAACCTCACAGTCACTCATAAATAGCCCCTCGGGCACAACATGGATCAAGAACAGCCCCTCGGGCATAACATCATATTACACACACAGGGTACCCGCGCTCACTATGGGTGTGTTGACTCCGGAGAGGCTCCTACAACCCAAGCGCTATAACAAGCCACCTTGTGGTATAATAAATCAAGCCCTCGGCCTCTCGTAATCACAAATTAGTAACAACATGCTACGACGCGCAGCCCGATCCCATAATATCCTCACAACACAGGCCCTCGACCTTACTCAGACTCTCTCAAACAACTCGGGTTATCAGTAAAACAGGGTGCTCAGCCCAAAATATCATTTTATGCATCAAAATGGAGCAATAAAAACTGTGTTATAAAATCAGTAAAATATTGCAAGACTGAGTACAGATCTTAAGTCAAAATAGTGAGGAAATAATAGAAAAAAGCCTCTAAGGGTCCAAACAGCTTGGCACGAGGCCCAACTATGGCATTCAACCCAAATCATGAAAATTCTTTCTAAAGCACATAAGAATATTTTTAGTCAAATACGCAACTTAATAGTTGCTACGGGCTGGACCAAGTCACAATCCTCAACAGTGCACGCCTACACGCTCGTCATCTAGCATGTGCGTCAATCAAAATAGTGAAACGATATGTAATCCGGGGCTTCAAACCCTCATGACAATATTTACGATCATTACTTACCTCGATCGGTCAAAGCCCTATTCCGCGATGCCCTTGCCTCAGGAATCGGCCTCCAAACGCCTCGAATCTAACCAAAAGCAATACAATATGATCAATATAGGCCAAAGGATCAATTCGAAACGAAACTATCAATTATACCCAAAATCCCAAAAATCATCCAAACCCGGCCCCGGGTCCCACGTCTCGGAATCTACAAAAATCACAAAACTAGAAATTCCTTTCACTCACGAGTCTATACATACCAAATTCATCAAAATCCGACCTTAAATCCCCAAATCAAACTCTACAATTTCAAGTCCTAATCCCCTCAATTTCATCCCTAATTTCTATAAATTTCAGGATTAATCAACGGAAAATCATCACATATACAAGTATTAGGGCTCAAGCCACTCACCTTGTTGATAAATCCCTGAATTCCTACTCAAAATTGCTCTCAAAATCTCCAATGACGTCTAAAAATGGTGAAAAATGAACTAAAATTCGCAAAGTCTACCTTATATACATTTTTCCTAGAACTTCCGCATCTGCGGTCCATAAGTCGCTTCTGCGATGCCACACATGCGGAAAACCCATCGCAGGTGCGGTTTTCACTTAAACCTCGAATCTCGCTTCTGCGGTCAAACACACGCATCTGCGATCTCGCAGGTCCGGTCCCATGTGCGAACTTGCGGCTCCTGCCCTTCTCATCTTTGGCTGCTTCTACGACTGCCTTTTGTGCTTTTGTGGGCCTCGCACCTGCAGTCCCCACTCCGCAGGTGCGGTTATGACAGCTAAAGAAATCTTCAGCATTTTCTCAGATCTTATCCTTGATCCGTCAACCTCCCGAAATCAACCCGAGGCTCTCGGAACCTCAACAAAATGTACAAACAAGTCATATATTACCTTTCAAACTTATTCAAACCTTCGGAACACTCAAAACAACACCAAGTCACCCTCGGATTCAAGTCTAAGAACTTCCAAACTTCCAAATTTCGAAAATGATGCCGAAACCTATCAAACCTCGTCCAAATGACCTGAAATTTTGCACATATGTCACAAATGACACTACAGTCCTACTTCAATTTTTGAAATTTCATTTCGACCCCGATATCAAGATTTTCACTGTCGACCGAAAAATGCCAAATTTCCAATTTCGCCAATTCAAACCTAAATCTAGCACGGACCTCCAAACTACATTCCAAACACGCTTCTAAGTCCAAAATCACCTAACGGAGCTAACCAAACCGCTAGAATTCACATCCGAGACCTTTAATGTATAAGTCAACATCCGGTTGACCTTTCCAACTTAAGCTTCTAAATAAGAGACTAAGTGTCTCATTCCACTCCAAAACCACTACGGACCCGAACCAACCAACACGATACGATGAAATACAACTGAACAACATATAAAGAAGCAGAAATGGGGGAAACGAGGCTATAACTCACGAAATGAGTCAAGAAACAAACGTTCATCCTCGAACGAGTCAAGAAACATACCTAAAGCCTCAACATGTGTGGATATTCGCTCTGCATCTCCCACTCAGTCTCCCAAGTAGCCTCCTCTACGGGCCGACCTCTCCACTGCACTTTCACTGAAGCAATATCTTTTGATCTCAACTTTCGGACCTGCCTCTCTAGAATAGCCACTGGCTCCACATCATAAGTCAAATCACCATCTAACTGAACCGTGCTGAAATCCAAAACATGAGACGGATCGCCAATATATTTTCAGAGCATAGAAACATGAAATACGGGATGCACACCCGACAAGCTAGGTGGCAAAGCAAGCTCATAAGCCACCTCCCCAATCCTAAGAAGCAGCTCAAAAGGCCCAATGAACTGAGGGATCAATTTACCCTTCTTCCCAAATCTCATAACACCCTTCACGGGTAAAACCTTTAGTAGAAACTTCTCTCCAACCATGTAAAACACATCACAGACCTTTCTGTCGGCATAACTCTTTTGTCTCGACTGAGCTGTACGAAGCCGCTCCTGAATAACTTTCACCTTGTCCAAAGCATCCTAAACCAAGTCAGTACCCAAAAGCCTAGCCTTACCCGGCTCAAACCATCCTACTAGAGATCTACAACATCTCTCATATAAAGCCTAACATGGAGCCATTTAAATACTTGGCTGATAATTGTTGTTATAAGCAAAGTCCACGAGCGGTAGAAACTTGTCCCATGAACCCCGAAAATCAATGACACAAGCGCACAACATGTCCTCCAATATCTGAATAATGCTCTTGGACTGCTCGTCCGTCTGAGAGTTAAAAGTTGTGCTCAACTCAACTTCAGTACCCAACTCTCGCTGCAAGGCCCTCCAAAAATGCGATGTAAACTGAGTACTTCTATCTGAAATGATGGAAACCGGTACACTATGCAGGCGAACAATCTCTCGGATATAAATCTCTGCTAACCACTCTGAACAATAGGTAGTACACACAGGAGTGACATGCGCGGACTTGGTCAATCGATCCACAATCACCCAAATAACATCAAACTTCCTCAAAGTCTATGAGAGTCCAACTACAAAATCCATGGTAATCCGCTCCCACTTCCACTCTGGAATATCCATGGTAATCCATGGTAATCCGCTGTCTCAAATTGAGATCCTTTTTCTTGAACAAGTGTTGGAGACTACGACGATCAATAAACACCTCACAAAATACATCATAGAGATAATGCCTCCAAATCTTCAACGCGTGAACAATGGCAGCCAACTCCAAATCATGAATAGGGTAGTTCTTCTCATGGGGCTTAGACTATCGAGAAGAATAAGCAATCACTCTACCATCCTACATGAACACACACCCAATACCAACTTTAGAAGCATCACAATATACTGTATATGACGTGAAGCTGATGACAAAGCTAACACTGGAGCTATGGTCAAGGCAGTCTTGAGCTTCTCAAAACTCGCCTCACACTCATCTGACCACCTGAAAGGAACACCCTTTTGAGTCAATTTGGTCAAGGGTGATGCAATAGATGAAAATCTTGAACGAACCGATGGTAATAACCTACCAAACCCAGAAAACTACGAATCTCTGTAGCTGAGGACAGTCTGGGCCAATTTTGAACCGCCTTTATCTTCTTCGGATCAACCTGAATACCCTCACTGGACACCACGTGTCCCAAGAATGCCACTGAACTGAGCCAAAACTCACACTTAGAGAACTTTACATAAAGTTTCTCCTCCCTCAACCGCTGCAATACAACTCTCAAATGCTCAGCGTGCTCCTCCTAACTATGCGAGTACACCAGAATATCATCAATGAAGACAATCACAAATGAGCTGAGATAAGGCCGAAATATGCTGTTCATCAAATACATGAACGTTGCTGGGGAATTGGTCACCCCAAAAGACATTACATGGAACTCATAATGATCATATCGGGTCTTGAAATCTGTCTTAAGAATGTCCGAGTCCCTGATATTCAACTGGTGATACCCTAACCTGAGATCAATCTTGGAGAACACTCTCGCTCCCTGAAGCTGGTCAAATAAATCATAAATACGAGGCAAAGGATACTTGTTCTTGATTGTGACTTTGTTCAACTGCCTGTAACCAATGCACATCCTCATCGTGCCATCCTTCTTCTTCACAAATAGAATAGGCACACCCCAAGATGACACACTAAGCCGAATAAACCCCTTATCAAGGAGTTCTTAAAGCTGCTCTTTCAAGTCATTTAACTCTGCCGGTGTCATATGATACGGAGGAATAGAAATGGGATGAGTGTCCGTCACCAAATCAATACCAAATTCAATATCCTTGTTTGGTGGCATGCCCTACGGGTCAGCAGGAAACACATCCGAAAAATCCCTCACTACTGGAAACTGAATCAATGGTAGGAGTCTCTACACTGACATTCCTCACAAAGGCCAAATAAGAAAGACATGCCTTCCCAACCATCCGCTGGGCCTTCAAAAGTGAAATTGCCCTACTAGGAACATAACCTCGCCACTCAATCCGTGGCACCCCCGGCATAGCCAACGTTACTATCTTAGCATGACAGTCCAAAATAGCACGACACGGAGATAACCAATCCATGGCCAATATCACATCAAAATCGACCATACTAAGCAACAAAAGGTCCACTCTGGTCTCCAAACCTCCAATAGTCACCACGTACGACCAATATATGCAGTCCACAACAATAGTATCGTCCACCGAAGTAGATACACGAACAGATGAAATAAGAGACTCGCAGGGTGTATCCAAATAATTAGCAAAATATGATGACACATATGAAAAAGTGGAACCGGGATCAAATAATACCTGTGATCATAGCATCTAATCGGGCTAGGAGTGCATAAAAATGGGCTTGACCACCACCTGATCGACCTCTCCCTCTAGGGCGACTCCTAGCTGACTGGGCGGGTGGTGAAGTAACTAGTGCTAAAGTCGATGGCGGAGCCCCATGGCGACGAGGACATTGCCTGCATATATTCCCCAACTCTCCACACTCATAACAACCCCTAGTGCTGGTGATGGGGACTGAAGGGAACCCCTAGCACCGGGATGACTAGTAGAAAAACCTAGCATGAGAGAGCTCTGAATTGACAGAGCACGGGATGAACTCTGGGCTGGGAGGGCATTAAGTGATGAATGACCTTAATGAGAACTGTGAGAACCATGGCCCGATAATACCCCACGGTGAACTGGGCGAGATGACTGAGCATGTCTGAATGGACGGCCTCTGCCGTGCTGAAACTGACCCCTATGAGGAGCACCCCCAAAACTACCAGATATACTAGGCCTCTTGGACTCCCTCTCAACTCGCTCCTAACGGTGAACTGACTTTATCTCCCGAGTAATGTCAACCACCTCCTCAAAAGAAGCACCAGATACCCTCTCTCTGGTTATAAGAATCCGTAACTGATACGAAAGGCCATCCACGAACCTCCTGATCCTCTCCCTATCAGTGGGAACCAACCATATAGCATGACGGGCCAACTCAAAGAACCTCATCTCATATTGCGTCACAGTCATATCATCCTGACACAACTGCTCGAACTGTCTGTGTAGCTCCTCTCAGTAAGACTACGGCAGATAGTTCTCTAGAAAAAGAACGGAGAACTGCTTCCAGGTGAGGGGCACTGCACCAACAGACCTACACCTCTCATAGGCCTCCCACCAAGTAAAGTCAGCTCCAGAGAATTGAAAAGTAGTGAATGAGACCCCACTGGTCTCTAGAATACCCCAATATACAAAGCATCCTCTAACACTTGTCCAAGAAACCCTGGGCATCCTCGACCTCTGTACCACGAAAAGTCGGAGGCTGAAGTCTACCAAACCTCTCCAATCATCGTTGCTCATCATCAAGCATGACTGGTATCAAAAAATCCTGAGTAGGTGCAACCAGCTGGGATGGTGGTGCCTCTAGTGTTTGCAGTCCCTGAACAACCTGCTCGAGTGTACGAGCAGCGGGAGTCTGACTGCCTCCCCCGGCCTAAGAAGTAGCTGTTGTAGTAGAAACAACAACCGTTTGAGCAAGACCGGTGCATACAGTCAAGATCTGAGCCAATGTCTCCTGAAGACCTGGAATAATAATAGGCACGACCGGTGCTTGAGCTGGTCCTGATGGAACGTCCACAACTGGGTCCGAATAATGAGCTGGGGTAGCTGGTGGATCTGCAGGTGCTGCCTTAGCTGCTATGCGGGCTACACCCCCTTCCCCTACCACGGCCTCAACCGCGACCTCGGCTTCTAGTGGCCCCAACTGGTGGTACTGATGGTCGTCCGTCCTGACCGGTAGCACGTGTCCTCACCATTTGTGAGAGAATAGAATAACAAAAGTTTAGTTACTAGAATCAACAGATTCGTACGACAAGAATTAAAGAATGTGAAGTTTTCCTAAAGGTTATGCAGCCTCTCGAAGATAAGTACAGACGTCTCTATACCGATCCGCAAGACTCTACTAAACCCGCTCATGAACTGTGAGACCTCTGTAACCTAGGCTCTAATACCAACTTGTCACGATCCGAAAACCAACCCGACCGTAATGGAACCTATCATGGAACTAGGCCAGTCGACAAATTCCCAAAATAATTCAGCATTTCATAATGAAGATGTTTTTAACCTATTAATTAATAAAACTTCATGGCATAAGTCTAAATAACAAAGTACGAAAATAAACAAAAGCCTGACATCGGGGTGTCACAAGTCACGAGCATCTATTAAGGACTATCCGATAATAACTAAGACTATTACAGTCTGGAAAACACTAATATAGTCTAAAGGAAGATAGGAGAGAGAATAGCAAGGTTGCAATCTCCATACAGCTACCTTTCCAACTCCGAAATATCATCGACGGATGAAAGATCAGCGCTCGCTATCACGTCCAGCAACCCCTGGATCTGCACACAAGGTGTAGGGAGTAATGTGAGTACGCCAACTCATTAAGTAATAAAGGTAAATAAAGACTGAGCAGTAAGAAACACATAAATCCATGTCATGAAATCTTAGTAAGTACAACATGCTTTCAAATTAGTATATGAGTCAAAATACTCTCATTTAAAAAACACATTTTTTTAGAAAAATCATTTGAAGATACTTTTCAACAATTTCAACAAGAGCTCAATGCAATTTAGAGTAAAAATGATAAAAATATAATAGCCCCTCGGGCAAAATATAGTTCGTATACAGCCCCTCGGGCAACATGAATCATAAACCACCCCTGGGGCAACATCACTAAGAATCAGCCCCTCGGGCAAACCTCAAAATTACTCGTAAAACAGCCCCTCAGGCATAACATCATATATCTTACACAAGGTACCCGAGCTCACTGAGGGTGTGCAGACTCCGTAGGGGCTCCTATAGCCCAAGCACTATAACAAGCCACTTCGTGGCATAATAAATCAGGCCCTCGACCTCTCATAATCACAAATCAGTAACAACATGTTCCGACGCGCAACCCGATCCCATAATATCCTCACAATACAGACCCTCAACCTTACTTAGTCAGAAACCTCTCAAGCCACTCGGGTTATCAGTAAAACAGGGTGCTCAGACCAAAATATTATTATATGCATCAAAACAGAGTAATAAAGACTGAGTTATGAAATCAGTAAAATATAGCATGACTGAGTACAGATCTTAAGTCAAAATAGTGAGGAGATAAAAGAAAAAGGCCCCTAAGGGTCCAAACAGCTTGACATGAGGCCCAAATATGGCATTTGGCCTAAATCATGAAAATTCTTTCTAAAGCACATAAGTATTAAATAGTTTTCAGTCAAATACGCAACCTAAGTTGTTACGGGATGGACCAAGTCCCAATCCCTAATGGTGTATACCCACACACTCGTCATCTAGCATGTGCGTCACCTCATATCTCGGAATTCGACAAATATCATAAAACTAGAAACTCCTTTCACTCACAAGTCTATACATACCAAATTCATCAAAATCCGACCTCAAATGGTCCCTCAAATCCCCAAATCAAACTCTCCAATTTCAAGCCCTAATCCCCTCAATTCATCCCTAATTTCTACAAATTTCAGGATTAATCAACGAAAATCATCACATATACAAGTATTAGGGCTCAAGCCACTCACCTTGCTAATAAACCCTTGAATTCCTCCTCAAAATTCCTTTTAAAACTTTCAATGTCGTCTAAAAATGGTGGAAAATGAACTAAAATTCGCGAAGTCCACATTATATACATTCTATCCAGAACTTCTGCATATGCGGCTCATAAGTCGCTTCTGCGACGCCGCACCTGCAGAAAACCCATCGCAGGTGTGGTTTTCACTTAAACCTCGAATCCCGCTTCTGCGATCAAACACACGCATCTGCGATCTTGCAGGTGCGGTCCGATGTGCGCACCTGTGGCTCCTGCCCTTCTTATCTCTGGCCGCTTCTGCGGCTTCTTTTTGTGCTTCTGCGGCCCTCTCACCTGCGGTCCCCACTCCGCAGGTGCGGTTATGACAACTGAAGGAAATCTTCAGCATTTCCTCAAATCTCATCCTTGATCCGTCAGCCTCCTGAAATAACCCGAGGCCCTCGAGACCTCAACCAAACGTACAAACAAGTCATATATCACCACTTAAACTTATTCAAACCTTCGGAACACTCAAAACAACATCAAAACACCAAATCACCCTCGGATTCAAGTTTAAGAACTTTCAAACTTCTGAATTCCGCAAACGATGCTGAAACCTATCAAAGCTCATCCGAATGACCTGAAATTTTGCACACATATCACAAGTGACACGATGGATCTACTCCAATTTATAGAATTCCATTCCAACCCCGATATCAATATTTCCACTACCGACCGAAAAATGTCAAATTTCCAATTTCGCCAACTCATGCCTAAATCTACCACGGACCTCCAAACTACATTCCGAACACACTCCTAAGTCCAAATTCACCTATGGAACTAACTGAACCATCAAAATTGACATCCGAGACCTTCTACATATAAATCAATATCCGGCTGACTTTTCCAACTTAAGCTTCTAAATAAGAGACTAAGTGTCTCATTTCACTCCAAAATCACTCCGAACCCGAACCAACCAACACGATACGATGAAATACAGCTGAACAACACATAAAAAAGCAGAAATGGGGGAAAACGGTCTATAACTCACGAAACGACCGATTGGGTCGTTACACACATCGACGAAGAGATCATTTTCAAGATGCAAAAAGTTGTATGTCCATTTAAAATACTCATGCTGATCCTTTTTATTTGTCATGCATGTCTAAATTTTGCTAGGGACGAATTTATTGGGAGATTACGGGGTATATGAACACATGGCCGTTTTGTAAAATTAGATATTTTATGTATATATTTTTTAAAATTGGTATAATATTAAATGTTCGAACTCATGTTCCAAGAAGGTTGAATGATAAGCTTGGTTGAAGGTTGAGTTATTTATCAAGAGTAACAGAAATCAAGATCACATTTGATATATTTTTACCTTCCTTTTTTAGTTCACCCATATTTATAATAGAAATACTAAGCCCGCATGTGACTTTTATATGCTTCTTAAGAAAATATTAATAAAAAGATAACTTGACTTAATTGTCCTTACTCCTTGTTCATTACAATTTTTATTAATCTCTCTCCACATTTATTAAACTAATTTTTGGGTATGCACTTTACGCGTGTAACCAATACCAATGAATATACTATTTCAAAATATATAAAATATTATTAAATAACATGGTTGGCTAATAAAAATAAAAGTTAAAAAGAGTATAAGCCACTAAAAAGACGAACATTGATCCCATTAGCGGAGAAATCTTGGCCTTAGAAGTCTGCAAATACATAATTGTGATTTATAAGGACTTATGGGAGAATAGTTTATAAAAATATTAATATATTTATGACCTAAAAAACAAATAATAAGATTTCTTAAATAAAATAAATTATAACGATTAAATCTTTTGGTCTTTTGGGAATAAAGATATTGGCTTATAGCTCATAAAAAATTTGATAAGTGATAATGTTCAGGACGGCTCAATGGATCTCGTGGCCTAAATCAAAACCATATTGAGAGGCCCTTAAAATTATTTTATAAAATATTTACACTAACAACAAAATTTACTTTCTAAACAATAAATTAATCATTTAAGACGAAAATAAGTGAATTCAAAAAAAGGAAGAAGAACACAAAAAATAAAGTGGTGGACTATATATCGGATGTTGAGGTCCACAAATTTTGATTTTTCTATCATCACAAACAAGAAAAAGAAATAAACGTACATAACGTAATAGCTTAAGTTTTAAGCATTCACAGTGTCAAAAATATTTACTCCTTATGATTAGTTTAAACAATAATTGTAGTTCATGTTATTAAGTATCACTTATTGGTGAATATCTGAAATAAATTATAAATAACCTAATATAATATGTTGAATTACACTACAAGAAAATCGGTGCATTAAATGCTTTTATGTTCATGCAGTTTGAGAGAATATTATAAAAGAAATTCATTGTGTTGTCGATATAAATAACTTAATTCTTATACAAAAAGGATAAAATTAAAATTGAAAGATAAAGCAAATATACTAATTAACCAGTAAAGAAAATTATCATAATTTATGAATTTATTGATATAAAATAACCTTAATCAAATAACAAAAAAAATATACTGTAACCCTTTTCTTTATACTATTCCCTCCGTTTCATATTAAATGAGGTATTTTCCTTTTTAGTCTGTTCCAGAATAAATGACACATTTCTAAATTGGAAATAATTCAAATTTAAACTCTTTCATTTTACCCATTTACCCTTAATGAGAAGCTTTTATAGCCACACAAATGTCATGGCCCACAAACTTTTTACCTCTTAAGCTTTTGAGACCACAAGTTTCAAAAAATTTCTTCTTTTTTCTTAAACTCCGTGTCGAGTCACACTACCTCATTTAATATGAAACGGAGGGAGTAATTATTTATATCATTTATATAATAATATATACTAACAATAAGAAGAAGAAGAATTAAAAAGAAATTTGGTGTCACGACCCAAAATCCATTAATGGCCGTAATGGCACCGGACACCTTTGTCAGACAAGCCAACAATTAAACTCTCATTTTAATACTTTTGAAATCATAAATTTCCTTTAATTTAACTAGTAAAAGATAATCTTCACATAATAAATAAAGTGTTTACAAATTATCAATACTGAATATTCCGTAATCACCCCAGAACCCGGTGTCACAAGTGCATGAGCATCTACTAGGAATTTACAGTAACATACAATGACCGTCCAGAATACAGCTTGGATAGAAAGAAAAAACAATACTCTGAAGGAGACTCTGCTGGTTGCGCCTTGTCTCGAGAGATGCAGCTCACCCAAGTCTCTGTATCAACCATGCTGATGCGCCCACTAGGTCACCAGACATGCATGTGCCTGTGCAACAAAAATGCACAACAAGTATAGTATGAGTACGAAAACAACGCGTACCCAGTAAGTATCCAGTCTAACCTCGAAGAAGTAGTAACGAGGGGTCGACTTCGACACTTACTCATGGTCCAATAATATTAGGTACAGTAATAAAGTAAATAAATATGAAACAGAGTAAATATATGGAATAAGAAAGTATAAAATACGTGCTACAATTTCCTTCTTTATAATTATACTCAAGCTCTCAACTATCAAGTTTCCTCCATAACCAGAGCATATATATAGATATAGTGGATTTCACCAAAGAGGTTGTCATATTCTAAATCAGGGAAAAACACCCTCAGAAATACTGGCTTCTTGGCAAATATTATGCACGATTCCATAAGGATAATATATATATATTCGAAATGTTGAGGCGTACGACCCGATCCACCATAAAAGTAAACTATGCACTGCCGAGGGTCGAATGGCGTGAACCATAGATGCATCTATTAACCTGCCGAGGCGAACGACACGCTCCCATGAGAGTGTGGTACATAAATCTTGCCGAGGCAAACGACCTGATCCCATAAGAGTAGTAGAAGGAAATACCCCGCTCGTGAATCATACATGCGAAGCGGTGAAATATAAATTTAAGGAATCACCCCGCTCGTGGATCATACTTGCGTCGCGGTCAAACATAATTTTAACATCTAAATCATATCTCTTTCTTGCTTCTTTTTAAAATAAGGGAAATTCAGCTTGTAGCTTTTCAAGAAAATTACCCCGCTCGCGAAACATACATGCGACGCAGTTACACATAGATTTCCTTAAGCTATTATAATATTTCTCAATTCTTTTCGAAAATACGAAGTTCAAATGAAACCTTTTAAACCTTATATTCTTCAATTTCACTAATTTCAAAATATTTAATAAGAAAACTCAATCTCGCTACCTCTCAAGGCATGCAATAAATATAAATAAATAACAATATCAACAAGGCATGATGTAAGCCTAAAACTACCCGGACCTAGGCATAGCTAGTAGCTATGTACGGACTCTCGTCACCTCGTGCGTACGTAGCCCCCAAAAATGGAAGCACATGATCATTTAGTTCACCTATGGGGTTAATTCCCTCTTACAAGATTACAAAGGAAACTTACCTCGCTTGAAGTTCCATATCCGGCTTCCAAGCCTTCCGACGACTCAAACCGATGCCCAATGCTCCAAAAATAGTCAATAATTATGCAAACCCATAAGTATATACTCCAACATTCAAAACAATTCAATTATATCAATTCCTAACTCCGCTCAAAAAGTTGACAAAATCGACCTCGGACCCACGTGCCCAGATTCTGAAATTTTCGAAGATAATGTTTACCCATAACCTCACGAGCTGAAATATATAATTTACTTTCAATTCCATGGCCAAATTCGTGGTTAAAATCCAAAATATCAATTTCTAGGTCTTTCCACCAAAACCCCAAATTTCTACTAGTTTCCATGTTAAAATATATACATAATCAATGTATTTAACTCATAATAGGTGGGAATCACTTACCTTAACATAGATGATGAAGATGGAGCTCCAAAATCGCTCCAAGACCGGCTCCCATGATGGAAAACAAAATAAAAATAGCCAAGATCCCGTTTAAAACAACTCACTGCCCAGAAAATCCTTCTTCGCGAACGCGGAAAAACCCTCGCGTTCGAGAAGGCCAAACTTGCACACCTCATAATTTCCCCTTCGCGTTCGCGATCCCACAGCCGTGTTCGTGAAGGCTTAGCACTTCCAGGCTTGCTCCCTTCCTTCTTCGCGTTCGCGAGCACTGCGTCGCGTAAGCTTAACCAACCCTTACTTCGTGTTCGCGTCCTCTGCCTCGCGCTCGTGAAGGCCAAACCAGTAGCCCCAAATATTTCCTATTCGCGAACGCGGGACTTCCTTCGCGTTCGCAAAGAAGGAAACCAGACACCAGCAGTCAGCAGCAGTTTTTCATCCAAATTCGATCAGAAACCACCCCAAAACACACCCGGGGCCCCGGGACCCCGTCCAAACACACAACTCAGTTCCATAACATAACATGGACCTGCTCGAAGCTTCAAATCACATCAAACAATGCTAAAACCATGAATCGAACTCCAATTCGAGCTTAATGAACTTTAGAATTTCAAACTTCTTCTTTCGATGCCGAAACCTATCAAATCACATCCGCTCGACCTCAAATTTTGCACACAAGCCATATTCGACATTGCGGACCTACTTCAACTTCCAAAATCAGAATCCGACCCTAATATCAAAAAGTCCA
This sequence comes from Nicotiana tabacum, assembly GCF_000715075.1. Lineage (NCBI taxonomy): Eukaryota > Viridiplantae > Streptophyta > Magnoliopsida > Solanales > Solanaceae > Nicotiana > Nicotiana tabacum. The sequence continues at coordinate 205,801,453 of NC_134080.1, forward strand.
CTTCCGGTCAAACTTCTCTAAAACCTTCAAATTTCTAACTTTTGCTAACTGACTCCAAAATGATTTACGGACCTCCAAATCCACTTCCGATCGCGCTCCCAATACCAGAATCACCATATGGAGCTATTCCTAGACACGGAATCCCAAATAGATATCAATAACATTGAAATGCACTTCAACCCAAATTTATGAAATTCTTCCAAAATGCTAACTTCCACAATAGGTGCCAAAATGCTCCCAGGTCATCCAAAGCTCGATCCGGACATATACCCAAGTCCAAAATCATCGTACGAACCTGTTGGAACCTTCAAATCCAAATTTCGGGGTCGTTTACTCAAAAATTAACCCTTAGTCAATTCTTCCAACTTAAAGCTTTTGAAATGCGAATTTTCTTTCCAAATCAACTCCAAACTTCCTAGAATTCAATTTCGAGCACGCGTATGAATCATTATACCTGAAGTGAAGCTACTCATGGCCTCAAACCGCCAAAGAACACGCTAGAGCTCCAAATAACCAGTCGGATCGTTACATACTCTCCCACTTAAACATAAGTTTATCCTCAAACGTGTTGAGAATTGCGATGGAGTAGTCTGAAATTACTGTTTAACACCTCGTGTACCTATGCGTGTTACCATAACTCAATTGAGCACATTAGCTCGATCAAATCTGAAGATATTCTCTTTTATTCAACCAAATAAGCTTATAGCCCAATTCCAACATCCGGAATTCTCTGCCAGGCCGGCTTCCAACTTATGAATGTCGTATCAATCACCACACGTTGTACCAGAACATGACTGCACCCCCTTGCTGAATTCACACCATGCACCACATCATTCACAAGACCATAATAACACCCTCTGATCATAATAGCTGATATTTCCCGAATTAGATGCTCACAATGCACCCCATTACGTATATAAGTCCTGTTCCAAATCTCGTAATGCTGCCATGACGAAAGAGATGTATAGAATTTCATAACCTACTACCAAGTCAACAAATCGTTGAGTCTATCCTCCTGACAAGACCCATTATCTCATTCTAAACTGAATAATGGTATTTGCTCTTTGATATACTTCATATAATCTAATCGCACTGATCCTAGATCCAATAATCTCGTCTCACCCAGTACGAGCTGCTCAGGCAACAAGCCATCCCAGACATGACCAAAGAGTCTCATATGGTGCCACAATATGCCAACAGGCTGCAAACTTGAACGTGATACACAAGGAAAACGAACTCTGGAAATGGCTACTCAACCCACGTAACTAATTAGACAACCAAAAAAGTGTCCTGAAACTCCCTCAGAAAATGGGAAACAAAACATACAAAAATAGCTATAGGGGATTGTACTCAACATCATACCATTGTGGTGCGCAACCCGATCCATACAACATATCCGTGGCAGCGTTCCACCCGATCCACACATAAAATCTATATAAGGAGATACATACCGAGCTAGAGTCCTCATTATTACAAAATACGAAATATCGGTCACAAGCACGCTAAGTGCATAATAACATTCCCTGGGAGACAGATAGCACCATACGCTACAAAACTCAAGCACAATTAAGGTATGATATATGATCTGGATCTCAAAAGCCATCCTGCTCACATAACACCATCGCTACGCGAAACCTCAACCATAAGAAATTTATCAAGCCGTTTCACAACTCACACGGTGCAATATAATATTACATGAAATAGCTGACGACGAAATAACATCCAACATCCGAATACTCCTCCATGAGGAGCTCTATGATGAGATGAACACATCTGTCCTGATAATTAGCCCATATTTATATTTAAATCCATTCACAGACCTCAAACCGATTTTGATCGCACCGTACTAGGTTAGTAATATTTCAAAGGTCCATAATAACCCTTTTTCCCATGACTCACAAGAAAAATCCTCATATCCAGAGCAAACCTCCACAGTCCACAACCCAATAAACTGAGTGCCCTCTACGAAAAAATTCTCAGATTAGTGATATTACCACAATCTTCATACTTGGTTTAAATCTTCAATCAATCAAGTGACTACATGTCATACTTATACAATCTTCCCGTGGAATACACTCCCACAACCTCACACACCAGGTAACAAGTCTGCACATCCATACCACTGGCCATACAACTGTCACAGAGCAAATCAATAATCCGTAACCAGGATACAAGGCCCTTTACACAAAATGCCGATCTCAAGTGGCACTGAAGACAATACCAGCTTACTCCAAACATCCAAATTCCTTTCCTGCTCATCTGAGCTCATGACATCCTTGTCAACACCGAACCGCAACCTTGACCCTTACTTTCAAACTCTATACCGCTCACTGCGTCTAACATGCCAATATGCGATAGTACCAGAATTTCATCATAACTCCTGAACCACTAATAGGGTAAACACTTCATCATATATAAACTTTTTACTTAACTCATTCCAAGAGAACCATAGCAACACACGAGTGAATTCTCATAATCGTAGAACATGCAAATCCTCAAGTAGTGGTTTACACCACCGTAACTCTTTCGGGATCCGCCTACACATAACAAGCCATAATACTTGAATAATTCCAAATTAAATTAACTACGGAGGCCGTCAAGCCATCACACGTACTATCGCAAATTACATGCATAACTTAATCACGCTGAAGGAACTGATCACTGCAATCCTTATGCCGATTCAACCATGGCTAACCAATCTAACTTCTCCTAATTTATCCTTAGTTTGCCTTAGGAATAATAATAGCTCCATTCCATACATCATGAACCTAACTTTGCACTGATCCCAAGTGACCCCATTCCACGAGAACACATTATCTCCAAACCCATGAACTATTTCATGCCCTCCTTGCACACACATTCGCATCTTCAACTGATACACCCATTCTGATAATTCCTCTACGAATCCGAAGTCATTTTCTATCATTCCTCCAAATGCTACACTGCAAGCCGAAAATATCATAAAACATTCCGAGTCTCTTATCATAATCCGCTACAAAATCTCGATTCTTAACCGTACTGCGGGCTTGAAATCCTTAGGCACCGCATATTAACTTTTGAATTCACTAGGATCATTGTGGAGAGTCACCCACTCTGACTTAGTCCCGAATATAATCAACTCCAAGGCTTTGCCAGCATCTTAATCGATAAGGCCCAATATAGCACACATTCCTCAATCCTTTGCTCAAATCCCCGCTAATGTTTCCTTTCCCTTAGTCGAAATAACCCATCAATACACCAATAACCAGAAACTTCACAAGTAGATAACCATACAATCCAATCGTAAGCGGTGGGACTCTCCCACTTATCTTGAAGCTATCATTGCATAAACCTGAAATCCACCAAGATTCTTTCTTTGTTGCTGCATTGGATACCATTACTTACAAAATCGGTAACCCTCTTGAGCCCCTACTAATCCGATAGTTGTACAAGTCCATTCACTCCTCACAAACATCAACTAAATGTGCAACAGTATCTTCCAATTCAAAGTCATGTTGTATCCTTCTTCATACCAAGCAAATCCTTCCTACTGTATTAAATCTTCTGCCGTATAATATCCAACATTTCGAATTAAGTCTATAATCTAGTCACTGTCTACTATGAATCCCAAATCACTCTATACTTTCCTTAAGGCGTGTGGCAATCCTACCACAGAACCCATATGCTACTCTGCCACTCTCCCACTTTGGTCAAACCTCCTCCTTTTAGCAACTACTCAACTTCTGCTTCTTACACTTGGCCTTCTAGAAATTTAACCACTGCATGACACTTCCCACGTGTCCATTCCTATCCTTCACTGCCCAATTGTTGCCTTAAATCAAAATCTATCTTTGTAACACTTGAACCAATAGATTATTACTCCATCAACCCAAACCTGAACATACATAGTCCGATTGTCTTTTCTCCGCTGGAAATAAGACACTAAATCTCTGAGTCATGCATTGAGTAAGCCTTCTTCCAAGTCATTCACTGCCCCGACACATAGACAATCATCCTACCATTACATCAATATTGTACGATAACAACCCATAAGCATCATAGTAACCTGTGCATAGTCTTAAAGCTCTAAGAAGTACAGCTACTGAGCTGAAATTATGGAATATCCTTCTGCAAGGAGATGATAATAGTCCAATCAACTAGGCAGGGGAAAACATCCCGCACCGCACCTGTAATACCATTATGGCTTCTCAATTCTCGATCGATAGCAAGCGCTTCACATCGCATAAGATTGAGTAGAAAAGAAACAAAGGCATAAGCCTTAAAGGAATCAAACTGCACGATGATGAATCTTGAAGGGAAGTGCTCCTAACAGCCATGTAGCCTCTCGAAGATAAGTACAGACGTCTCCGTACCGATCCGCAAGACTCTACTAGACTTGCTCATGACGTGAGACCTACGTGAACCTGGTGCTCTGATACTACGTTGTCACGATCTAAAATTTATTAAAGGTCGTGATGGCGCCCGACACCCCTGTCAGGTAAGCCAACACTAAAAAGTTATTTAAACTCTCATTTTAATACTTTTGAAATCATAAATTTCCTTTAATTTAACTAATAAAAGATAATCTTCACATAATAAATAAAAGTGTTTACAATTTTCAATACAGAATATCCCATAATCACCCCAGAACCAGGTGTCACAAGTGTATGAGCATCTACTAGGAATTTACAGTAACATACAATGACTGTCCGGAATACAATTTGGATAGAAAGAAAATACAATACTCTGAAGGAGACTCTTCTGGCTGTGGGTCGTCTCGAGAGATGAAGCTCACCCAAGTATCCGTATCAACCATGCCACTACGCCCACTAGGTCACCAGACATGAATGTGCCTGTGCAATAAAAATGCATAGCAAGTGTAGTATGAGTATGAAAATAATGTGTACCCAGTAAGTATCCAGTCTAACCTCAAAGAAGTAGTGACGAGGGGTCGACTTCGACACTTACTCGTGGTCCAATAATATCAGGGACAGTAATAAAGTGAATAAATATGAAACAAAGCAAATATATGGAATAAGCAAGTATAAATACATGATACAATTACCTTCTTTATAATTTTACTCAAGCTCTCAGCTAGCAAGTTCCCTGTCGTGACCCAAACGAAACGAGTAAATACACAATTTCATAAATGACTTTATTCATAAAAATACTAGAGATGCTTATGTTCTTGATTCCCCATGTGTCATATTATTCTATTAGTTGTTCATGGTTCTCAGAAAATATGTAAGTTGATAAAGTTATTTCATGATACTAATCAAAGGCATAATGGTCTTATGACACTCCAAAATTTTTTATTGATGTACTTCTCATGTATTGCATTCGTTATATATGTATGTATTCAAATGGCGTTATATATGCATATATATATATATATATATATATATATATATATATATATATATATATATATATATATATATGGAAAAAGGTTACGGCGTTATATACACACTACCGCCTGATCAACTGGTATACGTTGATGATTTGCCCACAGTGGCCGAGATGATATGATGAGATGCCCTCAGAGGCTTGATGATATTATGTACGCATATACCTATGCATGGTATGACATTTATACGTATATGTATGATATTATAAATATGAAATGATTCACAGGGTTATTCAGACTTACATGTCTTTTACTCCATGTTTCTCTCGTGTCTATTATTTATTGATTTTCATTCCTTACATACTCGGTACATTATTTGTACTCACGTCCTTTTTGCTTGGGGACGCTGCGTTTCATGCACGCAGGTCCTGATAGACAGGTTGCGAGAGTCCTCCAAGTAGGATGTCAGCTCAACAGAATGTGTTGGTGCGCTCAATTTGCTCCGAAACTGCTTATTTGGTCAGTATGATTAGTACATGAATTTATTGGTATGGTGGGGCTCTGTCCCGACCTTTATGATATTGTATACTCTTAGAGGCTTGTAGATAGATGTCATGTATATGGATACTTGTATGGCCTTGTCGGCATATATTCAGTGTACGAGTGTTTATGTTGGCCTTATAGGCTCTAACGTCATATGTATAAGTCAGTATATCAAGTTGAGTATTTCCTCATGTTTTATTCTACTTATTTCACGGCAGCCTTTCCATCTCATTTACCTATAAGTGTATGATACGAAAAGATATGTTACGTTGGTACTCAGTTGAGTAAGGTATCAGGTGCCCGTCACGGCCCATAGGTTTAGGTTGTGACAAAAGTGGTGTCAGAGCAGTTCTGTCCTAGGGAATCTACAAGTCGTGTCTAGTAGAGTCTTGTTTATGGGTGTGCCGTGCACCACACTTATAAGTAGGAGGCTACAGGATATTTAGGATGGTCACTCTTTCTTTTTACTCTAGATCGTGTGGTAGAGCTTAGTTGTAAGAACTCAATTTCCTAAACTCTATATTATTCATAGTACGACGATGCCTACATCCAGAAAAGATGGTCAGTAAGAGATATAGCTGTGGAAGTGTTGAGTCAGTGGAACTCAATTTTGCATCATGCTTATTGTGAGTAAATATGATGTCTTCAGCAGACCATGTGTGTACTAAAATGTGTAAGGTTCTTAATAAGGAGTTTAAGGCAAGAATACTTATCCACTCTTATGGTAAAAGGAATAACAGAATCAAAAGATAGACACAAGTTTTAGCAAGTAAAAGAAGCAAGGTGAAGAATGGTACGAGGTATCCAGTTAATAAAGATTATCATTATTTACTATTCAGTAAGGGAGATATAAGCATTTTGAGCTGCATTCAACAGTGACAGACGTTTGTACAATCGGCCACACCCATCTTATTTATGCCATATGGAAGCTAACAGAAGTAGTATAAGAGGAGGACGGATATCAGGATCCGGCTGGGGTTAGGGTAACTAAAATTGGTGAATGGATTGCTTGTGTTAGTTGACATTTCCGAAGGATATTACGAATGTGCTAATAGATCTCCTTGTGAGACACCTAGATGGTGCACTCTAAAATAGTACAGCTAGATATGAGTACTACAAAGATAGGCACTGGATCCTGAAAGGGATAAATATTACCTTAGTGTGGCTCCTATCCCTAGTAGAGAGAATGTTAGGCAACCCGAAGATCCAGTAGACGGAGGAAGGGGAACTAAAAGCAAAAATGTCTTGTTAAAGTTTTCACAATAAAGTGATAGATAGAAATATTAGCAGGGAAATAAGAAAAGATTTAATGAACCATTATAAGTAAGATATGATACATGGATGACAACGGTAGATAAAAAAAATAACAGTATTACAGAGTCTATAGTCAAGTAAAGGAAAAGACAGGAAGTGACAGGCCTTGAGATAACAAAAGAAATTTCAGATATCATTCCGCCAATAATAGAATGAACAACAAAAGAAGATTCATGAGAAATTCAGAGAATGGTCATTCAGGAAGACGCTTCCCTAAAGCAAGCAATGTGAGCAAAGTTAAGCTTAAGGGACTGTATATGCCAATTATAAGAAGTGTCACCCTCGTGAGTAAGGAATTATGTTGTCCTTGGTACAGAAGGATTACCACAAGGCGAGTAAGGGTCATCGATGAAGTGAAAAGATGCCAAGGATGAAGAGATAAAAAATCTATAGGAAGATCGTCGTAGTACTAACTCTTAGTACTCCCCTAAAGGGGGGAATATGGAGTGATGTGGCATTAAGCCAGAATTAAGTGGTTCTAGTAACTATGGAATAATAAAGGAAGAATGTGATAAAAATGAGAAAGGGATAAGATTGCACTTATTCAAAACCTATAGATATGCTATGATTCCAGATCATTATGCAAGCATGAGATCAAGTAAAGGAAGTAAGGGTTCCTGCCCGGGATATTATTGATAAATAAGGAGCCAGTGGAGGAGGTAAGTTAAGACAAAGGAAATAACCCAGGAGGAATGACGCGGAGTATAGATATGAGAATGGACCAACAAGCAGTTAGTAGTTGATTCAAGAAGAGCCTAGTTATGGCTAGACAAGAGGATACCGACAAATCAATAGATCGTGCAAGATAAACATAGTGAATGCCAACATGGGGAATTCAATCTCGCAGATATGACATTGTGACCCTTGAGAAATATTCAGATTGGAGTTGGGTAGTTAAATATACCGTATGAGTATTACGAAAATAAAAGAGAATGCCACGGGGAAGACGGTCAAAATATCAGTTTAGAAGCAACCCTACAAGCACAAGGGCATGGAGGTAAGTAAGTACAGATAATTATAGACAAGGACGGACATCAAAAATTCTATCGAGTATATGATGTAATAAGCTCGTAGCTTTACAAGAGTCAGAGGGTCCTCCCTAGGTACTACAATGAAAGACTAGCTGAGGAAATTAGAAAGGAGGCTTCAACCTAAGCTCAGTGACCTAAAGAGGAAATGGTCATGTAAAAATAGTCTCCCTACAACATTGAATGCACTCTATAAAAAAGTGGCACCTACTATGGCTAATGAACGAGAAGTAAAATCAAAAGTAGGATCCAAGATCATAGGAGTTGCACGAAAACTCTGGCATGCGTGGGAACTAAGATAAGCTAACAACAAGGGGGCAGAAAGGTCAGGAAAAGTGATAGCTTATGTTTAAAGAAAGCTGAGATAGAACAGAAGGAATTATTCGATCAATGATCCCGAGTGAGTTACGTTATGAATGCACTCAAGATTTCGGAGTATTATCCATGCAACATATATGTTGATAATCACACAATCGTAGAAGACAAATTAAAAGAAAGAATTGAGTCCAGGCCATAAACAAAAGACTGAATTGTTAAACAATTGTATCATAGATATTCCATAACGTCCATGAAGGTCTAAAGTAATAACTAATACCAGAAGCCGCATATCGGAAGATAGCTTAAGCCTATATAAAGGTTGATCATAAGGAAGAGGAAACTAAAGAGTTACATCAATCAAGTAAATCAGGAGTCTGATTATAGGACCCAGAAAATTATAGACATAGTGATTGAGAACATTGCAGGATCACTCTTAAATATCAAAGAGAGATAGTACAGTAGCCATATGCTATAACGGCTCTATGATAAAGCAAGTTAGAAGAGTTCTGGCCTCATAAAAAGTCAGTAAGAAGCTCTCACTGGATTGTGTATGCACCAGAGGTACAAGTATTATAATAGAACTTCAAGTTGTGAATGTGAATTATACCTATGTAGAAGGGAGGTTATGAAAAAAATAAAAGATGTGATGCGAGATTTTAAGGCAGGTAAGGTAAAGGTGAACAACGTATGAGATACTTAAGAGCATAAGGTTGCGAATAGATCATACTTCAGATAGAAGACCAGAAGCGTTGGAATTCAGTATTCAGGAGTGATAACGATGTCGTCAGTTGCATATTTTCAAGCCCATGGTTTCTAGGTACTGAGATGTCTAGTTAAGAAAGTAAAGAAGAGTAAAAGACGATGTGATGTCTCTCTTGGTATTCCAGAATAACACAAGGAAATTTATGGTGCAAGCAAGTTGAAAGAAGGTTACGGGTAATATAAATAGATACTTATAGGCTGCAAGCTAAAGTATAGTAAAGCGACAAGGCTTTATGACAGGAGTAAGGATGAGAAAGGGTGAGTGAGAACGGTGAGGAGAATGGATAAGTCCTCAGATTAAGCCCACAAAAACAAAAGAGCTGATGATTTCTCTATGTTATCCTGAATGAACTCAAAAGAGTCTAAGACTTGTAGCATTTAGAAGAGACGGAATACTGCTCTAGTAGTAGAATAAGGGTGTAATTGTGATAAATAAAGAATGACGTTTGGGCCTTCGATTGAGTAATAATTTGAAGAAGAAAGGAAAGGGATTTCATGAATTTACAGGATCAAAATACCCACGTAAGATGAATCACATGTGAAATACGGTTATGAAAGCATGGTATCGCCCCAGGTGGATTAGTCTAACCATTTCAGATATTCCCCGATGAGACGTGAGCCCTAGTGGTTACATAAGAAGCTTCAAGTTATCAGTGGTAGATTGTAGATCAATATTGAGGTGAATCAACAATGGAGAGATAAAAGTCACAAAGTACGAGATGAGATTAGTCCGTCATTCTTAAAATGACCATTAATGAGGGAGCATTAAAGGACTTGGATTTATACATATGGGACAAGCAATGAAAGTAACCGAGAGTTTGGTAGAAGACCTCAGTAAGGATAAATCGAGGTAAGAGTTACGGTATAGTATGACCTGCCTAGGTGTAGTAAATTCATACGGATGGATGAATGAAATAAGGTATAGCAATATTCGTAGGTTCAACAAAATACCCAATGAAGAACTTTGGTATACCCATAGATGCCCCTAGGGACATCTTATCAAGCTCTGTATATGTTTACAAAGTGAATCCTAGAGATTGGGTAAAAGCTGGAGGAAAAAGGAAAGAAGAGTCGCATAGGCATGCTTACAAGGAAAAAGTCGTACAGATGGCGTTATATATGCGTATATATGTATATATATATGTATATTGGATATGGGAAAAGGTTATGGCATTATATACGCACCACCACTTGATCAGCTTGTATACGTTGATGATTTGCTCACAATGGATGAGATGATATGATGGGATGCCCTCAGATGCTTGACGATATTATGAACGCATATACTCATGCATGGTATGGCATTTATATGCATATGAATGACATTTTAAATATTAAAAGATTCACAGAACTATTCACACTTACATGTCGAGTCTTTTACTCCATGTTTCTCTCATGTCTATTATTTACTAATTTTCATTCCTTACATACGCGGTACATTATTTGTACTGACGTCCCTTTTGCCTGGGGACGTAGCGTTTCATGCCCGCGGGTCCCGATAGACAGTTTGAGAGTCCTTCAAGTAGGATGTTAGTTCAGTGGAAGGTGTTGGTGCGCTCCATTTGCTCCGGAATTGCTTATTTGGTCAGTATGATTAGTACATGAATTTATTGGCATGGTGAGGCTTTGTCCCGACCTTTATGATATTGTGTACCCTTAGAGGCTTATAGACAGATGTCATGTATATGGATACGTGTATGGCCTTGTCGGCCTATGTTCAGTGTAGAGTGATTATGTTGGCCTTATAGGCCCGAACGTCATATGTATAAGTCGTTATATCATGTTGTGTATTTCCTCATGTTTTATTCTACTTATTTCACGGCAGCCTTTCCATCTCATTTACCTATAAGAGTATGATACGAAAAGATACGTTACGTTGGTACTCGGTTGAGTAAGGTACCGTGTGCCCGTTGCGGCCCATAGGTTTGGGTCGTAACATCCCCTCTGTAACCAGAGCATATATATAGATATAGTGGATTTCACCAAAGAGGTTGCCATATTCTAAATCAGGAAAAAAACCCTCAGATATACTGGCTTCTTACCAAATATTACGCATGATTCCATGAGGATAATATATATATATATATATATATATATAAAGAAATGCCCAGGCGTATGGTCTGATCCAACATAAAAGTAAATTGTGCACTGCCGAGGGTCGAACGATGCAAACCATAGATGCATGTACTAACCTGCCGAGGCGAACGACCCGATCCCATAAGAGTAGTAGAAGAAAATACCCCGCTCGCGAATCATACATTCGACGTTGTCAAATATAAATTTAAGGAATCATCCCACTCGCGGATCATACATGCGACGCGGTCAAACATAATTTTAACACCTAAATCATATCTCTTTCTTGCTTCTTTTTAAAATAAGGGAAATTCAGTTTGTAGCTTTTCAAGGAAATTACCCTACTCGTGAAACATACATGTGACACAGTCACACATAGATTTCCTTAAGCTATTATAATATTTCTCAATTCTTTTCGAAAATACGAAGTTCAAATGAAACTTTTAAATCTTATATTCTTCATTTTCACTACTTTCAAAACATTTAATAAGCAAACTCAATCTCGCTACCTCTCAAGGCAAGCAATAAATATAACTCAATAACAATATCAATAAGGCATGATGTAAGCCTAAAACTACCAGGACATAGGCATAGCTAGTAGTTACGTACAGACTCTCGTCACCTCGTATGTACGTAGCCCCCATAAATAGAAGCACATGATCATTTAGTTAACCTATGGGGTTAATTCCCTCTTACAAGGTTATAAAGGAGACTTACCTCACTTCGAAGTTTTATATCCGGCTTCCAAGCCCTTCCGACGACTCAAACTGATGCCCAACGCTCCAAAACTAGTCAATAATTGTGCAAACCCATAAATATATACTCAAACACTCATAACAATATAATTTATATCAATTCCTAGCTCTTCTCGAAAAATTGACAAAATCACCCTCGGACCCACGTGCCCGGATTCCGAAATTTTCGAAGATAAAGTTTACGCATAACCTCACGAGCTCAAATATACAATTTACTCTCAATTCCATGCCCAAATTCGTGGTAAAAAATCCAAAATATCAATTTCTAAGTCTTTCCACTAAAACCCCTAATTTCTACTAGTTTCCATGTTAAAATCTATACATAATCAATGTATTTAACTCATAATAGGTGGGAATCACTTACTTTAACATAGATGATGAAGATGGAGCTCCAAAATCGCTCCAACCCCGGCTCCCATGGAGGAAAATGAAATGAAAATGGCCAAGATCCGATTTAAAACTTCTCACTGCCCAGAAAATCCTTCTTCGCGAACGCGGAAATACCCTCGCGTTTGCGAAGGCCAAACTTTCACACCTCATAATTTCCCCTTCGTGTTCGCGGTCCCATAGCCGCGTTCGCGAAGGCTTAGCACTTCCAGGCCCGCTCCCTTCCTTCTTCGCATTTGCAAGAACTACGTTGTGTTCGTGTAAGCTTTACTGGCCCTTGCTTTGCGTTCGCGTCCTCTGCCTCGCGCTCGCGAAGGCCAAACCAGCAGCCCCAAATATTTCCTCTTCGCGAATGCGGGACTTCCTTCGCGTTCTCAAAGAAGGAAACCAGACACCAGCAATCAGCAACAACTTTTCATCCAAATTCGATCCGAAACACACCCGGGGCCCCCGGAACCCTGTCCAATCATACAACTCAGTCCTATAACATAACATGGACCTGCGTGAAGCCTCAAATCACATCGAACAATGCAAAAACCATGAATCGCACTTCAATTCGGTCTTAATGAACTTTAGAATTTCAAACTTCTACTTTCGATGTCGAAACCTATCAAATCACGTTCGATTAATCTCAAATTTTGCACACAAGTCATATTCGACATTACGGACCTATTCCAACTTCCAAAATCGGAATCCGACCCGAGATCAAAAAGTCCACTTCCGGTCATACTTCTCAAAAACCTTCAAATTTCTAACTTTCGCCAACTGACCACAAAATGATCTACGAACTTCCAAATCCACTTCCGATTGCGCTCCCAATACTAGAATCACAATACAGAGCTATTCCCAGACTTGAAATCCCAAACGGACATCGATAACATTGAAATGCACTTCACCCCAAATTTATGAAATTCTTCCAAAATGCTAACTTCCACAATAGGTGTTGAAACGCTCCCGAGTCATCCAAAGCCCGATCCGGACATACGCCCAAGTCCAAAATCATCATATAAAATTGTTGGAACTTTCAAATCCCGATTGCGAGGTCGTTTACTCAAAAATTCACCCTTAGTTAATTCTTCCAACTTAAAGCTTTCGAAATAAAAATTTTCTTTCAAAATCAACTCCAAACTCCCCAGAATTCAATTTCGACCACGCGTACGAGTCAAAATACCTGAAGTGAAGCTGCTCATGGACTCAAACCGCCGAAGAACGCACTACAGCTCAAAACGACCGATCGGGTCATTACATTTGGGGGCTTCAAATTTGGGGGGCCTAAGGCAACGACCTCACTGCCAAAGCCTTTAGAGCCACCCCAGATAATGTCTAAAAATTACTATTGTTGGCTTAATATTTTACAACAAATAAACTAATATATAGAAATATCGAAAATTATTATTTGTTGAAAATAATTTAAAAAATGATGATAATTCGTTAAGAATATATTTCGTCTATAAATTGAATATTTTTTTTTTGTTAAATTTAGGACGTAAATGATGATATCTTTCTTCTTTCATTGGTAAACAAAGCAAATTGCATCTTGTTGTGTATTAAGTTTTCTTTTTCATAAAAGGAAATATTTTGTTTTGGTTCTTCATGCTTATAGCATGCGTGAGCCTTATATATTATGACTATTGCATAGAAGTTCAAATACAAATGAATTTAATATGCAAAATTAGTTGATTTTAAATTTTTAAATTTTGGAGAAATAATTTAATAACTATTTTGTCCAATATGAAAACTATTTTGAAAGGGTAAAAAATGCGAACGATATTTTGCTATGGGATATCGTGCTATAAAAAATTATCATTTGTTGAAATAATTAAAAAAAATTATGACAATTCGTTTAGAATAGAATTCGACTATTTCGACTACAAGTTCGATACATTTTCTATTAGACTTTGGACACAAAGATGATTCCTAAGTTTTCTTTTCCTCCCAGAAATATTTTGTTTCCATTCTTGTGTGAGCCCTATAGGTTAGGACTACTTGCATAGGAGTTCAAAACATGAAAGGGTTTAATATGTACTAAAGTTTTAGTTAATTTAAATTCCTAAAAATTTGAAAAAAATTTAAATTACACTTTCGTCTAATGAGAAATCTATCTTTAAAGGACAAAAAATTTGAACAATATTTTGCTAACGGTCTTTATGCTTTTAATATTGTACTAATCTCTATATAAATGTATTGCACGTATATCTTTTGCTAATTATATAGTGACAATTCTTTTGAAAGAAAATTGACGTATGCTTATAAATTATGTAGACTACATTATTGTGTGTATGTTTGTGTTTCTCTCATCTCTTTGTACATATATGTTGAAGTGAATGAACATTTAAGTCTTCAGCTCGTGGTAGAAAGACTTTAGTGTTAGAAATAAATATGGCAAGTCTCTTTAGACAATTCATAGTAGACTTTAAATGCTAATAGTAATTATAATTTTATCCAACATAAAATATATACGGCTAAATCCTAGAAATAATTTATTAATGCGTTTTTTCTCTACTTTTTACTTCCTTTTAATCATTTTATTTTTACCTAAATTTGGTTATAAAGTGTCATTTTTTTGTTTATGTTGTTTCCTAAAATATCGCACCAAATTTTTTAACACAACATAAATTTCTCGTGCAAATTTCAGGCTCATTGTATTGTATATAATCTGTTTATTGATATCTCAAACTTTTTGCTGACTTCTAAAGTTTTCATCAAATTTATGAGATAAATTTGCTATGTCATACAAAATATAGATAAAATAAAAAGTAAGTAAATTAAATATCCAATCTCACAAATAGAATGATGAACTACAAAAAACATCATCAATGAAGAAAATTAACAAAGTCATACTAGTTCTAGACCATAAATAAATATGAAATTCTATCTACTAAACTAACTAAAATTATAATTCTGGAAAGTACATTTGAAAGGAAATATACACGAAATATAAATAGAAAAAGGCATATAACTTTAATCTTGATATGATAAACCCAAAGCTTCGGTTATCCGCATCTGTGTCATATTTCGCTTCATACACAATAATATCTGGCTGTGATGATCTTATGTTTTAAAAATTGATCCCGTATTTCGAGGCCTTAAAACTTTTTTTTATCTCTTTTCGATTTGCGTTCGTAGTTCGGGCGTGATTCAGGAAAGCCTTTATGTAGAAAATTTATGAAATAACAATTTTTGCTCTAAAAAGTTGATTTTAGTTGACTTCGGTCAACGTTTTGAGTAAACAGATCCGGACCTGTATTTTGACGATTCCGGTAGGTTTGTAGAAAAATATGGGACCTGGGCGTATGTCCGAAATCGAATTCCGAGGTCCCAAGCCCGAGAAATAAATTTTTTGATAAAAATTGTAAGACTGAAAATCTAATGATTTAAAGAATCTGATTAATGTTTGATGTCATTGGTATCAGGCCCGTATTTTAATTTTGGAGCCCGATATAGGTTTAATATAACATTTATATCCAATCTGTGAAATTTGGTGAGAAACGAGATTGATTTGATGTGATTCGGACTTTTGGTTGAGAAAATACAAGTTTTGAAACTTTCTTGAAATTTAATGCAATTCGGTGCTAAATCGTAGTTCTAGGTGTTACTTTGGCGATTTGATCGCGCAAGCAAGTCCGTATGATGTTTTTAAACTTGTGTGCATGTTTGGTTTGGAGCCTCTAGGGGTCGGGTGAGTTTTAGAAAGGCTACGAGGAGTTTTGAACTTAGAAAACTTTAGTTTTTGGCTTCAGCTGTCATCTAGTATTTTCTTCTTCGTGTTCGTGAAAGTACTCTCGCGAACACGAAGGGTGAATTGGTCTGAAGAGGAATTTTCTCTATGCGACGCAAGCGTTAGGGGCTTTACCCTTCGCGAACGCGACCAGCTCAACGCGAACGGGAAGTGTTGGGGACTTGGGGGAGGTCGGTCACTTCTTTTACGCGAACGCGTACGATGGTCCGCGAACGCGAAGGACAAGGGGACATAGCCTTCACGAACGCGTTGAAAAACTCGTGATCGCATAAGCCTGAGCAAGGTATCTCTTCGCGAACGCCGTAGGCCCTTCGCGAATGCGAAGAAGGCTTGTCCAAACTTTTAAAAATAGAAACCATTACGGGATTAAGCCATTCTTTCATATTTTCAAAAACTAGAAGACTTAGAGGCGATTTTCAAGAGACAATTTCTTCCCCAAAGTGTTGGTAAATAATTCTAAACTACTTTCTTCCAATTACCCATTACATTTCATTAATTTTCAACCTAAACTCTAGGGTTTTCATGATGGAAATTGGGGGTTTGGATAGAATTAGGGATTTTTGTATAATAGAATTTAGACCTCGATTTGAGGTCTGATTTTGAAACTAATTACATATTTGGGCTCGTGGATGAATGAGTGAATGGGTTTGGTCCAAACCTCGTGTTTTGACCAAGCGGGCCCGAGGTCAATTTTTGACTTTTTGGAGGAAATATTAGGAAACTTATAATTGTATATTAGAATTGATTTCTTTAGCAATAATTGATGTTATTAAGTTAATTATGACTAGATACGAGTGGAGTGGAGGTGGAAACTAGAGGAAAAGCGATAATTGAGCTTTGAGTTGGCCATTGGATCGAGGTAAGTGTTTGGTCTAACTTTGACTCGAGGGATTATGGGTCCCCAACATAATTGCTATGTGACATTCCATGTGTGTGGCGTATAGGTGTGGTGACGAGTAGCTATGCGCCGCCAAATTATTTGTTTAGTCTGTTCCCTTCCCCGTTCCAAATATATTATCTTCTTGTCCTAACTGCTATATGCTTATTGGTGCTTCCATGTTTAATTGCTTCTTGTTAGATGTTGTTTCCTTTATTGAAGGTATTAACTATTTTTTAGTTTCATTGTATTACATTATTAGTTTAAGTTGGTTTATCGGTGTTTCATGGTATATTTGGTTGGTCTCACTGTGTAGTATTAATTGAGTGAAGTTTCATAATCGTATAGTCTTGTGTTTGCTTTGGTTTGAGGCTTAAATAGTGTGGAGGTTTTGAGCTGAATTGTGAAATTTATGTTCTTATTGTGTGATTGGTACTGATATGGTAAGATCGGGTTGCACGCCGCAACAGGGGAATAAGGGTGATAAATTGAGCAGGAATAAGGGTGAAATGTGATTGTCTAGTAGGATCGGGTTGTGCGCCGCAATAGGAGAAATAAGGGTGATATATTGAGGAGTAATAATGGTGGGTTGTTATTATACAGTGGGATCGGGTTGGACACCGCAACAAGAGGAATAAGGGTGAATTGATAAGGAGCAATAAGGATGAATGTTTGCATTGCTACTGATTATATGGTAGGATCGGGATGTGCGCCGCATCAGTTTATTGTTTATGTATCCTTCTCTATTGTGAAGTTATTTTGTAGAGTTGCATCTCACTTAAGGATTGGCTATAACTGGTACTGATAAGATATTTAAAGTTCTGTATTCATTTTTGTTGCAAGTTACTGTTTTATTTTGTACCGTACTTCTCTTTCGCTTTATTATATACAGTATGCAGGTTATATTATAATTACACTGTTGTAACCTTGTCACTACCTCGTCGAGGTTAGGATCGACACTTACCTGTATATGCGGTCGGTTGTACTGATACTACACTCTGCACTTTCTATGCAGATTTTGGAGCTGGTAGTGATTGATCGAGAGGTCGGTTGTAGACATTTCATCTAGGAGACCCAAGGTAGTCTTACTGGCGTCTGAAAACCCTGGCGTCCCCTCCTATGTTTCTACATTCCTATTTTCTTTTCTTTCGAAACAAATGTAATTTCTTTCAGACCAATGTTTGTAGATATTCATAGTAGGTTCGTGGATTGTGACACTAGTTTATGGGTGGTATCAGTTATGGGATTGTTGATAGTATATATATAACAGTTTAATTGCGTACTTCCGCATTTATTTCAACTTGATTTAACTTTTTAAATGTTAATCTATGAACTGTAAAGGAAAAAGGTGAATGAAACTCTAATGTAGGCTTGCCTAGCGAGTGCGATGTTAGGCGTCATCACGGTCCCGATAGTGGAAATTTCGGGTCGTGACAAGTTGGTATCAGAGCACTAGGTTGCCTAGGTCTCACAATTCACGGACAAGCATAGTAGAGTCTGAGGGATCAGTACGGATACGTTTGTGCTTATCCCCCAAATGCTACAATGTTTAGGAACAATTTCACTTATATTCTTCTCTGTCGTGTGATTTGATCTCTCAATGCTAATTGAACTCTCTACTCTTGTTCCTTCATAGATGGCAAGGATATGTACCGCTTCTTCAGCTGAGCAGCAGCCAGACCCCCCTGTGGCAGCTCCTACGAGGGGTAGAGGACGAGGTCGAGGCCGTGCTAGAGGCTGAGGTAGGGGCAGGGCTCAGCCTAGAGCTCGAGTAGCAGCATTAGCGGCGAATCTTCAGATAGAGTTTGATGAGGAGCCTCCAGCCTAGACCGTTCTAGCAGGGCTAGCTCAGGTTCCAAAGGGGTTCATCGCTACCCCAGTACTTCAGGATGCTTTGGTCTATTTAGTAGGCCTTATGGAGAGTGTTGCATAGGCCGACACATTCCCTAGAGCACCAGCCGTCTCTCAGGCTGGGGGAGCCCAGACTCCCGCTACCCACACTCCGGAGCAGTTGGCTCCCCAGTTTCAGACTCTAGCAGCCCAGCCAGTTGGGGTAGTTCCACTGGGTGTTACGGCAGAAACAAGCGATGGATCAGCTATGTCTTATGAGGCTTTGTGGAGATTGCATAGGTTTACCAAGCTTTTCACCACTACCTATGGCGGTACATCTTCAGAGGATCCCTAGGACTATCTGGACAATTTTCACAAGGTGTTACGGAACATGGGGATAGTAGAGACCAATGGGGTCGACTTTGCTGCCTTTCGTATGTCAGGTTCCGCCAAGAAATGGTGGAGGAATTTTTATTTGTTTAGGCCAGCTGGGTAGCATGCTTTGACTTGGGATCAGTTCTCTCAGTTATTTCTGGAGAAATCTCTTCCTATCACTTAGAGAGAGGACTATCGGAGGCAGTTCGAGCGCCTTCAGCAGGGTTCTATGACCGTCACTCAGTACGAGACTAAATTTGTTGATTTAGCCCATCATGCTCTTCTTATACTTCCTACCGAGAGAGAGGGTGAGGAAGTTTATTGAGGGACTCGCTCAGCCTATCAGATTGCAGATGGCTAAGGAGATAGGGAGTGATATTTCTTTCCAGGATGCAGCCAATGTGGCCAGACGAGTTGAGATGGTTTTAGCTCAAGGGAGTGGTCAGGGTTCTGACAAGAGTCACTCTGGTGGATTTAGTGGAGCCTCATCTGGAGGTCGAGGTACTTTTGGTAGAGTTCATACTCCCAGGCCATTTTATTCAGCACTTCAAACATCCCATGGAGCTTTAGGGGTTTGTGGTCCTTATGTACCTCTTTCAGGTAGCTAGCTTATAGTGCACCACCAGCTCCTATCGGAGCACCTCCTCTTCAGAGTTATTATCGCGGTCAGTCAACTCGTTAGGGTCAGTCTCAGTTTCTTCAGCCACAGTATCAAGATAGATGTTTCGAGTGTGGTAATTATGGGCATATCTGGAGGACCTATCAGAGATTAGTGGGTGTTCAGTCATAGCAGCAGGGTTCTCGTGCCATGATCCCGACACCGCTCACTCAGCCAGCTAGAGGTAGGGGTCAAGGAGCCATAGGTAGGGGTCAGGCCGTTAAAAGTGGAGGCTAGCCAGTAGGAGGCCGTCCTAGGGATATGGTTCGGAGTGGTGGGGCCCAGCCCCGATGTTATGCTTTCCTAGTAAGGCCTGAGACTGAGTCATCCGATGTTGTTATCACAGGTACTATTTCAGTTTGCAGTAGAGATGCTTCAGTTCTATTTGATCCAGGGTCTACATACGCATATTTGTCATCTTATTTTGTTTCATATTTGGTTGTGCCTCGTGATTCTTTGAGTGCTCTCGTGTATGTGTCTTGACCGGTGGGGGATTCTATTGTTGTAGATCGTGTATATCGTTCGTGTTTGGTCATTATTGGGGGTCTTAAGAATAGCGTAGATCTCCTACTTCTCGATATGGTTGATTTCGATGTTATTTTGGGGATGGATTGGCTGTCACCTTATCAGGCTATATTGGACCGTCATGCCAAGACCGTGACCTTAGCCTTGTCGGGGTTGCCTCGATTAGAGTGGAAAGACACTCTTAGTCATTCTACCAGCAGGGATATCTCTTATATGAAGACTCGAAGTATAGTCGAGAAGGGGTGTTTGCCGTATTTGGCGTATGTTTGTGATTCCGGTGTGGAGGTTCCTTCCATGGATTCTGTACCAGTTGTTAGGGAGTTTCCTCAGGTATTTCTTGCAGACCTGCCAAGGATGCCACTCAACAGGGATATTGACTTCTGTATTGATCTGGTTCCGGGCACTCAGCCACTTCTATTTTGTCGTACTGCATGGCCCCTCCTGAGTTGAAAGAGTTGATAGAGAAGTTGCAAGATTTTCTTGATAAAGGCTTTATCAGACCTAGTGTCTTTCCCTGGGGTGTGCCGGTGTTGTTTGTAAAGAAGAAAGATGGGTCGATGAGGATGTGCATAGACTATTGGCAGTTGAACAAAGTAACCATCAAGAACAAGTATCCATTGCCGAGGATTGATGACTTATTTGATCAGCTTCAGGGTGCCAAGGTGTTTTCAAAGATCGATTTGAGGTCTAGTTACCATCAGTTGAGGATTAGGGCATCTGATGTCCCTATGACCACTTTTCGGACTCGGTATGGGCATTATAGTTTCTAGTGATGTCATAT
The DNA here is from genome assembly GCF_000715075.1 of Nicotiana tabacum. Lineage (NCBI taxonomy): Eukaryota > Viridiplantae > Streptophyta > Magnoliopsida > Solanales > Solanaceae > Nicotiana > Nicotiana tabacum. Next base: position 205,822,744 of record NC_134080.1, read on the forward strand.
GGGCTGACAAATGCCCCAGCAGCATTTATGGATTTGATGAACTGGGTATTCAAGCCCTGCCTGGATTCCTTTGTGATTGTGTTTATTGATGACATCTTGATCTACTCCCGCAGTCGAGAGGAGCATGAGCAACATCTTCAGATCATTTTTCAGACTCTGCGAGACAGCCAGTTATATGCTATGTTTTCGAAATGTGAGTTTTGGTTGAGTTCAGTTGCTTTCTTGGGTCATGTTGTATCAGCAGAGGGCATTCAGGTGGATCCTAAGAAGATTGAGGCCATTCAGAACTGGCCTAGACCTACTCCAGCCACAGAGATCTGTAGTTTCTTGGGTTTGGCGGGTTATTACCGTTGGTTTGTGGAGGGGTTTTCATCTATAGTAGCCCCGATGACCAGGTTGACCCAAAAGAGTGCCCCGTTTAGATGGTCGGACGGGTGTAAGGCGAGCTTTCAGAAGCTCAAGATAGCTTTGACTACGACACCGGTGTTGGTGTTGCCCACAGGTTCAGGGCTCTATACAGTATATTATGATCATCTCGTATAGGACTTGGTACAGTATTGATGCAGGGTGGCAAGTTTATTGTATATGATTCACGACAGTTGAAGATTCACGAGATGAATTATCCAGTTCATGACTTGGAGCTAGCAGCCATTGTCCACGCGCTGAAGATTTTGAGGCACTATTTATATGGAGTGTCGTGTGAGGTGTTCACAAATCATAAGAGTTTACAGTATTTCTTCAAACAAAATGAGCTAAATTTGAGGTAGAGAAGGTGGTTGGAGCTATTGAAAGACTATGATATCACCATATTGTGTCATCCTGAGAAGGCCAATGTGGTGTTCGATGCTTTGAGTAGGAAGTCAGCCAGTATGGGTAGCCTTGCATATATTCCAGTCGGTGAGAGACCGCTTGCCTTATATTTTCATGACTTGGCCAATCAGTTCGTGAGGTTGGATATTTTTTAGCCCGGTCATGTTTTAGCTTGAATAGTTGCTCGGTCTTCCTTATTTGAGCGTATCAGAGATCCGCATTATGATGACCCTCATGTGCTTGTCCTTAGGGACACAGTGCGGCACGGCGATGCCAAGCAGGTTACGGTTGAAGATGATGGAGTTTTAAGGATGCAGGGTCGTGTTTGTGTGCCTAATGTGGATGGACTTCGTGAGTTGATTCTAGAGGAGGCTCATAGTTCCCGGTATTCTATTCATCTGGGTGCCGTTAAGATGTATTATGACTTGCGGCGGCATTATTGGTGGAGGAGGATGAAGAAGGATATAGTTGCGCATGTAGCTCGGTGTCTAAATTGTCAGCAAGTAAAGTACGAGCATCAGAGACTTGGTGGTTTGCTTCAGAAGATAGAGATTCCTGAGTGGAAGTGGGAGCGTATCACTATGGATTTCATTGTTGGACTTCTACGGACTCAAAGGAAGTTCGATGCAGTGTGGGTTATTATGGATAGACTGACCAAGTCAGCACATTTCATTCCTGTGGCAGTTTCCTATTCTTCGAAGTGGGTGGTAGAGATTTATATCCGTGAGATCGTTCGTCTTCACGGTGTACCCGTATCTATCATTTCTGATCGAGGTACGTAGTTTACCTCGCACTTCTGGAGGGCAGTACAATGTGAGTTGGGTACGCGGGTTGAATTAAGCACATCATTTCATCCTCAGACGGACGGGCAGTTCGAGCGCACTATTCAAATCTTGGAGGATATGCTCCGCGCATGTGTTATTGACTTTGGAGGTTCTTAGGATCAGTTCTTACCGTTAGCGGAGTTTGACTATAACAACAACTATCAGTCGAGTATCCAAATGGCTCCCTATGAGGCATTGTATAGTAAATGGTATCGATCGCCGATTAGATGGTTTGAGCTGGGGGAGGCTCGGGTATTGAGTACAAATTTAGTGTAGGATGCATTGGATAAGGTTAAGATCATTCAGGATAGGCTTCGTATGGCTCAGTCCAGGCAGAAGAGTTATGCCGACCATAAAGTTCGTGACGTGGCATTCATGGTTGGAGAGAGAGTGTTGCTTCGGGTGTCACCCATGAAGGGTGTGATGCGGTTTGGGAAGAAGGGCAAGTTAAGCCCTAGGTTTGTCGGGACTTTTGATATTCTTGATTGAGTGGGAGAGATGGCCTACTGACTCGCGTTGCCACTAGGTTTATCAGCAGTACATCCAATGTTTCACGTGTCCATGCTTCGGAAGTATCACGGTGATCCATCCTATGTGTTAGATTTCAGCACTGTCCAGTTGGACTAGGATTCGACCTACGAGGAGGAGCCGATAGCCATTTTAGACCGGCAGGCTCGTCAATTGAGATTGAAGAGTTATCCTTTGATTCGAGTGCAGTAGAGAGGTTAGCCTGTTGAGGCAGCTACCTGGGAGTCCGAGTCCGAAATGAGGAGCAGATATCCCCACCTTTTCACCGGCTCAGGTATTTTTCTATGTTCGTTCGAGGACGAGCGATTGTTTTAGAAGTGGAGAATGTGATGACCTAAAGGGTCATCTTATGTTTTAGAACTCAATTCCGTATTCTGAGGCCTTAAAACCTTATTTTATCTCTCCTTGATTTGCGTGCGTAGTTCGGATTATGAAATAACAAATTTTGGCCTAAAAAGTTGATTTTAGTTGACGTCGGTCAACGTTTTGGGTTAACGGACCTAGACACGTATTTTAATGGTCCTGATAGGTCCGTAGAAAAATATGGGACATGGGCGTACGCCCGGAATCGAATTCCGAGGTCCCAAGCCCGAGAAATGAATTTTTGATGAAAATTGTAAGACCGAAAATCTAATGATTTAAAGAATTTGATTAATGTTTGATCTCATTGGTATCAGGACCGTATTTTGGTTTTGGAGCCCGGTACAGGTTTAATATAACATTTATATCCTATCTGTAAAATTTGGTGGGAAACGGGATTGATTTGACATGATTCGGACCTTTGGTTGAGAAAATAGAAGTTTTAAAACTTTCTTGAAAATTTCATGCAATTTGGTGCTAAATTCATAGTTCTAAGTGTTATTTTGGCGACTTGATCTCGCGAGCAAGTCCGTATGATATTTTTAGACTTATGTGCATGTTTGGTTTGGAGCCCCGAGGGCTCGAGTGAGTTTTGGATAGGCTACGGTGTGTTTTGATCTTAGAAAAATCTAGTTTTTGGCTTCAACTGTCATCTAGTATTTTCTTCTTCGTGTTCGCGAAGGTATTCTCACGAACGCGAAGAGTGAATTGGTCTGAAGAGGAATTTCCTCTACGCGAATGTGGAGACCGAATCGCGAATGCGGGGCGTTGGGGGCTTTACCCTTCTCGAACGCGACCAGCTCAACGCGAACGCGAAGTGTTAGGGACTTGGGGGGGAGGTCAGTCATTTCTTCTACTCTAACGCATACAATGGTCTGCGAACGCGAAGGCCAAGGGGCATAGGCTTCGCGAACGCATGGAAGAACTCGCGATCGCGTAAGCTTGAGCAAGGCAGCTTTTCGCGAATGCGGCAGGCCCTTCGCTAACGCGAAGAAGGCTTGCCCAGTCTTTAAAAACAGAACTAAATACGGGATTAGGCCATTCTTTCATATTTTCAAAAACTAGAAGACTTAGAGGCGATTTTCAAGAGATAATTTCTTCCCCAAAGTGTTGGTAAATGATTCTAAACTACTTTCTTCCAATTATCCATTATATTTCATCAATTTTCAACCTAAAATCTAGGGTTTTGATGGTGGAAATTGGAAATTTGGGTAGAATTAGGGATTTTTATATAATTGGAATTTAGACCTCGATTTGAGGTCGGATTTCGAAACTAATTACATATTTGGGCTCGTGGGGTGAATGGATGAATGGGTTTTGGTCTGAACCTCGAGTTTTGACCAAGCGGACCCGGGGTCGATTTTTTATTTTTTGGGACAATTTTTGGGAAACTTATAATTGTGTATTGGAATTGATTTCTTTAGCAATAATTAATGTTATTAAGTTAATTATGACTAGATACGAGTGGATTGGAGGTGGAAACTAGAGAAAAAGTGATAATTGAGCTTTGAGTTGGTCGTTGGATCGAGGTTCGTGTTTGGTCTAACTTTGACTCGAGGGATTAGGGATCCCTGACTTAATTGCTATGTGAAATTCCATGTATGTGGCGTATAGGTGTGGTAACGAGTACCTATGCGCCGCCAAACTATTTGTTTAGCCTGTTCCTTTCCCCGTCCTAATATATTGTCTTCTTGTCTTAACTACTACATGTTTATTGGTGATTTTAATTTCTTCTTATTAAATGTTGTTTCCTTTATTGAAGGTGTTAACTATTTCGTATTTTCATTGTATTACATTATTGGTTTACGTTGGTTTATCGACGTTTCATGGTATATTTGGTTGGTCTCGCTGTGTAGTATTAATTGAATGAAGTTTTATAATCGTATAGCCTTCTGTTTGCTTTGGTTTGAGGCTTAAATAGTGTGGAGGGTTCTAAGCCGAATTGTGAAATTTTTGTTCTTGTTGTGTGATTGGTATTGATATGGTGGGAACGGGTTGCACGCCGCAACATGAGGAATAAGGGTGATAAATTATGGAGGAATAAAGGTGAAATGTGATTGTCTGGTGGAATCGGGTTGTGCGCCGCAACAGGAGGAATAAGGATGATATGTTGAAGAGTAATAAGGGTGGATTGTCATTGTACGATAGGATCGGGTTGCACGCCGCAATAAGAGGAATAAGGGTGGATTAATAAGAAGTAATAAGGGTGAATGTTCACAATGTTACTGATTATATGGTGGGATCGGGATGCGCGCCACATCAGTGTATTGTTTATGTATCCTTCTCTGCTGTGAAGTTATTTTGTAGAGTTGTATCTCACTTAAGGATTAGTTATAGTTGGTACTGATAAGATATTTGAAGTTCCGTATTCATTTTTGTTGCAAGTTACTGTTTTATTTTGTACTATACTTCTCTTTCGCTTCATTATATACTGTATGCAGGTTATATTATCATTGCCCCGCGGTAGCCTTGTCACTACCTCGTCGAAGTTAGTCTCAGCACTTACTAGTACATGGTGTCGGTTGTACTGATACTACACTCTGCACTTTCTGTGCAGATTTTGGAGCTGGTAGTGGCTGATCGAGAGGTCGGTTGCAGACATTTCATCTAGGAGACCCAAGGTAGTCATGCTGGCGTTCGCAAGCCCTGGAGTCCCCTCCTATGTTTCTACATTCCTGTTTTATTTTCTTTCGAAACAGATGTAATTTCTTTCAGACCAATGTTTGTAGATATTCATAGTAGGTTCGTGGATTGTGACACTAGTTTCTAGGTGGTATCAGTTATGGGACTGTTGATAGTATATAGATAACAGTTTAATTACGTGCTTCCGCATTTATTTCAACTTGATTTAACTTTATTAATGTTAATCTATGAACTGTAAAGGAAAAAAGTGAATGAAACTCTAACGTTGGCTTGCCTTGCAAGTGTGATTTTAGGCGCCATCACGGTCTGATGGTGGAAATTCCGTGTCGTGACACTGGCACTACTAGAAATCTGGGCAAAACCGACTAAAGTTGGTTGGTAATGGTCAATAACCGTCCAAAACGCGACCATTTACGTGTGGACGGTATTTGGATGATTGGAAGGGCATATCAAAGTTGGTTGGAAGTTGGTCAATTAAATTCAAAAAAAATTGTCGATAAAACCGACCAAAGTTGATCGGTATTTTAATTATGTTATTAAAAAACACATGATTTGGGAATCGAATCGGGTCTGTACTGTGGCAGGATACTATTCTACCACTAGACCATTGGTGCATTTATTTTAAGACTGTCTTTTATTTTATTTATACGTTTTAATTGTATTTTCGCACGAAAATAACTTACCAAAGTTGGTCGATTTTATTAAAAAATAAGATTACCGACCAAAGTTGATCGGTTTTTTAAAATGAACAGTTTTTAATATTAATTTTAATTTATTTTAAATAAAAATTCGACCAAAGTTGGTCGGTTTCTTGAAAAATAAATTTCGCGGGACTCAAAAAATAGTTTCCCGCTTTTTTGCACCAAAGAAAACCGACCAAAGTTGGTCGGTTTCGTAAAAAAAATTAAAAAATAAAATATTTTGTTGAATTTCTAGTCGTGCGGATTAAAAAGTTCTAACTTTAATTTGTTATAAAAGTACGTTGTGAATGAATAGATTTAATAATAATGTTAATAGTTGAAATAATCAATTGGTGAAACTGTACAGTCCATTATAACAGAGTAACACACATTACATTTAGAGAATATTGTCCAAAAAGACCTTTATTTATTGAACATACTGATAATGCCAAGGGTTCATAAAATCTGCAATAACGATAAAACAGAAAAAATACGGAGTAACATCTAGTAATTCCAAATAATGCACTTATAATTTATATATCCTGGGTTTGTTTTAAAATCACTGGACAAACCTTCTTCACATTCGTGAAGGGCCAGCCGCGATCGTGAGGAGCAACGACCAAAGGCCTACGCATTCGTAAGTCTCTATATGCGTTCGCGAAGGCAACTCCCCCTGCCCTCTGCGTTCGCGAGCCAGTGCTCGCGTTCGCGTAGAAGGACATCTATCCCTTCCCCCATGTCCCTTATGCTACGCGTTCGCGAGAGCCAAGTCGCATTCGTGAAGGAAAATGCCCCCAACGCTCCGCGTTCGCGTAGAGGAAAATCTTCTTCAGACGAGCTTGCTCTTCGCGTTCGCGAGAGTCCCTTCGCGAACGCCAAGAAGAAAACTCCAGATGACAGCTGAAGCCAAATGAAACCAGATTTTTCAAGTCTAAAACATCCCGTAGCCTATCTAAAACTCACCCGAACCCTCGGGGCTCCAAACCAAACATGCATACTAGTCTAAAAACACCATACGGACTTGCTCGTGCGATCAAATCGCCAAAATAATACCTAGAACTACGAATTTAGCACCAAATCACATGAAATTCCTATTTTCACAATCGGACATCCGAATCACGTCAAATCAGTTTCGTTTCTCACCAACTTTTACATATAAGGTATAAATATTATTTTGGACCTGTACCGGACTCAGGAACTAAAATACAGGCCTGATACCAACAAGATCAAATATTAACCAAATTCTTAAAACCATTTAATTTTCAGTCGTTAAATATTCATCAAAAATTTATTTCTCGGGCTAGGGACCTCAGATTCGATTCCAGACATAATAATCCTAGGATAAAGTAATAAAATTGACAATCTCATGATTAATACAATAAACCAAACAGTTAATAAAAATAATATTATGATAATTAATTTCAATATAATTAATACTAACATAACTTGTTTTCAAATTAAACAAACCCTTGTATTTGGACACAAGGTCGATGCATGGGGAAGCAAGAATTAATGTCTGAGGAAAATGGCACTACCACATGTTTGAACAAATATCTTAGTCTGAACAAATACTACATTCACAATTGACTCTATATCGCTTGGTTGTCCCAAGTTTCAGAGTTTAATTGAGTCCATAGAACACAAGTTTCCCTTAGGTTTCACAATCATAAAAACATGAAAAGACAGTGTTGTTTACTTGTGGTAGTCAAACGGCCGCGTAAAACATATACTCCATCCGTTTCATATTAGATGAGGTAGTTTGACTTGGTACGGAGTTTATGAAAAAAGAAGAAGACTTTTGAATTTTGTGGTCTTAAAAACTTAAGGGGTAAAAGGTTTGTGGGGCCACGACATTTGTGTGGCTATAAAAGCTTCTCATTAAGGGTAAATGGATAAAATGAAGAGTTTAAAGTTGAATTATTTCCAAATTTAGAAATGTGTCATTTATCTTGGAATAGACTAAAAAGGAATTTCAATCTCTTAAACAAACCACCAGGTCTTTGATGCTCGTACTTTACCTGCTGACAATTCAAACACCGAGCCACATACGCAACAATATCCTTCGTTATCCGCCTCCACCGGTAATGTTGCCGCAAGTCCTGATACATCTTAGCGGTGCCCGGGTGAATAGAATACCGGGAACTATAGGCCTCCTCTAGAATCAACTCACGAAGCTCATCCACATTAGGCACACAAATACGATCATGCATCCTCATAACTCCATCATCTCCAACTGTAACTTGCTTGGCACCTCTGTGCCGCACTGTGTCTCTAAGGACAAGCAAATGAGGATCATCATACTGCCGATCTAGGATACGCTCAAATAATGAAGAACGAGCGACTGTGCAAGCTAGCACATGGCTAGGCTCAGAAATATCCAACCTCACGAATTGATTGGCCAAAGCCTGAACATCCAAAGCAAGCGGTCTCTCACCGACTGGAATATACGCAAGGCTGCCCATACTGGCTGACTTCCTACACAATGCATCGGCCACCACATTGGCCTTTCCCGGATGATACAAGATGGTGATATCATAGTCTTTCAACAGCTTCAACCACCTCCTCTGCCTCAAATTTAGCGCCTTCTGCTTGAACAAATATTGCAAACTCTTGTGATCCGTGAACACCTCACATGACACGCCATACAAATAATGCCTCCAAATCTTCAGCGCGTGAACAATGGCTACTAACTCCGAATCATGTACTGGATAATTCTTCTGGATCTTCAACTGTCGCGAGGCATATGCGATAACCTTGCTATTCTGCATCAACACCCCGCCAAGTCCAATACGCGATGCATCACAATATACTGTATATGGCCCTGAACCTGTGGGCAAACCAACACTGACGCCGTAGTCAAAGCTGTCTTGAGCTTCTAAAAGCTCGCCTCGCACTCGTCCGACCACCTGAACGGGGCACCCTTCTGGGTCAACCTGGTCATAGGGGCAGTAACAGATAAAAACCCCTCCATAAACCGACGGTAATAACCCGCCAAACCCAAGAAATTTCGGATCTCTGTAGCTAATGTGGGTCTAGGCCAGTCCTTGACTGTCGCAATCTTCTTAGGATCCACTTGAAAACCCTTTGCTGATACAACATGGCCCAAGAATGCAACTGAACTCAACCAAAACTCACACTTTGAAAACTTGGCATACAACTGACTATCCCTCAAAGCCATAAGAATGACTCAAAGATGTTGCTCGTGCTCCTCCCGGCTGCGGGATAGATCAAAATATCATCAATGAAGACAATCACGAAGGAATCCAAATAAGGCTTGAACACTCGGTTCATCAAGTCTATGAAAGCTGTTGGGCCATTTGTCAACCCAAAATGACATCACTAAGAACTCATAATGCCCGTACCGAGTGCGAAAAGCTGTCTTAAGGACATCAGACGCCGTAATCCTTAACTGATGGTAGCCAAATCTCAAATCAATCTTCGAAAACACCTTGCCACCCTGAATCTGATCAAATAAATCATCAATCCTCGGCAATGGATACTTATTCTTGATTGTGACCTTGTTCAACTGCCGATAATCTATACACATCCTCATCGATCCATCCTTCTTCTTAACAAACAACGCCGGTGCACCCCAAGGTGAGACACTAGGTCTAATGAAGCCCTTATTAAGCAAGTCTTGCAACTGTTCTTTCAATTCTTTCAAATCTGGCGGGGCCATACGATATGGCAGAATAGAAATGGGCTAAGTGCCTGGAGCCAAATCAATGCAAAAGTTAATATCCCTATCGGGCGGCATACCCGGCAGGTCTGCGGGAAAGACCTCTGGAAACTTACGAACAACAGGCACAAAATCCATAGAAGGAACCTCGGCACTAGAATCACGAACATACGCCAAATAGGCCAAACACCCCTTCTCAACCACACGTCGAGCCTTCATATATGAGATAACTTTACGGGTGGAATAACCAGGGGTCCCCCTCCACTCTAAATGAGGTAAACCCGGAAAAGCTTAGGTCACAGTCTTGGCATGACACTCCAAGATAGCGTGGTAAGGTGATAACCCGTCCATCCCCAATATGACATCAAAATCAACCATATCCAAAAGTAACAAATCTACTCGGGTCTCAAAACCCCCAATTACAACTATACATGAATGATGGACACGATCCACCACAATAGAATCACCCACCGGTGTAGACACATATACATGAGCACTCAAAGAATCACTAGGTGTGACCAGATATGGGGCAAAATAAGATGACACATAAGAGTATGTAGACCCTGGATCAAATAGAACTGAAGCATCTCTACTACAGACCAGAACGGTACCTGTGATAACTGCACCGGAGGCCTCAGCCTCGGGCCAAATAAGCAATTAGTTTCGAAATCAAACCCCAAAACGATGTCTAAATTTCAATAATTCAAAAAGCCCTAACTCTATCCAAATTCCCAATTTCTACCATAAAATTCCTAGATTTTTGGATGAAGATTGATGGAATGCAATGGGAAATCGAAAGAAGAAGGCTTAGAATCATATACCAATGCTTTGGGGAAGAACTTGTTCCTTGAAATCGCCTCAATGCTCTCTAGTTTTGAAAATATGAAAATATGGGCTAAATCCCGACTTTGCTACTGTTTTAAGTGCTGGGCAACAGTGTTAATCGCGTTCGCGAGAACACTGTCACGATCGCGAAGAGCTGCCAGAAGTGGACTTACAAGATCGTGAGTTCCCCTACGCGTTCGCGAAGGGTAAGCCTCCCTGACCTTCGCATTCGAGGATAACATTACGTGTTTGCGTAGAAGAAATGACAAGTCCGCAGCCTACCTCAATTTTTACACTACGCGTTCGCGTGACACCGGTCGCGTTCGCGATGAGCAACCCCACAGTGCTCCGCGTTTGCGACTGTGGCTTCGCGTTTGCGAAGAACAAATCCACCCTAGTCCTAATTTCCCTTTCGCGATCGCAAGAGTTACTACGCGATCGCGATGCACAAAATGTCTGTGCACCTGAAGCAGTAAAACCTGCAACTTTTTCAAGTGTAAAAACCTCCGAAACCTATCCGAAACTCACCCGAGCCCTCGGGGCTCCAAACTAAACATGCATACTAACTCAAAAATATCATATGGACTTGCTCGTACGATCAAATCGCCAAATTAACACCTTTAACAACGAATTTAGCATTAAAATCAAAAAAGAATCTCAAGAACTCTTAAGTTTAAATTTTAACAACCGAGGGTCCGATTCACGTCATATCAAGCCCGTTTCTTACTAAATTTTACAGGCTCAACCTAAATACCATATAAGACCTGTACCGGGCTCCGGAAAAAAAATACGGGCCCAATACGATCAATTTCAAATATGTTTAAATTTCCAAAAACTCTTAAAATTTCAGTTAAATAATTTTCTTCAAAAATGCATTTCTCGGGCTTAGGACATCGAAATTCAATTTCGGGCATACGCCCAAGTCTCATATTTTTCTGCAGACCCTCCAGGACGGTTAAAATCAAGGGTCCGGGACCGTTTACCAAAAATATTGACCGAAATCAACTTAAATTCAATTTTAAAGGCCAAATTAGCATTTTCTCAAATTTTCACATAAAAGCATTCCGGATATACACCCGGACCGTGCACGCAAATCGAGGTGGGATAAAAGGAGACTTTTAAGGCCTTGGAACACAGAATTTACTTGTAAATCAAGTGATGACCTTTTGGGTCATCACACTGGCAAATGCGATAAATGCGAGCATCGCATTTGCGAAGAAAGATCGCATTTGCAATTAGTGGGGCTGGGAGGGGCCCTTCGCAATTGCGAAGCTCAGGATCGCATTTGTGATAGGAACAAGTTGTAATTGCGAACAAGTGTTCGCATTTGTGATGAAAGCAGGTCCTGGACATTCTTCGCATTTGCGATGGAATGTTCGCATTTGCGGGGTTTGCATTTGAGAACCCCTGATCACAAATGCTATTTCTTCAACTGTTCAAAAATAATTTTGGACGGGATTTTTTATTCATTTCTCAAATTTTCAAACCCTAAACTTCAAGAAGCGATTTTTCAAAGAACAATTCTTTACCAAATCATAGGTAAATGATTCTTAACTCATTTCTTTCAATCTATCTCATCTTTTTACAAGATTTCATCACAAAATCTAGGGTTTTTCATAATGGAATTGGGTGTTCTTGGGTAGAATTTAGGAATTTTAAAATTTTTGGGATTTAGACCTCAAATTGAGGTTGGATTCCAAAATTAATTGTATATCCGGGCTCGGTGGTGAAAGGGTAATCGGGTTTTGGTCCGAATTGTGAGTTTTGACCAAGCGGGCCCGGGGTCGGTTTTTAACTTTTTGGGGAAAATGTTAGAAAACTTGTAATTATGCATTGGAATTTATTTCTTTCCCAATGTTTTTCCCAAAAAGTCAAAAACCGACCCCGGGCCCGCTTGGTCAAAACTCGAAGTTCGGACCAAAATCCATTCACTCACTCACCCCTGAGCCCGAATATGTAATTAGTTTCGGAATCTGACCTCAAATCGAGGTCTAAATTCCCAATTTGCAAAAAACACCTAATTCTACCATGAAGGTACAAGATTTAAGACTAGGAATCTAATGGGTGATGATGGAAATTGAAGGAAATGAGTAAAAGAGTATAAACCTATAATTTGGTGTTGAATTCCCCCTTCAAAAATCGCCCAAGGCCGAATTCTAGTGAAAGAGATATGAAATTTTGAAGAAGTCCCGTTTCTGGGTTTGTTTTAAAATCACTGGACAGACCTTCTTCGCGTTCGCGAAGGGCCTGCCGCGATCGCGAGGAGCAGCGACCAAAGGCCTATGCGTTTGTAAGTCTCTCTATGCGTTCACGAAGGCAACTACCCCTGCTCTCTACGTTCGCGAGACCCAAGTCGCATTTCGCGAAGGAAAATGCCCCCAACGCTCCGCGTTTGCATAGAGGAAAATCTTCTTCAGACGAGCTTGCTCTTCGCGTTCGCGAGAGTCCCTTCGCGAACGCCAAGAAGAAAACTCCAGATGACAGCTGAAGCCAAATGAAACCAGAATTTTCAAGTCTAAAACATCCCGTAGCCTATCTAAAACTCAGCTGAACCCTCGGAGCTCCAAACCAAACATGCATACTAGTCTAAAAACACCATACGGACTTGCTCGTGCGATCAAATCGCCAAAATAATACCTAGAACTACGAATTTAGCACCAAATCACATGAAATTCCTATTTTCACAATCGGACATCCGAATCACGTCAAATCAGTTTCGTTTCTCACCAAATTTTACATATAAGGTACAAATATTATTTTGGACCTATACCGAACTCAGGAACTAAAATACAGGCCTGATACCAACAAGATCAAATATTAACCAAATTCTTAAAACCATTTAATTTTCAGTCGTTCAATTTTCATCAAAAATTTATTTCTCGGGCTAGGGACCTAAGATTCGATTCCGGGCACACGCCCAGATCTCATATTTTGACACGGACCCATCGGGACTGTCAAAATACGAATCCGGATCTGTTTACTCAAAACGTTGACCGAAGTCAACTAAATCAACTTTTAAAGGAAAAAATTATTATTTTTATTAACTTTTAACATAAAAGCTTTCCGGAAATACACCCGCAATGCTCACGCAAATCGAGAAGGAATAAAATGAGATTTTGAAGGCCCCGAAATACGGAATCGAGTTCTAAAATATCAGATGACCTTTTAGGTCATCACAAAAATAAATATGGTAAGTCTCTTTAAGCAATTCATAGTAGACTTCAAATGCTAATAGTGATTATAATTTTATCCAACATAAAATATATCTAGCTAAATCTTAGAAATAATTTATTAATGTGTCTTTTTTGTACTTATTACTTACTTTTCATCATTTTATTTTTACCTAAATTTGGTTATAAAGTGTCATTTTTTGGTTTTTTTGTTTCCTAAAATATTGGACCAAATTTTTTAACACAACGTATAATTTCTCCTGCAAATTTCAGGCTCATTGTATTGTATATAATCTGTTTATTGATTTCATCAGATTTATGAGATAAATTTGCTATGTCATACAAAATACAGATAAGATAAAAAGTAGTAAATTAAATATCCAATCTCACAAACAGAATGATGAACTACAAAAAACATCATCAATTAAGAAAATTAACAAAGTCATACTAATTCTAGAACATAAATAAATATGAAATTCTATCTACTAAACTAACTAAAATTATAATTTTGGAAAGTACAATTTGAAAGGTAATATACACGAAAATAAAAATAAAAAGGCATATAACTTTAATCTTGATATGATAAATCCAAAGATTCGGTTATCCGCATGTGTGTCATATTTCGCTTCATACACAATAATATTTGGCACTACTAGAAATCCCGGCAAAATCGTCCAAAAAAACGACCAAAGTTGGTCGGTAATGGCCAATAACCGTCCAAAACGCAACCATTTACGTGTGGACGGTATTTTGAAGGCCGGAAAGGTATACCAACCAAAGTTGGTCAGAAATTACCGACCAACTTTGGTCGGTCAATTAAATTCAAAAAATATTGCCGATAAAAACGACCAAAGTTGGTCGATATTTTAATTATGCAATTAAAAAATGCACCATCTGGGAATCGAAACGGGGTCTACTGTGGCAGGATACTATTCTACCACTAGACCATTGGTGCATTTTATTTTAAAACTGTCTTTTATTTCATTTATACTCTTTAATTGTATTTTCGCACGAAAAAATAACCGACTAAAGTTGGTCGATTTTATTAAAAAATTAAATTACCAACCAAGTTGGTCGGTTTTTTTAAAAATTACCAACCAAATTTACCGACCGATTTCGGTCGATTGTTTTAATATTAATTTTAATTTATTTTAAATGAAAAACCGACCAAAGTTGGTCGGTTTCTTGAAAAATAAATTCGCATGACTCAAAAAATAGTTTCCCGCTTTTTTGCTCCAAAGAAAACTGACCAAAGTTGGTAAGTTTTATTAAAAAATTAAAAAATAAAATATTTTGAAAAATCAACCAACTTTGGTCGGTTTTTTGACCGACCAAAATTGATCGGTTGACCGTGGTCAGTTTTTACCGAATTTCTAGTAGTGCGGATAAAAAAGTTCTAACTTTAATTTGTTATAAAAGTACGTTGTGAATGAATAGATTTAATAATGATGTTAATAGTTAAAATAATCAGTTGGTGAAACTATACAGTCCATTATAACATAGTAACACACATATTAAATTTAGAGAATATTGTCTAAAAAGACCTTTGTTTATTGAACATACTGATAATGCCAAGGGTTCATAAAATCTGCAATAACAATAAAACAGAAAAAATACGCAGTAACATCTAGTAATTCCAAACAATGCACTTACAATTTATTTATCCTGATCTCAAATGCAACACCAGGAACCGTTAGAATTGTACCCACCAGAGACCCAACTTGTTACCTTGAGGCTTAATTATAACCATCATCATAATGAATAAGCAATAAATTAGCAAGAACATCCGGCCATTTAATTAAACCAAGTTCCAAGATTTTAGCAAAATCACAAAGAAAAAAATAACTCAAATTATATTATCAATGATAAATTGATAAACGTGCAGCTGCATATGAAGACAATATAAGAGGTGACAAAACAGGGAATCGGCATACTTATGCAGAGTCGGGCGATTTAGAATTTGAATATTTCTAAGCTACAGTAATTAGTGTAATTACATGCCTATTTGACATAGAAGACTCTTGAGGTATTTGAATTGTTACGACCCGGATTTTCCACCATCGGGATCGTGATGACGCCTAACATCGCACTCGCTAGGCAAGCCAACGTTAGAGTTACATTCACCTTTTTCCTTTACATTTTTATAGTTAAAATTAATAAAGCTACATCAAACAAAAATAAATGCGGAAGCACATAATAAACTGATTATCTATATACTATTAACAATACCGAAATTGTTACCACCCAGAAACTGGTGTCAAAATTCACGAACATACTACGAATTACTACAAATACTGGTCTGAAAGAAATTACACATGTGTCGAAAAAAAAAAACAGGAAAATAAAAACATAAGAGGGGACGTCAGGGCCTGCGGACGCCAGCGGGACTACCTTGGGTCTCCTGGATGAAGTATCTGCAACCGACCTCTCGATCAGCCACTACCACCTCCGAAATCTGCACAGAAAGTGCAGAGTGCAGTATCAGTACAACCGATCCCATGTACTGGTAAGTGTCGAGCCTAACCTCGACGAGGTAGTGACGAAGCTACGGTGGGGCATTTACAATATAACCTGCGTACAGTATATAATAAAGCAAAAATAAAGTATGGAACGAGATGGAACAGTAACTTGCAGCAAAAATAAATACGGAACTCAATTATCTTGTCAGTACTCAGCTATAACCAATCCTTAAGAGAGTTACAATGCTACAAAACAAAATCGCGGCAAAAGAAGAATACATAAACAACAAAATGATGCGGCGCGCATCCTGATTTCACCATATAATCAGTAACAATATGAACATTCACCCTTATTACTCTTGTTGCGGCGTGCAACCAAATCCCACCAATCCACCTTTATTGCTCCTCAACATATCACCCTTATTCCTCATGTTGCGGCGTGCAACACGGTCCCATCAGTCCACCCTTATTACTCTTGTTGCGGCGTGTAACCCGATCCCACCAGACAATCACATTTCACCCTTATTCCTCCTCAATATATCACACTTATTCCTCCTGTTGCGGCGTGCAACCTGATCTCACCATATCATTACCAATCATACAATAAGAACAAGAAGTTCACTATTTAGCTCAAAACCCTCCATAATATTTAAGCCTCAAACCAAAGCAAACGGAAATCTATACAATTATGAAACTTTACTCAATTAATACTACCCAGCGAGACCTACCAAAATGTACCATGAAGCACCAACAAATCGACTTAAACCAATAATGTAACACAATAAAACTACGGAATAATGAATACCTTCAATAAAGAAAACAATATCTAACAAGAAACAATTAAAATGAAAGCAAAAATAAACATGTAGCAGTTAAGACAGGGAAACAATATATTAGGAACAGGGAAAGGAACAGGCTAAACAGGAAATTCGGCGGTGCATAGGTACTCGTCACCTCACCTATACGCCAGATTTTTCACATAGCAATTAAGTCGGGATCCCTAATCTCTCAAGTCAAAGTTAGACACAACACTTACCACGATACAACGGTCGACTCAAAGCTCAATTATCGTTTTTCCTCTAGATTCCACCTCCAATCCACTCGTATCTAGTCATAATTAACTTAATAACATCAATTATCGCTAAAGAAATCAATTCCAATGCATAATTATAGGTTTTCTAATATTTTTTCAAAAAGTCAAAAAACGACCCCGGGCCCGCTTGGTCAAAACTTGAGGTTCGGACTAAAATCCATTCACCCCCAAGCCCAAATATGTAATTAGTTTTGGAATCCGACCCCAAATTAAGATCTAAATTCTCAAATTTGCAAAATTCCCATTTTTTTTCAAAATCCCTAATTCTACCATGAAAGAACAAGATTTAGGGTTAGAAATATAATGGATGTTGATGGAAATTGAAGAAAATGAGTTTAAGAATACAAACCTATGATTTTGGTATTGAAATCTCTCTTCAAGAATCGCCCTAGTTGAGTTCTAATAGAAGAGATATGAAATTTTGAACCATTCCCATTTTTAAGTCTATTTTTAAAACACCGGATAGGTCTTCATCGCGTTCGTGATAGATCTGTCGCGATCGCGATGCACAACTGCCAGAATGGCCTTCGCGTTTGCGAAGGGTTGCTCGCGGTCGCGATGGTCTGTCCTCCCTGACCATCACGTTCGCGGGCCTAGGACCGTGTTCGCGTAGAACAACTCCTTAAATTCCCAGCCCGCCTCCAATACACTACGCGTTCGCATAAGGCCTGGTCGCATTCACGAAGAGCTAAACCCCCAGTGCTCCGCGTTCGCAACTGAAGCCTCGCTTTCGTGTAGAAGAAATCCCTCCCCAGCCCTGCTTGCACTTCGTGATCGCGAAGCACAAAATATCAGCATACCAGAAGCAACTAACACATTAGATTTTCTAAGTGCAAATCATCTTGTAGCCTATCCGAAACTCACCCGAGCCCTCGGTGCTCCAAATAAAACATGCACGCAACTCTAAAAATATCATACGAACTTGCTCGTGCGATCAAATAGCCAAAATAACACCTAAAACTACGAATTTAGCACCAAATTGCATGAAAATTTCAAGAAAATTTCAAAACTTCTATTTTCTCAACCAAAGGTTCGAATCACGTCAATTCAGTCTCGTTTCTCACCAAATTTCACAGATATGATATAAATATCATAACGGACTTGTACCAGGCTCCGGAACCACAATATGGACCCGGTATCGACAAGATCAATTATTAACCAAATTCTTAAAACCTTTATAAGTTCTAGTTTTACAATTTTCATCAAAAATTCATTTCTCAGGCTAGGGACCTCGGAATTCGATTCCGGGCATACGCCCAGATCCTATATTTTACTACAAATCCACCGGGACCGTTAGAACATAGATCCCGGTCCATTTACCCTAAACATTGACCGATGTCAACAAAAATCAACTTTTTAGGCCAAAATTTATTATTTCCTCAATTGTTTTCACATAAAAGCTTTTCGGATATACGCCCAGACTATGCACGCAAATTGAAGAGAGATAAAATAAGGTTTTTAAGGCCTCGGAACATGGAATCGGGTTCTAAAACATAATATGACCCTTTGGATCTTCACATTCTCCACCTCTAAAACAACCGTTCGTCCTCGAACAGACATAGAAAAGCAACTTAGCCGTTAAAAAGATGGGGATATATGCTCCGCATATCGTACTCGGACTCCCAGGTAACTTCCTTAACGGGCTGACATCTCTACTTCATACGAACCGAAGGATAACTCTTTGATCTCAACTGACGAACCTGCCAGTCTAGAATAGCTACCAGCTCCTCCTCATAAGACAAGTCATTGTCCAACTGGACAGTGCTGAAATCTAACACGTGGGATGGATCGCCGTGATACTTTCGAGGCATGGACACATGAAACGCTGGATGTACCACTGATAAACCTGGTGGCAACGCGAGTCTGTAGGCCACCTCTCCCACTCGATCAAGAATCTCAAAAGGCCCGATGAATTTAGTGCTTAACTTGCCCTTCTTCCTAAACCGTATCACACTATTCTTGGGTGACCCTCGAAGAAACATTCTCTCTCCAACCATGAATGCTACATCACGAACCTAACGGTCAGCATAACTCTTTTGCCTAGACTGAGCTGTACGAAGTTTATCCTGAATGATTTTAACCTTATCCAAGGCATCCTGCACTAAATTTGTACCCAATAACCGAGCCTCCCCCAGCTCAAACCATCCAACCGACGATTGACACCGTCTACCATACAACGCCTCATAGGGAGCCATCTAGATGCTCGACTGATAACTGTTATTGTAGGCAAACTCCGCTAACAGCAAGAACTGATCCCAAGAACCTCTAATGTCAATAACACAAGCGTGGAGCATATCCTCCAAAATTTGAATAGTATGCTCAGACTGTCCATCCGTCTGAGGATGAAATAATGTGCTCAACTTGACCCGCGTACCCAACTCACATTGTACTGCCTATAAAAATGCGAGGTAAACAGCGTACCTCAATAAAAAATGATAGATACGGTCATACCATAGAGATGAACAATCTCACGGATACAAATCTCTGCCAACTGCTCTGAAGAATAGGAAACTGCCACAGGAATAAAATGCGCTGACTTGGTCAGTCTATCCATAATAACCCAAACTGCATCGAACTTCGTCTGAGTCCGTGGGAGTCTAACAACCAAATCCATAGTGATACGCTCCCACGTCCACTCAGGAATCTCTATCTTCTGAAGCAAACCACCAGGTTTCTGATGCTCGTACTTTACTTGCTGAAAATTTAAACACCGAGCTACATATGCAACAATATCCTTCTTCATTCTCCACCACTAATAATAATGCCGCAAGTCTTGATACATCTTAGCGTTGCTCGGATGAATAGAATACCGGGAACTATGGGCCTCCTCTAGAATCAACTCACGAAGCCCATCCATATTAGGCACACAAACACGACCCTGTATCCTCAAAACTCCATCATCTCCGACTGTAACCTGCTTGGTATCACCGTGGCGCATTGTATCCCTAAGGACAAGCAAATGAGGGTAATCATACTGCCGATACCTGATGCGCTCAAATAAGGAAGACCGAGCAACTGTGCAAGCTAAAACACAACTAGGCTCAGAAATATCCAACCTCACGAACTGATTAGCCAAAGCCTGTACATCTAAGGCAAGCGATCTCTCACCGACTGGAATATACGCAAGGCTGCACATACTAGATGACTTTCTACTCAAATCATCGACCACCACATTGGCCTTACCGGGATAATACAAGATGGTGATATCATAGTCTTTCAATATCTCCAACCACCTACTCTACCTCAAATTGTGCTCCATCTACTTGAAAAAATACTGTAAACTCTTATGATCCGTGAACACCTCACACGACAAGCCATACAGATAGTGCCTCCAAATCTTCAGCACGTGAACAATGGTTGCTAGCTCCAAGTCATGAACTGGATAATTCTTCTCGTGAATCTTCAACTGCCGCGAAGCATATGCAGTAACCTTGACACCCTGCATCAATACCGCACCAAGTCCAATACGAGATGCATCACAATATACTATATAGGGCCCTGATCATGTGGACAACACCAACACCGGCGACGTTATCAAAGCTGTCTTGAGCTTTTGAAAGCTCGCCTCACACTCATCCGACCACCTGAACGGGGCATCCTTCTAGGTGAACCTGGTCATCAGTGATGCCATAAATGAAAACCCATCCACAAACCTATGGTAATAACCCGCCAAACCCAAAAAACTACAAATATCTGTAGCTGAAGTAGGTCTAGGCCGGTTTTGAAAGGCCTCAATCTTCTTAAGATCCACCTGAGTACCATCTGCTCATACAATGTGACCTAAGAAATCAACCGAACTCAATCAAAACTCACATTGCAACTGCTCCAACAATTCTTTCAGCTCTGGCGGGGCCATGTGGTATGGCGGAATAGAAATGGGTTGTGTGCCCGAAACCAAATCAATGTAGAAGTCAATATCCCTGTCGGATGGCATCCCCGGCAGGTCTGCAGGAAATACCTCAGGAAACTCCCGAACAACTGGTACAGAATCCATGGAAGGAATCTCCATATTAAAATCACGAACATAAGCCAAATAAGCCAAACACCCCTTCTCGATCATACGTTGAGCCTTCATATAAGAAATAACCCTACTAGTAGAATGACTAGGAGTCCCTCTCCACTCTAATCGACGCAACCCCAGCAATACCAAGGTCACGATCTTGGCGTGACAGTCTAATATAGCATGATAAGGTGATAGCTAATCCATCCTCAAAATGACATCAAAATCAACCATATCGAAAAGTAGGAGATCTATACTAGTCTCAAGACCCCTAATAATAACCACACACGAACGATACACACGATCTACAATAATAGAATCCCCCACCGGTGTGGACATATACACGGGAGCACTCAAAGAATCACGAGGCACAACCAAATACGAAGAAAAATAAGATGACACATAGGAGTATGTAGACCCTGGATCAAATAGAACTGAAGCATTTCTACTACAAACCGAAACAGTACATGTGATAACAACATCGGATGACTAAGCCTCAGACATGGCTAGGAATGTATAACATCGGTTCTAGGCCCCACCACTTTGAATCATATCCCTAGGACGGACTCCTGCTGGCTGGCATCCACCTCTAGTGGCCTTGCCTCCACCTCTAACAGCCTGGTCTCCACCTCTAACGGCCTGACCTCCACCTCTAGCGAGCTGACCTCTACCTCTAGCTCCTGACCCCTACCTCTAGCTGGTTGAGCGGGCGGTGCCAGGATCATGGCATAAGAACCCTACTGTTGTGGCTGAACACCCACTAATCTCGGACAGTTCCTCCTGATATGCCCATACTCACCACACTCGAAACATCTATCCTGATACTGCGGCTGAGGAAATTGAAACTGACCCTGATGCTCCAGCTAACCGCAATAATAACTCTGAAGAGGAATTGCTCTGATAGGAACTGGCGGTGCACTATAAGCTAGCTGCCCTGAAGGAGGTACATAAGGACCACGACCCCCGAAGCTCCAAGGAATGTCTGAAGTGCTAAATGAAACGGCCTGGGAGGATGGACCCTACCAAAAGTACCTCAACCTCCAAATGAGACCCCACTAAATTCACCGGAGTGATGCGGCGTCTTATCAGACCCCTGACCATTCCCCTGAGCTAAAACCGTCTCAACTCGTCTGGCCATATTTGTTGTATCCTGGAAAGAAATCTCACTCCCTGTCTCCTCAACCTTCTACAATGTGATAGGCTGAGTAAGTCCCTCAATAAACCTCCTTACCCTCTTTGTCTCGGAGGAATTATAAGAAGAGCATGACGGGCCAAATCAACAAATCTAGTCTCGTACTGAGTGACAGTTATAGAACCCTACTGAAGGCACTTGAACTGCCTCCGATAGTCCTCTCTCTGAGTGATATGAAGATACTTCTCCAGAAATAGCTGAGAGAACTGATCCCAAGTAAAAGCAAGTGACCCAGCTAGTCTAGCCAAACAAAAATTCCTCCACCATTTCTTGGCGGAACCTGACAGACAAAAGGCAGCAAAGTCGACCCCATTGGTCTCCACTATCCCCATATTTCGTAACACCTCGTGACAACTGTCCAGATAGTCTTGGGGATCCTCTGAAGATGTACTTCCATAGGTAGTGGTAAAAAGATTGGTAAACCTATCCAATCTCCATAGAGCCTCAAAAGGCATAGTTGTTCCATCGCCAGTCTGTGCTGCAACACCTGGCGGAACTACCCCAACTGGCTGAGCTGCTGGAGTCTGAAACTGGGGAGCCATCTGCTCCGTAGTGTGAGTAGCGGGAGTCTGCACTCCTCCCCTAGCCCGAGAGACGGCTGGTGCCACAGGAAATGTACCGGACTGAGTAACACTCTCCATAAGTCCCACTAGACAGACCAAAGCATTCTGAAGTACCAGGGTAGTGATGAACCCCTCTGGAACCTGAGTTGGCCTTGCTGGAACGGTCTGGGTTGGAGCCTCCTCATCAAACTCTACCTGAGGCTTCGCCTCTGATGCTGTTGCTCGAGCTCTGGGCTGAGCCCTGCCCCTGCCTCGGCCTCTGGCACGGCCTTGTCCTCATCTTCTACCCCTCGTAGGAGCTGCCACTGGGGTCTCGGGCTACTGATCAGCTAATAAAACGGTACGTGTTCTCGCCATCTACAAAGGAACAAGAGTAGGGAGTTCAATTAGCATTGAGAGACCAAATCGCACGACAGAGAAGAATAGATGTGAAATTATTCCTAACTCTATAGCCTCTAGGGGATAGGCACAGACGTCTTTGAACCGATCCCTCAGACTTTACTATGTTTGTCTGTGAATTTTGAGACCTAGGCAACCTAGTGCTCTCATACCAACTTATCACAACCCGAATTTTTCACCGTCGGGACTATGATGGAGCCTAACTTCGCACTCGCTAGGCAAGCCAACGTTAGAGTTATATTCACATTTTTCCTTTACATTTTTATAGTTAAAATTAACAAAGCTAAATCAAACAGAAATAAATGTGGAAGCACATAATAAATTGGTTATCTATATACTACTAACAATACTGAAATTGTTACCACCCAGAAACTGGTGTCACAATCCACAAACATACTATGAATTACTACAAATACTGATCTGAAAGAAATTACACCTGTCTCGAAAGAAAGGAAAACATGAAAATAGAAACATAGGAGGGGACGCCAGGGCCAGCGTACGCTAGTAGGACTACCTTGAGCCTCCTGGATGAAGTATCTGCAACTGACCTCTCGATTAGCCACTACCAGCTCCAAATTTTGCACAGAAAGTGCAAAGTGCAGTATCATTACAACCGACCCCATATATTGGTAAGTGACGAGCCTAACCTCGACGAGGTAGTGTTGATACCCAATTTTTCCCTATATATTTTTCAATATGCAAAATACCTTCAAAATAGCATATGTATGCATATATAAGCATGTTGAAGTGTTTTATTATTTTTTCATAATTTTAAAGATTTTAAATTAATTTATTTTCCCTTTTTTTATCCATAAAATCCCCAATAATTATTTCTAAAATTATTATTTTGATAATTCATCTATTGTATTTTTATATTTATTCCAAAATATGTCTAAATTAATTTTTACATATTTTTACAATTTCATTTAGCATTTTTAAAGCTAAATTGCACATAATTGCAATATTAGCCTTTTAAGGTTTAATTAGGTTTTATATTTATAAAATTGGGTCCTGTATTTTTATATTGTTAATTATGTGTTATAATTCATTTCAGTACTTTAATTTATTTTTCAGAAATTGTTTACTATTTTTTATAAATTAAAAAGGGGAAATTGACTATTAACATAACAACCCCTTTTGCATTTCAATCGTAACTCAAATCGGACCCCAATTTCCCAGCCCAATTTTGATTTAAACCCGACCCTAACCTTTTTAAACCTAACCCAAACCTGGATCCCCACCTACCCCGTTTAATCTAGACCGCTGATCATTCAGATCAACGGTCTCTGTTCACCCTTCCATAATTAAACCCAAACGACCCCTAACCTAATTCATTTGTTACAGTCCGCCGCCCTTGAATCCCCTCTCCTCTCAAACTCTCTCTGAAACCTAAAGCCAACCCTAGTCGCCGCCACCCAAACTAACCCTAATCCCCTTTGATCCTCACCCAATCCATGAACTCTCATTGCTGTTTGAGATGTATACCGATCTCCTATGTCTACTGGTTGCTTGTTTTCGTGATTTCATGGAAAGATCTCGAAGAGATCTATTCCAGACCTTGCTCAACTTCTATCCATGGTCTCTTTCCGGCCATCCATGGTTGTTTGAGTCAGATCCTTGACTTTTCCGGCTAGATCAGTAACTTTTCGAAGTCATTCTCATTTTTCTGGGTTCTCCGAAACCCTAACTCTAAAGGCTTTCCGATTTTCTTTTAGATCTGTCTTAGATCTGTGTATGTTATGAACCTCTTAAGTGTTTTCCTTAAAGGTTTTCTAATTTTTCCAAACGACTCTTCGTCTTCAACGATTAGGGTTTTCTTAACCTCTTTTAAAAGATCTCTTCTTCGATTTTCAGTGTTATTTTATGATTTTACTATGTTTAAACGATTTATTCGTGTTTTTCTTCTATCTGATTCATTTTGTTAAAACCCTAAGTATCTTTGGTTTTATCCTGGTTCTAAAATCGTCTTTTATTTTGTATACTTGTTTCGACTGAGTTCTTTGTGTTTAGATACTTTTCTTTGTTTAACTTGACTGATTCTGAGTTCTTACCTTTTTTTTAACTCGACTCTATTAAAACCCTAATTTCTTAAAACTTTCCTCACCTGTTACTGTGAGCTTTTGAAAACTTCCTTTACTTATTTTGGTGTGTTGGTCTGATCTCCTCTACCTGTTGCTATGTGTTAGACTGTTTCTTTTATTTTTTTTTGGTTCTATGTGACTACTTAACTTTGTTGACTACCATGTTTTGAGTAGGTTCTTTACTGCTGAGTCCTAGCCTACTCCTGTTACTGTTGTATTTTGTGTTCATCTAGCTGCTTCCTTTGTCAATATGGTTGGCCTTGCATGTCTGATACTCTTGTTCATTCTTCTCTATTTATATGGCAAAGTGCAGAATCGTGATTCTTTCTTGATTGATCTTGATTTCCTCAAGTTATGACTGATTGCAAGGGTTTTCTTATAAACCCTTAATTTTACCCATTTGTTTAAATTGATTGATTCCCTTCCTTTATTTGTTGTGATGTTTCACCCCTGCTGAATCCCTTCCCCAATTAAGTATATTCTGTACCTAGACTCAATTCTCTATATTCTTACTATCCCTTATATGGTCAGAATTCAATCTTCCTCAAATTGATTTTCTTTCCTTAAGTATCCCTGTTAGTATCCGTTAAGTAGTAATTCCTTGACTAAAGGCAAGTACTTGTATTAATTGATTCTGATTGTGATTACTTCCATATTTGTGCTAAACTTTACTTGTTACCTTATTTTCTACTCTTCTTCAAAGCTATAAATACCCTACCCTCTCTTCTCAAAAGGACACGAACAACTGAGTTCAAAAACACACACTTACAAATTCAAGCTCTCTTTCTTTCTCTACTAATTGTGCTACTGCCTTGCCTAGCCGACTGAAAGCCAAGACTAGACTCTGGGAACTCTGATTGTTTTACTTTTTCTACACTTTGCTCCTTCAACTGGTATGTTCTTAATTTAAATTCTGAAACTCAACTCTATGTGTTCCTTTGTTTGTCAACCCTTGTCTCTTTATGCACTAACTTAATGGATCATGCAGTTGATTTGTACTGTTTGTTTATTGCTTTACTCAACATGCTTAAAATTATGCTCTCCTTTGTTCAAATGTGATCTTATTCCTATTTATGTCCTTCGACTAGCATGTCTATAATATACCTAATTCATGACTAATTGTGTGTTTCTAATTTTGGGTCCTCTATGTTCCTAACCCCTACTCCCCTATTTGTAACTGCTGAAACATGTAATTCTCTCATAACTTGTTCTATGTGTGTTGTTATTGCTCCTACCCCCCTTTCCCTTTCAAAAAACTGTTCATTAGGCAATTCTTCTGTTGTTTTACAAACTCACTTCAAACATGTTTTTTCTAAAACTATTTTTCAACTCAACTCCTTTGAGTCTATGTCCAACACTCTCACATGCACTCTTAGATCATTAGGTTCTGCCCCTCTTGTGTGAGCCTTGCTTTGGGACCTTTGAGCTCCTTCTGAACCTGGACACATAAGGGCTGGCTCTTCCACACTGCACTTACTCTTGGTTATGCAATCTGGGTGTGAGCACTGCCCGAGATCCCTTGAGGTCCTTAGGGAACTCTAACACACCCAGGTATGAGAATGGCTTTGGAACAGTATTGGCTTTTGAGGTAGTTTATCATATAACTCAGAGAGGAAGTGAGGATCAGGCTTCTTATGGTTTTAACTTCTTATTTTTGCATTTCTTATGTAATTCTATCACATGGTCTATAATAATTTGTAAACAAATATTCTGATGGTTAGTGAAAAGGGATGGGGAAATATGCATGCTATAGTTAAGGGTAGAAAATATGTTATTAGGTTTATATTTCAAGTTGTGCAATAGAAATCATGTTTAGGACTCATACAATGCATTAGAAATCAGGTTCTTAGGATTCATGTTTCCTGCTTCAACATCTCATTCATTAATCCATGCTTCATGTCCAACACTTAGAAATCCTGCTTCTAGGATGAATAAATAAAAACTATTACTCATGAAGTCGTTTTTTAATAATTCTGCAACTCTTTCGTATATTTAGAAATCATGTCTTAGGAACTCTGCCATCTGCATGTGCATATTAGATATCATATTCTAGGATCCTGTTTGTATTTTGTTTAAAACGCCTAGTCAATTACTGATTCATGAAAAAGGTAGTAAGGTAATAGTTTTCACATTGTGAAGTTTTTAAATAACTGGAAATAATCTCTGCAACTAGAACAGCATGTCTTAGGTAATAATAAGCTCCAAACTATCTTAGCAATTCTTAATAACTACTAAATATTGCTTACTCCTAGGCAAGCCTTAGGTAATTACTTAAATAAAATTGGAACTGCCTTTGTTTAATCATCAACTGTCTCAACGAGCAGGCAGGCCTGATTCAGACTTCTTTTCTGAGTCATGTGAAAAATCTGGTTCTAACTTAAACACCCTGCTTAGGACTTTAAATTCAGACCTTAATTGTGTATAAGTCGTGCTGTCTATGTGCACTGTTTGCGGAGGTATAACTGAGCCATCTATTTGCTTATATGTTTCCCCTAATTGCAGTCTTATATGTTTTATGTATGTCGCTTTAGCATTTTTGCCTTTAAACCTGAGGGTCTGCCCTAGAACCTCCTTCTTATAGGAATAGGAGTCCTACATTCCTCCGGGACTGATAGGAAGGGATGGGTAGCAGCATACAATAGTGGATACCAACTCTCGCTTTAATTACCTTGATGGGGCGGGAAAGGGTAGATATGGATATGATAACCGGTGTGCTAATACCACGTGTATCCCCTCTTCTGAGGAGTGTTATATCGGGTATTGCATTGATGTGATCCATATTACAAACAAACCTAGGACACAACAACAACAACAACAACCCAGTATAATCCCACTTAGTGGGGTCTGGGGAGGGTGGTGCGTACGCAGACCTTACCCCTACCCTGGGGTAGAGAGGCTGTTTCCAAATAGACCCGCGACATCCTTCCCTCCAAGAACTTCCCACCTTGCTCTTGGGGAGACTCGAACTGACAACCTCTTGGTTGGAAGTGGAGGTTGCTTACCATCAGAGCAACCCCTCTTGTCAACAAACCTAGGACACCCCCTTTTATTTTTATAAGCACGCTTAAATTATAACTTTTTTCAAAATCTTGCTTTTATTAATCGTTTTTCAAACACTTGTGTACTTTAACTTAAATCCCCTATTATTTGAGTCATACTTGTCTACTTGCTAATTGTACAAATTCACTAAAAACTATCTGGCCGGGAACCACACTAGTGGATCCTGAGGGGTGCCTAACACCTTCCCCTTAGGATAATTTCAAGTCCTTACCCTATCTCTGGTCACCAAACATAGTTGTAGTTGAACCTTATAGATGCCCTAACGCACCTTAAAATCGTTAGGTGGAGACTCTTCAAATACCCAATTCCCAAAAGGAAATGTGTCATTACACCCATGAACGCCGAAACTCGGACTCCTCTCCGTGGAGGAAAGAAATGGGGCGCGACAGGTAGTGACGAGGCAACGGTGGGGCATTTACAATATAACCTGCGTACAGTATATAATAAAGCAAAAAAGAAGTACGAAACGAAATGGAACAGTAATTTGCAGCAAAAATAAATACGCAACTCAATTATCTCGCCAGTACTCAGCTGCGTACAGTATATACGGACTTCTTTTCTGAGTCAAGTGAAAAATCTGGTTCTGACTTAAACACCCTGCTTAGGACTTTAAATTCAGACCTTAATTGTGTATAAGTCGTGCCGTCTATGTGCATTGTTTGCGAAGGTATAACTGAGCCTTCTATTTGCTTATATGTTTCCCCTAATTGCAGTCTTATATGATTTTTGTATGTCGCTTTAGCATTTTTGCCTTTAAACCTGAGGGTCTTCCCTAGAACCTCCTTTTTATAGGAATATGAGTCCTAAATTCCTTTGGGACTGATAGGAAGGGAAGGGTAGCAACATGCAATAGTGGTCGAGACCAACCCTCACTTTAATTACCTTCACGGGGCGGGAAAGGGTAGATATGGATATGATAACCGGTATGCTAATACCACGTGTATCCCCTCTTCTAAGGAGTGTCATACCTGGTATTGCATTGATGTGATCCATATTACAAACAAACCTAGGACACAACAACAACAACCTAGTATAATTCCACTTAGTGGGGTCTGGGGAGGGTAGTGTGTACGCAGACATTACCCCTACCATGGAGTAGAGAGGTTGTTTCCAAATAGACCCTCGGCATCCTTCCCTCCAAGAACTTCCCACCTTGATCTTGGGGAGACTCGAACTCACAACCTCTTGGTTGGAAGTGGAGGTTACTTACCATCAGAGCAACCCCTCTTGTCAACAAACCTAGGACACCCCCTTTTATTTTTATAAGCACGCTTAGATTATAACTCTTTTCAAAACCTTGCTTTTATTAATCGTTTTTCAAACACTTGAGTACTTTAACTTAAATCCCCTATTATTTGAGCCCTACTTGTCTACTTGCTAATTGTACAAATTCATTAAAAATTATCTGGCCGGGAACCACACTAGTGGATCCTGAGGGGTGCATAACACCTTCCCCTTAGGATAATTTCAAGTCCTTACCCTATCTCTGGTTACCAAACATAGTTGTAGTTGAACCTTATAGCTGCCCTAACTCACCTTAAAATCGTTAGGTGGCGACTCTTCAAATACCCAATTCCCAAAAGGAAATATGTCATTACACCCCATGAACGCCGAAACTCGGACTCCTCTCCGCGGAGGGAAGAAATGGGGCGTGACAGGTAGTGACGAGGCAACGGTGGGGCATTTACAATATAACCTGCGTACATTATATAATAAAGCAAAAAGGAAGTACGAAACGAAATGGAACAGTAACTTGCAGCAAAAATAAATACGGAACTCAATTATCTCGCCAGTACTCAGCTGTGTATAGTATATACAGACTTCTTTTCTAAGTCATGTGAAAAATTTGGTTCTGACTTAAACACCCTGCTTAGGACTTAAAATTCAGACCTTAATTGTGTATAAGTCGTGCTGTCTATGTGCACTGTTTGCGAAGGTATAACTGAGCCTTCTATTTGCTTATATGTTTCCCCTAATTGCAGTTTTATATGTTTTTTGTATGTCGCTTTAGCATTTTTGTCTTTAAACATGAGGGTCTGCCCTAGAACCTCCTTTTTATAGGAATGTGAGTTCTAAATTCCTCCGGAACTGACAGGAAGGGACGGGTAGCAGCATGCAATAGTGGTCGAGACCAACCCTCGCTTTAATTACCTTCACGGGGCAGGAAAGGGTAGATATGGATATGATAACCGGTGCGCTAATACCATGTGTATCCCCTCTTCTGATGAGTGTCATACCGGGTATTGAATTGATGTGATCCATATTACAAACAAACCTAGGACACAACAACAACAACCCATTATAACCTCACATAGTGGGGTCTGGGGAGGGTAGTATGTACGCAGACCTTACCCTTACCCTGGGATAGAGAGGCTGTTTCCAAATAGACCCTCGGCATCCTTCCCTCTAAGAACTTCCCACCTTGCTCTTGGGGAGACTCGAACTCACAACCTCTTGGTTGGAAGTGGAGGTTACTTACCATCAAAGCAACCCCTCTTGTCAACAAACCTAGGACACCCCCTTTTATTTTTATAAGTACGCTTAGATTATAACTCTTTTCAAAACCTTGCGTTTATTAATCGTTTTTCAAACACTTGTGCACTTTAACTTAAATCCCCTATTATTTGAGCCCTACTTGTCTACTTGCTAATTGCACAAATTCACAAAAAACTATCTGGCCGGCAACCACACTAGTGGATCCTGAGTGGTGCCTAACACCTTCCCCTTAGGATAATTTCAAGTCCTTACCCTATCTCTGGTTACCAAACATAGTTATAGTTGAACCTTATAGCTTCCCTAACGCACCTTAAAATCGTTAGGTGGCGACTCTTCAAATACCCAATTCCCAAAAGGAGATGAGTCATTACACCCCATGAACGCCGAAACTCGGACTCCTCTCCGCGGAGGGAAAAAATGGGACGCGACAGGTAGTGACGAGGCAACGATGGGGCATTTACAATATAACCTGCGTACAGTATATAATAAAGCAAATAGGAAGTATGAAACGAAATGGAACAGTAACTTGCTGCAAAAATAAATACGGAACTTAATTACCTCGCCAGTACTCAACTATAACCAATCCTTAAGAGAGTTACAATGCTATAGAATAAAATCGCGGCAGAAGAAGAATACATAAAAACCAAAATGATGCGGCGCGCATCCCGATCCCACCATATAATCAACAATAATACGAACATTCACCCTTATTACTCCTATTGCGGCGTGCAATCCGATCCCACTAATTCACCCTTATTGCTCCTCAATATATCACCCTTATTCCTCCTGTTGCGGTGTGCAACTCGATACCACCAGTCCACCCTTATTACTGTTGTTGTGGCATGCAACCCGATCCCACCAGACAATCACATTTTACTCATATTCCTCCTCAATATATCACTTTTATTCCTCCTGTTGTGGCGTGCAATCCGATCTCACCATATCAGTACCAATCACACAATAAGAACAAGAATTTCACTATTTAGCTCAAAACCCTCCACAATATTTAAGCCTCAAAGCAAATAGAAATCTATACAATTATGAAACTTCACTCAATTAATACTACCCAGCGAGACCAACCAAAATGTACCATGAAGCACCGATAAATTGATTTAAACCAATAATATAATACAATGAAACTACGGAATAATTAATACCTTCAATAAAGAAAATAACATCTAACAAGAAGCAATTAAACATGGAAGCACCAAAGCATGTAGTAGTTAAGACAGGGAAACAATATATTAGGAATGGGGAAGGGAACAGGCTAAACAGGAAATTTGGCGGCGCATAGGTACTTGTCACCTCACTTATACGCCATATACATGGATTTTTCACATAGCAATAAAGTCGGGGACTACTAATCCCTCAAGTCAAAGTTAGACACAACACTTACCTCGATCCAACGGCCAACTCAAAGCTCAAGTATTGTTTTTCCTCTAGATTCCACCTCCAATCCACTCGTATCTAGTCATAATTAACTTAATAACATCAGTTACGGCTAAAGAAATCAATTCCAATGCATAATTATAGGTTTCCTAATATTTTTCCCAAAAAGTCAAAAACTGACCCCGGACCCGCTTGGTCAAAACTCAAGGTTTGGACTAAAACCCATTCATCATTCATCCCCGAGCCCAAATATATAATTAGTTTCGGAATCCAATCCCAAATCGAGGTCTAAATTCCTAAATTTGTAAAATTCCCAATTTTTCCCAAAATCCATAATTTTACCATGAAAGAACAAGATTTAGGGCTAGAAATCTAATGGGTGTTGATGGAATTTGAAGGAAATGAGTTTATGAATAGAAACCTATGATTTGGTGTTGAAATCCTTCTTCAAGAATCGCCCTAGGTTGAGTTTTAATGGAAGAGATATGAAATTTTGAACCATTCTCGTTTTTTAGTCTGTTTTTAAAATAGTGGACAGGTCTTCATCGCGTTCGCGATAAACCTGTCCCGATCGCGATGCATAGTGGCCGAATGGCCTTCGTGTTCGTGAAGGGTTGCTCGCGTTCGCGATGGTCTGTCCCCCCTGACCATCGCGTTCGCGGGCCTAGGACCGCGTTCGCGTAGAACAACTCCTTAAATTCCCAGCCCACCTCCAATACACTACACGTTCGCGTAAGGCCGGTCGCGCTCGCAAAGATCTAACCCCCCAGTGCTTCGCGTTCGCAATTGAAGCCTCGCATTCGCATAGAAGAAATCCCTCCCGAGCCCAGCTTGCACTTCGCGATCGCGAATGTTGTTTCGTGATCGCGAAGCACAAAATATCAGCATACCAGAAGCAGCAAACACATCAGATTTTCTAAGTACAAATCATCCCGTAGCCTATCCGAAACTCACCCAAGCCCTCGGGGCTCCAAACCAAACATGCACGACAGTCTAAAAGTATCATACGAACTTGCTCGTGCGATCAAATAGCCAAAATAACATCTAGAACTCCGAATTTAGCACCAAATTGCATGAAATTTTCAAGAAAGTTTCAAAACTTCTATTTTCTCAACCAAAGGTCCGAATCACGTCAAATCAGTCTGTTTCTCACCAAATTTCACAGATAGTATATTAATATCATAACGGACCTGTACCGGGCTCCGGAATAACAATACGAACCCGATATCGACAAGATCAATTATTAACCAAATTCTTAAAACCTTTATAAATTCGAGTTTTACAATTTTCATTAAAAATTTATTTCTCGGGCTAGGAACCTTGGAATTTGATTCTGGGTATACGCCAGGTCCCATATTTTACTACGAACCCATCGGGACCGTCAGAATACGGGTCTGGATCCGTTTATCCAAAACGTTGACCAAAGTCAACAAAAATCAACTTTTTAGGCCAAAAATTATTATTTCCTAAATTTTTTCGCATAAAAGCTTTCCGGATATATGTCCGGACTGCGCATACAAATCAAAGAAAGATAAAATAAAGTTTTTAAGGCCTCGAAATACAAAATCGGGTTCTAAAACATAAGATGACCCTTTGGTTCATCACATGAGTTCTAAGACAACTTTTCTAAGTTCAATCCCATGTCTATTAGACGTAAAAGACTTCTTACTATATTTTGAATTCTAAGATTAAACTTTTTTTGTACGTTTTTGTACATCGGCATAATATTATTTTGAAGAGATAACTTAACTTTAAAAGGGCATAAAAGTCGGTTAATATTTGGAAGTTATTTTAGTCGTTCAATATTTAACTTTTTAATATTCGTGCTTTTATAATAAATATAGATATAGATAGATAGATATAGATAAATTAAGAGTTACAGGTAAAAAAAAATTAATTAATTCTTTCTTGATTTTTAAAATGTCAACTATTTTAGACCAATTATTTAAATCATGACAACTGAAAAGGACGGGAAGGAGTATGTGTAACCAAAGAGGAAAAATTCCTCTTACATGGAATTATTCTCGGAATTAATTAGGTCATAAGTTTTCCATTGAAAGATGGAGACAAATGAAAAATTGACTTCAGAATTTTGTGCGTCTATCCAATATTTTCTGAAGTATTTTTCAAAAGTAGGACACTAACACTGAAGATGGTTGAAGCCTTAATTCTCAACATGTCTCACATTTTACAACCCTAAGAGATCTATTGGTATGATGGATAAGCAAAAATAATTCTGGGATAAAACTTTTATACCGATTTTCTCTTATTTGGTTACTAATTCTGGAATAACTTATCCCATGAGTAAAAATAGTATCGGGGTATATAACTTATATATGCAAGGGGGTGAAATAGTAATCTTAGAATAAGTTATCTCAAGACAAATCAGTAAAATTGACAATCTCATGATTAATACAATATATCAAACAGTCAATAAAAATAGTATTATGATAACTAATTCCAATATAATTAATACTAACATAACTTTGTTTTCAAATTAAACAATCCCTTGTATTTGGACACAAGGTCGATGCATGGGGAAGCAAGAATTAATGTCCGAGGAAAATGGCACTACCACATGTTTGAACAAATATCTTAGTCTGAACAAATACTACATTCACAATTGACTCTATATCGCTTGGTTGTCCCAAGTTTCAGAGTTTAATTGAGTCCATAGAACACAAGTTTCACAATCATAAAACATGAAAAGACAGTGTTGTTTACACTTGTGGTAGTCAAACGGCCGCGTAAAACATATAAGTGGAGAGAGACTATTTTCACTTGTGGACACCACCTTTGACAAGACTATATATAATCATGAAATCATCTTCTACGAGTGACATTTGTCGATCGTACAAGGTAAATTCAAGTGAGTAATTTAACGATGTTACATTATTGTATCAAGGACCTTATATCTTACTATATTTGATAAAGCGGGTGGCCCATTTCAATTACTAACGTACGATCTCATCAAAACTTCAAAATTATATTTAGGCAAAAGTAATACTAAAACGATGACCCCTTAAACGCATTTCACTCCACCCATGAGATCACATGAGATAAATTTTTTAAAAAAATTATAATCATATAAATATCTATGAATTATGTTAGACTATAAATTAAAAAGAATTCTTAAACACCAGTTATAATGCATTACATAAATTGAGATGGCGGAAAGAGTACTTCTTTGGTCTCATTTTATGCGATATACTCCGCTTTTTTATCTATCTAAAAAAGAGTGGCATCTTTTTTTTTTTTTTCTCCAGACATTTGTCATGAAAGTTCATTTTTCTATAAGGAGAGATAAAATAAAAGGCATTTGAAACTTCTCTCCCACTAATCTCAAATAATATAGAAGAGGAAAACAATAACAATTAAATGAAAAAGAGATTCTTCGAATATTCCATTTGTAAATGTTGATAACATATCCCTAGAAAGTCAATCATGCTGTGTAATCCCACTGGCGCAATAATTTTGTGGTGCCTTTTCCAGCCGCCTCACAAGAGTGTATATATATATATATATATATATATATATATATATATATATATATATATATACTAGGAGATTGTTAAAATCAGTAGATGAAATATATTTCAGATACAAACACTTGATATTTGTTCGTCAAATTCATTTGTTATATATAAAAGAATCATGTGGTAATTAATGGTATGCATCAGTGACGGACTCAGGATTTTGTGCAAGCGGATTCAATCTTAAAAGTATATAACTTTAATTGTAAAATAGTAGTTGTCAAGTGGGTTCAAATAAATATTTATAAAAAATTTACTAGCTTTAATCCTAATTTATACATATATACAGTATTTTTTTTTTGAAGGGGTTCAGTTGTGTTATAAAGTAATGTCTTTTGGTCTCAAAAATGCTGGTGCAACATATCAAAGACTAGTGACTAAAATATTTCAAGAATATTTGGGAAAAACTATGGAGGTCTATATAGACGATATGCTCGTTAAAACTCAACATCCAGGGGATAATATATCACACTTGTCTGATACGTTTAAGATCTTGCGAAAATTCAATATGAAATTAAATCCTGAGAAATGTGCATTCGATGTTGCATCAGGTAAGTTTTTGGGTTTTCTTGTTTCTAACCGTGGTATTGAAGTGAATCCCGCACAGATTAAATCCATTGGAGAGATCCCTGACATGCTTACAAGTAAAAAAAGAAGTGCAGAGGTTGACAGGAAGAATTGCAGCCTTGGGGAGATTCATTTTCAAATCATCATAAAAATGCTTTAAATTCTTTTCAGCTCTTAAAAAGCAAGATCGGTTCGAATGGACTGAGGAATGTCAACAGGAACTCAAAAATTTAAAGACATACTTATCAAATCCGACGTTGCTCGCAAAACCAAAAGTTGGGGAAAGATTGCTCATCTACCTTGCTGTCTCCGAAGTAGTGGTAAGTGATGTGTTAGTTCGTGAAGATCAAGGTAAACAATCTCTGATTTATTATGTCAGCAAAACTTTATTAGATGCGAAAACGCGATATCCTCAATTAGAAAAGCTTGCCCTTGCACTAATCATGCCATCTAGAAAATTAAGGCCTTATTTTTAATGTCACCCTATTGATGTAGTAACTGTTTATCCACTACGCAATATATTACACAAGCATGAGTTGTCAGGTAGGTTAGCCAAATGGACTATAGAATTAAGTGAATATGACATCACATACCAGCTTAGAACCGCGATAAAATCTCAAGTGTTAGCAGATTTTGTGGCTGATTTTAGCCAAGGAATGCAATTGGAAGCAGAAAAAGAATTACAGGTGTTCAACGGATCTAATCCGGGAATTTGGACTTTATTTACTGATGGTTGATCTAATGTGAAGGGTGCAGGCTTAAGAATTATTTTGGTACCACCTACGGGTGAAACCATTCGACAAGCCATTAAATGTCATTCTATAACTAACAATGAGGTAGAGTATGAAGTTGTGATTGCAGGTTTAGAACTAGCACGAGAACTCGGCATTAATCAGATTGTAATCAAAAGCGATTCGCAGCTCGTAGTTGATCAAATATCGGGGACTTATACGGCCAGGAAAGCACGGATGCAGCAGTACTTAGAGAAGGTATGGGATCTGATCAGGCAATTTCAAACCTGGAAAGTTATGCAAATACCAACAGATGAAAATGTCAAGGCGGACGCCCTAGCCAATCTCGCATCTGCAGCAGACATGGAAAGCAATGAAAATGCTTCCGTAATTCATTTGTTTTATTCAGTACTTGATCCAGACAAAAATGAGGTAAATTTTAATAACTTAACCTGGGATTGGAGGAACGAGATTGTTGCTTTTTGCAATATGGAATAGTCTCTGAAGACAAGAAAAAAGCTCATTCTCTTCGAAAAAAGGCTGCTCGGTATTGTTTAAAGCAAGATAATCTTTATCGAAAAATGTTCGGTGGTCCCTTAGTAAGGTGCCTCGGGCCTTCACAGACGGAATATTGTCACGACCCGAATTTCCCATCCTCGGGAGTTGTGATGGCACCTACTAATATGAGCTAGGCAAGCCAATTCTTAACTGCTACTTCATTAACAAATTACTTCTTTTGACAATTATCAGTAATATCATGAAAACAACGAAATTAAATAAATATGCGGAAGACGTAAATTAAAGAAACTGAACAATAATGCAGAAATCAACATATGCCTCTACCCAAGAACTGGTGTCACATTATTCACGAACTACTAAGAGTACTAAACACAACCGTTTGAAAGAAATATAACACTGTTTGTCTCGAATACATAAGATAAAAGAATGGAATATAAGATAGAGGAGACGCCGAGCCTGCGGACGCCTGCAAGGCTACCTTAGTGTCTCACTGGACTGAAGGCTGGCTCCCGCGCTACTGTTGTTGTCCAAGACCTGGATCTGTGCAAAAGAGCACAGAGTGTAGTATCAACACAACCGACCCCATGTGCTAGTAAGTGTCCAGCCTAACCTCGGCAAAGTAGTGACAAGGCTAGGACCAGACTCCAAATAAACCTGTGCAGTTCATATATATATACAACGGAAAAGAGATACAGGAATAACCAGTCAATGTGGGAAGGGGAAACATGTTGTGGGGGTGAATATAGTTCCGAATAGAAAGGCATCAAGTAAGGAAGGAAGCAACATAACTAGAATATCAACAAAGAAGCAGAAATCAACAATTTGCACGGCATCACCCTTCGTGCTTTTACTCTCGTTCTCACCAAAACAATACACGGCATCACCCTTCGTGCGTTACGCTCTTCCTCACCCAAACAACAACCACAAGAAAAATAGGGTAAGGAAATCTAATACCTCGAAGTAAATCAAATAACAGCAAGTAATGAAAGAAACAACATAACTTGGATATCAACAAGGAAATCAGAAATCAACAAATGTACGGCATCACATTTCGTACTTTTACTCTCGTCCTCACCAAATCAATCGTATCTTAATAATGTGCACGGCATCACCCTTTGTGCTTTTACTCTCTTTCCTTACCATATAATCAATAAAATCTGCACGGAATGGTACATCGTGTAGCACGACATCACCCTTCGTGCTTTATCACTCTTTCCTCACAATAGCAAACAATGCACGACATCACCCTTCGTGCTTTATTGCTCTTCCTCACCCAAACAATAATCACAAACAAGGGGAAAGGGATTAAACAAATAATAATAGAAATCCCCGGCAAGGGAATACAATTAAACAGCTAAGTCCCGGCAAGGTAACAATATCAATAAATCTCAACATCCCGGCAAGGGAGATAATCAACAAAGCAACAAGCATCCCGGAAAGGGAACAATTCAATAACTCTTTCTCTTTCTTTCACTTCATACTTTATAACTCACTTTACCACTTGAGCCAATACTCCAAAGGGTTCCATTTATCTCATATACTTTACAATTCGTATTACCACTCGAGCCAATGCTGCTCGAAGTTCAAAGATCACAATTTCTTTCACATGCTTTTTACAACATATAGAAATTATCATTAAGGCATGAAAGATACAACAAGATCAGAATATCCGCAATATAAAGACTCATGGTCATGCTAGATACCAATGTATAGATACTCGTCACCATGCTTATACGCCGTACTCGACAATTAGCACGTAGCAAATAAGACTCAACTCATAATCCCTCAAGCTAAGGTTAGACCAAACACTTACCTCGAAGCTTTGAACACCACTCAAGCCTTAATTATAGCTTTACCCCCTTGATTCGACCACCAATCCACTCGAATCTAGTAACAAGTTACTTAATTACATCAATAAGTGCTAAATGAATCAACCTCAATGCATGAAAATGAGTTTTCCCAAAGTTTTACCCAAAAAGTCAAAAATCACCCCCGGGCCCACGTGGTCGAAACCCAAGGTTCGGACCAAAACCCGATTACCCATTCCCCCACGAATCCAAATGTATAATTTGTATTGAAATCGGACCTCAAATTGAGGTCCAAATCCCCAATTTTTGGAAAACCTAGGTTCTACCCAAAACACCCAATTTCCCCTATGAAAATCTTTGATTTTAAGTTGAAACCATATTAAAAGATGTTAATGACTAAAGAAAACTAGTTAAAAATGACTTACAATTGATTTGGAGAAGAAAGGTTGTTTGAAAAATCGCCTCTTATATTTTTGGGGTTTTGAAAAGTGAAAAATAACTGAAAATCTCGTCTATTTATACCCCTCTCAGACCCTCACTACGGACTGCATAAAAAGGACTGCGGCCGCGGAGCTCCACCGCGAACCGCATTAAACGGACTGCGGCCGCACAGGCCTCCCTGAAGACCTGCAGTTCAGCACCCTGTGCGGACCGCACAAAGGCGACTGCGGCCGCACAGCCTCCACCGCGCCCCGCAAAAAGGCGACCGCGGCCGCGCTGGCCCCTCCGCGGTCGCACGCGATTTCTCGCGGACCGCACTAAAGGGTTTAGAGGCCTGCAGCTTCCTGAACCTACAACATCTGACTTTCTAAGCCTAAGGCATCCCGGAACCTACTCGAACTCACCCGAGCCCTCGAAACTCCAACTCAAGTATACAAACAACCTCAAAAACATCCTACGGACATATTCGTGTCATCAAATTACCAAAATAACATCACGAGCATCGAATTAAACCTCGAGATCAATGAAATTTCTCAAAACGCTTTTAAACATCACATTTCTCAATTAAGGTCCGGATCGCGTCAAACGACGTCCGTTTTTACCCAAATTTCACAAGAATGACTCAAGTCATATATAATACCTATATCGGGCACCGGAACCAAAATAAGGGCCCGATACCAACTCGTTTTAATCAAATTTCATTTCAATTTCCTTAGACATTTTCAGAAAAACAATTTCCTTAAAAAAATTCACTTCTCAGGCTAGGGACCTCAAATTTCGATTCCGGGCATACGCCCGAGTCCCATATTTTCCTACGGACCCTCCGAGATCGTCAAATCACGGGTCTGGGTCCGTTTACCTAAAATATTGATCGAAATCAAATTTATTCATTTT
This sequence comes from Nicotiana tabacum, assembly GCF_000715075.1. Classification (NCBI taxonomy): domain Eukaryota; kingdom Viridiplantae; phylum Streptophyta; class Magnoliopsida; order Solanales; family Solanaceae; genus Nicotiana; species Nicotiana tabacum. The sequence goes on from NC_134080.1 coordinate 205,863,488, forward strand.
AACATCAAAACTTAGCATTTTTTACAAAATTTCATCTTTAAGCTTTCCAGCTATGCGCTCGGACTACGCACGCAAATCAAGCAACTCTAAATGAGGTTTTCAAGGCCTCAGAAGTACATAATGGGTAAGAAAATAGGTGATGACCCTTTAGGTCGTCATAAATATGTAATGATAGAAATACACAAGGGGTATTGTGGGAATAACACTGGAGGAAGATCATTGGTAAGAACCATGATCAGGGCAGGTTATTATTGGCCTAAAATAGAAGAAGAAGCAGAAAATTTCGTGGCTAATTGTGATAAATGCCAAAGATACGGTAATAACATGCATAGACCTGCGGAGTTGTTACATCCGGTCATTGCACCGTGGCCATTTATGAAATGGGGGATGAATATCGTGGGCACTACCACAAGCAAAAGGACATGTAAAATTCTTGCTTGTACTCACTGACTATTTTACTAAATGGGTGGAAGCAGGAGCATTCAAACAGTTAGCGAGAAAAAGTAGAGATTTCATTTGGCGAAATATCATATGTCGATTCTGTGTGCCAAAGGAAATCATGTGTGATAATGGCCCTCAATTTATAGGCGCACAAATCATAGAGTTTTTTCAAAGTTGGCAGATCAAAAGGATTACATCCACACCTTATCATCCGGTGGGTAATGGACAAGCTGAGTCAACAAACAAAGTCATTATCAACAATTTAAAGAAGCGTTTGGAGGAATCCAAAGGTAATTGGCCAGAATTGCTACCTGGTGTTTTATGGGCATACCGCACAACAGCAAAAACAAGACGGGAGAAACACCATTCTCATTGATTTATGGAGTTGAAGCCTTAATTCTAGTTGAGATAGGAGAGCCAAGCACGAGGTTTACACAAGCGATAGAAGAATCCAATGACGAAGAAATGCGCATAAACCTTGATCTACTTGAAGGAAAAAGGGAAGCTGCATTAATAAGAATTGCAGCACAAAAGCAGGTCATGGAACGATACTACAATCGAAAAGCGCGTCTAAGATACTTCAAGATTGGGGACTTCGTGCTTAAAATAGTTTTTCAATCTACAAAGGCGGCTAATACGGGAAAATTGAGTCCAACCTGGGAAGGACCCTACAGGATTCATGTTATTGCAGGAAAAGGAGCATACGAGCTGGAAACGATGGATGGCAAGATACTACCTTCACACTGGAATGTCGTTCACCTGAAGAGATACTATTTCTAAGGAATACCCACGGTTAGGTATCCATATTTTAAAATTTTATTTTTGAATTGTTAAGATTTTACTAACGATTTTAGATGATAGGCACAAAGCTAGCCCGTACTAAATGAAAAATCACGACCTGCAAGGCACGTGGAATAAATTAAAAATTTCCGGTCTAGGGTTACAACTATTCTGATAGATATTCAAACGGGTTAAGCAGTCTTCATCTATAATCGCACCTCCGAGTCCCGTGTGTTTTTCCTTTTCAGGGAAAGGACCAAATGAGAGGAATAATCAAGTGCTCGATACTTCATACTTCAAAGCTCAAACACTTGGGGGACTATATAATATACATAGATATGTGTATAAAGAAGGCAAAGAAGATTGGAAAATAATCAAAGTTCAAGCCTGAGAAGTTTACTCATTGAGTGAGTCAAGTGCAGAGCAAAGTGATGAGCTAAGGCCAAAGAAAAATCTTATCATAATTAGGGTAAAGGCAATGTACTGAAACGGGTTATAAGTAAAAACCTTGTATTCATTTTCTTTTTTGAAATCTGTTGTGAGGAAAAAAGTTACGAGAAAGTTATAGAAGTAATTTAAATACATGTAAAGTGTTATTTAAAATTTGACAAAGTTCAAAGAAAAACTTGTCGAAGTTATTCCAAAAAACATGTGTATTTCTATTTCTTTTATCGTATATTAACACTATTATGAAGTTGAGACGTCTTCTTCATTAAGTGTTGAATATAAAAGGGCCCTCTTTTATAAAATTCATGATTAATTCAAGTATTCATGAAGTAAAAAAAGAAGCATTTTTGAAAAATAAAAACGCAAGTTATTCAGTAAGTCCTTAAAAATAAAGGCAAGAATAAACAAAACAGAAGTTTGAATAACAACAGAAACTTCTTAATATTAAAAAGTATAAACTAAGTATGAACTTAGTCATAAATCAAAAGTTGCCCCATGAAAGGTCTGGGGACTTAATATTTCAGCAAACCCTTAAAAAGACCAAGGGTTACAACCACATACCACCAAAAAGAAAAAAAGAAAAAGGAAGTCAAACATCATAAACTTTTTACCGAGAAGTTGAAGGAACTGAAGCAGGGTCATCAGCAGCAGCAGGCTCAACTTGACTTGAAGGAGTGGGGATACCCGTATCATCTTCAACATTTTCAGAAGCTTCAGCCACGGGAGAAGAAAAATTTTGGTTCTGTTGAGTTTTCTCAATAGTCTCTTTGATCTTGGCTAACTCAGATTCCATGTTGAAATTCTCCTGGCTAACTTCAACAAGGGTATCATGGCGAGAATTTAAAAATGCCCAACTCACTTCAATAGCAGTTTTATCTTCAAGAATCTCGTAATCTCTTTCCCAGTCAGCAATTTCATTTTTTAGCTTCTCATTTTCAGCCAAGGCAGATTCATAAGAAGTTTGAAGAGAAGCGTAGGAATTTTCTAAGGAGTAAACTTTATCAGAAGATACCTAGAGGTCTTCTTGAGTTTGAGTCAGAGTCTGCACGAGTTCACCAGCATATGCTTCCTTCTTATCTAAGAGAGCCTTCAGCTCTCTGATCTCTTCACTTGCCTTGGAGAGTTGCTAAAAAAAGAGGTTTCGAGACAATTCTTTTCTTTACCTACTTGATTTGATGAAGCCTTTTCAACTGTCAACTCTGAAGTCAAAGCCCTTACCTGTTGCTCCAAGGTACATTTACCTTCTTCTAATATTTCCATGTCGATTTGAAGACTTTCAAACTGTTCCTTCCAATTATCTGCCTCCACTTGGTAGTCACGCGCTAATTGCTCTGAGAGAGAAACCCTCTTCATCATCTCTGTGCAAATTAGGTTGACCTAAAAAATAAGGAAGGGGGGAAGATGAGAACACTGAAAATAGAAAAAAAAGTAAAGTAAAGTTTTGAAAAAGGGATGCATTTAAAGAAGCATGCACTATATCGTTTATCAAAGTCAAAGAACTGTGGCCATCAAGTTTAGCTCTTTCAACTGGACCAATCAATGGCTTCAACCACACGTCAGCTCGACCTGATTTCCTCAAAAGGTTGCCCTCAGCAGGAACTTCAATGGTAACTTGCCTCATGGCTTCACTTCTACTTAAGGAACCAACCTTAGTGTAATGAACAGTTGGAGGAGGAATAGTCGAAGGAGGAACTGTAGAAGCAGTCAAAACAGCTTGGGGAGGAACAGTAACAGCCACGACTGGCAAAGGAGGTATCACAAAAATAGGAGTAGAAAAAGAAACAAGGGGTGCTTCATCAGAAATCAGATCTAAATTTTCACTTCCAAACCCGCAGCTAAAAAGTTGCTCAACTGAATCATGAGCAGCAGCGGGAACAATATTATCGGGAATCATCACCGGGACTTCAACAGACTCGGTAGGAGTAATAGAATAAGGGGAAAAGGCTTCATCATCAGAAATAATCCATCTACGAGCTCGTGGCCTTTTTACCAAAGAACCCCCATGTTCTTCTTCCTCAGAGTCTTGGTCAACAACAGTTTTTTTTTTCGATGAAGAGCCCAAAATTTTCTCTTTGGCCCTTTCCAAAGAAATTCGAGAAGCTACGACCGCTTCAGCACTAATACCTCGAACGGCAAATCCTGATAAAAAGAAGGATTAAAATAAGATCTGGAAAAAGTAATAAAAAAACTCTCTTACCATGAGTTTTCACTTTCCAACCATACCGTTAGGAGAGAGCTTTCTAAGATCTATCCCCCATTGGGGATATATACAACAATTTTCCTACCCAACCACGGAAATTGGGAATTTCATCAACAATTCCCGTGGTTGCTAGAAAAGAAAGGAGAAAATTAAGATAATGATCATCAAAATTGAAGAAAAAAGGTACGAGAAAGTTATTAAAAAGAAAACTCACGTGCAAAATTCCACTTCTCAGGGAAGGGAACATTTCCATCACCCACTAAACTAACAGTGGGGGCTGCAACAAACCTGACACACCAGCCACGGTCTCTGTCATCTTTTGGACTGACCAGAGCTCTTTTGCTCCTTGCTACTAAAGTAAAAACACCTTGGCGAAAGAGTCTGAGAGAGTAAAGGTGAATTAAATGGGCAAAAGTGAAAGGCACACCTGCCATGTTAGTCAAATGCCTCAAACAGGCAACAACCATCCATACTATAGGACTAATTTGACCTAAACAGACGTCGAAAAAATGACAGAATTCAAGGATAACAAGGTTAATAGCAGGTTTGAAACCTAATGTGAAAGGGTATGTATAAACAAAAGAAAACCCAATTAAATAAGAGGTGATTCTTTGATTCGCATTGGGAATTATGATAGTGAAGTCATGACTCCAATGGTAGTCTTTACGAACTAAAGAAATCAAACCCTCAGTGATCTGAGTTGGATAGATATCAGCACGATCCAACGAGGACACTTGGTTTCTAAGGGATTCTGTATCATTATCGAAAGATAGTTCCGCAGGAACTATTTCCTCTACTGAAGGTTCACGAAGAGGTTCAGAGGGTTCCTTACCTCTAGAAGAAGATCTTTGAGAAAAAGAACCTCTGGTTCTAAAAGAAGTACTGGAACTAGATGAAGGAAGAGGAGAACCACGTATGGATGAAGACCCTAAATTACGAAGTCTACCTCCTTTTCTGCTCCTAGGGTTAGGGTTTGATGAAGACATGATAGTACGAGGAAGAAGTGAACAAGAATTGAATATTCAGAGAACTTTATGTGAGAAAGACAAAGGTGAAAACTATATTTATACTAAGAAGCAACCGTCAAAGGAAAATGTGCAATGATGGAAAGGTCATAATGAAAATTGTTGCTTCGTAATTGGTGAAGCTATGAAAGAGCCTTAGAAAGCGCTGCAAAGTTGCAGAACAACTATAATATGATGCCACGTGTAATAAGCATTAAATGGAAGTGACAATTGAAGCGTCGATTCCATAATAACATTAATGTCGGCAAATATTCCCGCTTTAAAATTCACTTTCCAAATATGCAATTGATGAATAAATGGCAAGTGGGGGGACTATCCGTATAGGAAAAAATTGAGTTTATATATATTGAAGTGATTGAAAGATGACATGTCATGACACGAAGGCTGGTCAAAGAATGATGATTAGAAAAGAGGCACGAGTTGCAATAGATACGAGCAGAGGCACAAGTAGAGGCGCGAACAGTTACTCAAAAGACTCGACGCTCATACCTATTTAGATCCGCAAATTAAGGAGAATGAATCTGACAGTACAAGAGAGTACAGATACATATTTAATAAGCATTAAATACTAAAAACGTTAGAGAATCTGTATTAATACAATGATTATGTAACGTAACATTTAATGCCTTTAATTGTCTATAATGACCTGATTATGACAAAGGCAAAACGTATATCTTGGAGATAGCTATAAAAAGGAGAAAACTAGTCATTTGTAAGGACAAGAAAAATCATCTTAATATACTGGTTTATTGTGTTTTCTTCTGTCTATCTTATTGTTAGCAAAATCAATTTCCCTTATTCATTTCTGATTATCAGTAACCCGAGTTCTTTTAAATTAAAGCTTTGACCAAAATTCAACTTTTTGGTTAAACAAGCTGAACCCGCTAGCCACCACTTGGGTCCGCCACCGGTATGCATTATTATTCAATATGAGGACAGATCAGAGTTTCTCTTCTTCTTTTTTAAAGAAAAGTAGAATTGGAGATTTTCGCTTTTCTAGGTAAAAAAAATATTAAATGTGAGAGTTGTGTGTATTTTAGTTAAAATTATAATATTAAAGTGTTTTATTTCTTATAAGATTAATGTCTATAAACTGACAAGAAAGTGATTATTGTTTTCGTGTTGCTTAGAGAGAGTGTTTGTGTTGCTTGTCACCAAATTAAGTAGACAACACACACTTTTTTTGGTATATATAGGAGAAAATAGTTTGATGTTACCAGCAAGCACTTGGCTAAATTAATATGCAATCACACTTTAACTCATTCAATTAATCTTCTCTTATTGGGTCATATCAGCCGACCGAATCTTGTGGTTGTGACTTGTGTGTATATGTTGGCCAATTTAGCCTCCATTTTATATATAATGTCCCTATATATGACACATACACCATCCTTTTCTTTTGCTTTTTCTATCTCTTTTCTTGTTCTTGTTTTCTAAGTAAATCACATAATCCATTAAATACAGGCATATTAATTATTCTCCCCGTCACGATTATGTATATATAGTCAGACCTCTCTATAACAGTATCCTTATATAATAACACTTTACTATAAAAGCCAAGCTTTTTCTCGAAACCGAATATTATATTATAGTTATAATATATATGTCCCATATAACAGTACTTCACTATAGTAGCCAATTTTTTTTGAAACAAACGAGGTTGTTATAGAAAAGTGTAATTGTATCAGTTTAGCTCTTCTTATGCCTACTAAGAAAAACTAGTCTTAGGGTACGCATTTTGCGCGTGTGCCTCATATTAATAAATATATTATTTTACAAAATCACAAAAAGAATATTTAAAAAATATCTTTGGAGTATAAAACAAAAAGTAGATTTCTTGAAAATGATGAATGTTGATCTCATTAACCAATTCAACAAAGAAAGAAATCCTTCTCTGTAAAAATCTTTAAATATTTTATTCTTATTCTAAAACTATATTAAAAGACATCTGAAGTTGTCGTTTGTTAAAAAATAAATAAAAGGAAAGTAAATTAATTAATAAATTCATTTAGAATACATAATATTGTCTTCTCCTATCTTATTATTGTTTCAAGTTTGTAATTTTACCAATTTGACTCTAACTATTATAATATAATTAATTTTTTTCTATTGTTTAGATATTTTTAGCGCCAATCCTCTCCCTTATAAAAGTAAATTTATGTACCCTACGGGGTCTTTTGGTTCACAAAAATTATACTTGTATTATAATGCGATACGAAACTTAAATAAGAAACAAATATTTATTAGTTATACTTTTAATTTATAAATATTATTTGATTCATTGGGTTAAAAATAAAAATATGGAGTATAACATAAAAAATTATATTTGATAATTCATATATAAAACTTGGATAAATTTTTATTTTTAACTTTAATATTGGTTTTCTTAAATGATTTTGGAATAAGCGCTTTGGAGAAGGATATTTTGGTTATTTATTCCTTGGATAACTAATTTTTAAATTATTATCCCATATGAACGTAGAATAAAAATAGTAGTTAAATAAGATTGTGGTATAACTATTTTTGCAATTTCTTATACTGAAAAAAAATCAATCAAACATGAAATTGAATAATCTCACAGTATATCTTAGATTGTTATCCTTCGATTTTGTCTAATATAAATTTATTTTAAAATTTTGAATTTTTTGTTTATTTTTGTGTAATTATTGAGTGTAATTTTCAAATATTATACGTAAAATTGATGAAGATAAAATACTTAATTATTTGTTCTGATAGTTGAATGTAATTTTTAAATATTATACCAAAAAATGATGAAGAGAATATATTATTTGAATATTAAGGAGTTTAAATATTATATGAAAGTGTATTATCTATTATGTATTTTTATCTATACTACTATTAAATGCTAGAAAAAAATTATAGATTAAAAGTTAAAATATTTGTACGTGACTTTAAAGTTACACCGTTGATTTTCGGAACTAAATTCTTGATCCAATACAGTTTGAATGATGCTATGTAATCGATTTCTTTGGTTGGATAATCTTTTACATGTTTTTCTTTTCTTATAGTATTCTTATTAAATCCTAAATATTAGGACTTCATACATAGTTCAAATAAGGAATGAATTGATAAATAGAATTTTAGTAATTTTATAAAGTTTCAAATATTAGGAAAATAACTTAAATTACAAGTTAGTCCAATGTAAAATTTATTTTTAAAGATTAAAAAAGGGGAATGACATTTCGCTAAGGACTTTCGTGCTTTTAATATAGTATAAATATAGACAATAAATACAAGGCGTAATTTACTTAGTTATCCCTATTAAATGCTTTTTGAAAATTAAGTTAGTACTGAAAAGAATTACTATTTTTTTAATATTAAGAGTATAGCTGGAAAAAATTAGCAAATTTAGTCTTGAATTTCAAAAGTGATAATTATTTTGGGATTATTTTCTTAAGTTAAAACGACAATTGATATGGAACGGAGGAAATACTTACTAATTGAGTATAATGAATTTATATATTTTCAAGTGGAGGTATAGAAGGGTGACGCTTAAACATTTAATTTATGGAGATATACCAAACAATAGAGGAGAAGAAGAAAGTAGTTTAATTTCCAGAACCATTACGGGAAAAGAAGCAGAGAACCATAATTTGTTCCCCCTAATGGTGCTCGTAACTTCTTTTCCCGTTACAAAATAACTAAAAAAATAATTAGCGTGACAAAATTCATATATTTCATTATCCATTAAAATCCTAAAAGATATCCCTACTTCAATTTCTCCCTATTCGGGTTCGCCATGCGTAATTTTGAATATGTCTGCCTTTCTGGCATGAACCTTCTTTGCTCCAGCATGGGCCTTAATAAACGAGTCTGCAAGCATTTCAAAAGAATCAATTGAATGTTTGGGTAAAAGAGAGTATCATGTAAAGACCCCGTTGTGAGGGTTTCGCCAAACTTCTTCAACAAGACCAACTTGATCTCATGTTGAGCCAAATTGTTTCCTTTCACAACCGTGATTGTCACGACCCGGAATTCCCACCGTCGGGACTGTCACGGCACCTAACATTTCACTTGCTAGGCAAGCCAACATTAGATGTAGTTATTAACCATTTTTAATAATTCAAATAAAATGAAAATCAATAAGCTAAATAAACTGAAATAAAGTAGATAAATCTTATACACGACGATATCCAGATACAAATTCTAGAACTGGTGTCACGAATACACGGGCGTCTAGAGTACTACAAATAATAGTCTGAATGAAAGCATAACAGTCTGAATCGAAATAAACAGCTAGAGTAATGTAGAAGGGAACTTCAGGGCAGCGAATGTTGTGCAGTTGTACCTCAAGTCTCCATCAAACACCGGCTCGGAGCACTGACTGCCATTAGGACCGACTCCAAAATCTACACAAGAAATGTAGAGTGTAATATGAGTACAACCGACCTCATGCACTCTATAAGTGTCGAGCCTAACCTCGACGAAGTAGTGAAGAGACTTAGGCGGGTCACTTACAATAAACTATACACAGTAATAATAGTAATAATAGGAAAGGAAAACAGGAAAAGTAAATCAGGTAACTTATGAAAAAGAACTTAATTATCGTACCCGGAGAACCCGGGATAACCGATCTCATAATTTCATGTAACAACACTGGAAAGCAACATAATAACAACAATAAATACAACACCTACAATCTGTTGCGGCGCGCAACCCGATCCCACCGTACACACACAATCCTCCCTTATTCCACCATATAAATATCAAGAAGTACATGTAAAATCCGTTGTGGTGCGCAATCAGATCCCATCATATCATCACAATCAATATCATAATCCTCGCTTTTTTCACCATGTCATAATTTATCAATATCATGTATTACGTACACAACTATTGCGGCGCGCAACCCGATCCCACCGTATCAATATCAAAATCCTCCTTTATTCCACCATATCACAACTATTGTGGCGTGCATCCCGGTCCTTAAACAAATTCAATAAATATAATCAATCCAACAGCTCAATTCACAAGAATCTCTACGATTAAAGGATTTGAAAGAAGCAATAAAGGAACCATGTACTAATCAAAGGAAGGCTACAAATAATGCAAGAGCAACAAAACAAGCCAAGTATATGACAGTTAAGGTGTACAAGTAAGACAATTAAGGCAAGTAGCAATTAATCATGGAGATATAGAAGGAACAAACATTTCAATACAAGAATAATTAATGACAAGTAACAAGTTACGGCATAGAAAACAAATAAGGCATGTAACAGTTAAGACATGGAATAAAGCAAATAAGACATGTAACAATTAAGACATGGAATAAGATAATTCATGAAATACGAGAAAGCATGGAAATAATTATTTTGACGGCGTATATACACTCGTCACCTTACATATATGTCGTTACACACGTAATTCACATAACATATAGTGTAAGGGTTCCTAATTCCCTCAAATCAAGATTAGACCCAACACTTACCTCGCTCCGCAACTAAATCAAAGCTCAATTGGTGCCTTTCCTCTAAAATTCGCCTCCAAACTAATCGAATCTAACCAAAATCGACTTAATATCAACAAACAATGCTAGGGAAATCAATTACAATAGATAAAGCTAAGATCTTTACACTTTTTCTAAAAAAAATCAACAAAAGTCAATTCGGGGACCTCCCGGTCAAAATTCGGGTCCAATGGCAGATCCGACTATCCTTGATCCCAGGAGTTCATATATGTGATTAGTTTCAAAATTCGAGTCCAAATCGACTCTCAAAACTCAATTTCTTATTTTTCAAAAACTTGACAAAGGTTCGCCAATTTTCACTTTGATGCGCATGATTTTGATGTTAAAATCTAAGATAAGTTGATGGAATATGAATAGAAATGGATTAGAATCACTCATCCAAAATTTGAAGATGAAATTCCCCCTTCAAAATCGCCTCCTACCGAGCCTAGGGTTATAAAATATGGAAAATGAGGCTAAAACTCAGTCTCTCAACTTTTTGTCCAGGTGCAGATTTCGCAAATGCGACCTGGGGTTCGCAAATGCGACCTGGGGTTCGCAAATGCAAATCCTGCAAATGCGAAGTACCCATCGCAAATGCGAGGAACCTCACACCTTTTCTATCATCGCAAATGCGATGATTTGTTCGCAAATGCGAATATGGATAGGTCAAAAAAGCGGTCAAATGATCACAAATGTGATCCCTGAGTTCCCAGTCCAAATGTTCGCAAATGAGATCATTATAGACTTGGCCCTTTTGTCGCGAATGCGACCACTGATCTTGCAATTGTGAGACCTGCACACCAGGTCACACTAGCAACTTCTAAACTCTCTGAAATGCGTCCAAAACTCACCCGAGCCCTCAGAGCTCCAAACAAAAAATCCACACAAGGCTAAAAATATCATACAAACTCGCTCGCACGATCAAAATACCAAAATAACACCTAGAACTATGAATAGGACATCAAAATGTATGAAACTTTTCAAAGAACTCAAGAACATGAAATTTTACTACTGGACGTCCGAATCACATCAAATCAACTTCGTTTTGCACCAAATTTTGCAGACAAGTCATAAATAGTAAAATGAACATATTCCAAGTTCCGAAACCAAAATCTGAACTCGATAGCAACAAAGTCAACCTACGGTCAAATTTAGGAATTCTTTAAGCCATCAAATTACTAGTTTTCAACAAATCATGCTAATTCAAGTTAGGAACTTCCGAATTCAATTTCGGGTATACGCCCGAATCCCAAATTATGATGCGGACCCACCGGGACCGTCAAAATATAGATCCTGGTCTGTTTGCATACAATATTGACCGTGGTCAATTCAAAGAAGTTTTAAAGCAAGATTTCCCATTTTCCTTAATTTTTTCACATAAAAGCTTTACGGAACAAAACAGGGACTATACATGCAAATTGAGGAACACTAAATGGAGCTAGTCGAGGTCTCAGAATACGAAAATAATGGTTAGGACTCAAAGTGACCTATCGGGTCATCACAGTGGTGTAGGTTGTGATGTGCTCCAGTGGATCCGAAGTCCCATCGTATTTTGGTATATCCAGCATTTTGAATCTTTTTGGAATTTACTATGGTGCCACTGACGATCGCAAAACACAACACGAAACTGATTTTCGTTAGCCAAAGATAGTGTAGTTTAATTATCATCTTCATATGGATTGAATTTAAATAATGCTCAAGTAATTTCTAGCTTAACGCTATTTAGGATGATTAACACTTGAGTTGGGATAATTAATAACTAAAATTAACTATGAAACTAAAACAATTAACAATTGATCATATAGAGAAAATAGTTGATCAACACCGAAATACCAATGGGAGAAATAAGGGTCATGACAGGATAGACTCAAGATAGCTATTTGGGATCTAACTCTAGTTCAATTCACTCTAAAGTTCTAAGGATTCTCACGAATTTATTTGATGATTAGTTCAAATGTGTAGTCAAGACTCATCTCTCGATTATATTTTAACTCTATGAGGTAAACTAATATAAGCACTGTGAACATATGCAAGCATGCATTAATAGATTAGTCTTCAGGTCAATAGCTCTTCAATATTCTCCTAACTTGATTTAACCAACAATTCAATAAGCTCTTTCAATTACTTAAATGAATCACTAAATTAAACCAAAAAAGTAATGCAAAGATAATCACATAAATATTCCTCTTTCGATTAAATAAATTGGTGAATAAACTTGCAATCAAATCAAAGCTCCATAAACAAATTCAAGCAAAGAATTAGAGTTAAAATCCACGAATATCAGTCAAAGTACCATATCCTTAATCACCCCAAGGTAAACTACTCCATATTCATGGAGAAATTCATCACAAATAAAGTTGAATAATAAGAAAACATGAATTCAATCCAAACTCGGATGTTGAGTTGAGGAAGGAATGAGGAATCCTTGTGCTTTGAGTCTCCAATGCTCTTCCAATCTTCCGTAGGTTAAAAGTCCTCTCAAAAATGTGTTTCTAGTGTATTTATACCAAGTTGGAACGTGCCTGGACCAAACCACCCTCTTTGAGCCTGATGGTAGACTAGAAACTCGTGTTTTAGTCGTAGTTTGCACTCCAATTACTGTATTTTACTTGTGTTTGATTTAAATGTTAGTGTATTGCAGTTATTATGTGCTTTATGCCTTGCAGGGAGTGATTCCGAGTTATTAAGATAATTCAGAGCTAATTTGAACAAGTTGGAGCTTTGAAGTCTAAGTAAAAGCCCAAGAAACTAAGACAGGATCACTTTCCGGGGTTAAGGACCAAGTTTGGATGCAAAAAAGTGAGAAAACAAAAATTACTCTGAGAAAATTATACTAGTGCACCGAGTCATACTTGGCACGGCGTGGGGCCCTAGTGCAAAATTATCGCATAGTGAAAAAATAGGCCTCTGAACTTTTCCACTAAGTGGCGCATGGTGCGCTGCCCCGTGCGCCGCGGTATTGTATTTTTTTGCCCAACTTTTTCTACTTTGGCTTGGAAAGGATAATTTCGTCCGGGCCCGTTTCTATATGGTATAAATATATCAAAAGTACGAATTTTAGAGAACTTTTGACCTTGGAAGTTTTGGGAGAGCATTGGAGGCTACAAGACACAAGATTTCATCATCTTTCCATCAATTCAATACTGGAGTTTGGATTGTAACGTTAAATTAATGTTTTCTTATTCTTTAATAATATTTGTGATGACTTCTTCCATGATTATGGAGTAGTTTCCCTTAGGATTTGACGGATATGATATTTTGATAAATATTTGTGGATGTTAACTCTAGTTCTTTGCTTGAATTCATTTATGGAGCTTAGAATTGGTGCAACTTTATTCACCGATCTATTTAATCGAAAGAGGAATATTTTGGTGATTATCTTTGCATTATTTTGTTTGATTTAGTTCATTGATTCTATTAGGTAATCGAAAGAGCTTGTTGAATTGTTGATTAAATCAAGTTAGGAGAATATTCGAGATACGTTTTCCTGAAGACTAATCCACTAACACATGCTTGCATATTTTCATAGTGCTTATATTAGATCACCTCGTAGAGTTAAAATTTAATCGAGAGATGAGTCTTGACTACATGTTCAAACTAATCATCGAGTGAATTCATGAGAATCATTAAAATATCAGAGTGGATTAAACTAGAATTAGATCCCAAATAGCTATCTTACACCTATCATGGCATGTCCTTATTCCTCATATTGATAAGAAACCAACTCTGCTAATCTCTAGTTCTCTGCAGTCAATTGTCAATTGCTTTACTATAGTAGTTAATCATAGTTCGTAATTAATCCAAATCAAGTTTTGATCATCCTGAATAACAGTTAATCCAGAAATTACTAGAGCATTGTTTAAATCCAATTTATGTGGAGATGATATTAAACTATGCTATATTTGGCTAAAGAGCATTAATTTTGTGTTGTATTTTGCGCTCGTTAGAGCCGAAGTGGGAAAACCTGAAAACTTTTTACACTTCCTGCATCGCATAGTGCTACGCAGAGTGTGTTGCATTAGTGTATTTTGCTCGGTTGTAAACTCTCTGAACTTAGCTTGTATGGCAAACTTTTGTACTAATGCGTCGCGCTATGTCACATGCACTGCGTCGCACTAGTGTATTTTCCGTTAGACCCAAAAACTCCAACTCTCTGAACTTCTCAAATTTGTGACACTCTTTTATACTAATGTGTCGCTCCATGCCACATCTTATGTGACGCACTAGTACATTTTGCTCTATCTGTTGTGCTTTCTTCCAACTTTCATATGCAACGCCGGTCCATGAACCCGGATGCGATACAAGTTTAATTTCTTAGGCTTTTACTCAGACTTCAAATCTCCAAATTATTCGATTTAGCTCCAATTTGTCTATTTAACTTGAAATTATTTCCTTCAACGCATAAAATACGTAATAAGGGCAAATCACCATCATTTAAGCTCAAATGCAAGTAAAGTGCAGTAATTAGAGTGCAAAATATGGTTAAAATACGAGTTTCGAGCCTATCATCAGTCGCACTTGGCTAATCGCATAATTTTTTTGAATATGGACCCTTTAGCACCAGTGGTGCACCCGGAATCTGATCTATCCAAGTGTGGAACTCCTTCGCATTCTGATCCTTTCGCTCGTTCATTTCTCTCATGAATCTCATGTGCTCGGTGTAACGACTTGGCTGGTCGTTTCATGAGTTATAGTCTCGTTCTCTCCATTTCTGCTTCTTTATGTGTTATTTAGTTGTATTTCATCTTATCGTATTGGTTGTTCTATGTTCGGAGCGGTCATGGAGTTAAAAGAGACACTTAGTCTCTTATTTGGAAGTCTTAGTTGGAAAAGTCAACCGGAAGTTGACTTGTGAGCAAATAATCTCAGAAGTTGGTTTTTATGGTTTGAATAGTTTTGTTAGGTGATTTTGGACTTAGGAGCGTGTTCGGAATGTAGTTTGGAGGTCCATCGTAGATTTAGGCTTGAATTGGCGAAATTGGAAATTTGGCATTTTTCGGTCGGTAGTGAAAATCTTGATATCGAGGTTGGAACAAAATTCCGGAAATTTAAGTAGGTTCGTAGTGTCATTTGTAATGTGTGTGCAAAATTTAAGGTCATTCGGATGAGGTTTGACAGGTTTTTGGATCGATTGCGGAATTTGAAAGTTTGGAAATCACTAGGCTTGAATCCATGGGTGATTTGGTATTCGATGTCATTTTGAGTGTTTCGAGGGTTGTCATGAGTTTGAATGATGATATGTGACTTGTTCGTTTTTTGGTTGAGATCCCGGGGGCCTCGGGATGAATTCGGAAGGTTGTCGGAAAGTTTGGTATTGAAAATGAGCAGCTTCAGCTGCTGTGTTCTGTCATAACCGCACCTGTGGAGAGGGAACCGCAGGTGCGACGTCCGCAGGAAAGAGGAAGTTGCCGCATATGTGGCCATAAGTGATAACGCCAGGAGCCGCAGGTGCGGAAGAAGGAACGCACCTGCGTTACCGCAAGTGCGGTGGGGATTCGCAGATGCGGTTAAGGGAAAATAAGTGAAAACCACAGAAGCGGTTGGCTGGAACGCAGAAGCAGTCCCGTAGGTGCGGGAAGTGGACCGCAAGTGTGAAAGTCGCTGGGCAGAAACTATATAAACCTCATTTCGCAAATTTCAGTCTTTTATCCACCATTTTTGGCCGAGTTGGAGCTTGGGGATTTCGATTTCAATGAGGAATTTAAGTGTTTTTAGTGAGGTAAGCTACTTGGACCTTGTATCTTATGTTTGTGGCAATTATTCCATTGTATAATGGTGAAATTAATGGAAATATTAGAGGAGAAATTGGGAGATTAGGGCTTAAAATTGGAGAGTTTTCATTGGGGATTTGAAGGGCCATTTAAGATCCGATTTTGATGTTCTTGGTATGTATAGACTTGTGAGAGGGTAATGATTCTAGTGTTGTGATTGTTATCGTATTTTGAGATGTGGGCTCGGGGTCGGGTTTTACCAATTTCGGGATTTTGAGTTTAATTTGATAATTTTCGCGTGGGCTTTGTCCCTTTGGCTTGTATTGATGTTATAATTCTGATTTTTGATAGATTTGGTACGATTTGAGGCTGAATCAAGAGGCAAGGGCATTGCAGAGTAGATTTTCATCCGGTTTTGGGTAAGTAATGATTGTAAATCTAGACCTGAGGGTATGAAACCCCGGAATTTTGTACTATTTTGATAAATAAGGTGACAAACATGCTAGGTGATGGGCGTGTGGGTATGCACCCGTAGGGATTGTGAATTGGCCTGTCCCGTGGCGATTGTAGAGTTGCGTATTTTGATAAACTTTATATGATATCCATATGTTTTAGAAATGAATCTGTTAACTTGGGTTGAATGCCATGTTTGGGGCCTTGTGCCAAACTATTTGGACCCTTAGGGGTATTTTACTACTTTCCTCACACTGTTTTGATTTGAAAACATATCCTCAGTCATGATTTTTACCTGTTTATTGTATGATTCAATTTCATTACTCTACTTTCAAATATATGAAAACTGGTTGGGCTGAGTTCTTTGATTTTTCACTAAAATGCCCGAGTGGCTGTGAGGGTAATGACTGAGAGAGGTCGAGGACCTGATGGTGAGGATTATATATATTTATAGATCGAGCTACATGTATATATATATATATGGATCGGGCTGCATGCCGCGGCGATATGTTGGATCGAGCTGAGCGCCGCAACAATATGGCGCTTGGGCTGTAGGAGCCCCTCCGGAGTCTGCAGACCCCTAGTGAGCGCAGTCGACTATATATATTTACGAATCGGGTTGCATGCCGCAACATTTATTATTATGAGATTTCTATTGAGCGGGAGTGCTGAGTGTGAGTACTGATTGACAAGAGTTGAGTCACGAGTGACTGAGAGGCTTGTCTCAGGGGCTATACTTATGAGTGATACTTTGCCCCAGGGGCTTGTTTATGAAATTACTGTTTTCACTCTTCTTTTATATTGAGCCTCTATTGTAAAATGTTGATCAAATGCATTAAAGAACCTTTAGTGAAACTGGAGTTTTTACGAGATATTCGGTTATTGAACTACAAATTTTGACTTTGTCATTTCTATTGGGACTCTTTGATAAAGTATGTATATGATTTTAAATGCTCGTCACTGCAGTCAACCTTTATTTACTTTGGTTACTTACTGAGTTGGTGTACACATGTTACTCCCTGCACCTTGTGTGCAGATCCAGGTGCTAGAGCATCAGAGTGAGAGCTTTCAGCAGCTTCTGAGTATTTTCGGAGACAGCAAGGTAGTTGCACGCGTTTGCAGCCCTGCCTTTCTCCTTTCTATCCTAGTACTTTATATTTCAGATTTATCTTGTATTAAGCAGACATTGTGGAGTTGTACTTAGTGGCTCATGACTAGTGACACTAGGATCGGGCTGGGTTTATGTACTTACGTATTTGTCTTTTTCCGCATATTTGACATATATAAAAAATGAAAGATTTGAGATTATATCTGATTAGAAAATGAATTTACAAAAGACCTTCATATTGTTCGTGTTGTTTCGGCTGGCCTAGTACTGTGATAGGCGTATCACGACCGGGGTGTTTGGAGTCGTGACAAGTTGGTATTAGATCCTAGGTTACATAGGTCTCACAAGTCATAAGCCAGTTTAGTAGAGTCTAGCAGATCGGTACGGAGACGTCTGTACTTATCCTCGGGAGGCTACAGAACCTTTAGGAAAAGCTTCACATTCTTGAAATTCCTGTCGTGCGAATCTGTTGATTTTGGTACTAACTTCTATTATTCTACTATCTCACAGATGATGAGGACACATGCTACCGGTTAGGACGAACAACCACCAGTACCACCAATTGGGGCCACTAGAGGCCGAGGTCGCGGTCGAGGCCGTGGTAGGGGCAAGGGTGTATCCCGCACTCCATCTAAGACAGCACCTACAGATCCACCAGCCGCCCCAGTTCATGATCAGGTCCTAGTTACGGATGCTCCAGCAGAGCCAGCTCAGGCACCGGCCATGCCGATTGTTATTCCAGGCCTTTAGGAGGCCTTAGCCCAGATTCTATCAGTATGCACTGGCCCAGCTCAGGTGGTCTTAGTTACTACGGCCACAGCTACTTCTCAGGCCGGGGGAGGCACTCAGACTCCCGTCACTCACTGCAGGGACTTCAGACACCGGGGGGCACCTCCAGCCCAGCCGGTTGCACTAGCTCAGGATTATGTGGTACCAATTCTGCCTGACCACGAGCAGCGTCGATTGTAGAGGTTTGGTATACTTCAACCTCCAACTTTCAGTGGTACAGAGGGCGAGGATGCCTAGGGTTTCTTGGACAAGTTTCAGAGGATGCTTCGGACCGCGGGTATTCTGAGTCTAGTGGGGTCTAGTTCACTACTTTCTAGTTTTCAAGAGCTGCCTTCACTTGGTAGGAGGCTTATGAGAGGCATAGGCCTGTTGATGCAGCACCCCTTACCATACAGCAATTCTCCGCTCTCTTTTTGGAGAAGTATGTGCCATAGTCTCGCAAAGAGGAGCTGTGCAGGCAGTTCGAGCATTTGCGTCAGGATGATATGACTGCGATACAGTATGAAATGAGATTTCCAGAGCTAGCTCCTCATGCTGTTTGGTTGGTTCCTACGGATAAAGAGAGGATCAGGAGATTCGTGGATGGCCTCACGTATCAGCTTTGGATTCTTATGACTAGAGAGAGGATGTCAGGTGATACTTTTGGGCAGGTTGTTATTGCTCAAGAGATTGAGTTAGTTCGTTTCCAGAAGCGAGATGAGAGGGAGGCCAAGAGGCCTCGAGGATCTGGTAGTTTTGGTGGCGCTCCTTCGAGAGGCCAGTTTCAGCACGGCAGAGGCCGTTCATTCTGACATGCACAATCGCCTCGCCCAGTTCATTGTGGGGCATCATCGGGCCATGGTTCTCATAGTTCTCATTAGGGCCATTTATTACTTAGTGCCCTTCCAGCCTAGAGTTCGTCCCCTGCTCCATCAGTTCAGGGCTTTTATGTGCCAGGTTCTTCTGCCAGTCATCTCGGTGCTAGGGGTTTCCTTTAGTCCCTGTCTCAAGCACCAGAGAGTTGTTATGAGTGTGGAGAGTTTGGGCATATGAGGAGGCAGTGTCCTCGTCTTCTTGGGGGTCTAGCTCAGTAGAGGAGTCAGCCCTCGACTTCAGCTCCAGTTACTTCACCACCCGCTCAGGCAGCCAGGGGTGGGGTTCAGTCAGCTAGGGGTCGCCCCAGAGCAAGAGGTCGATCAGGTGGTGGTCAGGCCCGTTTCTATGCACTCCTAGCTAGACCAGATATTATTACTTCAGATGCCGTGATTACAGGTATTGTCTCAGTTTTCCACAGAGATGCATCTGTGTTATTTGATCCTGGTTCCACCTTTTCATATGTGTAATCATATTTTGCTCGTTATTTGTACACCCCCTGTGAGTATCTTGTTTTATCTGTTCGTGTATATATTCCGGTGGGCAATACTATTATTGTGGACCGTGTATACCGATCATGTGTGGTGACTATTGGGGGTCTGGAGACTCGAGTAGACCTTTTATTGCTTTGTATGGTGGATTTTAATGTGATATTAGGCATGGATTGGCTATCTCCGTGTCATGCTATATTGGAATGTCATGCTAAGACAGTGACGTTATCTATACCGGGTGTGCCATGGATTGAGTGGTAAGGTTCGACTGATTTTGTCCCCAGTAGGGTGATTTCATTTCTGAAGGCCCAATGGATGGTTGGGAAAGGTTTTCTTTCATACTTAGCCTTTGTGAGGGATGTCAGTGCAGAGACTTCTAGTATTGATTTAGTTCTAATAGTGAGGGACTTTCCGGATGTATTTCCTGCAGACCTGCCGCGCATGCCGCCGAATAGGGATATTGACTTTGGTATTGATTTGGTGTCGGGCACTCAGCCTATTTCTATTCCACCGTATCGTATGGCACCAGTAGAGTTGAAGGAGTTGAAGGAGCAGCTTCAGGAACTCCTTGATAAGGGGTTTATTTGGCCTAGTATATCGCCTTGGGGTGCGCCTGTGCTATTTGTGAAGAAGAAGGATGACACGATGAGGATGTGCATTGATTACAGGAAGTTGAACAAAGTCACAATCAAGAACAAGTATCCTTTGCCTCGTATTGATGATTTATTTGACCAGCTTTAGGGAGCGAGAGTGTTCTCCAAGATTGATCTCCGTTCAGGTTATCACCAGTTGAAAATCAGGGACTCAGATATTCTTAAGATGGCTTTCAGGACTCGATATGGTCATTATGAGTTCTTGGTAATGTCTTTTGGCCATTATGAGTTCAGAACCGATTGGCCATTTGATGAACAACGTATTTTAGCCTTATCTCGACTCGTTTGTTATTGTTTTCATTGATGATATTCTGGTGTAATCGCATAGCCAGGAGGAGCACGCTAAGCATTTGAGAGTGGTATTGCAGCGGTTGAGGGAGGAGAAGCTTTATGCAAAGTTCTCCAAGTGTGAGTTTTGGCTCAGTTCAGTGGCTTTCTTAGGGCACGTGGTGTCCAACGAGGGTATTCAGGTTGATCCGAAGAAGATAGAGGCGGTTCAGAGTTGGCCCAAACCATCCTTAGCCATAGAGATTCGTAGTTTTCTTGGTTTGGCGCGTTATTACCGTTGGTTCGTTTATGGATTTTCATATATTGCATCACCCTTGACCAAATTGACCCAAAAGGGCGCTCCATTCAGGTCGTCTGATGAGTGTGAGGCGAGCTTTCAGAAGCTCAAGACTGTCTTGACCACAGCTCCGGTGTTACTTTTGCCATCAGCTTCAAGTTCATATACAGTGTATTGTGATGCTTCGAGAGTTGGTATTGGGTGTGTGTTGATACAGGAGGGTAGAGTGATTGCTTATGCTTCTCGTATACATTGTATTGTGATGCTTCAGCACGACGATGCCAGAGATGTGACTATTGGTGATGATGGGTTATTGAGAATGTTGGGCCAGATATGTGTGCCCAATGTAGATGGGCTTCGGGAGTTGAGTCTGGAGGAGGCCTGATCGGAGCCAACCCTACACCACTACGGAGTGGCGAGAGTGGTCGAAGCATCTTTTACCCGAGATGGTCGGGATCGAATCCACAGGGAGCTAGAAGTGAGAATTGGATTCCTATCTAAACTAGAGATGCGCAATGATCTTAATTACTCTTCCAATCATCTTTTGGTTGGTTAATACTTCTAATATTTATGCTATTGAAAAGCTAAATTAAACTAAGAATGATTGCTTGTATGGTTTTCCAATTAGTTAAAGAGGCACTAGGGAAACGTCCCCTGCGGACCGCAAGAAATGCAATGTGGTCGTAGTGGTCCACCGCAGACCGCACAAATTGCATTGCGGCCACGGTGGCAACCTTCAGAGAACCCCCCCCCCCTTTTTGATCAATCACTCTGCGGACCGCATTAAAATGTTGCCCCCGCACTAAGACCTTTGCCTCCGCACAAAATGCAATGCGGCTGCAGTGCAAACTTCAGAGAGTGTGCATTTTTTTTTTCAACTTGGTCCTGCACTGCATCAAAACAATCCTACAACATCTGACAACCGGTTAGTCCAAAATCAAATCCTATACTACAAAGAAAATCAAAGAAATACACATGGGTTGCCTCCCAAGAAGTGTCTGATTTAACGTTACGACACGATGCAGGTTACCATCAAATCACTTTAGATGGAGCAGTGCCACCACATGGTTGTCATCAATCTTGCCCAGGTAGTTCTTGACCCTGTGCCCATTAACTCTTAAAACCTCCCCATTTTTGTTCTTCAAGTCAAGTGCACCAAACGGAGTCACAAACACCACTTCAAAAAGTCCACTCCATTTCGACCTAAGCTTTCCCGGAAACAGACGTAACCGAGAGTTGAACAAGAGAACTAAATCACACACTTTGAACTCCTTGCCACGAGCATATTTATCATGAAGGTACTTCATCTTATCCTTGTACAAGGACGAACTGGAGTAGGCATGGAATCGGAATTCATCAAGTTCATTAAGCTACTCCACACGAAGATTTGCTGCCATATCCCATTCAAGATTCAACTTCCTCAAAACCCACATGGCCTTGTGCTCTAACTCAACCAGTAGATGGCAAGCTTTACCAAACACCAACCGATATGGAGACATACCAATCGGAGTCTTGTAAGCAGTCATATAAGCCCATAGAGCATCATCCAACTTCTTTGGCCAATCGGTCATATTTGCATTGACCGTCTTTGACAATATACTCTTGATTTCCCTGTTTGAGACTTCAACTTAGACACTCGCTTGAGGATGATAAGGAGTATAAACTTTGTGATTGACACCATATTTTGCAAATAAAGTGTCAAAAGCTCTATTACAAAAATAAGACCCTCCATCACTTATGATTGCACGAGGAGTGCCAAACCTTGTAAAAATGTTCTTCTTGAGAAACGCAACAACACTCCGGGCCTTATTGTTGGGTAAAGCCACGGCTTCAACCCACTTTGAAACATAGTAAACCTCCACAAGAATGTATGTGTTCCCACACGAGCTAACAAAAGGGCCCATAAAATCAATGCCCCACACATCAAAAATATCAACTTCAAGAATGATATTGAGAGGCATCTCATCTTTCTTCAAAATTGTTGATACCCAATTTTTCCCTAGGTATTTTTATTATATACTCAAATACTTTCAAAATGGCATGTGTATGCATATATGAGCATGCCCAAGAGTTTTGGTATTTTTCCCTAATTTTTAAGATTTTAAAATTAGTTTATTGTCTATTTCAGCAGTACAAAATCCAGTAATTGCTCTCAAAATTATCATTTTTTGTGAATAATTTATTTACATTATCATATTTACATCAAAATATAATTAAGGTGATTTTTGCATATTTTTACAAATTTATTGGGTATTTTAAAGGCTAAATTGCATATAATTGCAATTATAACCTATTTTACGATTAACAACATTCCATAATCATTTTCAGTATTTTTATATTAATATTTATATATTATTAATTAGTTCAGTGCTTTTAATTTGTTTTTAAAATTATTTTAACTATTTTATATAAAATAAAAGGGGGAAATTGGCTATTTAACACATAGCCCATTATTATTTCAATTTTAGCCCCAATTTAACCCCACCCCCATCAGATTTAATTTAACCCAAGACCCAACCAAATTCGCCCCAGCCCAACTCTAAACTAACCCAGCCCAACTCCGAACTAATCTGAGTCGTTGATCAAATAAGATCAACGGCCCAGATCCCTTTTCCTTAATTAAACTCTCACCTACCCCCCCCCCCCCCCCGACCCCTCACTTTTCGAAACCGGTATCTCTATCTATCCGTCTCTTCCTCTCCTCTTTTTCTCTAGAACCTTCTGGTTCTTCTTCTCCGATGGCCTTCACCATCTCTCCGGCCACCTCCAGCCTCGCCTCTTTCAACCACCAGCCGCCTTGAAGCCTTACCTCATCGGTTCCTTTCATTCATGAGACTCTGTGAGTCTTTACCATGCAAGACGGTCACTGAAGCTTTGCCTGGGTTTGTTTCCAGCCTTTCTCTGATGGGTTTTTATTCGATGGTGTTGTAAACACCATTGTTCCTAAGTTTCACAGCCAGGTTTCTCTCACTTCTCCCTCTGGTTTCTTATGAAACCCTAATCTCGACCCAAACCTCTTAAATCTCTGTATTTTTTAACGATTTTCAACTCATACCTTTATGTTTTGCACTATTCTCTACTCGATCTTTACGATTATTCAAGTTTTAAACGTTTTTGTTCCCTTTGGAAACTAGGGTTTCTTAACCCCTTTTCGAAAATACTTTATCTTCCAATTTTGCGTACTAAGTCATGATTCTCAGCACTATTTCTAAACGGTCTGATGAAACCCTAGCTTTAGGGTTTATATTTGTATTATTGTCGTGTTTGCTTGTTTGTGTGTTCTTCTGGATTCTTCTCTGAGTTCCGTGCTCTTTGCTTTAATTTTGCCGCTAGTGTTTCATTCCTCTACCCTTCTGTGTTCTTTGCTTAAGATTTCTCTGATTGTTTACGTGGTGATTTTATACTGATTCTTACACGCTCCCTTTAAGACTGTGATACTTGCCTTAAAAGTTGTGATTTTGCGTATTTTCCTTATAGTTTGGTACTGATTTCGAATTACTTCCTTAATTTATGGGATACCTTCCTCAACTAATACTGATCTCCTAGGTTTTCAATCTCGTTCATTATTATGAGACTATTTTCCAGAATTAAGGTAGTATTCGGCCCTATATGTGTGCACAAATATGTTGATTTTTTTTGTCTGACATATTTCCCTAATTAAGTATCATGTACCTAGTCTTTATTGTATACCTTATACTATTTTGTTTCCTTATGTGATCATACTATGCTTTATGATTTCTTTCCTTTTAAACAACTGCTTATTACCGTTTGACTTTGATTCCTTAATTAAAGGGGAGTCCTTATACTGATTTGATTATGATTGATACCCGGTTCCTTAAATATGGATTTCTACCTTGTTTGTTTACTCGTTTTCAGTACTATAAGTACCCCCCCTCATTCTCTTTTGCATGAGACTCACTAACACATTGCATATCACAAACTCACACAGCAATACACATTTCTCTCTCTCTCTCTTGTGTTGTTTCTCTCTCTTGCTCTGTTGTTGTTCCCTACTCCTGACTATTATTAGTCGGCTGGAAAGCCAAGGCTAACATTGTGCTCATATTTGGCTCTTGCATTCTGGTGTGCTCTCTTATTACTGGTATGTCCTGATTAGTTTCAAAGTTCCAAACCAATGTGGTTATTACTACTTTAGTGTGTTATATTCCTAATTGTTTTCTATCTATGCTTCTGTTGTGCAACATGTAATTGACCCCTTGATTGTCTGTTGATACTTGCATGCTCATGACCACTGTTTGCTCCTAATCTTGCCTGTTATGACTATATTCTGTTACTACTTACTATTATGCCTAAATTCGACCATTTCTAGGTCCTTTTAAAACTCATTGATTTTGTGTACTCATGCTACTGAATTTGCACAAGTCTCTGCATCTCTTGGTGATATTATGTGATCTATTTGTCCCCTTTGCCCATTATCCTTGTGTGCAACTCTCCAATTTTTGGAAAAACTCTTTGAACTATGAATTTTCCTCTCCTTCCTGCACTTCACACTACTCCTAGAAATTAGGTCCTACCCCCTTCGTGTGAGTATTGCTTTGAGTACCCCTGAGTACTCACTGAACTTTGACATACAAGGATGGTAATTCCACACTGCATATGTCCAGTATTCTGGTAAGTATTTGGGTGCTGGTATTGGCCAGGGACCCAATGGGGGCCCTAGGGAGCTTTGTCGCACCCTGACCATGTCAAGGTTGTGAAACTTGAAAGGAGTGAAGTTGGAAAAATGGGCCTGATTGAAGGCTCCCTATAGAATAACTTCTTATTTTATTCTTTATTACTGTAATTCGGCTATTATTGGTTTGTAATAATTTGTAAACGAATGATTGGGGTTAAATAGTGAATATAGGGGGTTTATGCATGCTTAGTTTAAATAATGGGTAGAAAACATGCTTATAGGACTCTATTTATTTATCTGCGCAATAGATAACCTGTATAGGACATGCATCTCACACATTAGAAATCTTGTTCTAGGTTCTTTACTTTCAGCCTGTTGTTATATTCATTTCGTAACTATGATCAGTTAATAATAGGCAAACAACTGTTATAATGGCTACTGTTGCATTCTCATAATCATTAGCATTTAGAAATCATGTTTTAGGAACTCCTATGTGCATTAGACATGCTGTTATTTAGGGTTTTATACTTGTCTGAGTTGCAATTGTTAAACGCCTCATTAGCATGCTTAATCTAATAATACAAGTATGGTTAACTTTTTGTTTATCCCTCTTACAACTAAAACAATTGACATGCATGTTCACCCTTAAGATAATTAGGCAACGCATACGACGCCTAGACAAACTTTAGGCCTAATAAGAATCGATTAATCATGTTTTACCGGTTTAAGACCAATCAGCCTCTTATAATTTTGAACTCTGCTGCTCCCATTCTTGCTGAAGTTCACTCTATTTTTTTTAAAACTCCCGCTCTATCTGGAAACAAAATCTTGAAATTGTGCATCTATTTACTCTCACTGATTTTCTGATTCTTGTTCTATTATATTTTCAAACTACTGGGTTACCATTCTCTGCCCAGAATCGTGCTATTTTGAATACTTGTCCAGCACCTCGTTAAGCTACTGTCACTACTTGATTTTCAAAAACCATGCTTTAACGATTTTTTATCTGTCGCTAAACTCAACTGTTGTTATCTATTCCTGTTTTCTGAAGACTCCCATCTTTGAGACCTTAAATGCGTTTAAGACGTGTTGATTACATGTTCACTTGTGAAGGGATCTGTGAGCCTTTATTTGTCTTTGTATGCTCCCTTATGTGCGGTCCTATTTGTTATGTATGTCGCTTAGTATTTTATCCTTTAAACCTGAGGGTTCAGCCTACTCCTTACCCTGTAGGATTAGTAGTCTCAATGCCTCCGAGACTGATAGGATTGGGGCGGGTAATAGCATGCAATATGTAACGATACCATTCCGCGCTTTAATACCTTAACGGGGTGGGAAGGGTAGAATATGAATATGATGACCGGTGCGCTAATATCACGTGCGACCCCTCTTCTGAGGAGTGATTGCTGGATATTGCATTGAAGTGATCCATATTAATCATAAACCTAGGACCCCCTTCCCTTTATTTGCTTTCATCTCTTCTTGTAAAACTATTCAAATCCTTTTTCATAAAGTTTTGCCCTCTCTACTTGCCTTCAAAAGTTTTCAACCTAATTGCAATGTTATATGCGAGTCCTTATTGTTTACTTGTAAAATCACAATTGTAACATGGTCGGGACCACACTAGTGGATCTTGAGGGATGCCTAACACCTTCCCCTCGAGATAATTTCTAGCCCTTACCCGAACTCTGGTTTTCCAACTCGAACCTTTCTTAAAAGTGTCCTAATGCACTATAATCATTAGGTGGAGACTCTTCAACTTCTAAGACCCAATTCTCGAAAGGGAATAGAGTTGTCCTCCCAAATGTAGTATACCCAATTTCGACCCACGTATAGAAAAGGGGGGCGTCGACAAAAATTCCACCCGCTCTTTGACATTCGTCACATCTCTTCACAAGTTCACTTGCATCTTTGAATAAAGATGTCCAATAAACCCACAACTAAGAACTTTGGAAACCGTCCTCGCCCTGCCATGATGGCCACCATAGGGAGAGGAAAGACAAGCCTCTAAGATACTCAGTTGCTCCTCCTCCGGGACACACTTTCGGATCACACCATCTGTGCAGATCTTGAACAAGTACGGCTCATTCCAATAGAAGTCCAAACTATCCCGTTTGAGCTTCTTCCTTTGGTTAGGAGAGAGCTCGCACAGGATTATACCAGTCACAAGAAAATTAGTATCGTCCGCAAACCATGGCATACCATTCACCGACAACGAAAGGAGTTGCTCATCTGGAAATGAATCATTGATCTCAAGGCCATCACGAGGCCTCCCCTCCTCCTCCAAGCGGGTTAAGTGGTCCACCACTTGGTTTTCACTACCCTTCCGGTCCACAATCTCGAAATCAAACTCTTAAAGTAACAAGACCCATCGCATCAGTCTAGCTTTGGAATCCTTCTTTGTCATCAAGTACCGGAGTGTGGCATGATCGGTATGAACTATGACCTTGGCACCCATGAGATACGACCAAAATTTCTCCATCGTGAACACAATAGCCAAAAGCTCTTTCTCAGTCACCGTGTAGTTCACTTGAGCATCATTCATTATCTTTCTTGCATAGTACACCGGGTGAAACATTTTGTTCACTCTTTGAACCAAGATCGCCCCAACTACAACATCACTCGCGTCACATATAAGCTCGAAAGGCAAGCTCAATTGGGTGCGGTAGTAATAGAAGTGGTGGTCAACTTGTGCTTGAGAAGTTCAAAAGCTTGCATACATCTCTCATCGAACACGAACTTGGCATCTTTTTCCAATAACTTGCATAAGGGGTTCACTACCTTTGAAAAGTCTTTGATAAATCTCCGGTAGAACCCCGCATGCCCAAGAAAACTTCTAACTCCCTTGACAGAGGTAGGGGAAGGAGCCTTGAAATCACATCAATTTTTGCTTTGTCCACCTCTATACCATGCTTTGAAATTTTATGCCCAAGAACTATGCCCTCTTCCATCATGAAGTGGAAACAAGATTGGTTTCTTCACAACGGGCCAACACTTTATCAAGATTTTTCAAACATTCATCAAACGAATCACCCACAACACTAAAGCCGTCCATGAACACCTCCAAAATATCTTCCACCATATCGGTGAAAATGGCCATCATACACCTCTGAAATGTAGTTGGCACATTACACAACCTATAAGGCATCCTAGAAAAGGAAAAGGTGCCATATGAACAAGTGAAGGTGGTCTTCTCCTGACCTTTCAGAGTAATGAAGATTTGGTTGTACCCAGAATACCCATCCAAGAAACAGTAGAAGGCACGCTCAGCAAGTCGATCTAACATCTGATCAAGAAAAGGAAATGGAAAGTGATCCTTGTGGGTCACTTTATTCAACTTGCAGTAGTCCATGCATACCCTCCACTCGGTGACAGTCCTTATTGGAATCAACTCATTCTGCGAATTTGTAACCACGGTCATACCACCTTTGTTCGGCACACATTGCACCGGCGAAGTCCAAGAGCTATTAGAGATGGGGTATATAACCCCGACATCCAACCACTTGATCACCTCATTTCTCACAACTTCTTGCATTGCCTAGTTCAACCTCCTTTGATGTTCCAAGGAGGGCTTTGCATCATCTTCCAGAATAATCTTGTGCATACAGAATGCGGGGCTTATCCCCCGAATATCATCTAAGGTCCATCCAATTGCCTTCTTCCACTTTTGAAGCACCGCAATGTGGCATCAATTTGCATGTTAGTAAGACAAGAAGAAAGAATAACTGACAAAGTTGAACTAGGGCTTAAGAATTCATAACTGAGGTGTGGAGGCAGCGGCCTCAACTCCAACACCGTAGGTTCCTCGATTGAAGGTTTTGTTGGTGGAGTCTTCCTATTCTCAAGATCCAAAGAGAGTTTCCTAGGCTCATAAGAGTAAGAGCCCATTCTATGTAAAGAATTCATGCACTCCACTCGGCCTTCATCCTCATTTACATCAAGATTCAACAATACTGCCTCTAGAGGGTCCTCCACATTTATCATTGCACTAGTATCATCAACTATCACTGTCGTGACAAGGTTCACAAAGGATCACACCTCAGAACTGTTGGGTTGCTTCATTGACTTGTACACATGAAAGACCACTTTCTCATCACCCACCTGGAAGGTGAGTTCCCCTGCTTCCATATCAACTAAGGCCTTCCCAGTAGCAAGTAAAGGTCTTCCCAATATGATTGGAACCTCATAATTCACCTCACAATCCAAGATCACAAAATCAGCTGGCAAGATAAATTTGTCCACCCAGACAAGTACATCATCAATAATACCCAATGGTCTCTTCATAGTTCTATCCGCCATTTGCAATCTCATAGAAGTCGGTCTCGGTTGCCTAATACCCAAAGTCTTGAAAACTGAGTAGGGCATTAAGTTGATACTTGCCCCTAAATTACATAGAGCTTTTGCAAAGTCTGCACTCCCGATGGTGCAAGGAATGGTGAAAGCATCGGGATCTTCTAGCTTTGGGGCCATTGATTGCACTATTGCACTAACTTGGTGGGTCATCTTGATAGTTTTACAATTCATGGATCTTTTCTTTGTCACCAAGTCCTTCATGAATTTAGCATAACTCGGTATTTGCTCTAGAGCCTCCACCAAAGGCACATTAATGTATAAGCTCTTCATCATGTCAATAAACTTCTTAAACTGATTCTCATTTTTCTACTTCGCGAGCCTTTGAGGATAAGGTGGAGGTGGACTTGGAAAAGAAGCCTTGGCTTTAGGCACAACCATTTCCGGCATGTCTATTACGTGTTCCCTAAACGGGTTCACGTCATTCTATGTTTCCACCTTGGCATCTTGGATATCAATCCTCACTTCCTCATTTATGTTCTCATCAATCAAATTTTCAACCACCAAAGGAATCTCATCTTCTTGAAACTCAACTTCATCACTCAAAATTTCTTTGTGCTTAGAGGCATTCACATCACCGCCTCGTCCACTTCTTGTAGTTACCACCATGACATGATTATTCCCACCCTTCGGGTTAACTACCATATCACTTGGTATAGCCCCCTTAGGACGAATATTCAAGGATTGTGAGATTTGGCTAATTGAACCTCCAAGTTTCTGATTGAAGTAATGTGGGAAGCCAACTCAACATCACAGTCTGCATTCTTTTTCATCATTTGTTCAAACATCATTTCAATTCTCCCCATTTTATTGTTGGAAGAACTAGGACCTTGGGATGGAAATGGGGGTGGATTGTTCGGTTGTTGATACATTGGGGGCCTTTGAAAGCCTTGCCCCCGATTTCCTTGATTGTCATTATTCCAACCACCCTGATTGTTATTACCACCCCAGTTGTTGTTGTTGCTATTCCAATTACCCTGATTGTTCTAATTTCCCCAATTGAAATTTTGGTTGTTGTTTCCCCAATTACTATTCCCTTGTTATTGTTGATTGCCCCAATTGCCTTGGGGTCTCCATTGTTATTGGTTAGAAGAATTGCCCCTTTGACCCTGATAATTGTTCACATATTGCACTTCTTCATTCTGCCCATCATAACCATCATCTTGGAATCTACCACAATCATTGTCATATTGATCCGAACTCCATTGGCTCTGTTGACCTCTTTATCTTCTTTTATTCACTAGCATGTTGACACCCTACATAGAATTTACTTGGTGCGGATTTTAAACCTATTGTAACTGTGCCTTCGCTAGTTGGTTCATTGTTGTTGTCAGCTCTGCTATAGCCTACCCATGGTCATGTAGCTCTTTGTACAAGTGAGTGACCGTGGGGTCACCCTGTGGCACATTGGCTCTACTTTGCCAAGCGGAGGACGTGTTTGCCCATCTCATCAAGAATGTCACAAGCCTCATCATAAGACAACTTCATGAAATTACCCCCAACAAGTTGGTTCACTATGCATTGATTTGTTGTGTTAATGCCCTGGTAGAAAGTATGTTGTATCATTGTCTCATTCATATCATTGTTGGGACATTCATTTACCATGGTTCTATATCGCTCCCATATCTCATGTAATGGTTCGGTGGGCTCCTACTTGAAAGCTAAGATCTCATCTCTCAATGCCACCAAGTGCCACGGTGAGAAAAACTTTGCAATGAATTTATCTGTCAACTCATCCCAAGTAGTGATGGAATGGTTAGGAAGTCACTCAAGCTAATCCAATGCCTTCCCTCTAAGTGAGAAAGGGAATAGTCTCAACTGAAGTGCATCCTCTGACACATTAGTTTGCTTACTCCCCCAGCAGGTATCCACGAAACCCTTAAGATGTTTGTAAGCATTCTGATTGGCAGCGCCCGTGAAATACCCTCGCTACTCCAACAATGTCAGCATCACATTTGTAATTTGAAAATTGCCCACCCGGATTCGGGGTGGGACAATTGCACTTGCATATCCTTGGTTGGGAAGCACTCGAGGAGCCACTCTTGGAGGTGGTGGGGGGAGTCTGGAATATTAGCATTGCCCCGGCGGCCTCTCCTTTATCCTTGAGGTACAATAGGAACCTCATTATCAACATTGTCATCTACCGCCTCCAACAGTGGAAGATCTCCAAGAGGTGCATTGTTTGCTGCCATTTTGTACCTAAAGTTGTGACACACACAAATTAGTAACGCAGAAGGAAAGAAGAACAATACACAAAACTATATAAATAGATAGCCAAAACCGTTAGCTCCCCGGCAACGGTGTCAAAAAGTGATCGGAGCCAACCCTACACCACTACGGAGTGGCGAGAGCG
This sequence comes from Nicotiana tabacum, assembly GCF_000715075.1. Classification (NCBI taxonomy): domain Eukaryota; kingdom Viridiplantae; phylum Streptophyta; class Magnoliopsida; order Solanales; family Solanaceae; genus Nicotiana; species Nicotiana tabacum. The sequence continues at coordinate 205,895,812 of NC_134080.1, forward strand.
GTCGAAGCAGCTTTTACCTGAGATGGTCGGGATCGAATCCACAGGGAGCTAGAAGTAGGAATTGGATTTCTATCTAAACTAGAGATGCATAATGCTCTTAATTACTCTTTTAATCATCTTTTGGTTGGTTAATACTTCTAATATTTATGCTATTGATAAGCTAAATTAAACTAATAATGATTGCTTGTAGGGTTTTCTAATTAGTTAAAGAGGCACTAGGGAAGTGACTTTCTCTTAGATGAATACTTGACGGGATCAAAATCCTAAGGCAAAGATGTTATGTTGGGGATTGTGATATAGCCAATGCACGTTACTACTCACTCTATACCTCTCGGTAGCTTGAATGACTTTTCCCTAATTAACTTTCTCAAGACCAATTGGGTGTCAAAATTGTGCAAGCAATATAGGCTCAAGTCGAGTATTACTATCTCTAGGTTTAACCCTTTAATTGGGGCTATCAATCTCTTGATTACATCCCAATTCCTTGTTGGACTGATTTTCCTAGACTCAAACTCTCTTTCTCAAGAAGAGCCCAAGTCAAATAGGCACAAATTAGTGTTTGCAGCCACTAATTCAACATGGAAAACACAAATCAGTCCAAATATCAACTACCCATAAATATCTAATCCTTAAATCAAAAGACCTATCAAATACCCACACTGGGGTTGAGCCACAACCCTAGCTAATGGGTCTAGCTACTCATAATAATGAAAGAAAACAGAGAAATAGATGAAGAATAACCCATAAGATTTAATTACATCTTAGAATTGAAGATTCAATGATAAACCTACTATAAAATTACTCAAAATAGTCAAATACAGCCGTTCATGAGCTCTCCTGGAAAGTAGATTACAAAAGATGACCTAAAAATGGAAAAAGAAAGTATTGATACTAGGCCAAATTTTCTAGATAAAAATACCCCTGACGAGGTAGTGAGGTCCGCACAAAATGCACCGCGGACCGCAATGAGGCTTCTTGGCTTAAAACTCCGCTCTCTAAACTTGGCCACCGTGGGCCACACAAAAAGGACCGTGGACCGCATTGGCAATTACCTCCAAAATTCCAACTCTTTGAACCCCATCTTTGCGGACCGCACAAACTTGATTGCTGCCGCGGTGAGGCCACTACGGTCCGTACAAAATGCTTTGCGGTCCGCATTGCCTTAGGCTCCAAAAGTTCACCTATTTGATTCTCCTCACTACGGACCACACTAAATGGATTGCGGTCGCAGTGGATCTGTTTTAGCTGTGCTTGGACTTGTTCTTGGTACTTGTGCATATTTCACTCCTTTTTGAGCTGGTTTTGACTAATTGTCACCTTTTTGACCAAACCCTGCAACAAAATACAACATGTGAGCCTTTGGGACTATTTTGTATATATTTTTAATCAAAACTCAAGTAAAAAAGAGTGTAAAATGGACTAGAATCCCTAGTTATCAAGGCCCATAGCTCGCGGTATTCCATCATTCCGGGTGCCGCAAAGATGTATCAAGATTTGAGATAGCATTATTAGTAGGAGAATGAAGAAGGATATTGTGGGATTTGTAGCTTAGTGTCTTAATTGTCAGCAGGTAAAATATGAGCATCAGAGACCGGGTGGCTTGCTTCAGTGGTTAGATATTCCAGAGTGGAAGTGGGAGCGGATCACCATGGATTTTGTAGTTGGACTCCCACGAACTTTGAGGAAGTTTGATGCTATTTGGGTGATTGTGGACCAGCTGACCAAGTCCGCGCACTTCATTCCTGTGTGTACTACCTATTCTTTAGAACGGTTAGCTGAGATTTATATCCGAGAGATTGTTAGCATGCATAGTGTCCTAGTTTCCATCATTTAAGATAGAGGTACTCAGTTCACTTCGCAGTTGTGGAGCGCCGTGAGCAAGAGTTGGGTACTCAGGTTGAGTTGAGCATAGCTTTTCACCTTCAGACGGACGGGCAGTCCGAGCGCACTATTCAGATATTGGAGGACATGTTACACGCTTGTGTCATTGATTTTGGGGGGTTCATGGGATCAATTTCTACCACTCGCGGAGTTTGCATATAACAACAGTTATCATCGAGTATTCAAATGGCCCCATATGAGGCTTTATATGGAGACGGTGTGGATCTCCAGTTGGATGGTTTGAGCTGTGCGAGGCCAGGCTCTTGGGGACAGACTTAGTATAGTATGCTTTGGACAAGGTGAGAGTGATTCAGGATCGGCTTCGTACAGTGCAATCGAGACAGAAGAGTTATGCTGACAAGAAGGTTCGCGATGTGTTTTACATGGTTGGGGAAAAGGTTCTACTAAATTTTTCATCCATGAAGGGTGTTATGAGATTTGGAAAGAAGGGCAAATTGAGTCCTCGGTTCATTTGGGGGGCGAATCGGAGCATTTCCCTGTTGTTACGGGGCTACACCAAGGATCTGCGATCAGCCCGTTCTTATTTGCCCTGATGATGGATGCACTGACAGACCATACCCAAGGAGAGGTGCCATAGTGTATGTTATTCGCTGATGATATAGTACTGATTGATGAGACGCGAGGCAGTGTTAACGAGAGGTTAGATGTTTGGAGACGGACCCTTGAGTCTAAAGGTTTCAAGCTGAGCAGGACTAAGACTGAATACATGGAGTTCAAGTTCACCAGCGTTCTGGGTAAAGTGGACATGGACGTGAGGCTTGACTCACAAGTCATCCCCAAGAAAGGGAGCTTCAAGTACCTGGGGTCGATTATACAGGGGGATGGGGATATTGATTAGGATGTCACGCACTGTGTAGGAGTGGGGTGGATGAAATAAAGGCTAGCGTCTGGTGTCTTGTGTGACAGGAAGGTGCCTCCAGAACTTAAAAGAAAGTTCTATAGAACGGTGGTTTAGGCCGGCAATGTTGTATGGTGCAGAGTGTTGGCCAGTGAAGAATTCTCATATCTAGAAGATGAAAATTGCATAGATGAGGATGCTGAGATGGATGTGTGGACACACTAAGCTAGATAAGATTAGGAATGACAATATTCGAGTAAAGGTAGGCGTGACTCCCATGGAAGACAAGATGCGGGAAGCTAGGCTTAGATGGTTTGGGCACGTAAAGAGGAGAAACATGGATGCACCGGTGAGGAGGTGTGAACGGATGGCCTTGACAGGTATGAGGAGAGGTAGAGGGTGGCCTAAGAAATATTGGGGAGAGGTGATCAGGCAGGACATGGTACAGATGCAGATTTCCGAGGACATGGCCCTTGATAGGAAGTTGTGAAGGTCGAGCACTAGGGTTGTAGGTTAGGAGATAAGAGGCTAGTGTGATAGTGTCTTATTTTAGGCTACTAGGGGCTTTGGTTGCGTTCTTAACACTTCTTTAGGGTTGAAAGTTAGGCTATAGTATGTTCAGCGGCCCTGTATGTACATATTATTCCCTTGAGTATGTAGTATTGTGCCTTTATTGATGCTTAGTTAATACTTTGCTCTCTATTTTCTAGTTATTGCGTTGCTGGTGTTATTTGTTAGGATTCCTTTGCTACTACTGATACATTGTCTATTTCCTTCTTATGCCGAGGGTCTACTGGAAATAGCCTCTCTACCCCTCCAGAGTAGGGGTAAGATCTGCGTACACACTACCTTCCCCAAACCCCACATGTGGAATCTTACTGGGTTGTTGTTGTTGTTGTTGTTGTTGGTTCATTGGTCCTTTTGAGGTTCTTCGAAGGATTGGGGAGGTGGCTTATGAGCTTGCTTTGCCACCCATCTTATCGAGCGTGCATCCGGTATTTCATGTTTGCTCCGGAAGTATATTGGCGATCTGTCTCATATTTTGGACTTCAGCACGGTTCAGTTAGGCAGTGATTTGACTTATGATGTGGAGCTAGTGGCTATTTTGGGGCGTTAGGTTCGGAAGTTGAGATCAAAGGATATAACTTTAGTGAAAGTGTTGGAGAGGTCGTCCCATGGAGGAGGCTACCTAGGAGACCTAACGGGAGATGCAGAGCAGATATTCTCACATATTTGAGGCTTCAGGTATGTTTCTTGACTCGTTCGAGGATGAATGCTTATTTAAGAGGGGGAGGATGTAACGACTCGGTCGGTCGTTTCATGAGTTACAATTTCGTTCTCCACATTTCTGCTTCTTTATGTGTCGTTCAGTTGTATTTCATTTTATTGTATTGGTTGTTCTGTGTTCGGAGCAGTCATGGAGTGAAAAGAGACACTTAGTCTCTTATTTGGAAGCCTTAGTTAGAAAAGTCAACCAGAAGTTGACTTGTGAGTAAATGATCTCGGGAGTTGGTTTTCATGGTTTGGATAGATTCGTTAGGTGATTTTGGACTTAGGAGCGTGTTCAAAATGTAATTTGGAGGTCCACGGTAGATTTAGGCTTGAATTGGCGAAATTGGAAATTTGGCATTTTTCGGTCGGCAGTGGAAATCTTGATATCTGGGTAGAAATGGAATTTCAGAAATTTGATTAGGTCCGTTGTGTCATTTGTGATGTGTGTGCAAAATTTCAGGTCATTCGGATGAGGTTTGATAGGTTTTTGGATCGATTGCGAAATTTGGATGTTTGGAAATCCTTAGGCTTGAATCCGAGGGTGATTTGGTGTTTTGATGTCGTTTTGAGTGTTTTGACGGTTGGCATGAGTTTGAATGATGATATGTGACTTGTTAGTATTTTTGGTTGAGGTCCCAGGAGCCTCGGGATGAATTTGGAAGGATGTCGGAAAGTTTGGTATTGAAAATGAGTAGCTTCAGCTGCTGTGTTCTGTCATAAACGCACCTGCGAAGAGGGAACTGCAGGTGCGACATCCGCAGGAGTGAGGAAGCATTCGTAGATGCGGCCATAAGTGACAAGGCCAGGAGCCGCATGTGCGGTGGGGAGTCGCAGATGCGGTTAAGGGAAAATAAGTGAAAACCGCAGAAGCGGTTGGCTGGAACGCAGAAGCGGTCTCGCAGGTGTGGGAAGTGGACCGCAGGTGCAAAAGTCGCTGGGTAAAAACTGTATAAACCTCATTTCGCTGATTTCAATCTTTTATCCACCATTTTTGGCCGAGTTGGAGCTTGGGGATTTCGATTTCAAGGAGGAATTTAAGTGTTTTCAGTAAGGTAAGCTACTTGTACCTTGTATCTTATGTTTGTGGCAATTATTCCATTGTATAATGGTGAAATTAATGGAAATATTAGAGGAGAAATTGGGAGATTAGGGCTTGAAATTGGAGAGTTTTCATTAGGAATTTGAGGGGCCATTTGAGGTCCAATTTTGATGTTCTTGGTATGTATAGACTCGTGAGAGGATAAGGATTCTAGTGTTGTAATTTTTATCGGATTTTGAGGCATGGGCCCCGGGGTCAGGTTTGACCAATTTCGAGATTTTGAGTTTAATTTGATAATTTTTGCGTGGGCTTTGTCCCTTTGGCTTGTATTGATGTTATGATTCCGATTTTGGATAGATTTGGGATGATTTGAGGCCGAGTTGAGAGGCAAGGTCATTGCGAAGTAGATTTTCATCCGGTTTGAGGTAAGTAACGATTGTAAATCTAGACCTGAGGGTATGAAACCCCGGAATTTTATACTGCTTTGATAAATGAGGTGACGCACATGCTAGGTGATGGGCGTATGGGCGTGCACCCATAGGTTGTGACTTAGTCCGTCCCGTGGCGACTGTAGAGTTGCGTATTTTGATAAACTTTATATGATATCCATGTGTTTTAGAAATGAATCCGTAAACTTGGCTGAATGCCATGTTTGGAGCCTTGTGCCGAACTGTTTGGACCCTTAGGGGTATTTTACTACTTTCTTCACACTGTTTTGATTTAAAAGCATATCCTCAGTCATGATTTTTACTTGTTTATTGTTTGATTTGATTTCATTACTTTACTTTCAAATACATGAAAACTGGTTGGGCTGAGTTCTCTGATTTTTCACTAAAATGCCCGAGTGGCTATGAATGGAATGACTGAGAGAGGTTGAGGACCTGATGGTGAGGATTATATATATTTATGGATCGGGCTTCACGCCGCAGCGATATTTATATATATGGATCGGGCTGCGCGCCGCAGCGATATGGCGTTTGGGCTATAAGAGCCCTTCCAGAGTCTACACACCCCCAGTGAGCGCAGTCGACTATATATATTTATGGATTGGGTTGCACGCCGCAACGGTTATAATTATGAGATATCTATTAAGCAGGAGCGCTGAGTGTGAGTACTAATTGACGAGAATTGATGTCACGAGTGACTGAGAGGATTGCCCGAAAAGCTATACTTATGAGTGGTACTTTGCCCGAGGGGCTTGTTTATGAAATTATTGTTTTCACTCTTCTTTTATACTGAGCCTCTATTGTAAAATGTTGATCAAATGCTTTAAAGAACCTTCATGGAATATGGAGTTTTTACGAGATAGTCGGTTATTGAACTACAGATTTTGACTTTGTCATTTCTATTGAGACTCTTTGATAAAGTATGTATATGATTTTAAATGCTCGTCACTGCACTCAGCCTTTATTTACTTTGGTTACTTACTGAGTTAGCTTACTCACATTACTCCCTGCATCTTGCGTGCATATCCAGATGCCAGAGCATCAGAGTGAGAGCTTTCAGCAGCTTTTGAGTATTTTCGGAGATAGCAAGGTAGTTGCACGGCGTTCGCAGCCTTACCTTTCTCTTTCCTATCCTAGTACTTTATATTTCAGACTTACCTTATATTAAGCAGACAGTGTTAAGTTGTGCTTGGTATCTCATGACTAGTGACACCAGGATCGGGCTGGGTTGATGTACTTACGTATTTGTCTTTTTCCGCATATTTGACATATATAAAAAATGAAAGATTTGAGATTATATCTGATTAGAAAATGAAATTACAAAAGACCTTCATATTGTTCATGTTTGTCATGACCCGGATTTCTCACCCTCGGGAGTCGTGATGGCACCTACTAGTGAAAGTTAGGCAAGCCAACCAACCGAACTATTTACCTTGTTTCCATTTTTAATCCGATAACAGTTAAGAGCCAACAATTAGATAATAACAGAATTGAATAAGTGGAAGGCTGCATTGTAAAGTTTTAATAATACTACTAATACCAATCCATAACAAATCTACCCAATCACAACTTTACAAACTGTCTAGGAGTACTACAAATAAGGGTATGAAAGAAATAAATACAATGTTGTCTTTGGAAATACATGAAAGAAACAAGAATAGTAGATAGGAGGAGACGCCAAGTCCTGCGGACGCCTACAGGACTACCTCGGGTCGCCTGATGAACAAGAAACAGCAATCTCACTGCGGTTCGAAGTCTACAGCACTTGGATCTGTACAAAAAAATATAGAGTGTAGTATCAGCACAACCGACCTCATGTGTTGGTAAGTGTCTGGCCTAACCCCGGCGAAATAGTGACGAGGCTAGGACAAGGCTACCAACTAAACCTGTGCAGTTAAAGCATATATAAAGGAGGTGTGACAAAGGAAACTAGCAGTTAAAGATGGGAAGGGGACATGCTGTGGGGGAGTAACATCTACCAACAGTAACTCAGGAGAAAAGCATAAAGAATAAGGAAACAGTAACAAATCAATATCCACTTTTATCCTTTATTGTTGTGGCGCGCAACCCGATCCAAATCATAAGATACTATTGAGGCGTGCAACCCGATCCATATCATATATCACTGTTGCGGTATACAACCCGATCCAATCATGATATTATTGCGGCGTGCAACCCGATCCAAATATAATATTGTTGTGGCGTGCAACCCGATCCCAATATAATATTGTTGCGGCGTACAACCCGATCCCAATATACAATTCAACACCAATTACAAAGGAGCCCCGACAAGGGAACAATAAGGGAACAACAATATCCCGGCAAGGGAATCAATAACATATTAATAAAATCAAGTAACAATAGAAAATCAGTAAATAAACGTAAAGGATAACATAACTCAATTATCAGCAAGATTCAGGAAAATCAAGGACAAGTGCACGACATCACCCTTCATGCTTTAACACTCTCTTACCAAAACAATAATTACAAGAAATAAGGGAAAGGAAATAAATGAAATCACAATAAAATCCCGGCAAGGGAACAATATCAAAAATCCTCTTCTCTTTTCCTTTTCACATTTACTTCACAACTCATTTCACAACTTGAGCCAATGCTCTATAGGGTTCAATTGCCAATTATACTTCCACAATTTATTTTACAACTTGAGCCAACGCTCTTCAATATTCAGATACCAATATTACTTCCGTGAGCCTTGCTCAACAATAGAAATCATCACAAAAGGCATGAACAATTCAAACGGAGTCACATTAATCATAGTATAAGACTCACGGGCATGCTTGACGCCAACATATAGATACTCGTCACCATGCCTATATGCCGTACTCAACAAATAACACATAGAAAATAGGACGTAACTCCTAATCCCTCAAGCTAAGGTTAGACCAAATACTTACCTCGATGCCACGAACACAACTCAAGCCTCAACTATCGTTTTACTTCTTGATTCCACCACCAACTCGCTCGTAACTAGCCACAAGTTACTTAATTATATTAATAAATGCTAAATGAATCAATTCTAATACATGAAAATACGTTTTCTAAAGTTTTTCCCAAAAAGTCATAAATCGACCCCGGGCCCGCTTGGTCCAAACCCAAAATTCGGACCAAAACTCGTTTACACATTCACCCCGGAGCCCGGATATATAATTGGTTTTGGAATCCGACCTCAATTTGAGGTCTAAATCCCCCAAATTTCAATATTCTTAGGTTTTTTCTAAAATTCCCAACTCCACCATGAAAACCCTAGATGCTAGGATGAAATCTTGTAGAAAGAAGTTAAGGAGTAAAAAAAAATGAGTTAGAAATCACTTACTAATGTTTTGAAGAAGAAATGTTGTTTGAAAAATTGCCTCTCATATTTTTGGGGTTTTGAAAAATAAAAAATAACTGAAAATCCCGTTTAAATATACCCCTCTTAGACCCTCTGTGCAGACCGCACAAAAAGGAGTGCGGCCGCGGAGCTCACAATGTTGAATGCAGTGATATACTTTAGTATTTTGGCCATAGAGTCCTCTACAGATGTCCAAATTGTGGTTTCTTTACCTTTCTGGAAACTAGACATGAAAGGATACAACTTTCGTTTTTGAATCATCTCAAAATTCCTTATATATAGGCTTCCGAAGTCAGACCAGTGAATCTGCGAATTCTTCCTTACCACGGACCACACAAAATTGAGTGCGACATCAAAGGCCCCTCCGTGGTCAGCACAAAATCTTTGTGGACCGCACTGGCAGGTTTAGAGATCTACAACATCTCTGAACCTGCAACAGCTATGTTTTAAGCCTAAAATATCCCGAAACCTACCCGAAACTCACCCGAGCCCTCGGGACTTCAAACCAAATGTGCATACTAACTCAAAAATATCATATGGACCTACTCCTGCGATCACATCATCTAAATAACATGTAAAACCATGAATTAAACCTCAAAATTTATCATCTTTATCAAGAACACTTAAAGTTCATAACTCTTCAACCGGAAGTCCAACTTACATAAAATAGACTCCATTCTTCACCAAATTTCACAGTTATCATTCAAATACTATAACAAATTTGTACTGGGCTCCGGAACCAAAATACGAGACCGATACCAATGGTTTCAAATATTAATTCTTTTCTTCATTTCTTAGATAATTCAACAAAACAATTTCTTTCAAAAATTGATTCCTAATGCTTGGGACCTCGGAATTTATTTTCTGGCATAAGCCCAAGTCCCATATTTTACTGCGGACCTCCCAGGATTGTCGGAACACGGATCGGGGTCCGTTTGCTCAAAATATTGACCAAAGTCAACCAAAATCAAATTTTTAACTCTAGAAATTTTCTATTTCTCATCTTTTCACATAGAAGGCTTTCCGGATATAGGTCCGGACCACGCACGCAAGTTAAGATGAGGTAAAAGGGAGGTTTTTAGGCCTCAGAACACTGAATTTGTTTTTAAAACAAGTGATGACCTTTTGGATCATCACAATGTTGTTTCGGCTGGCCTAGTACTGTGATAGGCGCCATCATGACCGGGGTGTTTGGGGTCGTGACACTAGATTTTGAATGGATCACTTCTGTTTTTGTTCCCAGATCCACTACTGGTCCCTCTGGCCTCATCAAAACCGACTTCGTCCCTTGATGTGTTGTTATCAATTCTCTGAGTCGTTTGGTTTACGGGAACACTAGGAGGGATTAGACCTCTTGCGTTCGCGTTGTTTGAAGCACTTGTCAATGCTTGTTTTTATTCCATCATCACACAATCATGTCTCGAGAGGTGATTCGTGATTTTTCTCTATTGTTCTCTCAAGACTTTGATCGTTTCTACAACATGTGCGGGAACCATATCATAAGGAGTTGGTTCCCGCACATGTTGAAGATACTGTCCTTCACGAACCGGGATTGTTTTGTCACCTTTGTTATAGGTGTCACTGATTGAGTCATCATGCTGGGATAATTCTTCCCGTTCAACATGTGGTTCAACATTGTTGTTGACATCGTTAGCTTCCATATCTAATTTTTTCTAAAGAAAGAACTGAAACTTGTTAGTAATAATCGTGTGGATCAAAGCAATTACGCAACTATCGCCAAACTGTTTGTCCGTAAAACGGTACAGTTGAATTTGTAACCTGATTTATAGGCAAGCAAATCAGTTTAACCCAAAATGATAAAGAAATAAGATTGAAATTAACATTTAGCGATTGAAATTAAAGAAGATAACACGCGTAGTTTCTAACTCAGCATTTCCGAGAGCAAAAATAAAATAAAGATAAGGCTACCTGGGGAAACAAGATCATAGGATCAAGCTCCTCTTAAATGGGAATAAAAGAGGTTAGTGATGAACATATAACGACAGGCTTTGAATACAAATATTCTTTAAACGGTTGCTCATTTAATGTTAGCGAATATTCATTCATTGCATGCTTTTCTGATGCCAAATACTTGAACTTCTATCGCTGACAGCATTCTCTTTGGAACTCATCGGTACCAATCACATATGTTGTACTTGACGTTAGTTGTTTCCTGACTGGTCATTTGCCCACCTTTAATTTCACATGTCATTTTATCATTTGACCATATGTTATCAACCAATTTTATCCCACACAGTTTTCAAAGTGGAGATATAGAAGGGTGAAGCTTAAATATTTAATTTCTAGAGATAACAATCAATAGAGGAGAAGCAGAGAACCATAATTGTTCCCCTAACGGTGCTCGTAAGTCGTAATTTCATTTCCCGTTATAGAAAAAAATTTAATTAGCGTGAAAAAATTCATATATTTCATTATCCATAAAAATCCTAAAAGCTCTCCCTACTTCAATTTCTCCCAAAAGCATATCTTTTGTATTGACCAATTTAAACATGCACTTAAATGCCGTAAATCTACTCTCATAAATTAATGACCACATATGTGAATTGTGAAAGTATCAAAGAGTTAATCCCTCATAAGTAGAAGGCCATATCCTCGAAGTTAATTAGGGCAAGGCAATGAAAATAAAGAAGCAATGAAGTCTTGACACGGTAATGGCAATACCAATTAGTTATGGTGAAAGTGTCGACATCAACAATTCTCATGTTTAATTTTTAGCTTACATGCTACTCCCTTAGTCCACTTTTAGTTATCCACAATAAATTTTGCATTTCCCTTAAAAATAGTACTATAAATAAAGTGATAAGTAATATTTATCATAATAATAATAATAATAACAATAATAATAATAATAGTATTTTAAAAAGTCTTGAGAAATAAGTAGTGAATGATAAGGTTAAAAAAAAAAATATATCTTTCCTAATTTACTAAAATAGACAAGTAAAAGTAAGATGTATCATAGGTCGAAGGTCTATCAGAAATAATTTTTTTACTTAAAAAAAGTAAAGGTATAGTCTATGTATACGTCACCCTCCCTGTATAGGTCAAAATCTGACCACAGTAGTCGACCCAGCTGGAACCCCGTCTAAGGGGCGGGGTAGTGAGGACCATCACGACCTATTACGATCTAAGTACCTATAGTGTAGTCAAAAACAAAATTCAAGCAACGACAAAAAGGCCACAGCGTGAAGGCACCGACTAAAAAAGGTAGCTATGGTCTCAGAACTATATATAGGGAGTGAATTCCCAAAGAATGAGGGCTTTTTTGTTTTTCTCTCTCTATTTCCTCCTTCTACCTTCTTCCAAGAAAGATGTAAAATTGATCGCCTCCTTTGGCTCGTGAAAGAAGAAATGAAAAGACGAATAAAGATTGCTTGCTCTTATTTTAGACCACTGATTATTTTTCGATTCATCGTCGAATTTGAAGTTTATTATGGTTGACTAAGATTAACCTCCTCATTATCATTAATTGTTTTAACCAAAAATATTTTGATATTTTTTGGTCAAACACTCCCTATACTTCGCTTGTAGAATCATACTAGTATTATTGTTATTGTTGTTTAATGGACGAGTAAAAGTTAACCTTGGGAATAATGAATATTTACTCTACTAGAGTATGTTGGAATGTATAATTTAACATGTTATTGTCGTACAAATAATTAAAATATAAACCTTTTATTGTGAAGAAAAAAAAAGATGAAGGAAGAAACACAACCGGAAAAAAAAGAATAGAGGGCGAATGCCAGCACGCGTTGCAATGAGCGTGAGAGGGGAAGTGAAGAGCCGTGGGAAGCAATAAGTGTTGTCATAAAAAAGAAAATCCTGCTGGTTTTCGAGAGAACCATGGGCGGGCTTGCCGGCTTTCGGTAAGTAGTATCGGCAGACACGCGTATATTTTTTTCCCGCAAACACGTGTTTGATTCTCATTGGTTTAATAATGAGCCGTGTATAAAATGTGGGACCCACCCACCATTAAGGAAAAAGTGTTGAAAAAACGGATCCATATGACGCGGCGGAATAGCTGAGAGCCTTAGCCGACAAACCCGGTTCAACCGGATTTGTCACCGTTTCTCCACTCCCCACATTTATCCATTTATTTGACCATCTTCCACGTGTTTTCCTTACCTTAGATTATTACTTCAGTGTCTGAATTATTATTTTTTTTCCTTAATTAATGTCTTGGATATTCTCTTGTTTTGTAAACCTAATAGAATTACCTTTGAAGGTTGTTATTAGCTTTAGCATAATTTAAAAAGAAATTTTTTAATTATGCTTATAATTTTAGGATCTTTTTAAAGATAGGGGTAAGATCTGCGTACATTTTATTTTATCATCCCCAGAAAATACTTATGGGACTACACTAGGTATATTATTGTTGTTGTTATAATTTTAGGTTATTTGACCACATTTATTTTATTTTGGTAACAAGATTTATTTTAATCAAATATTTGAAAAGAAAAACTAACTCAAAATTTGTCAAGTTATTTGAAGGTATAATTTTAGCTTTGGAAACAGTCTCTTCACCTTCTCAAGGTATTAGGAATAAAGTTAACACATACACTATCTTTTTTAGATCAGTGAGATTACATTGAATTTGTTATTGTTTTTATTTGCCGGCATGACTCTACAAGGGATAAATTAAACAATTTAATGAAAGAATTTCGAAACTTAAAATGAAATATTAAGGGGTTCATCTAAATATTGCAACAAAGTCATCTGGTTAAAAGTTATTGATACATTATAAAGTACATTTAATCCACTGAATATAGCTCATCAATTTAAAATATACACATTAATGTGAGATGTTAATTGTCCATATAATTTATAAATAAAAATTCTATTAAATTTTTTTTCTTTTCACATAAAATAAATTACCTACACTTACATTTAAATATGTGCTTGAAAATTCTATTTTGTGCTAACAGATTGCTTGCTATTTTTTTCAAATAGCAACAACATACCCAGTGTAATATGTGGTTTTGGCCATTTTTATTTCAAAGTATGCGTCAATTATTTACTATACAATGAGTAACATGTAAGTTTTTTAGATTAATTTGGATTATGTGAATTATTTATACTAACAACATGTATATGTGGGAAAGTTTGTTGTTGTTGTAACACGTATATGTTTAAAACTCTATCTCTTTCATTTATGGACAATTAAATTTAGCCGCTGTAACGTACTACTGAAGACAAATTCCATTTAATACCTAACCTTTTAGTTCTCAGGTAAAACTATTCAACTTTGACACCACATTTATTTCCTGCTAATCTGTTTGTAAAAAACCGACAATAGGCAATTGCTCCTCTAATTTTCACCAGTCACATATTATAGTATAGTAGTAGAAAATACAAATGTCTACGTACTTCCCAGGTATATCCAAAAAAATTAAAAAAAAAATACTCTGCCGCCATCAAATAACACAAATGTCACGTAACTGAATGGACCCCACATATCGAGAACGTAGGTCCCACATCCCATGGGGGCGGCTATTTCTCATTAGTCAAATAGCCATAGCCACTATTGACTGTGTCCCCTCCACTCGCTTTTTCCTATTTAAATCGCCTTCTCCTTCTTCCGTTCTCTCTATTCCCTACCCATTTGTTCTTCAAATTTCAGCATAATTTATCCAAAATTTTTACTATTAAAAAAATATAGTCGGAGAGTGTAAATGGCGCCGAAGCAACAGGGTGGCGCGGTGGCGGTTACGGCGGCGGTTGGAAAAGTGAACGGAATTTCAAAAGAGGTGCATTATAGGGGCGTAAGGAAGAGGCCATGGGGGAGGTATGCGGCGGAGATAAGAGATCCGGGGAAAAAGAGCCGGGTTTGGCTTGGGACTTTTGATACGGCGGAGGAAGCAGCTAAAGCCTACGACGCGGCGGCGAGAGAATTTCGCGGTGCAAAAGCGAAAACAAATTTTCCTCCGCCGGACGAAGAGAACCTAAAAATCGCCCAAAACAATTTAGGCGTTAAGATAAATAAAAATATCAATGATGATAACAATCGTAGTCCGAGTCAGAGCAGTACCGTTGAGTCATCCAGCCGTGACGGGTTATCTCCCGCCGTTATGGTTGATTCATCGCCGTTAGATCTCAGCCTCGGCGTGAAATTCCCGTTCCAGAACCATCAGTTCCGTACTTCTCCGATTTCCGGCGGTTTTTCCGGCTGCGGGTTCACCGGCGCAACTCCTGCGGTGAATCATCACATGTATTATCTGGAGGCTCTGGCACGTGCGGGAGTGATAAATCTGGAAAAACACCAGCAAAGGAAGACGGTTGATTTCCTTGGCGGTAACGGCGGACATGGCGGCAGTAGCGGCGGCAGCGGAAGTGGGACCCAGAGTGAATCTGATTCATCATCGGTGATTGATTTTATGCGTAACGATGTTAAGCCCCCTACAAGAACAACTCTTAATCTGGACCTCAATTTTCCTCCACCGGAGAACGTGTGAAAACGCCGGCAACGACGGTCGGAGATTTTGAAAGCATTTCTTCTTTTTCTATTTAATTTAATTAGTGCAATTTCCTTTTAATGTTTATTTAACAGAAAAGGAAAATGAAAAAAAAAGTATATAGAGTTAGGTGATAATTAGAAAACGGAATAGCTACCGCCGATCGATGTGAATATCAAGAAAGGCTGATCTACTACCTTTTTTTGCAACACAAACAAATCTATTGATTTTGATTGCTGTTGTTCAAAGATCATCCTTGTAATATTGTTGCCGGTTTTTTTAAGCTGAAAAAAGAACAACCTTAACATTAATTACTCCATTGTTCACTTTTATTTAGCCCATTTTAACTTTTGATGTTCGTTAAGAAAGAAATAATAAATAAAGTATATAATTTATCACAATACTCATATTAATTATTGTATATTTTATTGAATTTGAAAAAATAATTTAAAATTATAAATATTATAGGTATAAAGAATTTTTTTTTTTTACGTAAAGTATTAAAAATAAAAAAATATTTTTAATATACATAGCAAGTAAAAAAAACGGATGGAGTATTTTAGACAAAATTTCAATCTACAGTTAAGATATTCGCTTTTCTATTTTATATCCAGATTTTGCTTCGTTTTACTTTTAAGTTATGCGTGTGTGTGTATTTGTTCGGTCGGAATCGGAGGAGCATGTGGTGGTGGTGAGGACGGTCAGAGAGTTTTGGGTTACACGTGCGGCACGTGTGGTCCATTAGAGTACGGACATGGCAGATACCGAGGAGGACAGAGTTTGTTTTTGAGCAATAATGGAGTCTGTGCCACATGGGTGTTGTCTGCTCCCCTTTAGGTGGTTGGTTTTTATCATTCAGCTAACGTAATAAATACGTACTTTAAGCTAAACAAGCTACGTAAACGGATATTTTGACCATAGTAAGTTAGTAATGTAACAGAAAATATTTTGAAATAATGTTTTTCATACCAAACACACCCAAAATCTTTTTTTAAAAAAATATTTTTTCAGCCTCATTAATAGATTAAAAGTTATTGGCCATTACTTGTTTCTTTACAAAGAGCATTGTTATAATGATTGGTTGTCGCTATTATAAATAGAAGATTATTACGGAGAACTTGATTTTTTTATAGTAAAATAATAAAAATCGTTATAAATAGATTTGACCATAGTATATTAGAAAGATGCATACATAACCACAAATTTAATATTGAGGGTGTTTGGATTGGCTTTAAAACTCGTCAAATCAGGTTAAAAGCATAGCCCCACAAGTGGGAAACAAATAGATATAAAAAAAATCCAAAATTATCTATTTGTGTGTTTATTTGCTTTATCATGATATTTTTATTTCCTGCAAAATACTATTAGAAAATACAGAGAATTGACATATTATATATATTTTTTATTTAAAATAATTTATTTTTAAGTATATAATATATGAATATTTTATAGTCATCAAACTCCCCCGCACTTGATCCTTGCTCGTCCTCGAGGTAGTAATTTTATTAATAATTATTGTTTCTTGTAGTAGGTGGCAGACTGCAGATAATGAGATATTTCCGCACCTCCCATTTAATGTGATTATATTTTTCTTTTAATCTATCTAGAAGTATAAAATCTTATATATTTAAAATTAATTACTTTAAAATTTCTCGTTCCCGTCTTAATAATGTCATACCATATTATAATTATAAAAATATTTATTTTATGATATTTTAAACTATAAATTTCAAAAGTCTTTCTCTTTTACTGTTCATTTCCTTCAAACATTAACATAAAAAATGTGTCGGATAAAGTAGGTATGTATCTAACTTTGCGATATAATTTTTCTTACATTATCCGATCCAAAAACATATTAAACACCATTAAAAAGTAAAATAGGTTGCTTGACGAATTATCTAATACTCCCTCCGTACATATTTTTATTTTGCATGCCCTTAAGGAATCATAAATATGAAGTGTTTTTTGATTAATTTACCCTTATCTATATGAAATAAATGTGCACTCTATTAAAATATTTGCTTTCAAGAACAATTAATATATGGACAAAATCGGGGAAAAAATTGATTAATTAATAAATTATGGCTTCTTCGTTACTGTATTTCGTTTTTACTATTGTCGGAATTTTGCTTTCCTTGCGTCGAAAGTTTATTGAAAATGACTTTTCAATCTTCACAAGGTAAAGGTAAGATCTGCATACACATTATCCTCCTCATATCGCACCGATGGGATTATAATGAAATTATTGTTATTGTGGTTGGTCTTATAAATTGATATAGTATTTTGGGATAAACTTATATAGCAATCTTAACAACTAATATGGGATGAAGGAAGTACAATACTTTTATAATAAAAAAAGTACTCCCTTAATTTTTGAAAAACTTTATAGTTTTTTCAGAGTTTTATATAATATTTTTTTAATTTACGTATTTTATAGTAATCTATATTATATTAAAAGGAGAGTAGTGAAGCATGTGGTTAAGCCAAGTGGCAAGTTAAAATGAAGTCACTTGGCAATTTTAAGACAACATAAAAAATTTAAATTATAAGTGGAAACATATTTAATGGAAGTAGTAGTCCAAGATTTTCTGTAAGTTGAATTTCATTCTTTAATTAGTCAAAGCCCAATTATTTTAAGATTTAAACTAAAAATAAAAATATTTTCTTTTTAATGACCAAAGGCGTACACAAAAAAAAGGATGTAATTTTCATTAAGCAAACCAATATACTATAACTATAGATATCTTTAATTAAATTTATGTATAATATAGATGTGATGACCCAAAAGGTCATCACTTGTTTTAAAATGAAATCATGTGTTATGAGGCCTTGAAAACCTCACTTATCATCACCTCGATTTATTTGCGCAATCCGAGCGCGTAGTCGGAAAGCTTAAATATGAAATTCTGCTAAAATGATAAAATTTGGTTATAAAATGAGTTAGTTTGACTTTGGTCAACATTTGGGTAAACGAATCCGGATCCGTAGTTTGACGGTCTCGAATGATCCGTAGGAAAATATGGGACTTGTGCGTATGCTCGGAATCGAATTCCGAGGTCCCAAGCCCGAGAAATAATTTTTTAAGTGAAATTGTTTAAGAAAATTTGAAATGAAATCTGATTAGAAAGCAATGTTATCGGGCCCGTATTTTGGTTCCGGCGCCCTGTACAGGTCTTATATATGATTTAAGACGTTTCTGTAAAAATTTAGTTAAAAACGGACGTCGTTTGATATAGTTCGGACTTGAATTGCTAAATTTGATGCTTGAAGGAGTTTGAGAAAAATTCTTGATTTTGAGGTTTGATTCATTATTTTTGAGGTTATTTTGGCGATTTGATCGCACGGATAAGTTCGTATGATGTTGATGAGTTAGTATGTATGTTTGGTTAGGAGCCCCAAGGGTTCGGGTGAGTTTCGGGTAGGTTCCGGGATGCCTTAGGCCTAAAAACATAGTTGTTGCAGGTTCAGAGAAATTTGCAGGTCTCTGAACCCGCTATTGCGGTCCGCGAGAAATCGTGTGCGACCGCAGAAGGTCCAATGCGGTCTGTGTGAGGTTCGTACGGTCCGCGGTGGAGAGCTGTGAGGCCGCAGTCAACTTTGTGCGGTCCGCGGTGGAGGGCTGTGCAGCCGCAGTCGGTTTTGCGCGGTCCGGACAGGGGCGCTAATCTGCAGTATCCCAGGAAGGACTGTGCGGCCACGGTCCATTTTGTGCGGTCTGCACAGGGCACCTGAGAATAGTAAAAATAGACGGGATTTTCAGCTATTTTTCATTTTTCAAAACCCCAAAAACATAAGAGGCGATTTTTCAAACAACTTTTCTTCTCCAAATCAATTGTAAGTCATTTTTAACTTGTTTTCTTCAATCATTAACATCTTTTAACATGATTTCAACTTAAAATCAATGATTTTCAAGGAGGAAATTGGGTGTTTTGGGTAGAACCTAGGTTTTTCAAAAAATAGGGATTTGGACCTCGATTTGAGGTCCAATTTCAAAACAAATTATATATTTGAGTTCGTGGGGGAATGGGTAATCGGGTTTGGTTCGAACCTCGGGTTTTGACCATGTAGGCCCGGGGGCGATTTTTGACTTTTTGGGTAAAAACTTGGAAAACTCATTTTCATGCATTCAAATTGATTCATTTAGCGTTTATTGATGTAATTAAGTAACTTGTGGCTAGATACAAGCGAATTGGCGGATGAATCAAGGGGTAAAGCTATAATTGAACCTTGAGTTGTGTTCGTGGCATCGAGGTAAGTGTTTGGTCTAACCTTAGCTTGAGGGATTAGGAGTTGAGTCCTATTTGCTATGTGGCAATTGATGAGTACGACGTATAAGCATGGTGACGAGTATCTATACGTTGGTGTCTAGCATGACGTGAGTCTTTATATTGTGAATATCTCGAATTCGTTGTATCTTTCATGCCTTGGTGATGATTTCTAATTGTTGTGAAAAGTTTGTGGAAGGAATTGTGTCCTTTGAACATCGAGGAGCATTGGCTCAAGTTATATTACGAAATGTAAAAGTATATGAGATGATTGAACACTTTGGAGCATTGGCTCAAGTGGTAAAGTGAGTTATGAAATAAAAGTGAAAGAAAGAGAAAGAGTTATTAAATTGCTCCCTTGCCGGGATATTGTGGCTTTGTTAGTTATCTCCCTTGCCGGGATGTCGATATTATTGATGTTGTTTTCTTGCCGGGATTTAATTGTTTAATTGTTGTTCCCTTGCCGGGATTCCTATTATGATTCTGTTTATTCCCTTGCCCCTTTGTTTGTGATTGTTGTTTGGGTGAGGAAGAGTGTTAAAACACGAAGGGTGATGCCGTGCATTGTTTGATATTGCGAGGGAAGAGTGTAAAGCATAAAGGGTGATGCGGTGCCGCATGATGTACCATTCCGTGCCGATTTTATTGATTATATGGTGATGAAAGAGAGTAAAAGTACGAAGGGTGATGCCGTGCACATCTTTATTATATGATTGTGTTGGTGAGGACGAGAGTAAAAGCACGAAGGGTGATGTCGTGCACACTTTTGTTATATAATTGCTTTGGTGAGGACGAGAGTAAAAGCACGAAGGGTGATGCCGTACAAATTGTTGATTTCTGTTTCTTTGTTGATATTCGAGTTGTGTTATTTTTTTCCTTACTTGATGATTTCTATTCGGAACTGTTATCTCCCCCACATCATGTTTCCCCCTCCCACATTGACTGGTTATTTTCTGTATTTCTTTTACTGTATATATATATATATATATATATATATATATATATATATATATATATATATATATTTGAACTGCACAAGTTTATTTGGTAGTCTGGTCCTAGCCTCGTCACTACTTTGCCGAGGTTAGGCTAGACACTTACCAGCACATGGTGTCGGTTGTGCTGATACTACACTCTGCCCTGTGTGCAGATCCAGGAGCAACTTTCGGACAATAGTTAGAGGGCTTCCTTCAGTCCACTCAGAGACCCAAGGTAGACCTGCAGGCATCCGCAGGCGGCGTCTCCCTCTATCTCTATTTCCTGTTTCATTTCCTTTTGTTCGGAAACAGTGTATTGTATTTCATCAGACCTTGTATGTAGTAACTCTTAGACAGTTTGTGATACTGTGACACCAGGTTTTGGGGTATTTGAGGTTTTAAAAGTTGTAATAGACGTAGCCTTCAGATATTTCATTGTTATCTTCCGCTTAATTATTTAACGTTCCGCTGTTTTTATGTTATTGCTCGTAATTGTTAGAAAGAAGTAATTTAGTAAGGAATTAGATAATTAAGGGTTGACTTGCCTAACTCTCATTAGTAGGCGCCATCACGACTCCCGAGGGTGGGCAATCCAGGTCGTAACAATAGATTTTGTGTATAATTCAATTATGGCATGTATTCTTTTTGAGAAAGAATCATTGTATATTACACATTAATTTTAAGTTAAAATAATAAGTCTTTATTTAGTACAAGCTTTGTATTTGACCTTATTTGTGAACAATATACAGTACTACATGTATCATATACATTACTATAGGTATCTTTCATTAAATTTTATGTATAATTCAGTTATGGTAAGTATCTTTTTTGAGAAAGAATTAATTAAAATTTCGTTAATTTCGTTTTGTATCTTACACATTTATTTTAAATTGAAATAATAATTCTTTATTTAGTACAAGCTTTGTATCTGACCTTATTTGTGAACAATATACATTACTATAGGTATCTTTAATTAAATTTTGTGTATAATTCAATAGATATCCTTTTTTAAGAAAGAATTAATTAAAATTTTGTTAATTTCGTTTTGTATCTTACACATTAATTTTAAGTTGAAATAATAATTTTTATTTAGTACAAACTTTGTATTTGACCTTATTTGTGAACAATATACATTATTATAGGTATCTTTAATTAAATTTTGTGTATAATTCAGTTATGGTAAGTATTCTTTTTTAAGAAAGAATTAATTAAATAAATATTTTGTATCTTACATCTATATTATATTAAAGGAAATGATATTATTAACAAAAGGACAAAGGAAAAAGACAAGAAAAATTAAAGTTTGGTGGTTAACAAAAAAAATAAACCAAGGTTGAAAATTCAAAAAGCCCAAAGCTAGAAAATGAAGATCTGTATTATTTCTTTAGCACATTCGCTCTTACACATTGATTTACACATACTTTTTTTTAAAAATTAGGATTTCAGATGCCTTAAAAATTGATTTACTTCGATAGTTTTTCTTTAGAAATCTTTATTTAAGCAACTTTTATTTAAGTTTGGATTCTCTACATTGCTTAGGGTTTAGTTTACACACAAACTACTGCAAAGTATAACTCCAAACTATAGCTATATCAGTGAAATATCAACGTCCAAAATAAGTTGGAATTTGAAGGTTCGTGTTGTTAGATTTTGGCACGTTCCAGACCGCGAGAAACCAGAAAATCCTAATTCAATTGAATTAATTATGTTCAAGATGAAAGGTGCATACTCTTTTAGCTGTTGTTATTTTTTCGAGTTGCGATGTATTTTCTTCAAGTTATGCGCCTTACTAACTTAACTTTTTTTTCAATTTTTTTTATTTTAGGAAGATCGAATTCATGCAACTATTGGAAGAACTATTATTAAATGATTTATCATTTAATTATTGAGTATTGCTATTGTCTTATGATCCTTTGGTCTTATGTATCATTTTCTTTAGTTAATATTTTTAATTGGTATAACTATGTTATGTGGCAGTTCATCAGAGATGACATTTTAGCTTTTTTTCCAGCGCCTTACTCCTAGAATCTTGAAGCCAATTAAGTATTTCTCTCTTTTCTTTATATATGATTTACTTTCTAGACTTATTGGTTACTGTATTTGTGTATTTTATTGTCATATTGTTGTGATTAATTTGCCACAAATTTTTATCATATTTGAGTGATACTGTCGTGTTAGAGCTTGCGGATTAGTGAGAAATGGAGAATACTAATAGATTATACTAGCAATCCTCATCTGCTGCTGGGTGGACAACAACAGTGGCCAAAGAACCAGAAACTGGAGAATTCTATATTGAGGTAGTATGCAACTTTTTACTTTAATGCAAAATTGAATAATTTACTGCAGAGAGCATAATATAAGCTAGATGCATTGAGAAAGTCTAAAAAGATGTCACTTGTAGTGACATGGAACAATGGCTTGTGACTATGTTATCTGCGGTCCAAGTGCATGAAGCTCATCTAGATTCTGACGTTGGCATGATGAGATCTATTGGCTTCCTAAAATCCAAGCTATTGATGTATTTGAATATATTTTATTCTACACTTAATCAAAATATCTGAAAGTGTGCAATAATTTTAGATGCCAACTAAGTTTCCTTCTAAAGATCATTCTGGCATGTCTTCTTCATTTATCTCATCAGTAATACAATATATGTTGTCTCTCATTTCCGTCAAAAATTATCGCCAAGGACAAAAAATTCTTGAATTTTTACCCATGCCTTTTTGTAGTTATAAACCTCAATATAGAGGACAACTTATGAAAAATTATGTCCATGAGCATTTGCTACAATAATGTTCCCTTAGGCACATGCTTCATATCAAGCAAATTGTATAACATTATTATTTTTCGTGAAATATTCATATCAAGTAAATTGTATAGTATCATTATTTCTTATGGAATATTTATTAGGAGATGAAATGAAAGTTTTACCGGAGTCTTAATATGTTTTTAATGTTTGATTGTAAAGATGATATTAATACTAATATATTAAACTTTATGGTATATATTATTCTTTTTAATTATCCGCAAATAACACGAGTACTAATACTAATAATTATTAATAAGGAGAAAATGTGGACAGCGGATAAGGGAAAGGGCCAATGTGGACGCGGACATAAGAAGTGAAGAGAAAGCGCGGCTGCCGGTTAACGTGGGGCCCTGTCATTTTGTTGTCCAAAGGCAAAGCCGTCCACGAGATTCTCCTTTTATTTCTGATTTCTCGTGTCATTTTAGTAGACTTCAATTCTACTATTTAAATTTAATATTTTATTCCTTTTTTTGCCCGATAAGTCCAAGACTTCATACTCCTTTTCCCTAGCAAGTTGTTTATTAGCACGTCTTACTCAACATAAAATACACTACCACAAAAAAAAAGTAGAAAGTTTTCTCCAATACCAACATACTTAATATAATCTATAAATAAAATTTAGAAAGGGAAGTATGTAAGCAGACTTTATTCTTATCTTATTAGGATAAAAATATTATTTTCAATACTATCGGCTCAGACAAATATAGTCACAATAATTTTAAAAATATATATAATAATAAAGAAAAAATAAAATAATAACAACAATAAGATAATATTAAAATCGAAGCAGAAGCAACATTAGGTAATAATGGAAATATTAAAAAAGAAAATACAAGAATAGTAATAAAACCAATGGCATTGACTATCTATTAATCTTTTACCCTAATTCTAGACTTTCACACTGTATGGGTCTGAATTTGACCGACCTCGACCTATAGTAAGCACGACAAACGATCGAGCACCCGCGAGTCGATACCCAGAGGGATACGACCTTATGGTAAAAGAAGGAACAATACGACCTCGGCAGTAGGGTAAGCCCATTATGAAATATGGAGAATATTCCTTAAAAGATTCTTTACATGTTGTTTCTACGATTGGAAGGAATTCCTCAGTATATAAAAGGGATGAGAGCCTTGTAACAGAGGGAGGCGGGGGAAAACTCACTAACCTGTAAAGAAAAGAAAGTTTACAACTCTCTTCTCTCTATTGTTATCATCCTAGAGTTTATTATCTGCAGCTACGATTTACTCCTTCATCTTTGATTGATTTGTTCAAAAAAGATTTTAATATTTTTTGAGTCAAACACACACCCTCTTATTAAAGGCCATGTCAAAAAATTTCTTAACAAGTTATGAATAAAATATCAGAAAAATAGTAATAAACCAAGGAAGATCGCATAGTTATTGCACTAGAAAAACTAATTATAGATTTCGTTTTGCTTTAAAAGCAAAGTTTTTGTTAAAATAGCATTTCCCCCCCCCCCCTAATTGTATAGATTTTTTTGAGATACTTCATTTTATTTTATTTTTGCAATATGAGACATGTTAGAATGATATTTTTGCCAAAAAATGAGTAAAGCATCATATGGCTACATATGTTTTCTTTTTTTGATAATAGAGGAATATTATATATAAAAACTAGAAATTATTAGGGTTGTTACAAATACTTGAAAATTTGTCAGACATTGGTGGTTCATCAACAGTTATATTCTGGTTTCCTAACGATCTTAATCTATTACATGCCATAGTGTGTAATGACTTTTTGGAATGATGAACTCCATTTACATTCTTTGATAGTTCTTGCATCACAAAAAAGGTGAACTTACATGGAACTTGGGATTATCATTATTGTACTGCTTGTATTGCTTTTTGGTTGCATCTTTTGCTAGTAGATGCGTCACTTGGTTCCTTTCACGAAAATTATGTCGAAGGAGTAGGTGTTTCTGCTGGAGCATCAATAATCTGCATGCATGAACAATGTTAGATAAGACAATGTAGTCGTGGTGAATTGCTTTGATTGCTTCCGTTGAGTCTGTTTCCACCTCGAGTGAGGAATAGTTTGAATTTTGTTGATATTTTAAGGCCTTCATGGATTGCCTGTAGTTCAGCATGAAGGGGTGAAATTGCACAATCTACTTTTTGGTATCTCATTATCCAGTCACCCAAGTGGTTTCTGAACATACCCCCTAGGCCAAATTTATTGTCATTTATTTGAAAGGCTCTATCCGTATTGAGTTTGTACCAATATTGATGTGGAGGGTGCCACTTTATGTTGATATGAATTTTGTTTTGGGTTGTAGCACCTATGGAATTAAAGTAGTGATATTCTATAGCATGGTTCTTAATATCATTTAGGCGAGGTGGATAATTCGCGTTATTTATATTATTGTTATTTCGTATAATCCAAATACCCCATAGTAAAAAGAAAAGTAAGTCAGCCCAAGTGATATTGAGAAATTGATAGTTATTGTTTAGGAATTTTAAATTAAGAAGCTAATGGTTGTTTGTATTGATTGTGAGGGTATTGATACCCAGGGACCTCCATATGTTTAAAATAATTGGGCATTCGAGGAAGATATGGCTGATTGTTTCTTCCTGCTTTCGGCATATAGGGCATTGAGGATTGATATTTATGCCTGTGTGATGGAGATAAGATCGACAAGGAAGCCTATTATGGAGGCATTACCACAGAAAATATTTGATCTTATTAGGGCAATATAATTTCCATATCCAGTTGAAGTTTTGATCTCCTTGACTAGGCCAATTGTTTATTAGGTGATAGCAAGATTTTGTATTGAATATACCATTGTTATTCATGCTCCATAAAGATTTGTCATAATTATTTTTGCTTAGAGGCTCTGGTATTGCTTTTATATTATTTATAATAGAGGTTGGAAAATTTAATGAAATTTTTGAGAAGTTCCATTTTCCATTATCAATAAGGTCTTTTATTGTAAGATTTCGTTCATTTTTTTGGAGAGGACCTTCTATACAATTCCTTAACGATGGTAAAAGAGGGATCCAAGGAGTGTCCCAAATGTTTAATTTTGAGTTTTGGCATAGAAGCTAGAGGATCCCTTTGTTACAAGTAAACCAACCTTTGAGGATGCTTTTCCAAATGAAGGATGTGTTGTTGGATTTCTTAATGCCGTATTTTTGAATGAGCATATTTGCCCAGGGTGTGGAAAATTTTACAAGAAGTCTTCGTATTAAACCACATAATAAAGCCTTATTTTTTGAATTTGCGGTCTTTAGGCCTAGGCCACCCAGGCCTTTGGGATTTGTAATGATTTTCCAATTGATTAGATGAAGTTTTTTGCATTCATTAGTGGTGCCCCAAATAAATTTTTTATGTATTTGATCAATTTGCTTGTGAATTTTGTAGGAAAACAGGTATATTGCATAACATGATTAGGAATGGAATTCAAAGTTGCTAGGGCTAGGGTGATTCTTTCCGCTATATTAAGAAATTTTGCGTTCTATGTGGCTACATATGCTTTAGTATAACTATAAGATAAAACAAGCACATATATGGAAAAAAATGTGGAACATGTCTAATTTTTTTTAAAGTGTTTTGGATATTTAAAAGGGTTTATTAATTGTATAACTACTTAGTTCCCGTTTGGCCATAGATTTTGATAACTTTTGTTTAATATTTTTTTGAAAACATCATTTGTTCATAGAATATGATCAGATTTTAAAAAATATTAATTTTTTTTCAAGTTCCCGAATCTGGTTTAGGACAGTTTTTGGATGGAATTTTTTCTTCCACTCAAAACACTTCAATTTTTTTCAAATGAAATTCATATCCAAACACAACTTAGACTTTCAAAATTTATTTGACAGCACAACTTTAAAAATTCTTTTTTCAAGTTTCAAAAAATTTATCCCCAAACTCTAGCTTAAAAAAAATACAACAAGCTATAACCTTATGATATGCACACTGATTTATGAAAATTGGCGAAATACATAAACGGTCCCTTTAAGTTGTTCTCAACAATCAGACAAACACTTCAATTGAGCCATTTTTTATTTTAACACTTTAAGTGGCTATTAAATAGGTCAAGTAAGCATCCGAATATAACAAACTATATGCGTTAATTGAAGTGTTTATCTGATCGTTGAGGACAACTTAAAGGGGCGTTTATGTATTTCGCCAAAATTCTATTAGTGATATAAAGACCACATTGCAGACTTGCAGTTGTCAAGCAATTTAGGAGCTGGACCACAGCTTTTTAAAAGATACTTTGAATGTGGAAATTACTTGCTATAAATGTTATTCTAAGAGTAGTTGTCATTTTGATATTCAGAATAAAAAGAATTGAGAATTAGAGAAGTTGCTGACAATCTGAAGTCAGCAAAGCAGAATGACCTCATTCAATAATTTCAAATTGGTCTCCATTTAATTCGCACTTCACTCCTTTTTGACCCATTAAATTTCATTGTAAAATGTTTCCTTATGCCCCTAAAGTTGTCAAACTGTTGCACTTAGCATCATTGTTCATAAAATACTCAACATATGTTGTTGTTGTTCAATTATTTGGTCAAATTTTTTATTGAGACCATTATCTTAAAATTTTACATGCAACAGAATAGGCATAATAAATTGGGACCTTTCGAACTTGATATTTTTTATTTAGCATACACCTGTTTCAATTTATGTGTTTATATTCTTGTTAGTCTATTTAAAAAAAAAATTCAATCTCTTTCTTTATTTCGTATTTCATAACTTTAAATTCACATATTTAATACCATAGAATTCAAGATATTTTAATATATTACACACATCTTTATTTTAAGATCATAAAATTTAAAAATCTTATTTAATTTCTTAAAATTTGTGCCAATCAACTAGTAGCATGATGGTCAAGCTTCAAAATCAACTTATTTTAAGAAGTATTATTTTTAAAAATATTTTTCTCAAAAATATTTTTGATGAAAAATAATTATTATTTGATTAATTAATTTAAAAAATATTTATGAATAACAATTAATGTTTGATCAAATTTTTAAAAGATAATTTTAAACTTATTTTTATCGAAAGCACCTTTCAAACGGTTTCTCCAAAACTACTTATACTTGAAAACAAAAGATATTGTTTAAAGCAGTTTGGCGAGTGGACCCGCTAAAGAAGCCCATTTAAGCGCCACGTATGTCGGCAACTTAGATGATGGGAGCAGACAAAAGAAACTGCAACACAATAAGACACACAGAAGATAAGAGATTGTGTGTGCGCGCGCGCGTGAGAAGAGCTGGTGATGTGGGCGGCTGTCGGAAATTATTTTATATGAGTATTCTTTTTTTTTTGTTAAAAAAAGAGTGTGTACGGCTGCTAATATTATATGTTTCTTTATTTCCTTTCTATTTTAGATTTTAAGTAAACACTTCAAATAAAACGTATAACGAAATTGGTAATCAATTTGGCAGCTATAATTTTTTTTTGACTACTTAGTTATTACTAACTTAAATAATTTCTCAAGAAATAATATGATACTTTCTCCTTTATTTTAAATGTCAATTGAGATTTTGAGACACATATTACGAAGATCATTCTATAGCATTAATTATAAAAATTGTTTAAAATATTGTCTGAATCTCTCTTTAAAACGATTAATAACTGTTGAGTCTCTTTTAAAAAATGTGTAAATCATTTACAAAGGTAAGGGTATAAAATATTTAATATATTCTTAACTTGTTAAAAGAATAATTGTTTTGGATCAAATTTATTTGACTAATACACATTTTATTAGACGGGAGGTAGTAAACTAATAATAAATGTTACCACTTGACCATCGAAAGGAGAAGATTTTGCAATATTAACCTTTTTGATGTTGATGATGCGACAAAATCCATAGATGAAATTGATGGGTCAGTAAATATAGGTAAAATTTCCTAAAGAAAAATGTTGATAAAAAATACGGCTAGCTATTACTATAAAGGATCGTTTGGTTGGAAGACGAGTTTGTATTGGTCAAAATATGACCGTTGTGGTCGACCCAATTGGGACCACGTCCAAACAATGGGATAAAGAAAGACGACACTATTTACGCCAAATCACGTATTCACCTAACGACGAAAGCGGGCGCGAAGTAAGGGGTGCTATGGCCCAAATGCATATCAATGACTCCATGACTATATATAGGAATGAGACCTTCTTAGAAAGGGGGGCTATTTTTTCTTTTCTCTCCTTCTCCTCCGTAATCTCTTTAAGAACAAAAGAAGGAAAACAATCTTGAGATAGATTTTCTACAACAGTCATCTTCACCGATTGGTGAGAGAAGAAATGAAAGGCTTCGATAATTTACTGTTTCTACTTCATTTTATATATCATTTCCCGGTTTATTTATAGATCTGAAATTTACTATGTTTGACTAAGATTTACCTCTTCAACTTTTTTAATTGATTTAACCAGAAATGTTTCAATATCTTTTGGTCAAACAATTTGGCGCCGTCTTTGGGGATTTCTTAGTGAAAACTTCCTAGTCTTCTCCAGATAAAAAACCGAAAACATGGCCCCCCACCAAAGGGAACGATAAGGATATGCTTGCAGTTTTTTCAAAGAAAATAGAGGAGACGGAAAAAGAGAATTAAGCACCCTGTGGCCAAATGAGGGGAAAGAGAACTGAATTCGCTTACCGAAACATCACCCCCATCAACCGTTAAAGCGTCGAGCAAAAACGAGCAACGCTACAGGTCCACCTTCATTCTCCAACTCATTGAATCGGAATAAGGAAAAGGTCATCCTTACCCACCTTCTTCTGATTGCTCGAACAATAACGGGTGCCACGTGAGCGAACGAGCAAGGAAACTACTTAACCAAAGAAGGGAAGATTACTACAAAACAACCGAAATATCATCCACCAAACAAACCCCAACTCCTAGGAAATGATACCCCTTGAGTGGTACTTCCTCGCCCCCGCCAAGAAGGCGTCCCAAAAAACCCTCCCGGGGACCTAAAAGATGGACTGACGAGGGGGAGATCCCCTAAGTCAAAGTGTAATTCATCGCCCCGCCCAAAAATGACATTTCCAAACCGAAAAATAAAAAGTTAGACAGGAAAACTCTAATATGCGCGTGAAACAAGTATGAGTAAAGCAGCAGCGTTCCCTGCCTCCCGACATCACACTCCCGATGTAAATAAAATCAAGTGAACTGGAACTCCCCCAGAAGATACCAAACTCTCCAAAAAAAAACGAGACTCACGACGGGTTAATATTTTGACAAGTTCAAAATAACACCCTTAAGGCCAAGGGCCTTCGCCAAAGAAAAAGAGTTCGACCTCGATCGAACAACAACGGGTTAATATTTTTGACAAGTTCGAAATAACACCCTTAAGGCCAAAGGCCTTCGTCAAAGAAAAGAGTTCGACCTCGATCGAACAACGACGGGTTAATATTTCGACAAGTTCGAAGTAGCTCCCTTAAGGCCAAGGGCCTTCGCCAAAGAAAAGAGTTCGACCTCGATCGAACAACGTCGGGTTAATATTTTGACAAGTTCGAAATAACACCCTTAAGGCCAAGGGCCTTCGCCAAAGAAAAGAGTTTTACCTCGATCGAACAACGACGGGTTAATATTTCGACAAGTTCGAAATAACACCTTTAAGGCCATGGGCCTTCGCCAAAGAAAAGAGTTCGACATCGATCGAACAACGACGAGTTAATATTTTGACAAGTTCGAAATAACACCCTTAAGGCCATGAGCCTTCGCCAAAGAAAAGAGTTCAACCTCGATAGAACAACGACGGGTTAATATTTCGACAAGTTCAAAATAACACCCTTAAGGGCAAGGGCCTTTGCCAAAGAAAAGAGTTCGACCTCGATCGAACAACGACGGGTTAATATTTCGACAAGTTCAAAATAACACCTTTAAGGCCAAGGGCCTTCGCCAAAGAAAAGAGTTCGACCTCGATCGAACACGATGGGTTAATATTTCGTTGAAAGTTCGAAATAACACCCTTAAGGCCAAGGGCCTTCGCCAAAGAAAAGAGTTCGACCTCGATCGAACAACAACGGGTTAATATTTTGACAAGTTCGAAATAACACCCTTAAGGCCAAGGGCCTTCGCCAAAGAAAAGAGTTCGGCCTCGATCGAACAACGACGGGTTAATATTTCAACAAGTTCGAAATAACACCCTTAAGGCCAAGGTCCTTCACCAAAGAAAAGAGTTCGACCTCGATCGAACAGCGACGGGTTAATATTTCGACAAGTTCAAAATAACACCCTTAAGGCCAAGGGCCTTCGCCAAAGAAAAGAGTTCGACCTCGATTGAACAACGACGGGTTAATATCTCGACAAGTTTGAAATAACACCCTTAAGGCCAACGCCAAAGAAAAGAGTTTGACCTCGATCGAACCTAGACGAGCTTATATTTCGACGAAAGTTCGAAATAACACCCTTAAGGCCAAGAGCCTTCGCCAAAAAAGAAAAGTTCGATCTCGATCGAACATAGACGTGCTTATTTTTCAACGAAAGTTCGAAATAACTCCCTTGAGGCCAATGGCCCTCGCCAAAGAAAAGAGTTCGTCCTCGATCGAACAACGATGAGTTAATATTTTGACAAGTTCGAAATAACACCCTTGAGACCAAGGGCCTTCGCCAAAGAAAGGAGTTCGACCTCGATCGAACAACGAGGGGTTAATATTTTGACAAGTTCGAAATAAAACCCTTGAGGCCAAGTGTTACAACCCATATCCACTTGTGTTAGTTCATGCCATATATTAGTTAACATAAATCCAAGAAGGAATTATCTTTGAGATGATAAGAAGTCAATCCTATTGGTCTTAAGTGATACAAGAGTGTATAAGGGTGATTAACCAGTATTAGAAGTTAAACGAATCAAGGATGTTGTAACTCATATTTTCAGGTAATCTAGCGGTGCTTAATACACTCAAGAGGTCATTTATTAAGGTATTTTAATCATATAATATCCGTATCATAAGTCTTGAAGTCAAACGAGTTATGAAACAAAAGTCGACAAAAAGTTGTCGCAACTTAGGTTCATAATTTTACTTAAACATTAGGTCAAATGTTTCTAATATTTTCTCATAATTTACAAGGAATTACGGGGTGATCTACCAACAAAATTAAAGATCTATGAGTTTAGTTTCCAAAGCATTAAACCATTCATCGATACGATCTCGTAGTAGATAGATATTCACGTTTTCGCGAGACTACGCCAAGCACCTCTCTATGGGGCCCACTAAGGCGGTTTAAGATATTTGGACCAATATAGGATGCCTCCAACCCGTTTTAAGTCATTTTCTTCTCACTATTTTCAGACCATAAAACCCTAGTAACATCCTCTCAAGGTTCTCTCAAGATTCAAGACCCAAAAAAAGGGCAAACAACACAAATCAAGTGTCGAGAATTCCGTGGCGCTAGTAAGTCTCTTGTTCTTCTTGTTGTTGCTCATTTTTGTGTCGTTCCAGCTCGTGTGGGAGGTTGTTTTAAAGGGTTTATGTTCTATAAATACTCCCTCATGTTCTTAATATCAATCCTAGGTGATTTCAAGCCTTCTAAAGTGATTCTAGTGCCGAAAAACACTAATTGATCGCTAGTTTCGCTTTTTTGTTGTTGTGGCAGCATTGGAGGGATATTTCATGGAAATTTAAGGTCAAATTGGAGTGGTTCTTTCTGTATAAAGGTAATGAACCTCTTACTCTATATGTATTTAAGATTATCCAAGTTGCGGCTAAGCCATTGAAGCTAGAACTTGTGAAATATATATCGAAAGGCTTGGTAGTAATGTTATTGTTTTGTGGACTGTTTTGCGTTGTTGTTGGGCTGCGTATTTTACTACTATATTGTGGAGTTTTGGAGGAGGAAGGGTGTGGAGAAACACCATATATATGTAGGGTTATGGGCTGATAGTTATTCGTAACATTTCCAGGTTGTTTGACACGACTACGGTGGTCGTCGTATGTATGGAGTGATTAGGTTGTGTGTGGACTATTTTGGGAGGCTCAATATGTTTATTATTGATGTTGTTTGGGCTGTTTGGTGACTGTTTTGAATAGTGTGAGGTCATATATATAGGGGAGGTGTTGTCCGTTTCATCGTAAAATAGGTTGTGGTCGATACATAATAGTTATGACGCTTAAATGATAACGTTAGTATCGTTTCTCTTATTGTAGACTAAGGAGTTTTGACAATTGCATAGCTTAAGATTGGGGAAGTATATACAAGTTATGTGAGGCTATCCCTTTCCTTCTTTTGCATGACTCCGATTGTACATAATGTAATGAACGAGCTTCCAAGATACTCTACTCTTAGAAGCTAGCAGTACTTACATTGTTTTCCCTCTTATGGAACGATTGATGTTAATGTTGCTTCTCTTATTCTTATGTTATCAATGTTGTTCGTACTTCCTAAATCTTATAAGGTTCATAGTGAAGAGTTAGTCCTAATAACGTGTACAGAGGATACCGACCTTACGTCACTCCAAAAGGTTTAGAATGTGATTCTATGAGTCGAGCATGCATTATATATATGTATCTATTTTACTCTACCGAGCCACGCTATAGTTGGCTGGGTACGACACCTATTGTGCAACCACTGATCAGTTGGGTTTTACCGAGCTCCACGTGGCCGGGTATGATTCTACCGAGCCTTATGATGGCCGGGTACGTTTTTCTTACCGAGCCTATTATGGCCGGGTACGATATGATGGTGATGATGCCCACAGAGGCGAATGCTTTAAAGGTTTATGTATTTATACATATGTATCATGCATTTCATGTAAGTAGCCCTCAAAGGTACTAAGATGTTACAGGTTGTATATTCTCTATCCTTGCTTACATTACTGATCGTATTTATGGTTCCTTGCCTTACATACTCAGTACTTTATTCGTACTGACGTCCTTTTATTTGTGGACGCTGCATGTCGTGCTGCAGGTCCTGATATACAGGCAGGTGCAGCGCCCCCACCACAGTAGACTGTCCAGTTCAGTGGTGATTGGCGAGATCCCTTCTCCGGACTTGCCTTGGTCTTGGTATGCAATTTTTGTTATAGACATTATGGGTATGTCGGTGCCTTGTTCTGGCTATGTTGCAGCACTTATGTTCTTTTAGAGGCTCATAGACAGGTGTCGGCTCATGTATAGTTTGGTATGCCTTGTCGGCTAGTTTTTGTTGTATAGTCTTTCATAGTAGCGTGGTAGCTCATACCTTATATGTAGTTTCTTGATTGTCTGGTCATCCCCTGCTATGTATGTTCATGCCGTCATATTTTATTGTTGGTTGTCCATGATCTAGGTCTACCATTTATATTGATCTCGTCAGCCCTAAAAGATAATAATGAAGGTTAGATGAAATGTACGTTGGTGCTCGGCAAGTGTGGTCGGGTGCTAGTCATGGCCCTTCAGTTTGGGTCGTGACACCAAGGGCCTTCTCCAAAGAAAAGAGTTCAACCTCGATCGAACAACGACGGGTTAATATTTCGACAAGTTCGAAGTAACACCCTTGAGGCCAAGGGCCTTCACCAAAGAAAAGAGTTTGACCTCGATCGAACAACGACGGGTTAATATTTCGACAAGTTTGAAATAACACCCTTGAGGCCAAGGGCCTTCGCCAAAGAAAAGAGTTTGACCTCGATCGAACAACGACATATTAATATTTCAACAAAATTTCGAAATAACACCCTTAAGGCCAAGGGCCCTCACCAAAGAAAAGAGTTCGACCTCGATCAAATGACGATAGGGCAATGCTTTATCAGAAAAAAGAAAGGGAAAGAAAGACTGGGACTCACGACGAGATAATACTTCGATATAAGCCCGAAAGTAATATCCTTACGGCTAAGGTCGCTGTCAGAAAAATAGTACGATACCGTTCGAACTATGATAAGACAGCATCTCGACACAAGTTCGAAAACACCCTCTTGCTAGCCAAAGCCGCCATCAAGGTCCCATTCTACCCGTGTGACACTAAATTCCCAAAGAGTAGGGAACTCATCACGCGGGAATCTACTTCGCACCAAAGTATGAAGAGCAAAAAAACTATAGAGAGCACATAACAATGAAAAATTCCTCTTTATACAAAGTCACTGCGCAAACAGTTGCAGATTACATACGGCCCGAGCCAACAGTCTAAAAAGGGGGGGGGGACAAATAACGACAACCAACAACAAATTTTAAAAAAAAATAGAAAACAGACAAAGACAACATTCTTTCACTCGGCGTCATCACCACTATCTCCAGTAAGTCCTCCCTCATCATCCGCGCCCTCATCGGCCTCCGACGTCGCAGAGTTATATCCACAGTTGACACGAGCCTATTGTGCCTTTGCCCGAGCACCTTCATATGCGGCCTCGATAAAGTTTCCCACTTCCCACAAGTTCTTATATATGTCCCGCTGGGCTTCAGCATGAACCCAAAGCTCGTGCAAATAACGGGGAACAACGGCGGAGGGAGATTCAATTTGAGCCAATAGTTGCTCCTTCTCGGTCTCAAGGGCAGCGACCCGGTCTCCCAAGGACGATGCCTCACAGTCGATTTTGCCAATATGCTCCTCAAGCCTCGCTTCCATTAGCGTGGTTGCCTCGCTCTCTGACTCCTGCTCGGACCGGAGGATGCAGATAGTATTCTCTAGATAATACACTCTTACTGCGAATAACTTGCATCAACTTCTAATCCCCTTTTCTCAAATTCCTCGCCGAGAGATCGATCGCAAAGGTTCGCCTTCAGCCGTTCGTGCATCTCACGACACTTGTTGCGATAACGCCGATACTTTTCCAACATCTTCAAGAAAATCTTAGCCCGAATGTTGGCCCTACGAGCAATCTCTATTTCTCAACTGCAGAACACAAGATGTCAAACTGCGGCACCAAGTCCTCCGCATCCCCCAGGAGATTGATATCCGACAAGATCTCAAGAATACGGGACAGACCTCCCGCATGAACCACCGAACGGGTAAGACACTCTTAAAACATCCTAACATCATCGGGATCGAGGATTTGGACTCATAGTCATCGACCACTATGCACTTTCCCCTTTCAGCAGCCGAAGAGAAAGCACAACTAGGTAGTGAGGATAAAGGCCCGTTCAGAACGACAACAGCGGTCTCAAAAATCTGAAACCCCGTCGTGGCCGATTGCTGATCAACGGCAATGGCAGGAATCTCCATTAACGGGGCAGACATAACGGCTGGCTCCATCTCCATAGGCGGAACGGTATCAACCCTCGCCCCAGATCCTATCAAAGGAGAGTCCTCGTCCAGATGTATCACATCCGGAGATATTGTCCCAGATTCCACTCGCCGCCTCTTGAACGGTCCCTCTCCTTCCTTAGCGCGGGAAGATTCACCCGGCGGACGAGCTCGATGGGTTGGAGCCTCAATCTAAGGGATGGCTTCCGCAGGTATGACCACAACCTTAGACTAAGCAGCCCTCGATAAAGGCCAAGAAGTAGATATTGCAGCAGGGCAAGCAGATGATGCAGGTTGACGAAAAGCCAATGTAGGAGCCCTTTACCTCCGCACTCTCCCTGATATCGACGAATAGCACATAAGAAACCAAGTAAAAAGGAGAAAAAGGGAGAAGTAGTGAATGGAAATGACATCTCACCTATAAGGGGCTTACGTCCATATTTTTCATAGAAGGTCGACCAGGTGCGGACCCATGCCGTATGAGGAAGGATGGCACTTAACCACTCGCGGATGCCTTCAACAGATGAAGGGGGTAGTTTCGCAGCTGCAAAAACATAATAGGGTTTTAGTGCAACGGAAAACGGTCGGACATCTCTCTAACTAATAGTACAGAAACTTACGCGCAAAGTTCCACTTCTTAGGGAACCCCGTAGGATCTGCCATAAGGTGCTCAGTCCGCACGTAGAAATAATTCTCGTAGAATCGATGGTTGGCCCTGTCATCCATCTTCACCACCAGACTCTTCGACCCTCGATGGCGCATGTGAATCATCGTGTCGTGAATAAGCTGAGGGGCAAAAATATTGAGCATATGCCCCAAAGTGATATCACGACCGGCGAGCTTCGCAAATCTTAGCAACATAAGGAACAACTTATACAGGAACGACAAAGGTTGAGCGGGGCATACCTCGTAAAAATAGCAGAAATCCACTACCAAGAGAGGTAAAGGAAGCGTGTATCCAACAAGAAAGGGGTAGGCGTAAAACACGCAGTAC
Source organism: Nicotiana tabacum (assembly GCF_000715075.1). Lineage (NCBI taxonomy): Eukaryota > Viridiplantae > Streptophyta > Magnoliopsida > Solanales > Solanaceae > Nicotiana > Nicotiana tabacum. The sequence goes on from NC_134080.1 coordinate 205,933,315, forward strand.
CCTGGGCGGTCAAAATGGACTATGTTGTCCCCTACTGCCGACAGTATTTCGATGTAGCGAGTAATGCCCCACCTAGCCTTCAATTCTGCAATCTCCTCCTATCTTATAACAGAGTGAACGGGTTCCGACTACCGGCTCCTCCTCAGCGGGACTGCAGAAGCCGGTCCATACTTTCCTGGGGAGAGGAAAGATCTTGGCTACCGACGGGACCTCCTCATATTCCACCACTTCTGCTCCTCCAGTGGTCAGAACATCACTTTCCGGTGCCGGAATTGCAACAGGGAGGTCAGCACGCGAAGAATCACCAGCCATTGTGACAATTTGGTGAAGCAAAAAGACAAAGAAAAGGGAGAATGAAAAGTTTTTGGTTAACTGGGGACAAATAAAAATTCAAAGTATCAGGAAGAAAGTATATCCGCAAAGTTCTTTCAAGTAAAGGACAAGGAAGTGTGTCAATCGAATGATGGGTTCCTTCTATTTATAGGAGACATAAATCCCCCAAGCACGAAACCCAAGAGTTTCCAATAGAATATGATAGGGCACGAAACATTTAGATTTCCCGGGAACGTGTGTCATAATGGCGGTAACCACGAACAATGTTTCAATCCAAACGACGTTTCGGTTCCAAAACAGCCGTGACGGTTCAAAGATATCGAAAGGGTGCAAACATGCTGCTTGATTCCAAAAATCATACCCAAGGGGCAAACAGTAAGATTTCTCCTAGACAAACGGAAATCATCATCTGTCTACCGAGCCCGACAAGGGACGACCCGAGCAGACGGAGGGACTAATTTTATTAGTCAAAATCTGACCGCTGTGGTCGATCCAATTGGGACCACGTCCAAACAATGGGATAAATAAACACGATACTGTTTACGCCAAACCACGTATTCACCGAACGACGAAAGCGGGCGCGAAGTAAGGGGGGCTATGGCCCAAATACATGTCAATGACTCCATGACTATATATAGGAATGAGACCTTCCTAGAAAGGGGGCTGTTTTTTCTTTTCTCTCCTTCTCCTCTGTAATCTCTTTAAGAACAAAAGAAGGAAAACAATCCTGAGATAGATTTTCTACAACAGTCATCTTCACCGATTGGTGAGAGAAGAAATGAAAGGCTTCGATAATTTACCGCTTCTACATCATTTTATATCTCATTTCCTGGTTTATTTATAGATCTGGAATTTACTATGTTTGACTAAGATTTACATCTTCAACTTTTTTAATTGATTTAACCAGAAAGGTTTCAATATCTTTTGGTCAAACAGAGTTATGCTGGAACTAATTATATTGGAATTAGTTATTTTGATATTGATTGTTTGGTATGTTATATTAATTCTGTGATTGATGATTTTGTTTACCTTTAAAAATGGATAACAATTGAATTTATACTTGGTTTTAAGAATACATTAATTCGATACGAATGATTTATGATATTAGATGAGCAAATAAAAACTAGAATAAACAGCCAAACCAGTGAAGATACTGACAGACAAAATTAAAAGCTTGACAAATAGCCTGTCTCCGGTTCCGAGCCAATACTTATGAAGAACTTCTAAACAAAAGCAAAAATTTTGAATCACTTTTAGAAATAGAGAATACATATGTGTATTGCGTTGGTATGCTTGTTATAGAGTGTCCATTGAATCATAAACCTCCCCTTTATATAGTAGGGGAGTTTTACCCTAGGTACATGATCACACCCAACTCTAGTCCTAAAAAGGATAAGTGGTCGCTGCAAATATAATCCGTCTAAGAATCCGGAGTCGAATTCCATAGAGAACTAAGGTTTCCCCATAATTGTTCAATATCGCTAAGAAGACAAGCTTGAATAAATTTCTAAGTTATAAAGATTAAGATTCTTATATCTAACTAATTAACTAAGAAACTAAAGCAGTGAATTAACAACTAAAGATACTAAGGGTTGGAGATTAAATTTAGGAGATCTAGAGTTATGATTTCCCCAAATGTTGGAATCATTCCCGCTATGTTCCCTACAATTTTGCCTATGTATTCTCTACTGATCGTGAACACTTTATGTGCCGTAATTTTCTCTCGAGAAACTACAACAATTTACTAGACATATTCTCTCAAACTACGCTAGTTGGCTTTATCTAACCACTCATTATGATCACGTCAAGGCTTTGTTATTTCTAAACCTACCTTTAAACCCGCTGTATTGATTTCTCACATACGTTAGGAGTGATGTTATTCAACAACCACCTAAATATGTATCATTTCTCAAGCAACACATAATAAATAGGCACAATTAATCGATGACCATTCAATCAACTGAAATAAGAACGTAGTTGAACAAATAGACAAATTCAAAGGTTAAAATTATATTAAAACATAACAAGCATTCATCCTCCAAGAGGTTCCATCAAAACCCTGGATAACAAATTAGCTATTCATAATAGTATGCATAACTACAATACTAGAATTCATAACCAATAATGAAAATACGAAGAAGGAAGTGAAAAACTCGTAGAAGAATTCCCCGCCTTGCTCCTACTGTGTCTCTGCCTCCTTAGGTCCAAAGTGTATCAAAAGTCCTCAAAATACCTATTTTCCATGTATATATACAAAGTAGGTTCGGGACCAAAGAATTACACCTTCTCCTGCGCGAAAAAGGACACTTTTTCCGGACAGGACGTACGCAGCCGCGGATCAACCGCAGATAGACCGCGCATTTTGACCAATGTTGTATGTGATCAAAATCGAGGAGCATGATTTCTGAAGCCTTAAAATGAGCTGTGAGTCCGAGCCTGAGCGACTCGAGGTAGAGGTCAGACCCGATTGGGGAACATGCACCTCGGGGAAGTAGATCGATGACCAGGCTCGACCTATATCGAGGGCAGTACATTCTCGGGGGCAATCAAGAAAGAGAAAAAATTTCTTTAGGACATGTAGACTTGGGCACTAATTATAGGATAAGGATTGTATGTAATGGTACAGGTTCATACCAGACCGTTATACACATGTACCAATAGGATTCTTTACCTTTATGACCAAGGTACTATATTGGGGTTTTCTCCTTCTATATAAAGGGGACCCCAATCATTTTGTAAAGATCAGGTCATTCACAGCAATAGAACATTCTTATTCTTTTCTTATCTAACGTGCTCAACAATTACTCTTCAGCTTTATTACCTTTACTTTATTGTTCATACTTTTTCAGTCTTAACTAACCTCGGGGTCCCTGGATAGACGAGCTCGAGGCCCATACTGTATCGATAACATTGATTTGGTTCATTATTTCTTATTGCTTAAGCTCAATATTACTTGTTTAATCACTAGTATTAAAATATATCACATATCTTTAAAATCATAAATTATCTTTAATTGTTATTCATATTTTTCGAGGTAAACAGTTTGGCACCCACCGTGAGACTAAAGATAATAGTGATTATTTTAGTCCTAGTTTTCTGATAACACAGGTTATTCTTCACACTTTTTCTTGTCAAAGTATTCTTGATTTCAGGCCAAAATATGTCTAGCACACAAAATGCACCTGCTCATGACAGTGGGGGTTGGAGAAAACAACGGAATAGGGCTCAGTGTACCACTTGTGAACCCTGATAGAGTGCCTAACATGGAGCCAGTTGATATCAGCTCCCTCAATGCCCTAAACATGGAAGCAGGCACAGGCCCCGTAGGGAATGGACATAGGAAAGCCCAGGCTGGAGGCCAGGAAACACGAAGATCGGAAGAAGGAGGAGTCAGCCTCTTCGAGATGTTGAAAGCTCGGTAAGTTGCCATCGCTCAGCTTCAAAGTCAGAACAGGACTCCTAACACCGCCGAACCAGTAAACACACAGCATGAACCTGTGCTTGAAAGGCCCGATAAAAGTGGCTCGGGGACTGACCCCACAATGGTTACCGTCTACCTTTATGGCTCACTTGATAATGAGATATACATGAAAATTCTCGATGGATTTAAAATGCCAAACGCACATAATTCAAAGTCTCGGGAAATATTTTCAATCAAATTGCAAAGATCTTTGTATGATCTAAAGCAATCAGGACGATGACATTTGCCCATGTGTTTTTATAAAGAAAACAACATCGGAATTTGTTGTACTTGTCGTATATGTTGATGACATAAACCTTATTGGAACTCCTATAGAACTCCAAAAGGCAATTGATTATTTAAAGAAGGAATTCGAGATGAAAGATCTCGGAAAGACAAAATTATGTCTTGGTTTGCAAATTGAACATTTGGCAAACGGAATTTTTGTTCATCAATCTGCTTACATAGAAAAGGTATTGAAACAGTTTTACATGGATGAAGCACATCCATTAAGTACTCCGATGTTTGTTCGATCACTTGATGTGAATAAGGATCCATTCCGACCTCAAGAAGAGAATGAAGAGCTACTTGATCCTGAAGTACCATATCTTAGTGCAATTGGTGCACTAATGTATCTTGCCAATACTACAAGGCCTGGCATAACTTTTTTAGTTAATGTCTTAACAAGATATATAGCTCTGCTCCCACAAGGAGACATTGGAATGGAATCAAACATATATTGCGGTATCTAAAAGGGACTACCAATATGGGCTTATTTTATGGCAATAATTGCAGTCCTGATCTTGTTGGTTATGCCGATGTTGGGTATTTATCCGATCCACACAAGGTCGATCTCAAACAGGTTATGTGTTTACCTGTGGAGGCACTGCCATATCTTGGAGATCGACTAAGCAATCAATTGTGGCTACTTCATCTAATCATACTGAGATAATTGTTATTCATGAAGCAAGTCGAGTGTGTGTGTGTGGTTGAGGTCTATAATACATCTTATTAGAGATAAATGCGGTTTGAAATGTGACAAACTACCCATGATTTGTATGAAGACAATGCAGCATGCATAGCCCAATTGAAGGAAGGATTCATAAAAGGAGATAGGACAAAGCACATTTCACCAAAGTTATTTTTCACACATGACCTTCAAAAGAATGGTGATATCAATGTGCAACAGATTCGTTCAAGTGATAATATGGCTGATTTGTTCACAAAATCTTTACCAACATCAACATTCAAGAAGCTAATGTACAAAATCGGGATGCAAAGTCTCAAGGATGTGAATTGATGCTCTCATCAGGGGGAGTTAATGCGCGTTGCACTCTTTTTCCCTTACAAAGTTTTGTCCCATTGGGTTTTTCTTGTAAGGTTTTTGACGAGGCAACCAAAAGACGTATTATTAGATATGTGTACTCTTTTTCCTTTTCTAGAATTTTTTTCCCATTGGGTTTTCTTTTAGTTAAGGTTTTAACGAGACACATTATCTGTTGAATAGACATTCAAGGGAGAGTGTTATAAATAGAATTTTATTTATGGTGAATGTCTATATTTAGAGAGATTCTAGGGTTCATTATTTGGTGGCTAAGTCACCCTCTCCCTATAAATAGAGGGTTCTATTCCATTGTAATTCATCCCAAATCAATAAGAATTCTCTCTCTTTACTTTGCTCTGCAATACTCTTCTTCTTTTATTATTTTATAATATATTTATTTCTTTTGGAATATATTAGAGGTGTATAAATCTTTTCTATCTTGGTGGACAAACTTTTTTAGAAAGAGCAACAACAGATTTATTCGTTTAATCAATTTCGCATTTAATAAAGAAATATTTTTTGATCGGTTAGAGATTGTTAAATTTCAGAACAGAAGGAACTTTATGATGACATCTAAAAAATATTAATCCGAGTGTACGATGTTGCTGTGAGGTTCTGCTGGAAAATATTTATCTGGCCAACTCAACACATAATGATTGTTGTAAGAGACTAATATAATCCAGCGACTCAAAAGATTTTAGTTAAATAATCTTAACGTGAAAAATGCTCGACTAGTCTATAATGAAAAGCCGCCTTCTTCCACTTTTTTCCGTATGAGTGTTTTACTCCTAAAAGACTGGCATTATCATTATAACACCTAATCAAGCATTATTTGTAGTCGTAAGATAATTTATTTATTTTTATTTTTTATTTATTCATTTATTGATTTACAACAACAATAACAACGTACCCAATATTATCTCACACTGTGGGATCTTGGGAGGGTAATGTGTAGGCAGACCTTACTCCTACCTTGTGAGGATAGTGTCACGACCCGGATTTCCCACCCTCGGAAGTCGTGATGACGCCTAATAATGAAAGCTAGGCAAACCAACCTTTTGAATTATTTACCTTTTCCCCCATTTTTATCCTTTAACAATTAAGAGTCAACATTATATAAACGGCGGAAACTTAAAAGCGGAAGACTGAAACGTAATATATTAATAAAGATGTCAATATCAATTCATACATAAACTACCCAAGACTGGTATCACAACTTCACAGACTGTCTAGGAATACTACAAATAAAGGTTCGAAAGATTTATTACAACACTGTCTCTGAAATATATAAAAGAAACAGAATAAAAGGATAGGAGAAGACGTCAAGGCTTGGGGACGCCTGCAGGACTACCTCGGAATCTCCAACTGGACTGAAGGCAGCAACTCAAAGCTACGATCCGTATGCTCCAGTACCGGGATCTGCACACAGTGCAGAGTGTAGTATCAGCACAACCGACCCCATGTGCTGGTAAGTGCCTAGCCTAACTTCGGCGAAGTAGTGACGAGGCTAGGACCAGACTACCAAATAAACCTGTGCAGTTAAATCATATACATCGGAAAATAAAAGCAGAAATGTACAGTTAAGGATGGGAGGGGGAACATGCTGCGGGGAACTATCAAATGATAACAGAAGGACAACCGGTAAATATAAGGAACACCATAACTCAATTATCAATAAGAATCAGAAATCAAATACGTCCACGACATCACCCTTCGTGCTTTTATTCTCGTCCTCACCATAAGAATCAATATAATCTGCATGGCATCACCCTTCGTGCTTTTACTCTTGTCCTCACCATAAAAATCAAATCGGCACGGAATTGTACATCGTGCGGTACGGCATCACCCTTCGTGCTTTTACACTCTTCCTCACAAAATCATACACGGCATCACCCTTCGTGCTTTAACACTCTCTCACCAAAACAATGCACGGCATCACCCTTCGTACTTTAACACTCTTCTCACCCAAACAAGAATCACAAGCAATAAGGGCAAGAAAATAAATGAAATCACAATAAAATCCCGGCAAGGGAACAATAGTTCAATAATCAAATCCCGACAAGGGAACAATATCAAAAGCATCAACATCCCGGCAAGGGAGATAGCATTAACAACATCAACATCTTGGCAAGGGAGACAATATAATAATCCTCTTCTCTTTTTCACATTTACTTCACAACTCACTTCACAACTTGAGCCAATGCTCTATAAGGTTCAATTGCCAATTATACTTCCGCAATTCATTATACAACTTGAGCCAACGCTCTTCAAATTCAAATACCACTACTACCTTCACAAGCTTTGCTCAACAATAAAAATCATCACATAATGCATTAACAATACGAACGGAGTCACATTAATCATAGTATAATACCTACGGGCATGCTTGACACCAACGTATAGACACTTGTCACCATGCCTATACGTCATACTCAACAAATATCACATAGAAAATAGGACACAACTCCTAAACCCTCAAGCTAAGGTTAGACCAAACACTTACCTCGATGTCACAAATACAATTCAAGGCTCAACTACCGTTTTTACCTCTTGATTCCACTACCAATTAGTTTGTATCTAGCCACAAGTTACTTAACTATATCAATAAATGCTAATGAATCAATTCCAATGAATGAAAATAGGTTTTCTAAAGTTTTTTCCAAAACGTCAAAAATCGCCCCCGGGCTCACATGGTCAAAACCCGGGGTTCGAACCAAAACCCGATTACTCATTCCCCCAAGAACCCAAATATATAATTTATTTTGAAATTGGACCTCAAATCGAGGTTCAAATCCCCAAAATTTAAAAAATATAGGTTCTACCCAAAACACCCAATTTTCCCCATGAAAAACCTTGATTTTGAGTTGAAATCATATGAAAAGATGTTAAAGATTGAAGAAAACGAGTTAGAAATGACTTAGAATCAATTTGGAGAAGAACGTTTCTTTGGAAAATCACCCAAGAGAGTTTATGTTTTGAAAGGTTTGAAAAATGAAAGATTTTTGGCTAAGTCATGAATTTGTAGGTCGCAGATGTTGCAATTGCGACCAGGGTAAGCAATTGCGAACCCTTCAGGACCTGCTAATCTCGCATTTGCGACCAATGTTCGCAATTGTGAACTCGCATTTGCGATGGGGGAGTCGTATTTGCGACAATGGGGATTTCTGGGCCTCTTCACATTTGCAAAGAAATGATCGCATTTGCGATCAGACCTGCTCAGGCCTTCTTTCGCATTTGCGATGGGTTATTCGCATTTGCGAGCTGCGAAGACTGCAGACCTGCAACATACCAGCAATTCCTAAGTCCAAATTTCACTCTGTGGCCTATCTAAAACTCACCTGAGCCCTTGGAGCACCAAACCAAACATGCACACTAACCCAAAAATATCATACGGACTTGCTCGTGCAATCGAATCACCAAAATAATATCAACAACTATGAATTTAGCATCAAAATCAAAGAAAATCTCAAGAACTTTCAAAGTATCAAATTTTACAACTAAGGTTCCGAATCACGTCATATGACCTTCGTTTCTTACCAAATTTTACATGCTAAACATAAATCACATATAAGACCTGTACCGGGCTCCGAAACCAAAATACGGGCCCGATACCATTAAATTCCAAACACATTTCATTTCCAAAAACTCATATATATTCTAGAAAACAATTTTCTTTAAAAATTCATTTTTCAGGCTTGGGACCTCGGAATTCGATTCCGGGCATATGCCCAAGTCCTATATTTTCCTACGGACCCTCTAGGATTGTCAATCATGGGTCCGGGTCCGTTTACCCAAAATATTGATCGGGGTCAACTTAAATTTATTTTAAAAGCAAAATTTATCATTTTTCACAGATTTCCACAATGGCTTTCCGGATACGCGCCTGGACTGTGCACGCAAATTGAGGTGAGACAGAAAGAGGGTTTTAAGGCCTCGGAACACAGAATTTATTTCTAAAACAAGTGATGACCTTTTGGGTCATCACATTTTCCACCTCTAAAACAATCGTTCATCCTCGAACGGACATAAGAAGAACGTACCTGAGTCAGAGAAAAGATGGGGATAACGGCTCCGCATATCAGACTCAGACTTCTAGGTCGATGCCTCAACAGGCTGACCTCTCCACTGAACATGAACAGAAGAAAAACTCTTCGATCTCAACTGACGAACCTGCCGGTCTAGAATGGCTACCGGTTCTACCTCATTGGAAAAGTCCTTGTCTAACTGGACAGTGCTGAAATCTAACACGTGGGATGGATTGCCGTGATACTTCCGAAGCATGGACACATGAAACACTGGATGCACGGCTAATAAGCTCGGCGACAACGCAAGTCTATAAGCCACCTCTCCTACTCGATCAAGAATCTCAAACGGGCCAATGAATCTAGGGCTAAGCTTTCCCCTCTTCCCAAATTTCATCATGCCCTTCATAGGCGACACCCGAAGAAATACCCGCTCATTGACCATGAATTCCAAATCATGAACCTTACGGTCGGCGTAACTATTTTGCCTAGACTGAGCTGTACGAAGCCTATCCTGAATAATCCTGACCTTGTCCAAGGCATCCTGTACTAGATCCGTACCCAACAACCGAGCCTCTCCCGACTTAAACTATCCAACAGGCTACCAACACCGCTTACCATATAAAGCCTCATAAGGAGTCATCTGGATGCTCGACTGGTAGCTGTTAGTGTAGGCAAACTCTGCTAAAGGCAAAAACTGATCCCACGAGCCTCCAAAGTCAATAACACAAGCTCGGAGCATATCCTCCAAAATCTGAATAGTACGCTCGGACTGCCCGTCCGTCTGAGGATGAAATGTTGTGCTCAACTCTCGTTGAACTGCCCTCTAGAAACGTGAGGTAAACTGTGTACCTCGGTCCGAAATGATAGACACGGGCAGACCATGAAGACGAACAATCTCCCGAATTTAGATCTCAGCTAACCTCTCCGAAGAATAGGAGACTGCCACAGGAATGAAATGTGCTGACTTGGTTAGACTATCAACAATAACTCACACTGCGTCGAACTTCCTACGAGTCTGTGGGAGTCCAACAACGAAATCCATAGTGATCCGCTCCCACTTCCACTCAGGAATCTTAATCTTTTGAAACAAAACACCAAGTCTTTGATGCTCATACTTTACCTGCTGACAATTCAAACACCGAGCCACATATGCAACAATTTCCTTCTTCATCCTCCTCCACCAATAATGTTGCCGTAAATCCTGATACATCTTAGTGGTTCCCGGATGAATAGAGTACCGGGAACTATGGGCCTCCTCTAAAATCAATTCTCGAAGTCCATCCACATTAGGCACACAAACTCGAACCCGCAGCCTCAAAACTCTATCATCTCCTAATGTAACCTGCTTGGCACCTCTGTGTTGTGCCGTGTCCCTAAGGACACACAAATGAGGATCATCATACTGCCGATACATTCTGTCGCTCCCTTTTTTTCCCCTTTTGACGGGAAAGTCCGGGTTCTGACATTCCATGGGGCGTAATAACTCATTTCCTTTTGGGAATTGGGTATTTGAAGAGTCTCCACCTAACGGATTACGATGCGTTAGGGTACCTAGAGTGATTAACTCTTGGATTGGTTTGCATTACCAGAGATTAGGGTAAGGGCACGAAGTAACCTCGAGGGGAAGGTGTTAGGAACCCCTCTTGGTCCACAACTGTGGGTCCCGACCGAACTTATCTTCACAAATTAGTCCATTACAAGCAAATAATTGAATCAAATAGGTTGCAAGTAAAGCACGTTGGATAACTCAAGTAATAAGATAAAGATTTGGACAAGTTGTAAAATAAAGGTTTTAAATAAAAAAGGAATTTTGGTAAAGGAGGGGTCCTAGGTTGGTTATCCTATATGATCACCCCACACAATGTCTGGTAAACACTCCTCAATGAGGGGCTACACGTGACGTTAGCGCGTAGTCATCATATCCCATAGCTACCCTTCCCATCCCCTTATTGGTCATGCAAAGCGAGTGTTTGGTCAAGAATCTTTATTGCGTGCTGTTACTCGTCCTGTCTTAATGGTCCTGGAGGGAGTTAGGACCACTACCTATAGGTGATTCTAGACAGACCCTTAAGGTTTTAAAATGTGAAAATTCTAAGGCGACAAGCAAAACACTTATGACTTTCAGCACATAGAAAGAATCAATTAGAGGTTCAAAGTTTCCTCCTCAAATAAGCACATAACAACACGAATCAAGCACAATTACGGTCTTTTATCAGATAGTGTCCTAAGGCAGGATATCTAGGTGAATATGCAGAAACAAGCAACTTATATTTAGACACTCAGGAGTAGTGGTCCTAGGAGTTGCCTATGGATTTTTGAAAGTATGTTAGGATCAGGAAAACGTTAAGCAATAGAAACAGTTTTAAGAAATGCAGTTTTGAAAATGGCCTAAGGGCTTGCCTATACGCGGAGCATTGATTAGCACATTTGTATAACGAAACAAAGCAGGTTTTGAAACGAATTTTCTATAATACTTATAGGCATGATATCTAATGAGATTGAGGCAGTTTTAAAAGACTCGTTTCAGGAAATATGGAATACTTAGTTAAACCAATTCAGAAGTGAGCTAAGCATGGACTAAGTTAAATTATTCAGACTAGCTTAGATTATCATGCAGGAATTCGAGTATGATTTCCTATAGGCATGATATCTACGTTTGATACTAATTTTAAAGACTTGCAGGCATGGAAACGTTGTAACAGAATCTGAATTAAGTCATATCGTCTTGGCATCTATTAGTTAATCTGATTTTAAGACAATGAAAACATACATGAACACTTATCATAACAGAATCTGGATTGAGTCCTATAGGCATAGCATCTATTAGTTAATCCAATTTTAGGACATCGAAGGCATTATTATTTGGAACCTATAGGCATGGTTTCTAAAACATGACCAAAATGTAAAGCATTATAAATATGATTTCTACTTGGTAAGGCTATCGAATTTAAACATAAAGTCCTAGGAGCATGATTTCTACTGGAAAACAATCAGATTTAAACATAAGGCCCTAGGAGCATGATTCTACCCGTATTACCCCCACAAACATACATCTACCCATCCCTTTCACTAAATACCCAAATTTTTGTTTACAAGTTATTACAGACCAATGAATGAATTACATAAGTAAAGAAGAAAAATAAGAAGCTATTCTATAGGGACCTTTCATTTAGGCGCATATTTCCAAAGCCTCCAATGGCCTCAAATGCCTCAATTCCATAGACAATGTCAGAGTCTAGGTTCATCAAAGTTCCCTAAGGATCTCAAGGATCCCGGACAGTGCTTACACTTAGACTTAGTAACCAAATTTGAACAAGTGCAGTGTGGAAAGGCCAACCTCAGTATGCCAGAGTTCAGATGGTTCTCAAGAGGATCCCAAGGCAGTACACATACTGAAGGGGGCAGGACTTATTGAATAAGAGTAGAGTGAAAGTGATTGACACAAGTTGAGAGGTTTTAGTAAAAAACTATATTAAAAGAGGAAGTCTGTTTGAAAGTAATGTAGTAAAACAAAAAAGACTGTTTGGAAAGAGATTGAAGAAATGAACAGAAGTCCAAACACCTTAGGACAGGTTTATAAATAGCCAATAGTCATAGAACCAAAGTAAATTCAGTATTCACAAATAGGGGTCAAGGGGTTTGGGATACATAGAACACTTGATTGCAAGCACATAATCAAGCAAAGGTCTAGGAATTGGTATAGACATGCTCAGAAACAGCTGACTGGGCATAGTCACAAAACCAGACACAAAGAACAAGATCACTTACAGGGGTGATAGGGATATGGGAATTCATGGAGCACATGATGATAAGGACACAACAAGTAATTGGATAGACATGCTCAGAAACAAGTAGAGGGGTAACATACTGATCTTGAGGAAGAGAGGTATATAACATGCTAATAATGTAACCATCAACTACAAGTTTCACAACAAAACCACAAATAGAAGCAAACTAGAAACAAAATGAACTGAAGCAATAAGAAAATCATAGTATTGTTGGGACTTTGAATTGAAACTAGAACATACCAGTAAAGAGGATAGTAAGAAGAGTGAAAGAACAAGAGAACACAATGGTTATCCTTGGCTTGCAGCCGGCTAACTTAGAGCAGTAGCAAGTAGTACAAAAGAGAGAGCAGAAAGTTTGGATGTGAGAGATAGTTTTTGAACCAAGAGTTCGTGTGTTGTGCTAATGAAAGGCTAGGGTATTTGTAGTTTGAAAGCAGGTAGTAAATAAGGTAAAAATCAAAGTCCATTAGTAATTAAGGAACTCAGAATCAATCAGTCAGGAAATCAAGATGAGTACTCCCTTTAATTGAGGAGTTAACTTCAAACGGTCATAGACATATGACAAGTAAGGAATGAAATCGTATAAGGCTGAACATGGTAAATAAGGAAGTATTTTCTGTATAGTACAAGTGCACAATAGGTAATAGAGGCTAGATTCAGCATATTTCAATCAAGAAAAGTCTTAAGAAATCAATTAATAGCATAATTGACCATAGAATAAGGTCAGAAGCATTCTACAAGGTAAAAATCAGTAGGGATATCATGCGGAATTAGTGAAAAATCAATCACAAAGATTCAAGGATTCAAAAATAGAAGATAGTATTGATTTAGCACCACTCTATAAGAACAAGTACATGGTAAGCAAAAATCAGAACTCTAAGAGGTCGAGTGGGACAAGAATCACATATAAAATTAGGGATTCATGTAGAGCATAGTCTGAATTAGTAAGTTAAGCATGATACAGGTAGGAGAAGTGAAGAATCAGAAACATTAGCGGACAAAAAATAGGGCAAAATCACACAATAGGCAGGGACAACCACAATTAGGAACCTCAACAAGCAAACATAGAGCAAAAATCACAGAATCATAGAAACGTACAGATTTACTGAACACGTTATCAAACAGAACCCAGAAACTCAAGATTGGAACTAAGAAATTATGATTTTCAACATAGGCGAGTTGAAAAAGGAGTAAAATCATAGAATCAGTCGAAATATGCATGAGATAGAAGTTTCAAACATAAAGAATCAGTTTAAACAAAGTGTAGAAGAAGTTCCAAAAATCCTAGCTTTAGAAGAAGATGAAAATGACTTGAAATCAATGATTTTTTGTAAAAAGAGATCCAAGAACAGTATAAAACATCAAAGGAAAAGACTCAGATCATTTAAAAGTCATATAGATCTAAAAAATGTAAGAAAAAAATAGGGTTTCAGAAGAAACCCAAGTATAGATGAAAGAACCAGTCAAAACCTCAAGGATCGTAACAAGTATAGCAGGATTTCACTTGGAATCATACTGTAATAGCTGTAAGCACGTGATTTTTGCCCTATATGAGAATTACGCCCAAAAATATTAAAAATAAAGTAATTTTTCTTGGTGTGCAATTTTGTGATGTTTTGTGATATTTTGAATAGTTATTTGTATTTATCTGTGCATGTTTATTTGCTAAATAAAAAATACAAAAATATGTCGCATTTTGCATATAGGATTTAATTCTACAATTGTTAGTAATTAAATTTGTTTTACAAAAAAATTAAAAATTACAAAAATAGGCATCGTTTGCATTTTTAGCATTTAATGTCCAAATATACAATTTTATGCGTAATTAATACTTAATTGTGCGTTAATTGTTATTGGGAGTTAATTTGCGCTTTTATAACTTAATTTAGTTCTTAATTATAGTTTAAGTATTTTTATAATTTAGTTTTAGAAAAATAAAAGAAGAAAAGAGAGCGAAAATATAAAGAAAGTCGGAATTAGGCCTCTTCTTCAATTTCAAGCCATAGGCCCAAAAAATGGCCCAATCTTCCCTACGACCCAGTCCATTTCGAACTGGGTCGACCCAGTCCATAACCCAACTCCCCCTCTTCATTTTCATTTTTTTTCATTTTTACAAAACAAAAACAAAACAAAACAAAAAGAAAAAACCAAAAACCCTAAAAAACCTAAGAAACACCTCCGCCCCCCTCCCTTTGCTTCATCTTCTCCAACCTCCAACTCCCAACCTCAAGCAGCCATGGCTGTTCCTCCCCCCACACAGCCGGCCAAGCTTCCAAGTAAACCCAACTCCACGTTCGTCACGTCGACCTCCCCGTTGCATCGCCGGAAAACCCTCAATCAAAGAAGAAAAAATATCAAACCCACCGCTGCCCGCTTCATCCCCGTCGTCACTGAGCTTCGCCATCAACATCCATGGCTGACCAGCACCAGCATCACGTCCAAACCCCCCACCAAACACCACTGTTACACCCAGTCGCTTGGCCCGTCGACCCTACTGTTCCGTCGCCTCCTTCCACTGTTACACCCAGTCGCTTCCATGGCCAAGCTCATCGTCGACCAGCTGCTCAGGTTGTTGCGTCCTTCTCCTTCGATGTCCTTAAGCCGAACAAGTCGACGCCACTGTGTCACGCTGCTGCCCATGTCCAGCTGCGACGAGCGTCCATGGCTACTCCAAGCTCGCGCTACTGCTTTTGTCTCTCGCTGCTGCCCTTGTTTCTGAAACACCATGGATTCCATGGATGCGGCTCGTCGCTGCTTACTCCGTCGCTAGCCAAACACACGAACAACTGCTTCAGTCTCCGAACTACTGCTGCTCGCGTTTCTGGTTTGAATTCGCTGGCCATGGCAGCATCGTCATTAGCTGCTTCTTCTCCTTCGTCATCCCGTTTGCTACTGCTTCATCGTCCAGATTTTGCTACTGTCCCGTTTCTTCAGTTACTTCTTAATCGCGTTCGTCATCGTTGGTTCGAGCTTTGGTCGAGGCTCGTCAAATTCGTTGTTGGTTCAGTCGTTTGTTCGTCGTTCATCTCCGGTTAGTAGATTTTTGAATTTTATTTTGTCCGCATTTCGTTTTGATATTTTCGAATCTAAAATTGGCAAAGGTTTGTTTTGTTTATCGTTTGAATTAATTTTTAGTTCATGTTCATGTGTTGTTTGTTAAATTAATTTTTCAGATTCCAAATGAAAGATTAATTAGTTATCTTTCATGTTTATTTCATGTTTGTATTGTTGTTTAAGTGAATATTTGTTAGTTTGATGTTTGTTAGATTCAAATTGAAATTTAATCAACTATTTCTTCAATTTGTTTCATGTGTTTACGTATTGTTAGAAATTGTTAATATTGTTAAGTTCAAGTTTAAGTTCATAATTGTTTCTTCGTCGATCTTGTTATTTGTTTAAAGAATTTAGTTGTATTAAAGGAATATATTGTTTTAATCGTTTAATCCGTCATGTTTGTTGTCTTAAAATAGATTCATTCATGTTCATACTTTGTTTGGATGATCTTGAATCCGAATTTTGTATAGTTTGATTTCTTGTTTACCATTTATGATTATTGCTTGAATTGTTCTCATAATCTTGTTTAAAGTTTAATATAAGAATTGTTTGTTGTAATGTTGTTAGAGTTGATTTTAAGTTCAATATGATTGAATTTAGAAATCTTCATACTTTGTTTGTTGTTGTTATTGAATCCGAAAATAGGATTGTTTGTTGCTAAAATATTGTTCAATCAAATTTTAGTTGTTCTTTGTTGTTCAATTCGTGTTCATGTGATTTGTTGTTGAAATGTTGTTAAAATCGTGTTCATGTGATATTGTTGTTATGATGTTCATCCATGTTCATATTGTTGTTTGAACATTGTTAGAAATTGATCATATTGTCTATATTTTGGTTAAGTTTGATTAATTGATGTGTTATAGCTGATGGGTAGTTTGGTAAATTTATAATACGTTCAGGGGTAGTTTGGTAATTTCAGTAAGGTCGGAAGGGGTAGTTTAGGAATTGTACATTTTGAAATTGTTTATTTGAAGCATGGGGGACAAAATGAAATGGGGTGGGTTGTGATATGATTATTTAATATAAAGGGGGGACAAGATTTAAATTAAAGGGGAATCTTGCATTATTTTAAATAAAGCACGGGGAACAAAATATAATGGGGTGGTGTGATATGTTTATTTAATGTAATGGGGATGAGTGGAAGGATAATGGGTTGGGTAAAGAAAAAGTATTGATTTAATTGATTAAAAGATTTATGGGATGTGATTATATATATGTGAAGTCTTGAACACAAGAGGGAGAAGAACAAGAAATACAGAGAGAGAAATAGGGAGAGAGATACGGAAAAAAATACACACACAGATAGAGAGAAAAATTCCGAAAAATATTTAAGCTTTCAAAATAAAAAATAAAACTAAAAAAATCTACTGCTTTCTTTCTTTGTTTGAAATTAGTATTAATGGTTGTTGTTTCATTTAAAGCTTAAAGCTTTTGTTTTTGGGATTACTACTCCACCGGTCTGTTACTGGGTTGTTACTGTTGCTGGGCAGTTGTTGCTATTGTACTGTTATTATTGCTGCTGATTCTCATCATCATTTTCTTTTGCTTCCAATATCAGGAACATATCTGAAAATTCATGTCATGAAAAGCTTCAACATGGCAAGTAAATGAAGTTTGATTATAAGGATGTTTTCTACTTATTTAAATTTTATTAGTTTAAGTTTCAGTTTTGTTTTAGTTGGTTAATATAGTATTAAATCAATTGGTAGAGTAGTTCTCTTTCTTAATAATAAATGGCTTAGTTATTTTAGGAACGCGATCAACTCATTTCTTTTAATATATGAAATAATGTCAATGATTTTTTACAAAATATAGAGTTAGTGTTTGCAAATATTCGCATAGGCAGAATATAAGAATTGGTTTATTTATCTCAAACCCAATCTTCGTAAGCAAAATTAACCAAACAATTATAACCTCGGACTAAAAACAAGTGGTGTAAAAGAAGGATGAGATTTATAGATTGTAACTTTTTTTAAGTCAAAAAATGTGTAAATAGCGTTTGCTCCAAATATAACAATGAAAATTCTTCAAAAAATATTACTTCATTTATTAAATCAATTGTTTTCCTAAGTTTTATACGCAATTCACTTTTTGGGTAGATAAATATTGTATTTACCATAAAAATGGTAGTATTAATCACACGTTGTTTATTTTTATTTTACTCTTTAAACTCATGGTTTTTGAGGAATATAATTCACACGTAAAAAATATAATTTGCGGTCAACACTTAATGAATTGTGAATTCTTTTCAAGGAATTTAGAGGCATCTCAAATAGTGATTTCTCATGACTCTTACATTTAAAATAGATGGATGCAATAAACATTTGTAGAGAATTTATATTACTGTCAAGAATATTTGCATAATTAAGGATGCGTTCGCATGACTTGATTATACTTCTAAAGGCGATTCGAATTATGCGTTCGCGCAACTTCGAGCAAATTTTTAATAAAAAAGGGGTTCCTCGGAGATCATCAATATTAATTTCATGTAACTCGAGATGTGCGGTTCAATATTTAATTATACAAGAGCGACGAACGTTCTTAATTTTATTTTTAGCACAATTTCGAACTTAAGTCTTTTTTTTTTATATATAATAAAAAATTTCGAAAAAGAATAATAATTATTATATTATCATTGTGTATACATACGCGTGACACGATTTTCACGTTAAAAAATATTAATATATAAAACGAATACACATACGCGTGATTCGATTCGAAGAAGGGTCTTTAATTATAAACAATCTAAATAGAAGCGGTAATAATAAAATCATGCAATAAAAATGTATTTAACAAATCAAAATAATCAAGCGAAATATAACAGTTGAGCGACCGTGCTAGAACCACGGAACTCGGGAATGCCTAACACCTTCTCTCGGGTTAACAGAATTCCTTATCCGGATTTCTGGTTCGCAGAATAATAAACAGAGTCATATTCTCCTCGATTCAGGGATTAAAACTGGTGACTTGGGACGCCTTAAAATTCCCAGGTGGCGACTCTGAAACAAACAAACAAATCCCGTTTCGACTGTCCTTTAATTGGAGAAAACTCCCCACGCACCCCGCGGGCGTGGCAAAAAGGAGGTGTGACAACTCTGGCGAATCTGCTGGGGACCAACATTGTTACTATAATCCAGAACCATTGGTTCAGGGTTTAAAGAATTCGAGCTTAAAGTATCTGTTTTTATTGGCTTTACTTACTATATAATTTTCAACTGTTTATATGCTAATATGCTAAATGTTTTTTTTACCGCTTTAATATTACTTGAATTGTGAATATATACAACTGCTACGAAACCCCCTTCTTTCTGAGTCTTCTGAATTTATGGTGTACACGTGCGCGTGACCCACCTTTCTGTTAAAGTCATACCAAATAAGACGGAGTTGGGACAAGTAACTAGGCCGGGCAGACTTTCGTGCTCCCGGTACATTACCCCCGCTTCGGCTCAAACTGTCCGTTTGGGTAAGCCAGGTTTAGAACAATCAACCTAAGGTTTTACACTTAGAATAACTCAGCCATGTACCAGATCCCTAGTAGGAACGAATATTTGCATCATATGCATTTGGCCTTGGAGACTCAACACAGGGGTTGGGTCTGTCTAGGACAGGTGAACCCAAAATTAAAAAGACCATCATGATGCATCCTATTTGTTATTTGTGCATTCATTCGCCTCAAACATGCTTGTTGACCAGCTTAAATAAAATCTTGATAAGGAGAAAGGAATAAAATGGGTTGCTTTAAAAATTTCGAAAAAATATAGTTTTAAATTTTGAAATAATGATATTTAATGAATAAAAGAAAAAAAAAATTCGAAAATGATTTTTAGTATAAATTTTTCAAAAATAAATTTTGACTTTATTAAAATTAAATTTCAGATACAAAATGAGCACTACACAAAGCCCCTCATCCACAAGTACGGAGGAATTTCTATGTCAGCTTCAAATGTGGTGGTATGATTTAGACGAAGACGGTCAAAAATGGGTCGTCAAGCATTTGGGAAATCTCACGGACATTATGAAAGTGTGAGCCTCGGGATGATCTGATTACGGCATTAGTAACTTTCTGGGATCCTGTTCACAATGTTTTTCGTTTCTCTGACTTCGAGCTTACTCCTACATTAGAGGAGGTAGCTGGCTATGTTGGTTTTGACGGAAGTTTAAGAAATCAAAGCTTGATATTCACAAAGGCTCCTTCAATACATCGATTCTTCGGTCTTCTGAACATCAGCAGTCAAATCAGGAAAAGCAATGTCATCAATGGATGTTGTTCCTTCAACTTTTTGTATTCCAGGTTTGGAAAGTCAGATGGGTTCGAAATTCATGAGAAAGGCCTTACTAATAAGCAAAACAAAGACACTTGGTAGATGCACCGTCGATTTGCTTTCATGGTGGCTTTTCTAGGAGTCATGGTCTTCCCAAATAAAGAGCGAACAATTGATATTCGCACCGCAAAAATTGTGCAAATCCTCACCACTAAAGAAAATCACACCCTTGTCCCCATCATTCTATCAGATATTTATCGGGCTTTGACTTTATGCAAATCAGGAGCGAAGGTTTTCGAAGGATGCAAAATCTTGTTGCAAATGTGGGTGATTGAACATCTCCAACAACAACCCAAGATCATACAGTATGGGTCGAACAAAGCTAATTGCATCGAGAGCTATGAGGAAAGAACAAAAAATTATCAAGCTCCAGAAGGGATAGAAGCATGGGTATCTCATCTAAAGGCTTTAACGGCAAATCAAATTGAATGGACTCTGGGATGGCTCCCGATGAGAGAAGTAATACATATGTAAACATCAAATAGTTATCTACTACTATTGGGATTGAGAAGCATTCAGCCGTATGCACCACTAAGAGTCCTAAGGCAACTAGGGAGATATCAAATAGTTCCTGATGAGGAAGATTTGAGTATGCAAGTAATCGAATTACACCCAGAAGCCACTACTCCCGAAGCTTTACTTCAGCAAATGTGGAATGGGTGCCGATACTTGAAAAGTGATACTCAAGTCCTAGACACTACCAAGGGTGAGATAAATCCTGGATATGCAAGGTGGTTCGAAAAGCGGTCTCGCGTGGATGATGTACCAGAACCTGAGCTAAAAAGGCCAACAAAAAGACCCCATGTTCAAAACTTTAATGATAAAATCCAAGAGCGGTTGATCTGGGGAGAAAAAGAAAAAGGGTACAAAGCCACTATCTATGCCCTAAAAGAAAATCTAAGAAGCCTCAGTTTGGAGAAAGATTTGCAAGAACAAGAAGCCAAAGGCGAGAAAAAGAGCCTAGCTTGTGAGAATGAAAATCTTCATGCTCGATTCCAAAAAATGAAAAGAGTCTCTGAAACGCCAAAGAGGAGCTGGAAGGATCAAAAAACCATCGCCAATCTCTTCGAAAAAATGCAAGATTATGATTCCATTCTTGCGGAAAACGAAAGGGCATTGAGCAAAGCAAAAGAAAGGATCCAACAATTAAACGAAGAAGCCAGATCTAACAAAGAACGCCAAGATAGGCAATCCAAAAAAGACAAGGCTCAATTCAAGAAAGAAAAAGACTATTGGATGCGATCAGAAGACCAGCTTCGTGCACAACTAGAAGAAGCAAGAAGATGCAACAGAGAATATCAACAAGCAGACCTCGACAGGGAAAGATCGCAGGCAAGATTAGAGCAGGCCAGACTCCGAGCTCTATTAGAATCAGCTTTAGATCGTGAAAATCGTGTCAGAGACATAGCCACCACTCATCAGCAGCAATTGCAAGACCAAGACCAACGTCTCCAAGGTTTCAGGGCACAAATCCACGACCTGGCAGTCTTCACATCTCAAAGTTATGTAAACTGCCAAGGAATGTATTATGAAAGGTTTACAGAGCATGCGCCCACTTTTGCTCGTCATCTAGCAATGGAGTTGGAAAGGATGTATCGTACGCTGGGAGGCCATCCAGGTCAAGCCCCACATTGAGCAGATAATCCAATATTAGAGAACAAAAGTGGAAAGTGGGGCATGTTGTGAGATGTTATGAATTGTATCTTTTATTTTGATTTAAGTGTGTGTATTTCAAGCTATTTTCTTAAAATTTTCAAATGTAATTCCATCTTTTGTGTAATTAATAAAAGTGATTGCCTTCAGTCCAAACTACGCAAGGTCTGATTCATGTGAGACATGATACGTAGGCAATCTTTAAGATTCGACCACCACGATAAAGATATATATAGTAAATAAAAGCGAATGACAATTTTTCAATTTCAAGAAAGCTGGGACGACACAAGCAACCGAGCGAATGCATAATAGAAAGGGATTATTTGTCTAGGAGCATTGCATCTCAACGTGTGATTATATATGTGTTAAACTCTCAAAACTAACAAGTTTGTTAATTTGCAGAATTCAAGCAGTTAGTTTCTCTAAAGAGTATACTGGCATATTATCACTATCACACAAGATCAAAAGGACCAATACCCGAAAGTATGTCTATCCCAGATGTTGACACAAGTATGGAGATAGAAGAGATGGATGTTGGAAAAATGAAAGAAGAGATGTTTAAGCTCAAGCAGCAAATGGCTGAAATGTACCAAGCTTGGTCTACAGGACAGTTACCCCCATCTTACCCAAATAACCCTGCTCCATCAATGACCCAAACTCAGGATAATATCACCACTGAATTATCCCCAAGTTTCCCCATTTATCAGCACTACCGAGGCACCACCTCTCAGACACCACAGTCTCCACCTCCAAAACCAGTCCCGTACCTTCCTCCACCTATGACTCCTGTTTTCGTAGCACCTCCCCCTGCTACATTTCACAAATCTCCTAGTGAGCCTACATTTCAAGCCCAAGACAACCAATATTACCCCCCAGAGCCCACCTTCAAAGCCTCTGAAATCAATTCGACTGCTCTTCGGTTTGATCTCCCAACAAAAATTGACAAGCCAGCCAAAAATGCTGAACAAGAAGAGATGTTCAGGAAGGTGAAAAGTCTAGAACAGTCGTTCCGAGACATGCGGGGATTAGGTGGGCAAGTCAGTGTAGCATACAAAGATTTATGCTTATTCCCTAATGTACAATTGCCATTTGGCTTCAAGATGCCCAAATTTGACCTATACAGCGGGCACGGTGACCCAGTAGCCCATTTAAGGGGTTTCTGTAGCAAGATGCGAGGAGCTGGGGGAAAGGATGAATTATTGATGGCTTACTTCAGTCAAAGTTTAAGCGGATCAGCTTTGGAGTGGTATACACGCCAGGACCATGGAAGATGGTACACCTGGGATGACCTGGCACAGGCATTCGCATACCATTTCCAATACAACCTGGAAATTATCCCAGATCGATTATCTTTGACCAAATTTGAGAAGAAACACAATGAGAGTTTCAGAGAGTATGGTTTTCGGTGGAGAGAACAGGCAGCAAGAGTAGATCCTCCTATGAAGGAGAGCGAAATGGTAGACTACTTCCTCCAAGCCTTGGAACCGACTTACTATGCCCATTTGGTTTCAGCGGTTGGGAAATCATTCAACGAAGTAGTGAAGATGGGAGGTATGGTGGAAGAAGGCCTCAAGACAAATAAAATCATGAGCTATTCAGCAATTAAGGCAACTACTCAAGCTATCCAAGGCGGGGTAGGAGGAATCGGAAGAAAGAAAAGGGAGGAAGCAGCCGTAGTTGATTCAGGAATTTGGCCGGGACCCAGAGGTTCACCGCTTTACTATAATCAACAATGACCTCGCCCATCAGCTTACCACCATGATTCGTCTCAACACTACTATCACCCTTCAGAGCCTCATTTTGCCATTAACCATGCTCAAGCATACAATCAGCCACCTGTTCACACCAATTGGCGTGCTCCTGTCACACCAAATACTTACCCACGAGCCTATCCCGGACCAGGTTTTAGGCCTAGGCCAGCATTCAGGGGAGAAAGGGAACAGAAAAAGAAAACTTACACTCCATTGGGAGAGTCTTACACTAGTCTGTTCCACAGGCTGAGACAGCTAGACATGCTGAGACCAATACAATCCAAACTACCCAATCCTCCACCAAAGAATCTGGATTACACCATTAGCTGTGAATATTGCTCCGGTGCGCCAGGCCATGATACGGAGAAATGTTGGCATTTGAAAAATGCAATACAAGAGCTGATTGATACTAATAAAATCGAGGTTCAAACCCCCGAAGCTCCAAATATCAATAGAAATCCAATGTCAGCCCATCAAGAGGCTAACATGATAGAAATCATACAAGCTGATGGAGGGACAAAGAAGCCGTCACAAACTGTCATGATGATCAAAACTCATGAAACCAAGCCAGATAAGCAGTTAATGGAGGATAAGCCGGTGTCTAAGCAGAACAAAAATGGTGATGAACCGTCTATGATAGTCGATGAGGGATCATCGAGCAAAGTTGCCGTAAAACAAGAAAGGCCGAAAGTGATAGTACCAGGGGTTACTAACAAACCCATTGTATTCGTGGAAGGAGCCCGTACAGATCGGGTTATTGTTGCACCTGTAATCCAGCTGCCAGTCATCAACAACAAAGCCATCCCATGGAACTATGAACGGGTGACTGTAATGTACAAGGGCAAAGAAATCAAGGAAGAAGTGTGCGAGGTGCAAGGCTTGACACGTTCGGGAAGATGTTTTACTCCCGAAGAGCTGAGAAAAACTAAAAACAATCCAATACCAACAAAGAGAGCTGTGACGGAAGAAGAGGCGGAGGAGTTTTTAAGAAAAATGAAACTCCATGATTATTCTGTTGTGGATCAATTAAAGAAGACCCCCGCTCAAATTTCATTGTTGTCATTACTGATCCATTCAGAGGAACACCGTCTGGCGTTGATGAAAATCCTAAATGAAGCTCATGTTCCTGAAAAGATCTCTGTAAATCATTTGGGCAAAATAGCCAACAGAATCTTTGAAACAAACAGAATTACATTTGCTGATGATGAATTACCTGTGGAAGGTACCGAGCACAACAGAGCTCTTTACCTCACCGTGAAATGTGAAAACTCCATAGTAACCCGGGTATTGGTTGACAATGGGTCCAGTGCAAACATATGCCCTCTCTCCACTTTAAACAAATTAAAAATTAAAGAGGAGAGGATCCAGAAGAATAGTATCTGCGTACGAGGATTTGACGGTGGAAGCAGAGATTCATTTGGCGACATAATGTTGGAACTAACTATAGGGCCAGTTGAATTCACAATGGAATTCCAAGTGTTGGACATATCTGTTTCTTACAACTTGTTATTGGGTCGACCATGGATCCATGCTGCTAAAGCAGTCCCGTCAACACTACATCAGGCTGTCAAGTTTGAATGGGATCATCAAGAAGTAGTCGTGTATGGAGAAGAAAGTTTAAATGCTCACAGCAGTACCATTGTACCGGTCGAGGGAATAGAAAATGACCAGGGACCATGGGTATACCAAGTGACAAACACATTGTCGATAGAGAAAATTTCATAAGGGAAATACCTTCCGAATCCAAGGATATCCTCTGCATCAGTCATGGTAGCTTATGAAATACTGAAGAATGGCTTTATACCCGGCAAAGGTCTGGGCTTATCTTTGCAAGGAATTGTACAACCAGTATCTCTCCCCGAGAACTGGGGAACATTCGGTTTAGGGTTCACACCTACCACCAATGACGTGATAAGGGCCAGGAAGTTGAAACACCAAGCATGGGTTCTTCCAAAACCAGTACCACAGCTGTCGAAGTCTTTTGTCAAGACCGGTGCTAAAAATCGCCCGATAACAACAATTCCTAAATCCCGGGTCAATCCTGAGGAGGAATTAATTGAAAGGTTCGAGAAATTGTTTAGTGATGTGAATATGCTGGAAGGCGGAGAAGGGTGTAGCAACGCAGAAGTTCAATTCGTTGGACCAGAAACAAAGCTCAATAATTGGAAAGCCACTCCTCTCCCAATTTGAAAGGAGTCTTGGTAGTTTATTTTGATTTTCTTTCAGTTTGTTTGGGATATTTCAAGGTTGTAATCCCAAAGTTTATCTTACAGTTGGTTTGAAGTGTGCAAAACCTTGTTATCTTTCATTATCCAATAAAAAGCAGTTTCCTTTTTATTATCATTCCTAATAGCTTTCTTTTCTTTTTCTTCTTTTCTATACAGTTCTTTTTACGCTGGCTCTAGTGATATGGCATGCATGAGGAATCTTCAGCCCAGTCTTAAAAATCAATCTGGTTCTGAAGTAATAATTCAAGAAATATATTGTGATTACGAATCAGAATATGATGAAGATGAGGGTTTTGAAGAGATTAGTAAAGAGTTAATTCACTTTGAGGAAAAAATCAAACCTAACTTGAGTGATACCGAGGACATCAATATAGGGGACACGAGTAATATCCGAGAAACTAAAATAAGTGTCCATCTCGAACCAAAGATCCGAGAAGAGTTAATTAAAGCACTCATAGAATTCAAAGATGTTTTTGCATGGTCATATGACGACATGCCGGGCTTGAGCACTGATTTAGTGGTCCACAAATTGCCCACCGATCCAACGGTGCCTCCTGTCAAGCAGAGGCTGAGAAAATTCAAGCCTGATATGAGTATGAGAATTAAGGAAGAAATCACCAAACAATTAGAAGCAAATGTCATTCGAGTCACTCGATATCCTATTTGGTTAGCTAATGTCGTTCCTGTGCCAAAGAAAGACGGCAAAATTAGAGTATGCGTCGACTATCGCAATCTCAACAAAGCAAGTCCAAAGGATAATTTCCCATTACCCAATATCCATATTTTGATCGACAATTGTGCCAAGCATGATATAGGATCTTTCGTGGATTGTTATGCCGGATATCATCAAATTCTAATGGATGAAGAAGATGCAGAAAAGACGGCATTCATCACACCATGGGGAACTTATTGCTACCGGGTAATGCCATTCGGTTTAAAGAACGCCGGAGCAACCTATATGAGAGCAATGACCACAGTGTTTCATGATATGATACACAAGGAGATTGAGGTATACGTGGACGATGTGATCATAAAATCAAAACATCAGGCCAACCACGTTGGGGATTTGAGGAAGTTCTTCTTAAGACTTCGCAGGTACAACCTCAAGCTTAACCCTGCCAAGTGTGCATTTGGAGTTCCATCTGGAAAGTTATTGGGATTCATAGTCAGTCGACGAGGCATCGAGCTAGACCCATCAAAGATCAAAGCCATCCAAGAACTACCACCCCCAAGAAACAAAACTGAAGTAATGAGTTTGTTGGGAAGGTTAAATTATATCAGCAGGTTTATTGCTCAGCTCACAACAACTTGTGAGCCAATTTTCAAATTGTTGAAAAAGGATGCTGCGGTCAAATGGACTGATGAATGTCAAGAAGCGTTCGATAAGATAAAAGGGTACTTGTCGAAACCACCCGTGTTGGTCCCGCCAGAGCCAGGAAGACCTTTGATTCTTTACTTAACGGTCTTGGAGAATTCATTTGGTTGTGTATTGGGGCAACATGACCTCACGGGCAGAAAAGAACAGGCCATCTACTACCTTAGCAAGAAGTTCACAGCTTATGAGGTTAAGTATACTCATCTGGAAAAGACATGTTGCGCCCTAACATGGGTAGCTCAAAAATTGAAACACTATTTGTCATCCTACACCACTTACCTCATTTCTCGGTTGGATCCATTGAAATACATTTTTCAAAAGCCTATGCCAACAGGAAGACTTGCAAAGTGGCAGATATTGCTCACAGAATTCGACATCATCTATGTGACTCGAACTGCAATGAAGGCTCAAGCACTGGCCGATCATTTAGCCGAAAACCCAGTCGATGAGGAATATGAGCCGTTGAAGACTTATTTTCCTGATGAGGAAACAATGCATATCGACGAGGTGGAGAAAATTGAAAAACCTGGTTGGAAACTTTTCTTTGATGGAGCCGCTAACATGAAAGGAGTCGGAATAGGAGCTGTAATCATTTCTGAAACAGGGCATCACTATCCTGTTACGGCTCAACTACGATTTTATTGCACCAATAATATGGCTGAATATGAAGCTTGCATTTTGGGGTTAAGGCTAGCCGCCGATATGGGTATCCGAGAAATCTTAGTCATGGGAGATTCGGATCTTTTGGTACATCAAATTCAAGGAGAATGGGAAACCCGAGACTTGAAGCTCATCCCATACCGGCAATGTCTACATGATCTTTGTCAGCGGTTTCAATCAGTGGAATTCCAACATATTCCAAGAATCCATAATGAGGTTGCCGATGCGTTGGCTACCCTAGCATCAATGTTGCGCCATCCGGACAAAGCTTATGTAGACCCAATACATATTCAAGTCCACAATCAGCACGCTTATTGCAATATGATTGAGGAAGAATTTGATGGAAAACCATGGTTCCACGACATCAAGGAATATATCAGGATGGGTATATATCCTGCACAAGCCACAGGAGATCAAAAGAGGACCATTAGGCGATTAGCAAATGGATTCTTCTTGAGCGGAGGAGTTTTGTATAAAAGAACACCAGATCTCGGATTATTAAGATGCATAGATGCCAGACAAGCTACAACTGTCGTGTTTGAAGTACATTTAGGAGTGTGCGGACCCCACATGAGTGGATATGTGTTGGCAAAGAAAATCCTCCGAGCTGGTTACTATTGGCTTACCATGGAGAGAGATTGTATCAGTTTTGTACGCAAGTGTCATCAATGCCAAATACACGGAGATTTGATTCATTCTCCACCATCCGAGTTGCACACAATGTCGGCACCATGGCCTTTCGTTGCTTGGGGCATGGATGTGATTGGACCAATTGAGCCGGCAGCATCCAATGGACACAGATTCATTCTGGTAGCTATTGATTATTTTACCAAATGGGTTGAGGCCAAGACATTCAAATCAGTGACCAAGAAAGCTGTGGTCGATTTTGTCCACTCAAATATCATATGTCGATTCGGAATCCCGAAGGTGATCATCACAGATAATGGTGCTAATCTTAACAGCAACTTAATGAGAGAAGTATGTCAACAGTTTAAGATTACACATCGTAACTCTACCCCATATCGGCCCAAGGCGAATGGAGCAGTAGAAGCAGCCAACAAAAACATAAAGAAGATACTTCGGAAAATGGTAGAAGGTTCGAAACAATGGCATGAAAAATTACCATTTGCATTATTGGGATATCGCACTACCATTCGCACTTCAGTAGGAGCAACTCCTTATTTGTTGGTATACGGCACTGAAGCAGTAATTCCTGCAGAAATTGAGATTCCTTCCCTTCGGATCATCGCCGAAGCAAAGATTGATGATGATGAATGGGTCAAAACCGGTCTAGAACAGTTAAACTTGATTGACGAAAAACGATTGACCGCAGTTTGCCATGGTCAATTATATCAAAGAAGAATAGAAAGAGCATACAACAAAAAGGTACGTCCCCAGAAGTTTGAAGTAGGTCAGCATGTGCTGAAACGTATTCTTCCACATCAGGTTGAAGCAAAAGCCAAATTTGCCCCGAATTGGCAAGGACCATTCATTGTGACCAGAGTATTATCGAATGGTGCACTATGTTTAACAAATATTGAAGGCAAATGCATAGATATGGCGATCAATTCTGACGCGGTAAAGAGATATTATGCATAACTTTTTGAATGTTTGTATTTAGCACTATTTCGAAGATTGAAATGACAAAGGCAATTTATTCTGCTATCCAAACACTATACCATTTGCTTCCCCTTTGAGCCATACTTGTTTCTTTCCTACCCTCTCTTGGAATCAATAAAATAAAAAAAATAATAAAAAAAGAGATCAAAATCTTCACTATTATGTAGTGAACTACGTTTGACCTGATTCCTCAAAGAAGGATACGTAGGCGCCTCACGGCTCGGTCATAGGGTGCACCACATGCACAATGTGCACGGAAAAGAAACATTAAGAGACCCCAATCAAGAAACTGGGGCAGGAATTGTGTCGGAAATAAGAAAAGATTCCAAGAGTTGTAATCTTAAACCCATACCAAAGCTATTTAGCTTTTAATACCTCTTTCATTTCTAACCCTATACCAAAAAGACCTTTCGATCAATCTTAGAAAATGTTGAGGCAAGCAAATAAAGTGGTTCATAACACTCTGGTACAAACAAGGAAAGAAAGTAAAAATGAGAGAGTCTTATAGGTGAAAACCCACACGGGCACCATAAGGCGACGGAAGTTGAGAGAAAAGTAAAATGAGAGAGTCTTATAGGTGAAAACCCACACGGGCACCATAAGGCAACGGAAGTTGAGAGAAAAGTAAAATGAGAGAGTCTTATAGGTGAAAACCCACACAGGCACCATAAGGCGAAAAGGAAGTGAAGAAGTGAAAAAATGAGGAAAATTTATTGGTGAAAACTCCTTGAGACAATTGAAAGGAGATTGATTAAAAGACTGAGTTGATTAATCCAAAATACATACCCTGATCATTGGTGCCAGTAATTCCAATAAGATAAGTCCTTTATTCCTTTTCCAACAGTCATCCAAAAATTGGATTTTTCTTTTCATTCTATAATTGTCGAAATCAGCGTATTTCGTTACTAATAATCTTACTTTCTCCGAGCTCTGAGATAAGTTTTATTCCAAACAAATAAGAAGAAGTGTCAAGGTATACTACCAAGATTCAAGGTTACAAAATACAGCCACGAAAGGTAGGAGATAAAATATGGGTGTAAGAAAGGTAAAATCAAAAATGGATCAGCAAAATCAGAAAGGGCATATGATTACAGTTAAAAAGTTTTGAAGGAAAACATACAGAGGGGAATCCTATAGTCAAGGATCAATTACAAAGACAAAACAGTCTTTTCAACTATTCCAAGGCAATAAAGAGAGACGAAGAGAAGCATCACCATCGGCAAGAATACCACATCAAACCACCCTGCTTTAAACTAACGAAATTTTTCTTTGATTTAAAACAGGGGCAAATACAATATTTGTGTCAGGAAATACCTGGTAAGAAGAAATCAGGCGTCCACCTAGAGAATGAGGATGAGAAAAGAAGAGGTCAGGCGTCCACCTGGAGAATGAGGATGAAGAAAATTGAAGAAGTCAGGCGTCCACCTGGAGAATGAGGATGAGAATTAAAGAAGTCAGGCGTCCACCTGGAGAATGAGGATGAGAAAATAAGAAGTCAGGCGTCCACCTGGAGAATGAGGATAAAGAATTAAAGAAAAGGTCAGGCGTCCACCTGGAGAATGAGGATGAAGAAAATTGAAGAAGTCAGGCGTCCACCTGGAGAATGAGGATGAGAATTAAAGAAGTCAGGCGTCCACCTGGAGAATGAGGATGAGAAAAGAAGAAGTCAGGCGTCCACCTGGAGAATGAGGATGAGAAAAAGAGGAAGTCAGGCGTCCACCTGGAGAATGAGGATGAGAAAAGAAGAAGTCAGGCGGCCACCTGGAGAATGAGGATAAAGAATTAAAGAAATCAGGCGTCCACCTGGAGAATGAGGATGAGAAATTAAAGAAGTCAGGCGTCCACCTGGAGAATGAGGATGAAGAATTAAAGAAGTCAGGCGTCCACCTGGAGAATGAGGATGAAGAATTGAAGAAGTCAGGCATCCACCTGGAGAATGAGGATGAGAAAAAGAAGTCAGGCGTCCACCTAGAGAATGAGGATAAAGAATTAAAGAAGAGGTCAGGCGTCCACCTGGAGAATGAGGATGAAGAAAATTGAAGAAGTCAGGCGTCCACCTGGAGAATGAGGATGAGAATTAAAGAGGTCAGGCGTCCACCTGGAGAATGAGGATGAAGAAAATTGAAGAAGTCAGGCGTCCACCTGGAGAATGAGGATGAGAATTAAAGAAGTCAGGCGTCCACCTGGAGAATGAGGATGAAAAATCGAAGAAGAAATCAGGCACCCACCTGGAGAACAAGGGAAAACAGTTGAAATATCAGAAGTCAGGCGTCCACCTGGAGAACAAGGAAAAGCACCAAAACTGGGGCAGAAGATTTTCTGCCATGGTCGAAAATTTTCTCGGAAGAACGAGGAAATCAATTCAAGACGATACATTTCAAGATCAAGTCAGAGGACAATAAAACAGAGGGTTACAATAGGAATCCCCAGCAGGAAACAATAAAATTCCCCGGCACCAGGAAACGGAAGGTTGCAACAAGAGGTCACAGCACAAACTCAAGTGCATGTGTCAAAAAGAAGAAAATCACCGGAAAAAATGCAAGCAAACAAGAAAGCAAGGCAACAAGAAAAATTGCAGTATAGCTTAGCTTCTTGTTTTCTTTTAAGCACGGTGTAACAAGGAGATCAGTAAGCAGTAGTAATAGCATGCAACAACAGTAACATTGCAGTCCAACGGTAGTCCCAGCTACCAAAATTTCCCGAACTACATTGACCTGATTCCTGTTTAGCCCAGGATATGTAGGAAACCTTTGAAGCAAAGGTTCGGTCAAATCTTTTTCAAAAAATGCTTCAACGGAGTACTCGGATGGGCAAAAATCGCTCGCTTTATCTTTGCACGAAAACCCTTCGTGTCTTCGGGCAAAGAGGGGCAGCTGTAAGCACGTGATTTTTGCCCTATATGAGAATTACTCCCAAAAAATTTAAAAATAAAGTAATTTTTCTTGGTGTGCAATTTTGTGATGTTTTGTGATATTTTGAATAGTTATTTGTATTTATCTGTGCATGTTTATTTGCTAAATAAAAAATACAAAAATATGTCGCATTTTGCATATAGGATTTAATTCTACAATTGTTAGTAATTAAATTTGTTTTACAAAAAAATTAAAAATTACAAAAATAGGCATCGTTTGCATTTTTAGCATTTAATGTCCAAATATACAATTTTATGCTTAATTAATACTTAATTGTGCGTTAATTGTTATTGGGAGTTAATTTGCGCTTTTATAACTTAATTTAGTTCTTAATAATAGTTTAAGTATTTTTATAATTTAGTTTTAGAAAAATAAAAGAAGAAAAGAGAGCGAAAATATAAAGAAAGTCGGAATTAGGCCTCTTCTTCAATTTCAAGCCATAGGCCCAAAAAATGGCCCAATCTTCCCTACGACCCAGTCCATTTCGAACTGGGTCGACCCAGTCCATAACCCAACTCCCCCTCTTCATTTTCATTTTTTTTCATTTTTACAAAACAAAAAGAAAAAACCAAAAACCCTAAAAAACCTAAGAAACACCTCCGCCCCCCTCCCTTTGCTTCATCTTCTCCAACATCCAAAACCTCAAGCAGCCATGGCTGTTCCTCCCCCCACACAGCCGGCCAAGCTTCCAAGTAAACCCAACTCCACGTTCGTCACGTCGACCTCCCCGTTGCATCGCCGGAAAACCCTCAATCAAAGAAGAAAAAATATCAAACCCACCGCTGCCCGCTTCATCCCCGTCGTCACTGAGCTTCGCCATCAACATCCATGGCTGACCAGCACCAGCATCACGTCCAAACCCCCACCAAACACCACTGTTACACCCAGTCGCTTGGCCCGTCGACCCTACTGTTCCGTCGCCTCCTTCCACTGTTACACCCAGTCGCTTCCATGGCCAAGCTCATCGTCGACCAGCTGCTCAGGTTGCTGCGTCCTTCTCCTTCGATGTCCTTAAGCCGAACAAGTCGACGCCACTGTGTCACGCTGCTGCCCATGTCCAGCTGCGACGAGCGTCCATGGCTACTCCAAGCTCGCGCTACTGCTTTTGTCTCTCGCTGCTGCCCTTGTTTCTGAAACACCATGGATTCCATGGATGCGGCTCGTCGCTGCTTACTCCGTCGCTAGCCAAACACACGAACAACTACTTCAGTCTCCGAACTACTGCTGCTCGCGTTTCTGGTTTGAATTCGCTGGCCATGGCAGCATCGTCATTAACTGCTTCTTCTCCTTCGTCATCCCATTTGCTACTGCTTCATCGTCCAGATTTTGCTACTGTCCCGTTTCTTCAGTTACTTCTTAATTGCGTTCGTCATCGTTGGTTCGAGCTTTGGTCGAGGCTCGTCAAATTCGTTGTTGGTTCAGTCGTTTGTTCGTCGTTCATCTCCGGTTAGTAGATTTTTGAATTTTATTTTGTCCGTATTTCGTTTTGATATTTTCGAATCTAAAATCGGCAAAGGTTTGTTTTGTTTATCGTTTGAATTAATTTTTAGTTCATGTTCATGTGTTGTTTGTTAAATTAATTTTTCAGATTCCAAATGAAAGATTAATTAGTTATCTTTCATGTTTATTTCATGTTTGTATTGTTGTTTAAGTGAATATTTGTTAGTTTGATGTTTGTTAGATTCAAATTGAAATTTAATCAACTATTTCTTCAATTTATTTCATGTGTTTACGTATTGTTAGAAATTGTTAATATTGTTAAGTTCAAGTTTAAGTTCATAATTGTTTCTTCGTCGATCTTGTTATTTGTTTAAAGAATTTAGTTGTATTAAAGGAATATATTATTTTAATCGTTTAATCCGTCATGTTTGTTGTCTTAAAATAGATTCATTCATGTTCATACTTTGTTTGGATGATCTTGAATCCGAATTTTGTATAGTTTGATTTCTTGTTTACCATTTATGATTATTGCTTGAATTGTTCTCATAATCTTGTTTAAAGTTTAATATAAGAATTGTTTGTTGTAATGTTGTTAGAGTTGATTTTAAGTTCAATATGATTGAATTTAGAAATCTTCATACTTTGTTTGTTGTTGTTGTTGAATCCGAAAATAGGATTGTTTGTTGCTAAAATATTGTTCAATCAAATTTTAGTTGTTCTTTGTTGTTCAATTCGTGTTCATGTGATTTGTTGTTGAAATGTTGTTAAAATCGTGTTCATATGATATTGTTGTTATGATGTTCATCCATGTTCATATTGTTGTTTGAACATTGTTAGAAATTGATCATATTGTCTATATTTTGGTTAAGTTTGATTAATTGATGTGTTATAGCTGATGGGTAGTTTGGTAAATTTGTAATACGTTCAGGGGTAGTTTGGTAATTTCAGTAAGGTCGGAAGGGGTAGTTTAGGAATTGTACATTTTGAAATTGTTTATTTGAAGCATGGGGGACAAAATGAAATGGGGTGGGTTGTGATATGATTATTTAATATAAAGGGGGGACAAGATTTAAATTAAAGGGGAATCTTGCATTATTTTAAATAAAGCACGGGGAACAAAATATAATGGGGTGGTGTGATATGTTTATTTAATGTAATGGGGATGAGTGGAAGGATAATGGGTTGGGTAAAGAAAAAGTATTGATTTAATTGATTAAAAGATTTATGGGATGTGATTATATATATGTGAAGTCTTGAACACAAGAGGGAGAAGAACAAGAAATACAGAGAGAGAAATAGGGAGAGAGATACGGAAAAAAATACACACACAGATAGAGAGAAAAATTCCGAAAAATATTTAAGCTTTCAAAATAAAAAATAAAACTAAAAAAATCTACTGCTTTCTTTCTTTGTTTGAAATTAGTATTAATGGTTGTTGTTTCATTTAAAGCTTAAAGCTTTTGTTTTTGGGATTACTACTCCACCGGTCTGTTACTGGGTTGTTACTGTTGCTGGGCAGTTGTTGCTATTGTACTGTTATTATTGCTGCTGATTCTCATCATCATTTTCTTTTGCTTCCAATATCAGGTACATATCTGAAAATTCATGTCATGAAAAGCTTCAACATGGCAAGTAAATGAAGTTTGATTATAAGGATGTTTTCTACTTATTTAAATTTTATTAGTTTAAGTTTCAGTTTTGTTTTAATTGGTTAATATAGTATTAAATCAATTGGTAGAGTAGTTCTCTTTCTTAATAATAAATGGCTTAGTTATTTTAGGAACGCGATCAACTCATTTCTTTTAATATATGAAATAATGTCAATGATTTTTTACAAAATATAGAGTTAGTGTTTGCAAATATTCGCATAGGCAGAATATAAGAATTGGTTTATTTATCTCAAACCCAATCTTCGTAAGCAAAATTAACCAAACAATTATAACCTCGGACTAAAAACAAGTGGTGTAAAAGAAGGATGAGATTTATAGATTGTAACTTTTTTTAAGTCAAAAAAATGTGTAAATAGCGTTTGCTCCAAATATAACAATGAAAATTCTTCAAAAAATATTACTTCATTTATTAAATCAATTGTTTTCCTAAGTTTTATACGCAATTCACTTTTTGGGTAGATAAATATTGTATTTACCATAAAAATGGTAGTATTAATCACACGTTGTTTATTTTTATTTTATTTTTATTTTACTCTTTAAACTCATGGTTTTTGAGGAATATAATTCACACGTAAAAAATATAATTTGCGGTCAACACTTAATGAATTGTGAATTCTTTTCAAGGAATTTAGAGGCATCTCAAATAGTGATTTCTCATGACTCTTACATTTAAAATAGATGGATGCAATAAACATTTGTAGAGAATTTATATTACTGTCAAGAATATTTGCATAATTAAGGATGCGTTCGCATGACTTGATTATACTTCTAAAGGCGATTCGAATTATGCGTTCGCGCAACTTCGAGCAAATTTTTAATAAAAAAGGGGTTCCTCGGAGATCATCAATAATAATTTCATGTAACTCGAGATGTGCGGTTCAATATTTAATTATACAAGAGCGACGAACGTTCTTAATTTTATTTTTAGCACAATTTCGAACTTAAGTCTTTTTTTTTATATATATAATAAAAAATTTCGAAAAAGAATAATAATTATTATATTATCATTGTGTATACGTACGCGTGACACGATTTTCACGTTAAAAAATATTAATATATAAAACGAATACACGTACGCGTGATTCAATTCGAAGAAGGGTCTTTAATTATAAACAATCTAAATAGAAGCGGTAATAATAAAATCATGCAATAAAAATGTATTTAACAAATCAAAATAATCAAGCCAAATATAACAGTTGAGCGACCGTGCTAGAACCACGGAACTCGGGAATGCCTAACACCTTCTCTCGGGTTAACAGAATTCCTTATCCGGATTTCTGGTTCGCAGAATAATAAACAGAGTCATATTCTCCTCGATTCAGGGATTAAAATTGGTGACTTGGGACGCCTTAAAATTCCCAGGTGGCGACTCTGAAACAAACAAACAAATCCCGTTTCGACTGTCCTTTAATTGGAGAAAACTCCCCACGCGCCCCGCGGGCGTGGCAAAAAGGAGGTGTGACAGCTCTGGGAATTTACAAACGTATTTGCGAAAATTTAAACATGATGCAAATTCCCTCTGGACCATTAGGGTTGTCTTTGGACGATTAAAGATGTCGTCCTTAGACCATGATGTCCTGGGCCATGAGTTGTTTAATGGGGGATTCGCAGGCCATGAAATGGTGTCCTTGGGCCAAGAAAATGGTGCCTCTGATCTATGACGCCTTTGAATAATGATGTGCAAATTTGAGAGATCCTCAGGCCATGACATGGTGTCTTCCGGCTATGAGGATGATGCCTTTAGACTATGACGCCTTCGGATAGATTGGCGATATTTTAGTCCATCATATGCAATAGTCATGATGTTATCAAGACAATGATTAGTCTTGTGAAATGGAGAGCAGAGCTTAGCACGATTGGAAAACAAATAGATAGTAAAGTAGAGCAATATCTGTGCAAAAAGGGACAATGCTTATTCCTGTGCAAATGTGGAGGCAAGGATTAGCCTCATTCAGGTATGGAGGCAAGGATTAGCATCATACAAATATAGAGGCAAGGATTAGCTTCATGAAAATATGGGGAGGTCATGATTAGCCTCATGGAGTCAAGGATTAGACTCATGCAAATAGGGAGGCAGGGATTAGCCTCATGCAAGTATGGAGGCAAGGATTAGCCTCATGTAGGTATGGAGGCAAGGATTAGCCTCATGCAAGTGGGGAGGCGGGGATTAGCCTCATGCAAATGTGGAGTCAGGGATTAGACTTATGCAGATAGGGAGGCAAGGATTAGCCTCATGGAAACAAGGAGGCAAGGATTAACCTCATGCAAATATAGGGAGGCCAGGATTAGCCTTATGGAGTCAAAGATTAGACTCATACAAATAGGGAGGCAGGGATTAGCCTCATGCAAGTATGGAGGCAAGGATTAGCCTCATGCAGGTATGGAGGCAAGGATTAGCCTCATGCAAGTGTGGGAGCGCAAGGATTAGCCTCATGCAAGTAGGGAGGCAGGGATTAGCCTCATGCAAGTAGGGAGGCAAGGATTAGCCTCATGCAAGTATGGAGGCAAGGATTAGCCTCATGCAAATATGGAGTCAAGGATTAGACTCATGCAAGTAGGGAGGCAGGGATTAGCCTTATAGAGTCAAGGATTAGATTCATGCAAATATAGAGGCAAGGATTAGCCTCATGCAAATATGGAGTCAAGGATTAGACTCATGGAGTCAAGATTTATACTCATGCAAATATGAGGACAGGGATTAGTCCCATGCAAAGAGCAATAGTAGATAAGAGTAGTGTATTTCTTAGCTGGAGATGTATTCGACGTCTAATGGTCTCATAGATGGTGAACTTTCTTTGTGTATACATGTTACGTCAGACGTGCCTGCGTTCAAAGAAAAACTGTAAGTTTTGTGAGGGGAGGTTGGTTCTTGCTTCGGCTGCCGGCCTTGCTCTGCTCCATTCCGAAAGCCTTTTGAATTCCCCCTGGGTGACACTTGACTATTTATAGAAATAGAGTTTTCGAAAATATGCAGTTATTGATAAAAAATAGAGTTGTTTTGGAAATGTATTGATATATCAAGTAATTTTTGATGAACTAGTGACTGTGACACATCTCAAAGACGTTACAGCTCTCTGATGGAATTTTGAGGGTCCTCCTCAAAATTCTGCCCCAGTTTGGTAGATGATCTTTGACTGTTTGTGGATGATGGACCCTGCTTAACCTTCTCCAAAATTTTGAGAATCCCTCTCAAAATTCTGCCCCAGTTCTTAAATGATTACTGACTTCTTGGCATGCGATGGCGCTGGCTAGACTTGCTCCAGAATTTTGAGGACCCTCCTCAAATTTCTGCCCCAGTTTCTAATTTTGGGGGAAATGAAAATTTTATTATGATATGACCGAACCCATAAGGCTGCCTACGTATCCCCTCTTAAATGGGAATTAGGTCAAGCATAGTTCAATTACATTAGAAGAGAAAATGTAAAGTATTTAAGCATAGTATCTCTTGACAGCATCTGAATTGATCGGTTTTGGCCAGACTTCCCCGTCCATTTCTACAAGTATGAGTGCTCCTCGTGTTAGTACTCTGTGAACTATGTACGGACCTTGTCAGTTGGGAGAGAATTTCCCTTTGGCTTCATCTTGATGTGGGTAGATTTTCTTCAATACCAGCTGCGATGGTGCGAACTGTCTTAGTTTGACCCTTTTGTTGAAGGCTCTGGACATTCTGTTCTGATAAAGTTGACCGTGACACACTGCGTTCATTCTCTTTCCATCGATAAGGGCCAATTATTCATAGCGGCTCCTTATCCACTCTGCATCGCTAAGTTCAGCTTCCTGTATGATTCTTAAAGAAGGAATCCCCACCTCGGTTGGGATGACAGCCTCGGTACCATAAACCAACATGTAGGGCATTGCTCTGTTTGATGTGCAAACCGTGGTACGGTACCCCCCAACAGAGCAAAGGGTAACTTCTTATGCCATTGTTTGTGGTTCTCCACCATTTTCCTTAGTATCTTCTTAATGTTCTTGCTGGCAGCTTCTACGGCTCCATGCATCTGAGGTCTGTAGGCTGTGGAATTCTTGTGCTTGATTTTGAAAGTTTCACATATAGCTTTCATCAGATCACTATTGAGGTTGGCGGCATTGTCAGTAATAATGGACTCGGGAACTCTGAATCGACAGACAATACGATCCTTGTCAAAATCTGCGACGACTTTCTTGGTTACACCTTTGTAAGATGCAATTTCTACCCATTGTGTGAAGTAATCAATGGCTACCAAAATAAACCTGTGTCCGTTTGAAGTAATGGGCTCAATCGTACCAATAACATCCATTCCCTAGGTGGCGAATGGCCAAGGTGAGCCTGTTGCATTGAGCTCATTTGGCAGCACTTTTATCATGTCGGCATGCACTTGACATTGAAAGCATTTGCGGACATAATTAATGCAACCCGTCTCCATGGTCATCCAAAAGTGACCTACCCTGAGTATCTTCTTATCCATAATAAAACCATTCATGTGCGGACCACAGGTCCCAGCATGCACGTCCTCAAGTAGCTTAGAGGCTTCCTTCGAGTCGACACACCTTAGTAGCCCCAAATTAGGAGTTCTTCTGTACAAGTTTCCTCTGCTGTGGAAGAAGTGATTTGACAATCTCCGAAGTGTGCGTTTCTAAGTGTGAATTGCATGCTCTGGGTATTCTCCTTTTGATAAGTATTATTTGATGTCATGGAACCAAGGCTTTCCATCGACTTCTTCCTCGGCATGAGCACAGTAAGCTGGCTAATTATAGATCCTCACTGGAATGGGATCAATGTAGTTCTTATCTAGATGTTGTATCATTGACGACAAAGTGTCTAATGCTTCGGCAAACTCATTCTGAATTCTGGGCACATGTCGGAATTCTATCTTTGTGAACTTCTTTCTCAATTCCTGCATATGGTGTAGATATGGCAATATTTTGGAATTCTTGGTGGCCCACTCTCCTTGTACCTGATGCACAAGCAAATCTGAATCACCGATCACCAACAACCCCTGAATGTTCATGTCGACTGTCATGTTGAGCCCTAGTATGCAAACTTCATATTCTGCCATGTTATTGGTGCAGGGAAATCTGAGCTTAGCAGATTCTTGATAATGCTGACCTATTTCTGATACCAAAACTGTTCCAATGCCCACTCCATTGAAATTTGCGGCTCCGTCAAAGAACATCCTCCAACCGTCATATGCTTCGGTAATGTCTTCTCCTACAAATGATACTTCTTCATCAGGAAAATATGTTTTCAAGGGTTCGTATTCTCCTCCCACCGGAATTTCAGCAAGGTGATCTGCCAATGCTTGTCCCTTGACCGCCTTCTGAGTTACATAGACGATATCGAACTCACTTAGCAGTATCTGTCATTTGGCCAACTTTCCAGTCGGCATGAGTTTCTGAAATATGTACTTTAAAGGACCCATCTTGGATATGAGGTATGTAGTGTAGGCACAGAAGTAATGTCTCAACTTCTAGGCCGTCCATGTCAAAGCACAGCAAGTGCATTCGAGTAGAGAATACTGTGCTTCATAAGGCGTAAACTTCTTACTCAAGTAATATATGGCTTGCTCCTTTCTTCCTATCTCATCATGTTGTCCTAGAACACGTCCGAAAGCTCCATCCAATACAGACAGATAGAGTAGCAAAGTTTGTCTTGGTTCTGGCGGGACCAGAACTGGTGGTGTGGATAGGTACTCCTTGATCTTATTGAAAGCTTTCTGACAATCCTCTGTCCAGCTTGTTTCAGCGTCTTTCCTCAGCATTTTGAAGATGGGTTCACATATGACTGTGGACTGTGCTATGAATCGACTAATATAGTTGAGATGCCCTAGGAAGCTCATTACGTCCTTTTTGCTCTTAGGTGGTGGTAACTCCTGAATAGCTTTGACTTTAGTCGGATCCAGTTCAATCCCTCGATGACTGACGGTGAATAACAGTAACTTTCCTGCAAGAACCTCGAATGCACACTTTGCGGGGTTCAATTTCAAATTGTACCTCCTTAGCCTGTCGAAGAACTTTCTCAAGTCCGCTATGTGATCTGCGGCCCTCTTGGATTTGATAATGGCATCATCCACATACACCTCTATTTCTTTGTGTATCATATCATGGAAGATGGTTGTCATGACTCTCATGTAAGTGGCCCCAGCATTCTTCAAACCGAATGGCATCATCTTGTAACAATATACACCCCATGGTGTAATAAAAGTTGTCTTCTCTGCATCTTCTTCATCCATCCAAATCTGGTGATAACCCGCGAAGTAATCTACAAAGGATTGGA
The DNA here is from genome assembly GCF_000715075.1 of Nicotiana tabacum. Lineage (NCBI taxonomy): Eukaryota > Viridiplantae > Streptophyta > Magnoliopsida > Solanales > Solanaceae > Nicotiana > Nicotiana tabacum. The sequence continues at coordinate 205,975,183 of NC_134080.1, forward strand.
GTTCATGCTTGGCGCAGTTATCGATCAAGATATGTATATTTGGCAGTGAAAAATCGTCCTTGGGACTTACTCTGTTTAAATCCCGATAATCAACACATATCCTAACCTTCCCGTCTTTCTTTGGAACTGGCACAATGTTAGCCAACCAGGTTAGATACTCAACCACCCTGAGAACTTTGGCTTTGATCTGCCTGGTAACTTCCTCCTTAATTTTCAAACTCATGTCTGGTTTGAATTTTCTGAGTTTCTGCTTGACTGGCGGACACATGGGATTAGTAGGCAACTTGTAAGCCACTATAGATGTGCTCAAACCGGTCATATCGTCATACGACCATGTGAAAATGTCCTCATATTCTTCTAGAAAATGGATGTATTCTTCCTTCTCTGTTGGTGACAAATGAATGTTGATGCGAGTCTCCTTGATGATCTCAGCGTCTCCCAAATGTACTACTTCGGTTCGTCCAGATTGGACTTAAGCTTGTTCTCAAAATTCTTAACCTCCCTGACAATTTCTTCGGGTATCTCATCTTCCTCCTCTGAGTCACTATTCTCATGTTGTGTTGCCTCATTACATGTCATGGTCACTAGTTTATCAGGAAAAGTAATAATAGCGTTGTGGAAAGAGAAAGTGTAAAGATAGTAGTGAATAATAAAGAGCAAATGCATTTGATTAAAACTTGAGAAATTGTTCAAACAAAATAGGACTCGATGAATCGAGCATTTATTTTGAAACAAGTAAGATTAAAACGAAACTACACGAAATTTTAAATGCTTAAAACGGTTATAGAAGTAAATCCTGCCAAGCTACCCAGGGACTCTGCGGGCTCGGGATGGTGTGGTAGTCCAGTTTCTAAGAAAAACTCCCTTTGCCACAATCTGAATAGTGAGGCCTCCTTCCTCATACTCCTCAATTATGGCACAACAATTCATGTCCTCGTCTTCCAAAAACAGATCCTTCAGCCTAGCTCGTGCTTCTTCTTCTGCAGTTCCCCATATTGTGTCGGCCTGGTGGAAAGCTTGTTCCAAACATGACACTGGCTGCTCAAGAGGGTAATATGGTCCATGCCATGGAGGCGACCACTCCTTGTACTTTTGCCATGTATACTGGTATCCGAGCCCAAAGGTGGTACATGATTTTTCAGCCGTATTGGTTTGGTGATACCTTGGAGGTTCTTTCCTGACCCTTTGCCGGGTTCATATCCAGACCATGCTAGTATGCTTTCTATTTCGTTACTCCACCACTTATCCTTCTCGATGGCATTGACCCATTCGATGTGATGATAGGTTTCCCCTCCTAGACTTTTTCTATGTCCAATGGCGGGATGGTTTGACTAGTGTAGACGGGGTTACTTCCATCTCCGTGAATGATTACCTCCTGGCGGTTCCATTTGAACTTCACGGCTTGATGTAGTATGGAAAGCACGGCCCCAGCAGCATGGATCCATGGGCAGCTCAACAAAAGATTATATGAGGCTGGTATGTCAAGCACTTGGAATTCAATGTCGAATCAAGTTGGCCCCATCTGCAAGCAAAGGTTGATTTCCCCGATTGTGGCCCTCTAGGACCCATCAAAAGCCGTCACATTCATGCTTCCTGTCCGTATTTCATGAAAACCTTTGTCCAACCTCTTCAGAGTATCTAGTGGACAAATATTTAGGCTTGAACCTCCATCAACCAGGACCCTAGCGATGAACTTATCTTCAAAATGCACTATGATATGCAATGCTCGATTGTGATTCAAACCCTCGGGCGGTAGCTCATCTTCGTGGAAGATAATCTTATGGATATCCAACACTTGACCAACCATGTTGGCCATTTCTCCACCAGTGATGTTATTGGGTACATAAGCCTTGCTCAGTACTTTTATCAAGGAGTTCTTGTGTGCCTCTGAATTCTGCAATAGTGACAAGATAGATATCTGAGCAGGGACTTTGTTCAAATGGTCAACAACAGAGTATTCCTTTGCTTGCACTTTCCTCCACAGGTCATCTCGCCCAGTCTCAATGATAGGCTGCCTAGGAGTGACCTCCTTACTCGAACCTCCCAAGTGTTAAGGTATATAGACTCTTCTAGTTCTAGTCATTCCTTACGCGGCGTTAGATTCCTCTACCTTAGTCTTCCCTTTTTGCCGAGTCTCGGCAACATAATCCTAAGGTATTGCTTTTGAGTTGAATGGGGGTGTAGTTGATACTGTCACAGTAAAAGGTGTAACCACTTCTACTTTAAATGGAGTGGAGGTGGTTGCGGGCGGATCCACTTCCACCTCGAATGGAACTGATGCAGTTACCTCAACATCAATAGGTGTCTTCTCGAATAAGCACGATTGACCCCTCAAGGTCCCATTCCTCATTTTTTTCTATAACATGTACACCATCACCTCTGTGATTAGGGAGGGAATTGTTGCGGACATTAGGTGCGACTTCCTTTGCTTGTATGACCTTATTGTCAATAAGTGTCTGGATCTTGTCCTTCAATGTTCGGCAATCAGCAGCGATGTGCCCTTTCATACCAGAATGGTACGCAAAGGTTTTGTTCGGATTGACCCATTGGGATGAATTTTCTAATTCCACAGCGGGAATAGGAGTAATGTAACCTACGACTTTCAACCTTTCATACAGTTGGTCGATGGGCTCAGCAATGGCGGTGTATTATCTGGGTGGTTTGTGGTCGAAGTTGGGTCTCGGTCTTGGATAATTTTGGCGAGCTGGAGGTGATTGGAAGTGGGATGGTTGGGAGTTATAGGTGTGATGGACAGTGACTGGTTGGGAATATCTGGGAGATGAAGGCTGATATGTAGGTGGTGATGCTTGGTATGTAGGCGAAGGTGTTTGATATATGGGTGGAGGTGTTTGATATATGGGTTGAGGTGTCTGATATGTGGGTGGAGGTGCCTGATAAGTAAGTGGAGATTTTGGGCACTGGGCCACCATTAGTGCCCCAACATCTCTCTTCTTTGATATGCCACCTGATTGTAGTGCCTTATTCATGGCTTGTAAGGCCTCGAAGTTCGTTACCATCCCACTCTTGATTCCTTCCTCGATCCTTTCCCTGAGCTTGATGATACAGAGAATTTGTGATTTTCTATGACCATCAACCTCTCATAATATTGAGGATCTTGTGCCCTGACGAAGAATTTATTCATTTGTTCCTCCTATAAAGATGGTCTGACCTTGGCTGCTTCTAACCTCCAACGAGTAGCATACTCACGAAAAGTTTCATTAGGTTTCTTCTTAAGATTCTGAATGTAAAAGACATCCAGTGCATCCTTTGTGTTAAACCTGAATCGGTCCATGAACTCTGACGCCATGCTTACCTAATTAGCCCATTTCTTGGGATTCTGGATGATATACCAAGACAAAGCGTCCCCAGTAAGGCTCCTCATAAAGAGCTTCATCCGGATCTTTTCATCTTTTCCGACACCGACAAGCTTGTCACAGTATGTCCTTAGATGAAACTTGGGATTACCTATACCATCGAACATTTCGAACTTGGGAGGTTTGTACCCCTCTGGTAGTTCGACATCCGGATGTATGCACAAATCCTCATAATTCAAACCCTTTATTCCTCTATCGCCTTCAATACCTTGAACTCTGCTTGTCAACTTTTTGAGTTCTTCAGCCATTTTCTTAATGAGCAGGTCCTTCTCGGATGATTCTGGTTCACAGGAGATTGGTTGGGTAGAATGAGGCATCGTTTCCACATATATAGGGTTGCTCTGATGGGTGCCAGGAACTTGGATATAGTGATGGTCATTGGTAGAGTTTTGTGGATCGGGAATGAGTGGTGGTATATTTTGGGGAGTGTGGTAAGTGGTGGTCGGTGGGTACGGAATTGGTTGATGATGATGTTGTGGTGGAGTTGGTATTTGTAGTGGATTGATGTTTTGGGGTGGAGTTGCGTATTGATTTGGTGCATGAGGATTTTGTGGTTGTTGGTTTTGTGCGTTCTGAGAAGGTGTCAAGTTCCTTGTGTTTTGTTGGTAGATGTCAGGGACATTAAGGGTAAGTGACAGGTTTGCCAAGTTACGGACCTGCTCAAGTTCTCCTTGCAGTTCTAGTAATTTTTGTTCCAGTCTCAAAACCAAGTCATTCGGGGCCAGAGTACTACGGCCATCTGAAGTCTCTGCGTTCTCAACATTTTTCTTTCGGATCTCACTTAGGTCGTCCATCCTTGCTTTCCCTCTGCTTCTTGCGTTGCTTGGAGGAGGAGGAGGTAAAGGGCCTCTAGATTTGGTATGATATGCTGATGAGGCCAGTATGAGTGAACCAACCTAAGGGGATGGGAATAACAATAAGAAATAAACAAAAACAAAAAAAGGTAACAAGTCAGTGAGGATTCTAAAATGATTACAATATTTAAACACATATTGCGAAATGTAAACTCACGTCTTAATTTGGGAGCCTCGTTGTGCCCGAGGTAGGCCTAGCGACAAATAAATTTGGAGAACTTCAATGCTAATAAATGTTTCATTTCATAATATAAAAATAGACAAATCCCAAACGATACTAATATAATAATAAAATAAGTCACTACTGGCACTTGGCCTTATTATATTTTTAGGAAAAACGAGTAAATCTGATATATTTGGTCCCAGAAGGACCTTCCCCAGATTCGATCTTCCGAACTCCATCATACAGATCTACCAGCTCGCGTAGTCCCAACAGCAGGTAGGCTCTGGCCAGATGTCCTCCCTCAGCTCCTTCAGCGTTCTGGAAATTTTCAAACCTCTTTACGACTTTGCCCTCTAGCTCCACTATTCCTCGCTCCAGATATTCCAGTTTCCTATTTGAAGTGATTGCCATCTCTTTCCACTCCTCGATCAGCCTCACATTCCTCTCATGTATTTCCCGGTTCTCATTCTCAGAGTCGTGAACCCTCTTGCGTAGCCTGTTGCATTTGACTTAAGCTTCAGCTTCCTCGTCTATGATTTTGTTCCCTCGACCAGTTCTTGGTGTCACCATTCCTTTTAGATTGTCCTCCAACCATGCCGGGTAGAGAGGGTCACACCCTGCATGATACCTGTCTGGCTCAACAGTGTTTTCTCCATAATGGTTTTGTAGTGCCACATGTGCTGAGCTTGGCACTTGTAAGGGACGTCGTCATCTTGGAAGTCTGCCCTGAAATGACTCATTTTGACAACCCTTGGTACAACCTGTTTTCTACCTGCTTGCCTCATAACTCGAATAGGGACATATGGATATATCCCTCTCAACCCAATCAGCACCAAGTGTGGAGCATCCCTGTACCTGATAATAAACTCGTCTGTTGGGAACCATTTAACCATTCATTGCACCTGTTCCTCAGTCAAATTATCGAAGAACTCTACCCATTCCCTGGCGTTTTCCGGCTGAGAAAATCTGTTTGGAATGTAAGTCATTTGCTTAGGGTGATGGAAGGCAATGTGGTCGTTCCAATCCCTTCGTGGAAATTCTTGACGATAGTGACCCTTTTGGAGATGCTCCAACAACCATAACTACAACAACAAATTACAACCCTCAAAATGCTTGATCCCTCTCTAACAGCACTCCAGAGCCCTGTAGATGTCGGATATGATCATGGGGACAATGGTATATGTCTGCCCACTAATCCCTTCCATTAGACTCTTGGCGACTATGGCCAACCTAGTGTGGATTCTTACCTTTTTCATTGGGAACAATATCAGGCCTAGAAAGCACACAATGAATACAAACACTCTGCGGTGGATGTGACCCAGTGAAGTGAGGGAGATCTCATCATGGTAAGTGAGGAAAGACTTGCTATGGCCATACCTCTCGTATAGATATTCGAAAGGTATGTAGGAATCCTTCAAGCACACTAGGTCAACATTCCTTTTCAGCCCCATCCTCTTCAAAAATCCCCTGCCCGTACGGTTTCCTGGTACCAAAAGCCCGGGACTATCCCAAGTCAACCCCGCAAGTCCTCCTATTTCCTCTAGAAGTGGTGTCATCTCTATGTCACCGAAACGGAACATAGCTCTTTCACTATCCCAAAATAAGGTGGTAGCCTCGATCAATTTGTTGTTTGGCTTAATATCTAGCATGGAAGGCAAGTTACCCAGGTACTTTTTCACATGCTTCTTGTCACTTGAGGAAAGGTCCTCTTACCAATCTAGCAGCAATGGTGGGATGTTGCTAACCATACCGAATCTGGGGACCTCGTGCCTCATTTTCTGCAAACAAAAGGGTTAGACCTTACCCTCATCGGACTTGACTATTTATACATTTATGATCAACATATCAGCATTTAGTTCTCCAAATTAATGCACAGAACATGGTTGTGTCCGTTGGGATTATGGAAAACCCGATGGACTTTGGATAAGGCTATCTTAAAAGATCATTATGTGGACAACATAACTGATCCGACTAGGTTTGGCCATGATGCATGCACAATTTTAACCAGAGTAAGGTTTCTATAGGGTTTTAGACTGGTACCCTCAAGTGGGCAACTCGAGGGGGAAGGCACAGAGCCGTTGACTGCACCGCTGATCGACTGGTTTTACTGCAATAAGCCTTTTTGAATTTATGGGTAGTAAATAGGAAGAGCACAACCACTCATTAAAGCGTTGCTATAGGATTTGATACGCACGAGTGGAATATGATGTGAAACGTGATTTATGCAGCAATTAAACAACATGTAGTCAGGTATTTTCACGTAGGAAAAGTAAATACAATATTTAAATAATTTAAAGACAGTTACAGGAAAAAGAAAACAAAGAGACAAGTCAGTTTCAGGGCAATAAAGAAATCATAAATGCTTGAAAAATAGATAGTTAAATTCAAATAAGGGAGAAGCGTACGAGATAAGCATGCTTGGACTAATTTTGTAAACGACAAGTTCGTTATGGTAAGAGCCTAGAAAAAAAATCCCCAACAGAGTCGTCATGCTGTCGCCCCCACTTTTTTCCCTTTTGACGGGGAAGTCCGGGTTCTGACATTCCATGGGGTGTAATGACTCATTTCCTTTTGGGAATTAGGTATTTGAAGAGTCGCCACTTAACGGATTGTGTGTGACATTGTGCGTAGTCATCATATCCCATATCTACCCTTCCCATCCCTTTATTGGTCATGCAAAACGAGTGTTTGGTCAACAATCTCTATTGCGTGCTGCTACCCGTCAAGTCTTAATGGTCCTGGAGGGAGTTAGGACCACCACCTATAGGTAGTTCTAGACGGACCCCTAAGGTTTTATAATGTGAAAATTCTAAGGCGATAAGCAAAACACTTAGGACTTTCAGCACATAAAAAGAAGGAATTAGAGGCTCAAATTTTCCTCCTCAAATAAGCACATCAAAACACGACTCAAGCATAATTACGGTCTTTTATCAGACAGTGCCCTAAGGTAGGATATCTAGGTGAATATGCAGAAACAAACAACTTATTTTTAGATACTCAAGAGTAGTGATCCTAGCAACTGCCTATGGATTTTTAAAAGCATGTTAGGATCAGGAAAACGTTAAGCAATAGAAACAGTTTTCATAAATGCAGTTTTGAAAACGTCCTAAGGGCTTGCCTATACGCGGAGCATTGATTAGCACATTTGTATAACGAAACAAAGTAGGTTTTGAAATGGATTTTCTGTAATACTTATAGGCATGATATCTAATGAGATTGAGGCAGTTTTAAAAGACTCATTTCATTAAATATGGAATGCTTAGTTAAACCAATTCAGAAGTGACTTAAGCGTGGACTAAGTTAAATTATTCAGACTAGCTTAGATTAACAGGAAGGAATTCGAGTATGATTTCCTATAGGCATGATATCTACGTTTGATACTGATTTTAAAGACTTGCAGCCATGGAAACATACATAACACTCGTTGTAACAGAATCTGAATTAAGCCCTATAGGCATAACATCTATTAATTAATCTGATTTTATTACAATGAAAACATACATGAACATTTATCATAACAGAATCTGGATTGAGTCCTATAGGCATGGCATCTATTAGTTAATCCAATTTTAGGACATTGAAGGCATGATTATTTGGAACCTATAGGCATAGTTTCTAAAACATGACCAAAATGTAAAGCCTTATAAGCATGATTTCTACTTGGTAAGGCAATCGAATTTAAACATAAAGTCCTAGGAGCATGATTTCTACTGGAAAACAATGAGATTTAAACATAAGGACCTAGGAGCATGATTTCTACCAGTATTACCCCCACAAACATGCATCTACCCATCCCTTTCACTAAATACCCCAATTTTTGTTTACAAGTTATTACAGACCAATGAATGAATTACATAAGTAAATAAGAAAAATAAGAAGCTATTCTATAGGGAGCCTTCATTTAGGCGCAGATTTCCAAAGCCTCAAATGCCTTAATTCCATAAACAATATTAGAGTCTAGGTGCATCAAAGTTCCCTAAGGATCTCAAGGATTCCGGGCAGTGCTTACACCTAGACTTAGTAACCAAATTTGAACAAGTGCAGTGTGGAAAGACCAACCTCAGTATGCTAGAGTTCAGAGGGTTCTCAAGAGGATCCCAAGGCAGTACACATACTGGAGGGGGGAAAACTTATTTACTAAGAGTAGAGTGAAAGTGATTGACACAAGTTGAGAGGTTTTAGTAAAAAACTGTATTAAAAGAGGAAGTCTGTTTGAAAGTAATGTAGTAAAACAACATAAACTGTTTGGAAAGAGATTGAAGAAATGAATAGAAGTCCAAACACCTTAGGACAGGTCTATACACAACCAGTAGTCATAAAACCAAAGTAAATTCAGTATTCACAAATAGGGGTCAAGGGGTTTGGGATACATAGAACACTTGATTGCAAGCACATAATCAAGCAAAGGTCTAGGAATTGGTATAGACATGCTCAGAAACAGCTGACTGGGCATAGTCACAAAACCAGACACAAAGAACAAGATCACTTACAGGGGTGATATAGATATGGGGATTCATGGAGCACATGATGATAAGCACACAACAAGTAATTGGTATAGACATGCTCAGAAACAAGTAGAGGGGTAACATATTGATCTTGAGGAAGGGAGGTATATAACACGCTAATAATGTAACCATCAACTACAAGTTTCACAACAAAACCACAAATAGAAGCAAACTGGAACCAAAATAAACTGAAGCAATAAGAAAATCATATTGTTGTTGGGACTTTGAATTGAAACTAGAACATACCAGTAAAAAGGATAGTAAGCAGAGTGAAAGAACAAGAGAACACAATGGTTAGCCTTGGCTTGCAGCCGGCTAACTTAGAGCAGTAGCAAGTAGTACAAAAGAGAGAGCAGAAAGTTTGGGTGTGAGAGATAGTTTTTGAACCAAGAGTTCGTGTGTTGTGCTAATGAAAGGCTAGGGTATTTATAGTTTGAAAGCATGTAGTAAATAAGGTAAAAATCAAAGTCCATTAGTAATTAAGGAACTCAAAATCAATCAGTAAGGAAATCCAGGTGAGTACTCCTTTTAATTGAGGAGTTAACTTCAAACGGTCATAGACATATGACAAGTAAGGAAAGAAATTGTATAAGGCTGAGTAAATGAGAAAGTATTTTCTGCATAGTACAAGTACACAATAGGTAATAGAGGCTAGATTCAGCATATTTCAATCAAGGAAAGTCTTAAGAAATCAATTAATAGCATAATTGACCATAGGATAAGGTCAGAAACATTCTACAAGGTAAATGTTAGTAGGAATATCATGCGGAATTAGTGAAAAATCAATCACAAAGATTCAAGGATTCAAAAATTGAAGATAGTACTAATTTAGCACCACTCTATAAGAACATGTACATGGTAAGCAGAAATCAGAACCCTAAGAGGTCGAGTTGGACAAGAATCACACATAAAATTAGGGATTCATGTAGAGCATAGTCTGAATTAGTAAGCTAAGCATGATACAGGTAGGAGAAGTGAATAATCAGAAATATTGGCAGACAAAAAATACTGCAAAATCACACTATAGGCAGGGACAACCACAATTAGGAACCATAACAAGCAAACATAGAGCAAAAATCACAGAATCATAGAAACATACAGATTTACTAAACACGTTATCAAACAGAACCCAGAAACCCAAGATTGGAACTAAGAAATTAGGGTTTTCAACATAGGCGATTTGAAAAAAGAGTAAAATCATAGAATCAGTCAAAATATGCATGAGATAGAAGTTTCAAACATAAAGAGTCAGTTTAAACAAAGTGTAGAAGAAGTTCTGAAAACCCTAGCTTTAGAAGAAGATGAAAATGACTTGAAATCGATGATTTTTGTAAAAAGAGATTCAAGAACAGTATAAAACATCAAAGGAAAAGACTCAGATCATTTAAAAGTCATATAGATCTAAGAGATGTAAGCAAAAAATAGGGTTTCAGAAGAAACCCAAGTATAGATGAAAGAACCTGTCAAAACCTCAAGGATCATAACAAGTATAGCAGGATTTCACTTGGAATCATACTGAAATAGCCAAGAACAGACCAGATGGAAATCTCTAGATGCAAGTAGGTGTGACCTAGGGCCCTTGAAAGCCTCATAGATGATGAGCATGGCAAAGGAGGAGCCATTGAAGGCCTAGGGTTGAAGGGTGGTCACCGGAAAAGACCGAAAAAGGGAGGCGGTTGAAAGGGGTTTAGGGTTAGGTTGAGAGAACTGGGAGATGAGAGAATCTGAGGGCGGCGGTCTTTTGGAAATGAGGTAGGGTTAGGGGGTCTTAGGGATTACAAAGGGAAAGGAATCATATAGGTCGTTGATCTGGGAGATCAACGGCCAGGATTTGATTTAGGTTGGATCGGGTAGATGGGTTCCAGGTTTGGATAAGTGTATATAGGGTTAGGATTGGGTAATTTAGTTGGAAATTGAGTTGGGTTTGGGTTCAATTTAGGCTACAATTGAAAGCCAAATCTGGCTATAATTTAAATAGCCAATTTTCCCTTATTTAATTTATAATAAATAATACAGAATTTATGGAAAATAATTTTATGTACCAAAATGATTTAAATATATATTTATCATTTTAAAAATATAAGGACCAATTTTACACATATAAAATGTAATTATACATTAAATGGGCTAATATTGCAATTATATGCAATTTTAGCTTAAAAATACCAAATGCAAGTATAAAAATGTATGAAAAATATATTAACCATATTTTGGCATAAGTATAGAAATTAAATGAATAAATTATCATATTAATAATTTGGAAAATAATTATTGGGGATTTTGTGAATAAAGAGGGAGGAAATAAATTAATTTAAATCCTTAAAATTATGGAAAAATTTATAAAAGCCTCCTGCATGCTTATACATGCATGTATATGCTATTTAGAAGGAATTTATACAATTTAAAAATATATAGGAAAAATTAGGTATCAACACGCTCCAATAAAGAAGAACGAGCGACTGTGCAAGTTAACACACGGTTGGGCTCAGAAACATCTAACCTCACGAACTGATTGGCCAAAGCCTGAACATTCAAAGCAAGCGGTCTCTCTCCGACCGGAATATACGCAAGACTGCCCATACTGGCTGACTTCCTACTCAAAGCATCGGCCACCACATTGGCCTTTCCCAGATGATATAAGATGGTGATATCATAGTCCTTTAATAACTCCAACCACCTCCTCTGCCTCAAATTTAGCTCCTTTTACTTGAACAAGTACTGCAAACTCTTGTGATCCGTGAACACCTCACATGACATGCCATATAGATAATGCCTCCAAATCTTCAACGCGTGAACAATGACTGTTAACTCAAAATCAATACGAGATGTATCACAATAAACTGTATATGGCCCTGAACCTGTAGGCAAAACCAACACTGGCATCGTAGTCAAAGGTGTCTTGAGCTTCTAAAAGCTCGCCTCACACTCGTCCGACCACCTGAAATGGGCACCCTTCTAGGTCAACCTGGTCATCGAGGCTACGATAGATGAAAACCCCTCCACAAACCGACGATAATAGCCTTCCAAACCCAAGAAACTCTGAATCTCTGTAGCTGATGGGGATCTAGGCCAGTTCTTGACTGCCTCTATTTTCTTCGGATCGACCTGAATACCCTCTACTGATACAACATGACCCAGGGATGCAACTGAAATCAACCAGAACTCAAACTTCGAAAACTTGGCATACAACTGACTGTCTCTCAAAGTCTGAAGAACCACTCTCAGATATTGCTCATGCTCCTCCGGCTGCGGGAATAGATCAAAATATCATCAATAAAGACTATCACGAATGAATCCAAGTAAGACTTGAACACTCGGTTCATCAAATCCATAAAAGCTGCTGGGGCATTTGTCAACCTGAATGACATCACCAAGAACTCATAATGCTCGTACCAAGTGCGGAAAGCTGTCTTAGGAACATCGGATGCCCTAATCCTCAACTAATGGTAGCCAGATCTTAAGTCAATCTTCGAAAATACCTTAGCACCCTGAAGCTGATCAAACATATCATCAATCCTCGGCAATGGATGTTTATTCTTGATTGTAACCTTGTTCAACTGCATACACATCCTCATCGATCCGTCCTTCTTCTTGACAAACAACACCGGCGCGCCCCAAGGCGAGACACTAGGTCTAATGAAGCCTTTATCAAGCAAGTCTTGTAGCTACTCCTTCAACTCTTTCAACTCAGGCAGGGCCATACGATACGGCAGGATAGAAATGGGCTGAGTGCCCGGAGCTAAATCAATACAGAAGTCAATATCCCTGTCGGGTGGCATACCCGACAGGTCTAAAGGAAATACCTCAGGAAACTCACGAATAACAAGCACAAAATCAATAGAAGGAACCTCAGCACTAGAATCACGAACATAGGCCAAATAGGCCAAATACCCCTTCTCGACCATTCAGCGAGCCTTCATATATGAGATAACACTACGGGTATAATGACCAGAAGTCCCTCTCCACTCTAAATGAGGCAACCCCGGCAAGGCTAGGGTCACAGTCTTGGCATGATAATCCAAGATAGCGTGGTAAGGGGATAACCAGTTCATACCCAATATGACATCAAAATCAACCATATCTAGAAGTAACAAATCTACACGAGTCTCAAGATCCCCAATCACAACTATACATGAACGATGGACATGATCTACCACAATAGAATCACACACTGGTGTAGACACATAAACATGGGCACTCAAAGAATTACTAAGCATGACCAGATATGGTGCAAAATAAGATAACACATAAGAGTATGTAGATCCTGGATCAAATAAAAGTGAAGCATCTCTGCCACAAACCAGAACAGTACTTATGATAACCGCATCGGAAGCCTCAGCCTCAGGCCTGGTTGGAAGAGCATAACATCGGGGCTGGGCCCCTCTACCCTAAACTACATCTCTGGGACGGCCTGCTGCTGGTTGGCCTCCACCTCTAGTGGCCTGATTTCCGCCTCTAATACCTCTATCTCCACCTCTAGCACCTCTACCTCCACCTCTAGCTGGCTGAGCGGGCTGTGGAACACTCGGTGCCTGAACCATGGCACGGGAACCCTAATGCTGAGAGCTACTCGATGCTCGAGGGAAAAATCTAGCAATATGTCCCCATATTGTCACAAGTATAACAAGCCCTCAGCTGCTGAAACTGCTGACCCTGACGACCTAAATGACCACTCCGAAAACTCTGGAGCAGCGGTACACTGATAGCAACTAGTGGTACACTGTAGGACTACTGATCGGAATACTACATATGTGAACCATGACCACCTGAAGCACCGTGAGAAACCTGAAGTTCTGACTGTAAAAGCCTAGGAGGATGGCCTCTACCATACGAACCCCTGCCTCCAGATGAGGCACCACTGAATTTGCCTGAGTGACGAAGCCTCTTGTCAGACCCCTGACCACCCCCCTACAATAGAACCATCTCAACTCTCATATCCACATTGGCCGCCTTCTGAAAAGAAATCTCACTCCCCGTCTTCTTAGCCATCTGAAGTCAAATAGACTGAATGAGTCCCTCAATGAACCTCCTCACCCTCTCTCTCGGTAGGAAGTATGATAAGAGCATGACGGGCCAAGTCGATGAATCTGATCTCGTACCGAGTAACAGTCATAGAACCTTGCTGGAGACGCTCAAACTGCCTTTGATAGATCTTCCTCTGAGTGATAGGGAGAAACTTCTCCAGAAATAACTGAGAATACTGCTCTCAAGTTATAGCTAGTGATCCAGCTAGTCTAGCCAAACAATAATATCTCCACTAAGTCTTGGCGGATCCAGACAAGCGGAAAGTAGCAAAATCGACCCCATTGGTCTCCACTATCCACATGTTCCTGAGAACCTCATAAAAGCTATATAAAAAATCATACGGATCCTCGGAAGATGCATCGCTGAAAGTAGTAGTGAAGAGCTTGGTGAACCTGTCCAACCTCCACAATCATCAGCAGACATAGTTGCTCTATCACCGGTCTGAGCTACCATACCCGGCTGAACTTCTCCAACTGGCTGAGCTGCTGGAGTCTGAAATTGGGGACCCATCTACTCCGGAGTGCGAGTAGTAGGAGTCTGGGCTTCACCTCCAGCTTGAGAGACGGCTGGTGCTACAGGAAGTAAGCCTGCCCCGGTGACAATCTCTATAATGCCCACTAGACGGACCAGAGCATCCTGAAGTACTGGGGTAGCAATGAACCCCTCTGGGATATGAGCTAGGCCCACCGGAAGTACCTGGGCCGGAACCTCATCATCAAACTCAACCTGAGGCTCCGCCGCTGGTGCTGCTGCTCTGGGCTGAGCTCTGCCCCTACATTGGCCTCTAGCATGCCTCGGCCTCGCCCTCTGCCCCTCGTAGGAGCTGCTGCTGGGGGCTCGGGCTACTAATCAATGGATGAGAAAGCATTTGTTCTCGTCATCTGCGAAAGAACAGAGCAGAAATTTAATTAGCATTAAGAAACCAAACCGCACGACAAGAAAGAATAGATGTGAAGTTTCTCCTAACTCTGTAGCCTCTGGGGGATAAATATAGACGTCTTCGTACCGATCCCTCAGACTCTACTTAGTTTGTCTGTGAATTGTGAAACCTATGTAACCTAGAGCTCTGACACCAACTTGTCACGACCCGGATTTTCCAACCTCGAGAGTCATGATGGCGCCTACTAGTGAAAGCTAGGCAAGCCAATCTTTTGAATTATTTACCCTTTCCCCTCTTTAATCCTTTAACAATTAAGAGCCGCCAACATTATATAAACATCAGAAATTTAAAAGTGGAAGACTGAAACGTAATATATTAATAAAGATGCCAATATCAATTCATACATAAACTACCCAAGATTGGTATCACAACTTCACAGACTGTCTAGGAATACTACAAATAAAGGTCCGAAAGATTTATTACAATACTGTCTCCGAAATATATAAAAGAAACAGAATAAAAAGATAGGAGAAGATGCCAAGGCCTGCGAACGCCTGCAGGACTACCTCGGAATCTCCGACTAGACTGAAGGCAACAACCCAAAGCTACGATCCGTATGCTCCAGTACTGGGATCTGCACACAGTGCAGAGTGTAGTATAAGTACAACCGACCCCATATGCTGGTAAGTGCCTAGCCTAACCTCGACGAAGTAGTGACGAGGCTAGGACCAGACTATCAAATAAACCTGTGCAATTTAACTATATACAGCTAAAAAAAAGAACTAAAATATACAGTCAAGTATGGAAGGGGTAACATGCTGCGGGGGAACTATCAATTTTAGAATAGAAAGACAACATGTAATTGAAAGAAACAACATATCTCATATATCAACAGAGAATTAGAAATCAATAAGTGCACGGCATCACCCTTCATGCTTTTACTCTCGTCCTTACCAAAGCAATCAAGTAATGAAAATGTGCACGACATCACCCTTCGTGATTTTACTCTCATCCTCACCAAAGCAATCAAGTAATGAAAATGTGCACGGCATCACCCTTCGTGCTTTTACTCTCGTCCTCACCATATAATCAATATAATCGGCACGGAATTGTACATCATGCGGCACGGCATCACCCTTCGTGCTTTACACTCTTCCCTCACAAATCATACACGGTATCACCCTTCGTGCTTTAACACTCTCTCACCAAAATAATACATGGTATCACCCTTCGTGTTTTAACACTCTTCCTCACCCAAACAACAATCACAAACAATAGGGTAAGGGAGTAAATGAAATTACAATAAGAATCCTGGCAAGGGAACAATAGTTCAATAATCAAGTCCCGGCAATGGAACAACATCATAAGAAGCATCAACATCCCGACTAGGGAAATAACATTAAAAGCAACAAATTCCCGGCAAGGGAGATAATGTAATGATTCTCTTCTCTTTTTCACTTTTACTTCTCAACTCACTTCACAACTTGAGCCAATGCTCTAAAAGGTTCAATTACCACTTATACTTTCACATTTCATTGTACAACTTGAGCCAATGCTCCTCAATGTTCAAATGTCAACAATTACTTCCACAAACTTTGCCCAACAATAGAAATCATCATCAAACCATGAATAATACAACGAAGCCATAATAATCACAATATTAGACCCATGGTCATGCTTGACACCAACGTATAGACACTCGTCACCATGCCTATACGTTGTACTCAACAAATATCACATAGCAAATAGGACACAACTCCTAATCCCTCAAGCTAAGGTTAGACCAAACACTTACCTCGATGCTACGAACACAATTCAAGCCTCAAATACCGCTTTACCTCTTGATTACTTAACTATATCAATAAATGCTAAATGAATCAATTCCAATGCATGAAATTGGTTTTCTAAAGTTTTTCCCAAAAAGTCAAAATTTTCCCCCGGGCCCACATGGTCAAATGTCACGACCCGGATTTTTCACCCTCGGGAGTCGTGATGGCGCCTACTAATGTGAGCTAAGCAAGCCGATTATTTGGACAAATTACCTTTT
The DNA here is from genome assembly GCF_000715075.1 of Nicotiana tabacum. NCBI lineage: Eukaryota > Viridiplantae > Streptophyta > Magnoliopsida > Solanales > Solanaceae > Nicotiana > Nicotiana tabacum. The sequence goes on from NC_134080.1 coordinate 205,992,031, forward strand.
ACCATTTTATATTCCTTAACAATTATAAAGCAATAACGTGTAGACAACGGAAATTACAATAAGCGGAAGAAAGCAATAAATTATCTGAGTATGTATCTAATATAACTGTTTGAGCATCGACTACCCAGAACTGGTGTCACAATTTCACAGACGATCTAAGAATACTACATACAAAGTCTAAAAGATAAAAGATACTCTATTTCTGAACTAAAGAAATGAAACAGGAGTAAAGGGATAGAGGGAGACGCCAGGGCCTGCGGATGCCTGTAGGACTACCTTGGATATCCGCGTGGACTGAAGGCAGCCACCCAATCTACGGTCCAAAAGCTGCTGCTCCGGGATCTGCACACAGTGCAGAGTGTAGTATCAACACAACCGACCCCATGTGCTGGTAAGTGCCTAGCCTAAGCGAAGTAGTGATGAGGCAAGGACCAGACTACCAAATAAACCTCTGCAATTTAACTATATGCAGCGGAAAAAAATAATAGAAATATATAGTCAAGTACGGGAGGAGTAACATGTTGCGAGGGAACTATAAATTTAGAATAGAAAGACAACAGGTAATTGAAAGAAACAACATATCTCAGATATCAACAGAGAATCAGAAATCAATAAGTGCATGGTATCACCCTTCGTGCTTTTACTCTCGTCCTCACCAAAACAATCAAGTAATGAAAATGTGCACGGCATCACCCTTTGTGCTTTTACTCTCGTCCTCACCAAAGCAATCAAGTAATGAAAATGTGCACGGCATCACCCTTCATGCTTTTACTCTCGTCCTCACTATATAATCAATATAATCGGCACGGAATGGTATATAATGCGGCACGGCATCACCCTTCGTGCTTCACACCCTTTCCTCACAAATCATACATGGCATCACCCTTCATGCTTTAACACTCTCTCACCAAAACAATACACGGCACCACCCTTCGTGCTTTAACACTTTTCCTCACCCAAACAACAATCACAAACAATAGGGAAAGGGAATAAATAAAATTACAATAAGAATCCCAGCAAGGGAACAATAGTTCAATAATCAAGTCCCGGCAAGGGAACAACATCATAAGAAGCATCAACATTCCGGCTAGGGAGATAACATTAAAAGCAACAAATTCCCGGCAAGGGAGATAATGTAATGATTCTCTTCTTTTTTTCACTTTTACTTCTCAACTCACTTCACAACTTGAGCCAATGCTCTAAAAAGTTCAATTACCACTTATACTTTCACATTTCATTGTACAACTTGAGCCAACGCTCTTCAATGTTCAAATGTCACAATTACTTCCACAAACTTTGCCCAACAATAGAAATCATCATCAAAGCATGAATAATACAACGAAGCCATAATAATCACAATATAAGACTCGCGGGCATGTTTGACACCAATGTATAGATACTCATTACCATGCCTATACGTCATACTCGACAAATACCACATAGCAAATAGGACTCGACTCCTAATCCCTCAAGCTAAGGTTAGACCAAACACTTACCTCGATGCCACGAACACAATTCAAGTCTCTACTATCGCTTTACCTCTTGATTCCACCACCAATTCGCTCGTATCTAGCCACAAGTTACTTAATTACATCAATAAATGCTAAATGAATCAATTCCAATGCATGAAAATGAGTTTTCTAAAGTTCTACCCAAAAAGTCAAAAATCGCCCTCGGGCCCACATAGTCAAAACCCGAGGTTCAAACAAAAACCCGATTACCCATTCCCCCACAAACCCAAATATATAATTTGTTTTGAAATCGAACCTCAAATCGAGGTCCAAATCCCCAATTTTTAAAAAACCTAGGTTCTACCCAAAACACCCAATTTTTCCCCATGAAAATCACTGATTTTGAGTTGAAATCATGTGAAAAGATGTTAATAATTGAAGAAAACGAGTTAAAATTGACTTACAATCGATTTGGAAGAAGTGTTGTCTTTGAAAAATCGCCCAAGAGTGTTTTGATTTTGAAAGAGTGTGAAAAATGAGAGATTTTCGGCTAAGTTATAAAAGTGCAGGTTGCAGATGTCGTAATTGCGAACCCAGATTTCTGCTAAGTTCGCATTTGCGAAGGGACCCTCGCATTTGTGAGGTCGGAATTGCGAACACACTATCACATTTGCGATAACAAGCCCAGATTGGGGAATTTCACATTTGTGAAGGAACATCTCGCATTTGCGAGGAAGGGCAGGCCTGGGCTGTTTCGCATTGCGAAGCCTGCAGGCTTGTTCACACCAGCTGAAAACCTGCAATTCTCCAAGTCCAAAATCCACTCCGTGGCCTATCTAAAACTCATCCGAGCCCTCGGGGCTCCAAACCAAACATGCACACCAACCAAAAAATATCATACGGACTCGCTCGTGCATTCAAATCACTAAAATAACATCAACAACTATGAATTTAGCATTAAACTCATGAAATTTCTTAAGAACTTCAAATTTTCCAATTTTCTCAAAAACGATCCGATTCACGTCATTTCAAATCCGTTTCTTAACCAAATTTTACAGACTTATCTTAAATCACATATAAGACCTATACCAGGTGCCGGAACCAAAATACGGGCCTAATAACATCGAGTTTTAAACACATTTCATTACCAAAACCCATAAATAATTCCAGAAAATAATTTTCTTTAAAAATTTATTTCTCGGGCTTGGGACCTTGAATTTGATTCCGGGCATACGCCCAAGTCCCATATTTTTCTACGGACCCTCCGGGACCGGTAAATCACGGGTCCGGATCCGTTTACCCAAAATGTTGACCGAAGTCAACTCAAACTCATTTTAAATGCAAAATTCATCATTTTTCACAAATTTTCACAAAATGGCTTTCCGGCTACACGCCCGAACTACGTACGCAAATCGAGATAATGCTGAAAGAGGTTTATAAGGCCTCGGAATGTAGAATTTACTTTTAAAACAAGTTTATCACATCCTCCACCTCTAAAACAACTATTTGTCCTCGAACGGACAAAAGAAGGAAGTACCTGAGTCGAGGATGACGGCTCTGCATATTAGACTCAAACTCCCAGGTCGATGCCTCAGTGGGCTTACCTCTCCACTGAACACGAACAGAAGGAAAACTCTTCGATCTCAACTGACAAACCTGGCGGTCTAGAATAGCTACCGGCTCCTCCTCATAAGACAAGTTTTGTCCAACTGGACAGTGCTGAAATCTAACACGTGGGATGGATCGTCGTGATATTTCCGAAGCATAGATACATGAAACATTGGATGCACGGCTGACAAACTCGGCGGCAACACAAGTCTATAAGCCACCTCTCCCACTCTATCAAGAATCTCAAACGGGCCAATGAACCTAGGGCTAAGCTTTCCCTTCTTCCCAAATCTCATCACGCCCTTTATAGGCGACACCCGAAGCAATACCCGCTCACCGACCATGAATGTCAAATCTCGAACCTTACGGTCGGCATAACATTTTTACCTGGACTGAGCTATACGAAGCCTATCCTGAATAATCTTGACCTTGTCCAAGGCATCCTGAACCAGATCCATACCCAACAACTGATCCTCCCCCAGCTCAAACCATCCAACCGGCGACCAACACCGCCTACGATACAAAGCCTCATACGGAGCCATCTGGATACTCGACTGGTAGCTGTTATTGTACGCAAACTCTTCTAAAGGCAAAAACTGATCCCACGAGCCTCCAAAGTCAATGACACAAGCTCGGAGCATATCCTCCAAAATCTGAATAGTCCGCTCGGACTGCTCGTCCGTCTGAGGATGAAATGTTGTGCTCAACTCAACCCGTGTGCCCAACTCTCGATGAACTGCTCTCCAAAAATGGGAGGTAAATTGCGTACCTTGATCCGAAATGATAGACTCGGGCACACCATGAAGACGAACTATCTCCCGGATATAGATCTCAGCTAACCTCTTAGAAGAGTAGGAGACTACCACAGGAATGAAATATGATGACTTGGTCAGCCTATCAACAATAACCCACACTGCGTCGAACCTCCTCTGAGTCCGTGGGAGTCCAACAACGAAGTCCATAGTGATCCGTTCCCACTTCCACTCGCGAAGCTCAATCCTCTAAAACAAACCACCAGGCCTCTGATGCTCGTACTTAATCTGCTGACAGTTCAAACACCGAGCCACATATGCAACGATATCCTTCTTCATTCTTCTCCACAATAATGCTGCCACAAATCCTGATACATTTTCATAGTGCCTAGATGAATAGAGTACCGGGAACTATGGGCCTCCTCAAAAATCAACTCTGAAAGCCCATCCACATTAGGCACACAAACTCGACCCTACAATCTCAAAACTCCATCATCTCTTAAGGTAACCTGCCTGGCACCTCCATGTTGCACCGTGTCTCTAAGGACACACAAATGAGGGTCACCATACTACCGATCTTAGATATGCTCCAATAAAGAAGAACAAGCGGCTGTGCTAGCTAACACACAGCTGGGCTCAGAAACATCCAACCTCACGAACTGATTGGCCAAAGCTTGAACATCCAAAGCAAGCGGCCTCTCACCGACCGGAATATAAGCAAGACTGCCCATACTGACTGACTTCCTACTCAAAGCATCGGCCACCACATTGGCCTTTCCCGGATGATATAAGATGGTGATATCATAGTCCTTTAATAGCTCCAACCACCTTCTCTGCCTCAAATTTAGCTCCTTCTGCTTGAACAAATACTGCAGACTCTTGTGATCCGTGAACACCGCACATGCCACGCCATACAGATAATGCCTCCATATCTTCAACGCGTGAATAATGGCTACCAACTCTAAATCATGAACTGGATAGTTCTTCTTGTGAATCTTCAACTGCTGTGAAACATAGGCAATGACCTTGCCATCCTGCATCAACACCGCACCAAGTCCAATACGAGATGCATCACAATAAACTATATAAGGCCCTGAACCTGTGGTCAAAACCAACACCAGTGTCGTAGTCAAAGTTGTCTTGAGCTTCTAAAAGCTCGCCTCACACTCGTCCGACCATCTGAATTGGGCACCCTTCTGGGTCAACCTGGTCATCGGGGATGCAATAGATGAAAACCCCTCCACAAACCGACGATAGTAGCCTGCCAATCCCAAGAAACTCCGGATCTCTATAGCTGATGCTGGTCTAGGCCAGTTTTTAACTGCCTCAATCTTCTTCGGATCAACCTGAATACCCTCTGCTGATACAACATGACCCAGGAATGCAACTGAACTCAACCATAACTCGCACATCGAAAACTTAGCATACAACTGACTATACCTCAAATTCTGAAGGACCACTCTAAGATGCTGCTCATGCTCCTCCCAGCTGTGGGAGTAGATCAAAATATCATCAATGAAGACTATCACGAACGAATCTAAGTAAGGCATGAACACTCGGTTCATCAAATCCATAAAAGTTGCTGGGGCATTTGTCAACCCGAATGACATCACCAAGAACTCATAATGCCCGTACCGAGTGCGTAAAGCTATCTTAGGAACATCGGATGCCTTAATCCTCAACTGATGGTAGCCATATCTCAAGTCAATCTTCGAAAATACCTTGGCACCCTGAAGCTGATCAAACAAATCATCAATTCTCGACAATAGATACTTATTTTTGATTGTAACCTTGTTCAACTGCTGGTAATCAATACACATTCTCATCGTCTGTCTTTATTCTTAACAAACAACACCGGCACACCCCAAGGCGAAACACTCGGTCTAATGAAACCTTTCTCAAACAAGTCTTGCAACTGCTCCTTCAACTCTTTCAACTCCGGCGGGGCCATACGATATGGCGGGATAGAAATAGGCTGGGTGCCCGGAGCCAAATCAATGCAAAAGTCAATATCCATGTCGGGTGGCATACCCGGCAGATCTGAAGGGAATACCTCAGGAAACTCATGAACAACGGGCACAAAATCAATAGAAGGAACCTCAGCACTAGAATCACGGACATAGGACAAATAGGCTAAAACACCCCTTCTCGACCATACGCTGAGCCTTCATATATGAGATAACACTACGGGTAGAATGACTAAGAGTCCCTCTCCACTCTAAACGAGGTAAACCTGGCAAGGCTAAGGTCACAGTCTTGGCATGACAGTCCAAGATAGCGTGATAAGGTGATAACCAGTCCATCCCTAATATGACATCGAAATCAACCATGTCCAGAACAAGCAAATCTACACGAGTCTCAAGACCCCCAATCGTAACTAGACATGAACGATGGACTCGATCTACCACAATAGAATCACCCGTTGGTGTAGACACATAAACATGAGCACTCAAAGAATCACTAGGCATAACTAGATACGATGCAAAATAAGATGACACATAGGAGTACATAGATCCCGGATCAAATAAAACTGAAGCATCTCTGCTATATACCAGAATAGCACCTGTGATAACTACATCGGAAGCCTCAGCCTCGGGCCTGGCTGGAAGAGCATAACATCAGGGCTGGGCCCCACCACCCTGAACTACATCTCTGGGACGACCTGCTACAAGCTGGCCTCCACCTCTACCGGCCTGAGTTCCACCTCTAATACCTCTACCTCCACCTCTAGCACCTCTACCCCCATGTCTAGCTAGCTGGGCGGGCTGTGGAACACTCAGTGCCTGAACCATGGCACGGGAACCCTGATGCTGAGAGCTACTCAGTGCTCGAGGGCAAAACCTAGCAATGTGACCCATATCACCACAAGTGTAACAAGCCCTCGGCTACTGAGACTGCTGACCTAGACGACCTAAATGACCACCCTGAAAACTCTAAAGCGGCGGTGCACTGACAGGAGCTGGTGGTGTGCTGTAGGACTGTTGGTCGAAATACTGCATATGGGAACCACGACCACCTGAAGCACCGTGAGAAACCTAAAGGGCTGATCGAAAAGGCCTAGGAGGATGGCCTTTACCATACAAATCTCTACCTCCAGACGAGGTACCACTGAATCGTCCTGAATGACGAGGCCTCTTGTCAGACCCCTGACCACCTCCCTGCGATAGAACCATCTCAACTCTCCTGGCCACATTGGCCGCCTCCTGGAAAGAAATCTCACTCCTAAATCACATATAAGACCTGTACCAGACTCCGGAACCAAAATACGGGCCCGATACCATCAAATTCCAAACATATTTCATTTCCAAAAACTCATATATATTCCAAAAAATAATTTTCTTTAAAAATTTATTTCTCGGGCTTAGGATCTCGGAATTCGATTCCGAGCATACGCCCAAGTCCCATATTTTCCTACGGACCCTCCGGGATCGTCAAATTACGGGTCTGGGTCCGTTTACCCAAAATGTTGACCCGGGGCAACTTAAATTCATTTTAAAAGCAAAATTTATCATTTTTCATATATTTACACATAATGGCTTTTGGATACGTGCTCGGACTGCGCACGCAAATCGGGGTGAGACAGAAAGATGTTTTTAAGGCCTTGAAACACAGAATTTATTTCTAAAATAAGTGATGACCTTTTGGGTCATCATAGATAGAGAGGTTATTTCCAAAGACCCTCAGCTCAGGAAAGCATAAACACCAACATTAATGAAAATATATACAAGAAGAGACAATACTAAAAAGTCACATAAAAGTAAAATAAAAACAACAAGGCAGTAAAGTGATCAACAATGAAAAAAATAACAATTAGTCATAAAACCTACTACCAACAGAAAGCGAGACTACGTGTCAATACTACTGTTATGAACACTCTAGACTACCTACTCTACTACCCTAATTCTCGACCTCCATACCTTCCTATCAAGGATCATGTCCTCGGTCAGCTGAAACTGTGTCATGTCTTGCCTAATCACTTCTCCTCATCTCTTCTTTGATCTACCTCTACCTCTTCGTAGGTCCTACAATGTCACCCTCTCACACCTCCTCACAAGGGCATCTGTGCTTCTCCTCCTCACATGACCAAACCACCTAAGCCGCGCTTTCTGCATCTTGTCCTCAATAGAAGCCACATCCACCTTGTCGCGAATAATCTCATTTCTAATCTTATCTAACCTGGTGTACTTGCACATCCATCTAGACATCGTCATCTCTGCTACCTTCATCTTCTGGACATAAGTAATCTTGACAGGCCAACCCTCAACCTCATACAACATCGTTGGTCTGACCAACATTTATTAATTTATTTTCCTTTCATATTTTATTGTTAATGCACCACGTTTTTCTTACTCCTACAATCATTTTGCAAGCACCCTCAAGGTCCATTAGAGTTTGTATCAAAAACAGGAAAGAGGAACTTTCAAATTATTTCAATTTTTTTTCAATGAAAAAACCATTGAGAATTTTTTATTTTTAGTTTTTGTAAAAATCGAAAAGCTATTCCAGAGGCGTTTTCTAATTTATGCAAAACTGAAAAACTTTTTCTAATTGGAACTCTTTTAGAAAAATAAAATATTTAAAAATATATCGACAAACTCAATCTTTTGTTGCAAACTACCATGAAATAATATAAGCCTTTTCTACAACTATGAACAGGGGTGGAGGGAGAGTGTCACCTACCATTCGGCCCATAAGTAAATATAAAAATTAGCCAATTTATAAAATATTTTTAATATTAGCCAATTAGTTACTTGTAGTAAAAAAATATTAAATTTTTGCTTTCTTTTTTGAGTGGGTATTGTTGGAATAGATTGGATCATCTTAAGGAGTTTAAATCTCGATTTTGGGAAGATTTGGTACAGTTTTGAATTAGTTTGAATTGAAAATTTGAAGTAGAAGATGAACATAGAAAAGGATGATATGTGTATCACACTATGTATCATTTATCTAGCACATATGTATCATATTTGTATCAAAGGTGTATCACGTGTATATCCTATACTTATGTGTGATATACATGTTTGATAAATGTGTCAGCAGAAGAATTTTTTGAATTCGATTTTAACTACGGATTTTGATACCAAATCAGTCTGAATCACCTCCAATCTTCCTCAAATTTTATATATTGACTCATCTATATGTTTCAATGAATTTCAACCATACCAATTGAAAAAGATCCTTTATTTCTGTATCATATATATATATATATATATATATATATATATATATATATATATATATATATATATATATATTATTACTATTATATGCTACCTCATCCATGAAATTTACTTTCTGTCTTGCATCTAATGTTGTTGATCACGCTTAAAAAAATAAAAGGAGATCTTTGTGTGTGATTCTTAGAGAAAAAGAATCCTTATTTATTTGGGTTTTTAACTTTTGTATGTGCTTGGCTAGTTTTACTGAGTTATTATTATTGTTGGCTAGTTTTGGTAAATCTATAATCAATAACTAGAGTTGGTAAGTTAAGACTTATTTGGGACATTTCCGTAAGATTCCCTATTGTTTTCTAAACTTAGCACTCCTTTTTTGTTTTGTTAAGGAACATAAACTTTTTTTCTTTTAATCACCGAAGAATCATATACAAGCCATTAAAACTTTAGCATGTGCTTTTCTGTTAATGTGCAGTGTGCAGGATGATTGGGTTGAATAATTTTGGGCTTTGATTTTTTGGCGGTCGTGGGCTTGAGCCTAGATTCAGGTAAAAATAGCACGGCATAGTCAGTTTTCGAACTGATCATTCAAAAATAGTCAGCGTTTACGAAGTCAATGAAAAATAGTCATTATTTTGCTGTAATAGAGATCGGTCCAGCATAATATATTGGAGTTCGGTGCACCTGTGTATGAACTCCAGCATATTATGCTGGACCAGTATACTTTGTTGACTCTAGTATAATATATTGGAGACTGGAGCACCGGTTCTCCAAACTCCAGTATATTATACTGGACAATTATACTTGCTGGAACTCCAGTATATTATGCTGAAGTTCTAGTGTACTTATGCTGGAACTCCATCATATTATGCTGGAGTTCCAGCATACTTACCCTGGAACTCCAGTATAATATGCTAGAGTTCAAGCATATGCTGGAACTCCAGCATATTATACTGACGTATTTTTCGAGTTTTGAACAGTGTTTTCGCTCAGATTTATCTTTACTTGAAAAGTGGCTAAATTTCGATTACTTTTGAAACTGGGCTATTTAAACGACCAGTTATAAACCTGGCTATTTTTGAATTTCCTCTGCGGAGGTTTTATTTTTTCTATTATATAGAAGAGCTTGAGTTTCGACATGTCAGTTTCTGGTCATTAAAATTCAGGCTAGGGTCATTTTAGTCATTTGATCTCTTAACTTGCTTTACCTTTCCCTTACGTGTTCAATCCACTCCACCTGGCCTTTACTCCCATAAATGCAACATCAATCTTGAAACTATCCAATTCTTTTATCTCTCTCTTCTTTCTTCATACTTCCAAAATTGCTATTTAGATTTCTTCGGACATTCAAAGAAGTTTCAGCTCCCTTCAAAGATCTTACAATTTCAGGTTTGATCCTCTTTCAATTGATTGTGCAAGGCGTCATCTTTGTTTTTTCTTGAGGTGTTCTTGGTTTATATCACGTACTTCACTGTTATATTATTGACATAATGTTCCAAATTGAAGATGTTAGCATGTTGTTAATAAGTAAAGAATCCTTATTATCAGATACCAAATATGTAAATCTGCAGTAAAAGAAAAATAATGAAAAAATTGAGTATTATGATTTTCTTGGTGTTAGTTCTTTAGCATTTGCAGAGGAGATAAAGGCCTATTATCTCAAGCAGTCAAAACAAATGGTTGGTTCGGGGAAAGCGTAATAGCTAAGCCATGGATTCTTGGTTGGGTCAGAAAAGTTCTTCTCTTTCAGCGATTGTTACACCTTTTTCCCTGTTATTGTAGGATAACTTTGAATCCGAAGTTTGTTCTGTGTTAATGAATTTAGATGTTCTCTCAATTTTGTCCTCCAATAGTTTGGTTTTAAGCACTAATTTATTTTCATTGTATTTCTAATAAATTCAACTTAAAAAAAAGTCTAAAGGTTTTTGTTAATATGAACAAAGGTAAAAGTATTGTTTGAATCTCTATCTGTAGCAAGTCTAAATGTCAGTATGCATGTGAGTTAATAAAAGTAGAGATAAAATTTAAGAAAATAGTATTTGCAGTTGGCATAAAAATACTATAGTAATGTTGCGGAAAAGAAATACGTAGAGACAACGTAAAATGTATCACGATAAAGCTATCCACGATAATAACTACATAAGGAAATTAGTTCATTGGTGTAATGAACATGTGAAAAGGCTAGACTTGTGTTTCTCCTTTTCTTTACTCCAAAGCATCATTTATGCCTGAGCTTTCTTAATTTGTAGTCACAAAAAAGCACACTCATTTATGCCCATGTGCATCAAAGAAATGTTTCCGGCCGTAATTTGCTTCCAAACATCTGAGATATTAAAGGTTACATAATTTGTCTGTGAGGATAGACAATTGCATGTAAAATTATAAAAATTCAGTAGTTGCTGTAGGCAATTTCCTCAAAATCAAATGTTTGTAGTTAGAAGTAGTTCTCTTCTCGACAATGACTATTGAACGTTTTGAAAATTTTGATACACTTCAAGAGACAATAAGGAAGCCTATAACAAGAAAAGAAGTTTAAGCTTATGTATTAAACAACAATAATAAAAAAAAGTTCAAGCTTCAGCATCCTAAAATAAATTAATATATTTTGTATCTATCCTCTTTACTTATCAATAAGACACTAAACAACATAAATGATCGAAACAGAAAAGATTTTGGCTAGAATAAAAATAAACAATTAAATAAAAATACTCAACTCAGATTGTTGGGCCCGTATTGGCACGGGCAATCCATATCTAGTCTTCTCATATTACCACGCTCCTAGTCCAATTCCCCCTTTCACCCATCAATGTCTCCTACTATAGGTTATTCCTTTTAATAAGCATCTTAATTGAAAATAAAGAAAATCCGAAGGGAGCTAATATAGAAGGTTTATGAAGTTGTTTTGATTTTCTTTTTCTTTTTCTTTTTCTTTTTGGTTACTTGGTAGAGGAAGTTCTTTTTCATGTTCTACCCTATACTTGGATCCAAGAAAGATAAAGAAACAAAGTAAAAGAGGGAGAATAGATAGAGCACCAAAAAAAAGGAACACTAGAGTTTTCTCTCCATCTTTCTTCCTTTTCCTTTATAAAATCAAACAATTGAAAGGAAAATCAATATGACATTTCTACTATTTATACGAAAGAATTATAAAAAAAAAATACACGCGAATTCACACCATTATAAAAGTAGCCCATATTTTTAAGTTTTATCTGACCTAGCCCATATTGTATATATTTTGAAATTAAAGCACTAGCAAATTCAAAATCTATGTTCTTACAAACATTGTTCTAAAAGAAATGGAGTTAAATCTGTGTTCTCACAATCATTGCTTTCACTCTCTCTTTTTCTCACATCTTCTATATATGCTTCAAGGGGCCATGTATGTTCTGCTTCTCCCCGTGTGTCACTTGGTTGCAATATAAGAAAATTGAAGAATAAAAGTCCGTCATTGAAGGCCATTCAAAGTTTTGTTTTTGAAAATAGGATTTTGAGTTTTTTAGTTGTTTGGATTGGGTGTTATTCCAATTGATTGAAAATATCAAAAGGTGTTCAAAATTTAAATTTGAAGTGATTTGGAGTAGATTTGAGCAAGATTTGAGTTAAATTTCAGAAAAGACGCAAGGAAGAAGACGAAGTCAGTTTTTTGTATAATTATGTATAATCTTGTATAATAGTGTATATGAGTGTATAAACACATCTTATACACTTTTATACACCATTATACAAGCGTCTGCAGACGAACTTCTCCTATAATTTTCAGTTGCAATTCTTGTTCAAAATCAGTCCAAACCTCCATTAAATGACTTCAAATTTTATATACAACCTCCTTATACTATTTCTAACAAGTTTAAATAGCACCCACTCCAAATTTCTTACAAAATCAAATTCGATATTTAAACCCAAAAATTTAAGCTTAATAAAATCTAATTTTCACCACCAAATGGATTTGGTTTGTTGAACTAATATTTGAGTCACAATTACTGATTTGAAAATTAACTTAAAAGCTTGAACAATCTTTTTAAAAATTAAATAGTAATTTCGAGAACCTATTGGAGTTGGATATTGAATCTTAGCCTATTATTTTTGGGCTAGTTGGTTGTAAATTGAAATATAGGCTATAAAATTAAAAAGTAGGGAGCCCAATTATTCTTATGTGAAATTTTTCCTATTTATATTATGCTCTTGAAAATATTTATTTTAATAAATTGCCAAAAAAAAAAAAGTTTGTCGCTACCAAATAGTAGTAGTATTTTTTCCTTGAGGTGAAAGCGAAGAAATACATAATACTTCCTTCCAAGATTACCAATCATATTGATAAAATCCAATGTAACTTTCTTTGGGGTTCCACCCCAATGCACCGAAAAATTCACCTAGTAAATTGGGAACAAGTTACTTTACCACGTGCACATGGAGGACTAGGCATTCAAAAATCCAAGGGCAAAAATTTATCCCTTATTGCTGGGTTGGTTTGGCGTTTTCTTCGTAATCCAACTCTCTTTAGGCTAGAATAATCACCTCCAAGTACAAATCGACCTCTCTCCTGGCCGCTACTCCCCTTCCAAAGCCACGAGATTCCTCTATGTAACGATCCGGTCAGTCGTTCTGAGAGTAATAACCTCGTTTCCCCCATTTTTGTTTCTTTATGTGTTGTTCAGCTGTGTTGAGTTGTATCGAGTTGGTAGGTTTGGGTTCGGAGTAGTTTTGGAGTGAAATGGTCACTTAGTCTCTTAGTTAGAAAGCTAAGTTAGAAAAGTCAACCGAAAGTTGACTTATGAGTAATCGAATTCGGATTTGGATTTTTATGATTCCATTAGCTTCGTTGGGTGCTTTTAGACTTAGGAGTGTGTTCGAAATATAATTTGGAGGTCCGTGGTAGAATTAGACTTGAATTGGCGAAAGTTGGAAGTTTAGAAGTTCTTAGGCTTGAATACGAGGTTGATTTGGTGTTTTGGTGTTGTTTTGGGTGTTCCGAAGGTTTGACTAAGTTCGAGTAGTGATATATAACTTGTTGGAATTATTGGTTGAGGTTCTAAGATCCTCGGGTGAGTTTCGGATAGGTTTGGGTTATGTTGCGCTCATTTTTCTTAATGTTTCGACGTTATTTCTTTAAGCATAAATAATACTTCATATCGAATAAATGAGCTTAGATTTCTTTTTTGATTGAAGAATTAGATCCATATTGTAATTACGGAACCGTAGCAAAAAAAATCATCGAATTTGGACATCGTATGAGGATTTTATGATCATTTTACTAAGAATTAGGTTGCCAGATTTTTCAATTACGAAATTGCCACTGACGACGTATTAAAAAATCTGCACTATTTGCAAATATTGAAACCAACATATCTCATTCATTATAAGGTCAAATTATATGATTCAAAAGCCTAACTTGACTAGAATTTCACAAGGAATCTATTGGAGGCATAAAAAGTGAGTTTCGGGATCGTTTGGCATGATAAACAAGGCAGAATAGCTGATAGAAAAATATATTAAATAAGGGTTTTTTCATTCCGTCATATTTTGAGTTGGGGAGCTCGGATTTGGGCGGTTTTGGAGGTAATTTTCACCATAGGGATTTGGGTAAGTGTTTTCTACTCGGTTCTGAGAATATTTCCTAAATCCATCTTCATTTTTGGGATTTGATTGGTGATTTCAAAGTGAAATTGAGGAAGTTAGGGCTTGAATTTTGGAGAATCTTAGGTAGGGATTTGAAGGACCAAACGGAGTCCGATTTTGATAAATTTTATATGGTTAGACCAGGAGAGGATGAGGTCTTTGATTCTACCATTGTTGACTGATTTTGAGATGTGGGCCCGGGGGCCGATTTTGGTTTTTTGGCCTATTTTTATAGTTTTTATTGTGGAATTCGATTGTCTAGCCATGTTGATAATATTATTCTGATTATGGTTAGATTTGGAGCTCTTGGAGACGGAGTCGAGGGACGAGGACATCCCGGAGTAGGATTTTACGTTGTTAAGGCAAGTAACAGTTTTAACTCTGGCCTTGAGGATATAAACCTAGAGAATTTGATATCATGTGATTGTTTGGAGGTGATACCCACGCTAGGTGACGGGCGTGTGGGTGTATACCCCGAGGGATTGAGACTTGGTTCGTCCCGTGAGGCCTTATGGCCATTATCTGTGTTATGTAATTACTTGTTGTTAAACTTGTCTGCCTTCATGTTAGAGATCATGCTTAGGCTTTATTCATGCTCATATTATTTATACTCAGTCATAGAAATTTTTGTACATATTTACCTTAGTCTCTATTATTTGATAATATGATGTGATACTTGATGTGGGTTGTGTCCCCTTATTTGTTGATGATGGTGAGGCTAGTGAGGTACATGATTGAGTGAGGCTGAGGGCCTGGTTATGAGAACATTAATACTATAGCGCGTAAGTTGTCTGCGTAGCACGTGAGTTGACCGTGCATATCCAGGTATTGATATGATGGCACGTGAGTTGTCCATGCGGTGCCTGATTGAGTGAGGCCGAGGGCCTGATTGTGAGGATATTAATACCATAGCGCGTGAGTTGTCGGCGTAGCACGTGAGTTGACCGTGTGGTCCAGGTATTGATACCATAGCGCGTGAGTTGTCCGCGTAGCACGTGAGTTGACTGTGCGGATTCAGGTATTGATATGATGGCATATGAGTTGTATGTGCTTAGCGTTTGGGCTTTAGGAGCCCCTCCGGAGTCTGTACATACCCCCAGTGAGCGTAGAGTGTTGAGTGTATTGAGTGTTGAGTGTTGAGTGCTGAGTACAAGTGATGAGTGATGGAGTGACATTGCTGTGAGGTTGCATTTACTTTTGTTGTTGCTACATTTACCTGTTAATTTCTTTGTGGCATTTGTTGGTTTTTGAAATTTACCCGTTTATTCATGTTTATTGTAAATTGTGAAAATAAATAATTGAACTGTTTTACTTAGCTCGTCACTACTGCTCAGTACCTTAGTTATTTCTATTACTACTGAGTTGGTTGTACTTATACTATACCCTACACTTTTTGTGCAGATCCAGTTAAGTTAGAGCGGGGCGATGCCACGACCCCAAAATACCAGTCGTGATGGCGCCTATCACATTACTAGGCAAGCCAACCCCAAACATTTAATCACAACCCTTTTTCCTTATAATAAGCCATTTTCTAACACATGTTTAAATATCAAATTTTCATAATAAGCGTTTAAAACAACAGAATATATACGGAAGTCAAATAAACATGAAACTACACAGCCCCAAATATCTGGTGTCACGAGTCTAAAACCTCTAATACATGACTGATTGTCTAATACATCGTAAGTCTAGAAAATGCCGAAAAGAACAAGATAAGAAGGAGAAAATAGAGCTGCGGACGCCATGCAACTACCTTGCAATCTCCGACAAACTCTGGATCAGCTGAGGACCCTCACTCTGCCGCTCGGGAACTTGGATCTGCACACAAGGTGCAGGGAGTAACGTGAGTACGCCAACTTAGTAAGTAACTAGAGTAAATAAGATCTGAAAGTAGTGACGAGCAGTTAAAAATCATATAAATGAATAGACAGCAGAATAACAGATCAAATTTCACAGTTTAAAACTAGTTTCGTCGTAAAATCATCAATTTCAGTTTAATTACTTGAAATCATATACTTAGCAATTTTTCCAACAGAGACTTATTTTAAAAGAAGAGTAAAATCAGTGAAAATATCATAACTGGGCCCCTCGGGCAAGGTATCACTCAGAATATGGCCTCTCGGGCAGCCTCTTAGTCACTCGTGACTCAACTCTCGTCACTCAGTAATCACTCTCAGCACTTAGGCTCATTAATATCTCATAATAACAGAAATCATAGCAACCGTTGTGGCGTACAACCCGATCCATAGTTTATAGTCGACTACGTTCACTGGGGGTGTACAGACTCCGGAGGGGCTCCTACAGCCCAAGCGTCATATCGCTGTGGCATGCAGCCCGATCCATATAAGTATTGTTGTGGCGTGCAGCCCGATCCATAACTCATACATATATAAATACCCTCACCATTAGGTTCTCAACCTCTCTCAGTCATTAACCTCACAGCCTCTCAGGCACAACAGTAGAAATTAGGGAACTCAGTCCAAACAGTCCTCACATTTAGAAGTAGAGTGATAAAACCAGTTTTAAGCATTTAAGAAGGTAAAACATAACTAAGGCTATGCTTTCAACAAGTCGAGTGAGGAAAAACAGTAAAAATGCCCCTAAGGGTCTCAACAGGTCGGCACACGGCCCCAAACATGGCATATAGCCCATAATATATTATAAATGACTAAAGTACAGAATATCATAAGGTTCCAAATCAAATACGCGACTTAACAGTCGCTACAGGACGGACCAAGTCACAATCCCTACCGGTGCACGCCCACACGCTCGTCACCTAGCATGTGTATCACCGCATTTATCAAAACAAGTCAAATACCATGGTTTTGTACCCTCAGTTCCAAATTTACAATGGTTACTTACCTCAAACTGCTGAAAATACTACTCCGCGATGCTTTTGCCCCTCGAATCAGCCTCCACTCGCGTCGAATCTATCCAAAATCAGAATCACGGCGTCAAAATATGCTAAGGGAACGAAGCCCAAGCGAAAACAATTAAATAATACCAAAAATCCTGAAATTGGCCAAACCCAACTCCCGGACCCACATCTCGAAACTCGATAAAAATTACATCAACGGAATCCCCATCCTCCCACGAGTCCATACATACCAAGAACACTAAAATTGGAGTCCAAATGACCCCTCAAATTCTCATCTTAAAGTCTCTTAATCTCAAGCCCTAATTCCTAAATTTTAGGCTTAGATTCCAAGATTTATTAGGTAGACTTCACATTAGAATCGAGTTTTAAGTCCAAAATTCTTACCTCCAAGTAATTTCCCTTGAATCCCTCTTCAATCCCCTTCAAAAAGCTCCAAAAATGACCAACAATGGAAGAAATAAACCCTTAATTAGCGGACAAGACGACTATTTAAACCTTCTGTCCAGGCCTGAAATCCTTCATCGCGATCGCGGGACATCCTTCGCGATCGCGAAGCACAAATTCTCAGCACCCAAAATTAAACCTATGTGAACGCGTAACATCCCACGTGAATACGATGCTCAGACATCTTACACTACGCGATCGCGGACTGGCTATTGTGTTCGCAAAGAACAAACTCCAAGCCAAGACCCATGGTCCACTTAACTCTACGCGAACGCAACCTTCTCCACAAGCGATCAACAATACCTCCACCTTATGCGATCTCATCCCCAGCTTTGCGAACGCACTAAGCAAACTGGACTACCCCCACAACAGCTCTACGAAACCAAAATCTGCAACAGTTGAAACCAAAATCTACAACTTTTCTTTAACTTAAAATGATCCTTTCAACCCTCCGAAACTCACCCGAGGCCCCCAGGACCTCAACCAAAGGCACAAACATATCCCAAAACCTTATTCAAACTTGTACCAATCTTCAAAACACCTTAAACAACATCAAATCAACCAAAACATATCTGATTCAAGCCTAAGTTTCCAAAATCTTCTGAACTCCGCTTTTGATCAAAAACCCAACCAAACCACGTCTGAATGGCCTGAAATTTTGCACACACATCCCAAATGACACAACGGAACTACTGCAACTCTCAGAATCCCATTCCGACCCTTATATCAAAATCTCACCTCCCAACCAGAAATCTCCAAAAATCTAATTTTGCCAATTCAAGCCTAAATCTACTCCGGACCTCCAAAACTCATTCCGACCACACTCCTAAGTCCTAAATCACCTCCCGAAGCTAACCGAACCATAGGAACTCACATTCGAGTCCTCTAACACATACGTTAATATCCGGTTGACTTTTCCAACTTAACCTTCCTCAAAAGAGACTAAGTGTCTCAAACCTTACCAAATCCCTTTCGAACCCTAACCAATCAACCCGATCACATGTAGAACCATTATACAAATCAATAAGAAGCAGAAATGGGAAAAATGGAGCGATAACTCATGAAACGACTGGCCGGGTCGTCACATCCTCCCCAACTTAAACAAACGTTCATCCTCGAACGAGTCAAGAAACGTACCTGAAGCCTCAAACATGTGAGGATATCTGCTCCGCATATCCCGCTCGGTCTTCCAGGTAGCCTCCTCCACGGGCCGACCTCTCCACTGCACTTTCACTGAAGCTATATCCTTTGACCTCAACTTTCGAACCTGACGACCCAAAATAGCTACTGGCTCCACATCATAAGTCAAATCATCATCCAACTGAACCGTGTTGAGATCCAGAACATAAGACGAATCCCCAATATACTTCTAGAGCATAGAAACATGAAATACCAGATGCACACGCGACAAGTTGGGTGGCAAAGCAAGCTCAAAAGCCACCTCCCCAATCCTCCAAAGCACCTCAAAAGGCCCAATGAACCGAGGACTCAATTTACCCTTCTTCCCAAATCTCATAACACCCTTCATGGGCGAAACCTTCAACAGAACCTTCTCGCCAACCATGTAGGACACATCTCAAACCTTCCTGTCAGCATAACTCTTCTGCATCGACTGCGCTGTACGAAGCCTCTCCTAAACTATCTTCACCTTTTCTAAGGCATCATGTACCAAGTCTGTCCCCAATAGCCTAGCTTCACCGGGCTCGAACCAACCAACTGGAGATCTACATTGCCTCCCATACAAAGCCTCATACGGAGCCATCTGAATACTCGACTGGTAGTTGTTGTTATAAGAAAACTCTGCAAGTGGTAGAAACTGATCTCATGACCCTCCAAAATCAATGACACAAGCACGCAACATGTCCTCCAATATCTAAATGGTAAGCTCGGACTGCCTGTTCGTTTGAGGATGAAAAGTTGTGCTCAACTCAACCTGAGTACCCAACTCTCGCTGCACAGACCTCCAAAACTGCGAAGTAAACTGAGTGCCCCTATCTGAGATGATGGAAACTGGGACACCATGCAAACGAACAATCTCCCGGATATAGATCTCTGCCAACTGCTCTGAAGAATAGGTATCTCACACAGGAATGAAGTGCGCGGACTTGGTCAGCCGATCCACAATCACCCAAATAGCATCGAACTTCTTCAAAGTCCATGGAAGTCCAACTACAAAGTCCATATCCTCTCCTACTTCCACTCGGGAATATCCATCTGCTGAAGCAAGTCACCCGGTCTCTGATGCTCATATTTCACCTACTGACAATTGAGACACCGAGCTACAAATCCCACAATATCTTTCTTCATTCTTCTCCTCCAATAATGCTGCTTCAAATCCTGATACATCTTCGTGGCACCCGGAGGAATAGAATACCGCGAGCTATGGGCCTCCTCCAGAATCAACTCTCGAAGCCCATCTACATTGGGCACACAAATCCGGCCCTACATCCTCAACACCCCATCATCACCAATAGTCACATCTCTAACACCATTGTGTTGTACTCTGTCCTTAAGGACAAGCAAATGTGGATCATCATACTGGCGCTCTCTGATGCGATCATATAAGGAAGACCGAAAAACCACACAGGCCAACCCGACTGGGCTCCGAAACATCTAACCTCACGAACCGATTGGCCAAGGCCTGAACATCAACTGCAAGAGGTCTCTCCCCAACTGGAATATATGCCAAACTTCCCATACTCACCGCCTTCCTACTCAAGGCATCGACCACCACATTGGCCTTCCCCGTATGATACAAAATAGTAATATCATAATCCTTTAGCAACTCCAACCATCTCCGCTGCCTCAAATTGAGATCCTTCTGCTTGAACAAGTGCTAGAGGCTACGATGATCAGTAAACACCTCACAAGACACACCATACAAATAATGTCTCCAAATCTTCAACGAGTGAACTATGGCAGCCAACTCCAAATCATGAACGGGGTAGTTCTTCTCATGGGGCTTCAACTGACAAGAAGCATAAACAATAACTCTACCCTTCTGCATCAGTACACAACCAATGCCAACTCTCGAAGCATCACAATACACGGTATATGAACCTAAATCTGATGGCAAAACTAACACTGAAGTTGTGGTCAAAGCTATGTTGAGCTTCTGAAAGCTCTCCTCACACTCGTCCGACCATACAAATGAAGCACTTTTCTAAGTCAACTTGGTCAAGGGCAATGCGATAGATGAGAACCCTTGAACAAACCGGCGATAATAGCCTGCCAAACCAAGAAAGATGCGAATCTCTATGGTTGAGGATGGTCTGGGCCAACTCTGAACCGCCTCTATCTTCTTCGGATCAACTTGAATACCCTCTTTGGACACCACGTACCCCAAGAAAGCCACTGAACTGAGCCAAAACTCACACTTGGAGAATTTTTCATAGAGCTTCTCCTCCCTCAATCTCTGCAACACAACTCTCAAATGCTCTGCGTGCTCCTCCTGACTACACGAATACACCAGAATATCATCAATGAAGACTATGACAAACAAATCGAGATAAGGCCGGAACACGCTGTTCATCAAATGCATGAATGTTGCCGGGGCATTGGTCAGCCCAAAAGACATCACCAAGAACTTATAACGACCATATCGGGTCCTAAAAGTTGTCTTAAGAATATCCGAGTCCTTGATCTTCAACTGGTGATAACGCGAACGGAGATCAATCTTGGAGAACACCCTCGCTCCCTGAAGTTGGTCGAATAAATCATCAATGCGAGGAAAATAATACTTGTTCTTAATTGTTACCTTGTTCAATTGCCTATAATCAATGCACATCCTCATAGTGCCATCCTTCTTTTTCACAAATAGAACCGGCGCACCCCAAGGTGAAACACTAGGCCGAATGAACCCCTTATCAAGGAGTTCCTGAAGCTGCTCTTTTAACTCTTTCAACTCCGCTGGTGCCATACGATATGGCAGAATAGAAATTGGCTGAGTGCCCGACACCAGGTCAATACCAAAATCAATATCTCTGTCTGATGGCTTGCCCGGCATGTTTGCAGGAAACACATCAGGAAAATCCCCACAACTGGGACAGAACCAATACTGGGACTCTCTGCACCAACATCCCTCATAAAGGCTAGATACAAAAGACAACCCTTCCCAACCATATGCTGGGCTTTCAAGAATGAGATCACTCTACTAGGAACATAATCAGTCAAACCTCGTCACTCAATCTGTGGCACACCTGGTATAGGCAATGTGACTGTTTTGGCATGACAGTCCAGAATAGCACGACACGGAGATAGCCAATCCATGCCCAAAATGACATCGAAATCCACCATACACAATAATAAAAGATCCACTCGGGTCTCCAAACCCCCAATAGTCACCACACACGACTGGTACACACAGTATACAATAATAGTATCGCCCACTGGAGTAGATACATAAACAAGTGAAACAAGAGATTCACGGGGCATATCCAGATAACGGACAAAGTATGATGACACATAAGAAAAGGTGGAACCGGGGTCAAATAATATAGAGGTATCTTTGTGGTAGACCGAAACAATACATGAAATCACGGCATCTGAAGCAGCAGCATCTGGTCTACCTGGGAGGGCATAGAAATGAGCCTGACCACCACCTGATCGACCTTCCCATCTAGGGCGACCCCTAGCTGACTGACCTCCACCCCTAGTTGGCTGGGTGGGTGGTGAAGCAACTGGAGCAGAAGTCGAGGGTTGGCCCCTCTGTTGAGACGGACCATCATGAAGACGAGGACATTGCCTCCTCATATGCCCAAACTCTCCACACTCATAACAACTCCCCGGTGCTGGAGATGGGGAATGAAGGGAAGCCCTGGCACGAGAATGACCAGTAGAAGGCTTGGCATGGAAGAACCCTGAACTGATGGAGCACGGGACGAACTTTGGGCTGGAAGGGCACTAAGTGATGAATGGCCCTGATGAGAACTGTAAGATCCATGACCCGATGTTGCCCCACGATAACCTGAGCGAGTTGACTGAGCCTGCCTGAATGGACGGCCTCTATTCTACTAGAACTGACCCCTCGAAGGAGCACTACTAAAGCTACCAGATCCCCGAGGCCTCTTGGCCTCCCTCTCCTCTCGCTCCTGGCGGTGAACCGACTTAATTTCACGGGCGATGTCAACAACCTCCTCGAAAGTAGCACCTGTCACCCTCTCCCTAGTCATGCGAATCCGAAGCTAATATATGAGGCCATCAACAAACCCCCTGATCCTCTCTCGATCTGTGGGAACCAACCAAACAGCATGATGGGCTAACTCAAGGAACCGCATCTCATACTGCATCATAGTCAACTATCCCTGACACAATTGCTCAAACTGCATGCACAGTTCCTCTCGGCGAGACTATGGCATATACTTCTCCAGAAAGAGAACAGAGAACTGCTGCCAGGTAAGGGGTGCTGCACCAATAGGCCTACACCTCTCATACGCCTCCCACCAAGTGAAGGCAGTCCTAGAAAACTGAAAGGTGGTAAAAGCTACACCACTGGTCTCTAGAATCCTCGATGTACGAAGCATCATCTAGCACTTATCTAAGAAACCCTGGGCATCCTCGCCCTCTACACCACTGAAAGTCAGAGGCTGGAGTCTACCAAACCTCTTTAGTCGACGCTGCTCGTCGTCCGGCATAACTGGTGCCATAAACTCCTGAGCTGGTGTAACTGGCTGTGCTGGAGGTGCCCCCGGTGTTTGGAGTCCCTGCACAACCTGCTCAGGCGTGCGAGCAACGGGAGTCTGGGTGCCTTCCCCGGCCTGAGAAGTAGCTACGGCCGTAGTAACTGAGACCGCTTGAGCCAAACCGGTACATACTGATAAGATCTGAGCTAAAGCCTCCTAAAGGCCTGGGATCACAATATGCACAGCTGGTGCCTGAGTTGGTGCTGTTGTAGCGTCCACAATTGGGACCTAATCCTGAATTGGGGTAACTGGTGGATCCGCAGGTGCTGCCCTAGCTGCTCTGCCCCTACCACGGCCTCGACCGCGTCCTCGGCCTCTGGTGGCCCCAACTGGTGGTACTAGTGGTCGTCCATCCTACCCGGTAGCATGTGTCCTCACCATCTGTGAGAGAATGGAATAACAAAAGTTTAGTACTCGGATCAATAGATTCGCACGACAAGAATTTCAAGAATATGAAGTTTTTCCTAAAGATTTTGCAGCCTCTCGAGGAATACAGATGTCTCCGTACCGATCCGCAAGACTCTACTAAACCGGCTCATGACTCGCGAGACCTATATAACCTAGGCTTTGATACCAACTTGTCACGACCCCAAAATACCAGTCATGATGGTGCCTATCACATTACTAGGCAAGCCAACCCAAACATTTAATCACAACCCTTTTTCCTTAAAATAAGCCATTTTCTAACACAGGTTTAAATACCAAATTTTCATAATAAGCGTTTAAAACAACAGAATATATGCGGAAGTCAAATAAACATGAAACTACACAACCCTAAATATCTGGTGTCACGAGTCTAGAGCCTCTAATACATGACTGACTGTCTAATATATCATAAGTCTAGAAAATGCGGAAAAGAACAAGATAGGAAGGAAAAAACAGGGCTGCGGACGCCATGCAGCTACCTTGCAATCTCTGGAAAACTCTAGATCAGTTGAGGACCCTCACTCTACCGCTCGGGCACCTGGATCTGCACACAAAGTGCAGAGAGTAATGTGAGTACGCCAACTCAGTAAGTAACTAGAGTAAATAAGGTCTGAAAGCAGTGACGAGTAGTTAAAAATCATATAAATGAATAGACAGCAGAATAACATATCAAATTTCACAGTTTAAAACCAGTTTCGTCGTAAAATCATCAATTTCAGTTTAAATACTTGAAATCATATACTTAGCATGTTTCCAACAGAGGCTTATTTTAAAAGAAGAGTGAAGTTAGTGAAAATATCATAACTGGGCCCCTCGGGCAATGTATCACTTAGAATATGGCCTCTCGAGTAGCCTCTCAGTCACTCGTGACTCAACTCTCGTCACTCAGTACTCACTCTCAGCACTTAGGCTCATTAATATCTCATAATAACAGAAATCATAGCAACCGCTGCGGCGTGCAGCCCGATCCATAGTTTATAGTCAACTACGTTCACTGGGGGTATACTGACTCCAGAGGGGCTCCTATAGCCCAAGCGTCATATCATTGCGGCGCGCAGCCCGATCCAATATATATATCGCTGCGGCGTGCAGCCCGATCCATAACTCATACATATATAAATACCCTCACCATTAGGTTCTCAACCTCTCTCAGTCATTAACTTCACAGCCTCTCAGGCACAGCAATAGATATTAGGGAACTTAGTCCAAACAGTCCTCACATTTAAAAGTAGAGTGATAAAACCAGTTTTAAGCATTTAAGCAGGTAAAACATGATTGAGGCTATGCTTTCAACAAGTAGAGTGAGGAAAAACAATAAAAATGCCCCTAAGGGTCTCAACAGGTCAGCACACGGCTCCAAATATGGCATACAGCCCATAATATAGTATAGATGACTAAAGTACGGAATATCATAAGGTTCCAAATCAAATATGCAGCTTAACAGTCACTACGAGATGGACCAAGTCACAATCCCTACCGGTGCATGCCCATACGCTCGTCACCTAGCATGTGTGTCACCGCATTTATCAAAACAAGCCAAATACCGGGGTTTTGTACCCTTAGTTCCAGATTTACAATGGTTACTTACCTCAAACCGGTGAAAATACTACTCTGTGACGCCTTTTTCCCTCGAATTGGCCTCCACTCACGTTGAATCTATCCAAAATCAGAATTACGGCGTCAAAATATGCTAAGGGAATGAAGCCCAAGCGAAAACAATCAAATAATACCAAAAATCCCGAAATTGGTCAAACCCGATCCCCGGGCCCACGTCTCGAAACTCGATAAAAATTACATCAACGAAATTCTTATCCTCCCACGAGTCCATAAATACCAAGAACACTAAAATTGGAGTCCAAATGACCCCTCAAATTCTCATTTTAAAATCTCTTAATCTCAAGCCCTAATTCCTAAATTTTAGGCTTAGATTCCATGATTTATTAGGTAGATTTCACATTAGAATCGAGTTTTAAGTACAAAAGTCTTACCTCCAAATGATTTCCCTTGAATCCCTCTTCAATCCCCTTCAAAAAGCTCCAAAAACGACCAATAACGGAAGAAATAAACCCCTAATTTGCGGACAAGACGACTATTTAAACCTTCTATCCAGGCCTGAAATCCTTAATCGTGATCGCGGGACATCCTTCGCGATCACGAAGCACAAATTCTCAGCATCCAAAATTAACCCTATGCGAACGCGTAAAATCCCACGCGAACGCGATGCTCAGGCATCTTACACTATACGATCGCGGATTGGCTACTGCGTTCGCAAAGAACAAACTCCAAGCCAAGACCTCTGGTCCATTTAACTCTACGCAAATGCGACCTTCTCCACACGTTCGTGATCAACAATACCTCCACCTTATGCGATCGCATCCCCAGCTTCACGAATGCACTGAGCAAACTGGACTGCCCCTACAACAGCTCTACGCGATCGCGAGACCCCCTACGCGATCGCGAAGAGGAAAAACTCTGCAACAACTGAAACCAAAATCTGCAACTTTTCTTTTAACTTAAAATGATCCGTTCAACCCTCCGAAACTCACCCGAGGCCCCCGGGACCTCAACTAAAGGCACCAACATATCCTAAAACCTTATTCAAACTTGTACCAATCTTCAAAATACCTCAAACAACATCAAATCAACCAAAACATATCGGATTCAAGCCTAAGTTTCTAAAATCTTCCAAATTCCGCTTTTGATCAAAAACCCAACCAAACCACGTCTGAGTGGCCTGAAATTTTGCACACACATTCAAAATGACACAACGGAACTACTGCAACTCTCAAAATCCCATTCCGACCCCTATATCAAAATCTCACCTCCCAACCGGAAATCGCCAAAAATCCAATTACGCCAATTCAAGCCTAAATCTACTCCGGACCTCCAAAACTCATTCTGATCATGTTCCTAAGTCCCAAATCACCTCCTGAAGCTAACCGAACCATCGGAACTCACATCTGAGCCCTCTAACACATAAGTCAACATCTGGTTGACTTTTTCAACTTAACCTTCCTCAAAAGAGACTAAGTGTCTCAAACCTTACCAAATCCTTTCCGAACCCTAACCAATCAACCCGATCACATGTAGAACCATTATACAAAGCAATAAGAAGCAGAAATGGGGAAAACAGAACGGTAACTCATGAGACGACTGGCCGGGTCATCACAGGCGATTGCTGAGTTCAGGCCGGCTATCTGTGGAGATTGCAAGGTAGCTGCTAATTCTGCAGGACCTTGCTACTCCTTTTGTCATATAAAGTATATTTAGAGTTGATTTAGTTTATGAGAAATTCAAATATTAAAAATATTTTATTAAATTCTTATAATCGATTTAGTAGTAATATTTTGGGAAATAGGCATGCCTTGTAACACGATAGGCACCATCACGACATGGTTAGATTTTGGATCGTGACACTTTACCTGAAAAATTCTCCACAAAGGCCTTCCTTTATTTCGCCAATAGTTAAATGGCACATTGGCACCGAAACCTCTATTAACATCTAGAATGATATTTGGATATCCAATAACTCCACGCTTCGTAGCCTTATCCACGATCCTTTAACTCTTAATGAACAATTCCTTACATTGAATCACCTTCTATCCAATGGTAATTGGGACACCACCCTTTCCTTTGAACTACCTAAAGATCTCTCTTTTCTCATCCACAATATGTACTTTAATCCTACTTCTCCACGACCTGATATATTATTGGCTTGCTAATTCTACAGAATTTGGTTTTCCAACCTTGAAGTCGATTGTTCATTCGGTCGAGGATGTATTGATAGTCCCGACTCTTGTTTTTAAGGTTAATAATTGGGAGACCAACGTATTTACCAACATGGGATGAGGTACGCGTATTCAAAATATCAGAAATTGTGTCTTGTGTGTGTTAAGGAGTCCTTGGTGAAAATACAATTCGAGATTTGTTATTATTAATTTTTTGACCTGCCAAGGTACCAAATAAGTGTAAGACCGTATGAATTGCCGTTGCATTTTGTGGAGTTGCTTCAGCGAAAAGAATTAAATCATCAGCAAATAATAGATGAAATAAATAGGGTCCATTGTGGGATAGCTTGATAGGTGTCCATTCATGGTTTGTGATGGATAGATTAATAATTCAAGTTAGAGTTTCCATACAAATGATAAAGATAAGGGATCTCCTCGATGAATCCCTCGTGTAGGGGAAAAGAAAGGTGTAGGGTGTCCATTTATAAGAATAGAGATAGTAGAGGATGTAACACAATTCATAATGAGATTTATGAGGCAAGGAGGAAAATTGAGGATGGATAGTGAATATTTAATGAAGGACCATTCTAAGTGGTCAGAAAATTTTTTGAGGTCAATTTTAAGAAGCATGTTTCCTCGATTGCCCTTTTTGGTTTTGAATGAGTGAATTGCTTCTTGAACAATAATAGCATTATCAATAGTGTGACGACCTGGGATGAAGTTACTCTGATAGGGGCTGTTAATGGTATCAAGGTATGGGCGAATACGTGAGATAATAATTTTAGTGATGATCTTATAACTAGTGTTACAGAGAGCAATAGGACGGTATTGAGTGATCCGTTCAGGACTTTTAACCTTAGGAATTAATATAAGATAGGTTTGATCTATTAGAGGAGGAATTAGGAAAGTGTCGAATGCATCAGTAAATAATTTATAAATAGTCGTTTGTGTATCGTTCCAAAATTGTTGAAAAAATATTAGGTAAAAACCATCGGGCCAGGTGCCTTTAAAGGTTAGAATGAGTAAATAGCTTGATGAATCTATGCATTAGTGAGAGGTCTGGATAGGTGTTGGGAGATATCAGATTTAAGAGCATTTGGGGCGTAAATAGCTTGTTGTCTGAGACTTAACAGGAGATTAGTGGTGTAAAGTGTGTGAAAATGAGTAATGATTATGTGGTGGATAGTGGATTGATCAAATGTCCACTTTCCTACTGTGTCATTAAGACCAAGAATACTATTTTTTCGTTGTGGATGAACTGTGGAAAGATGGAAAAACTTAGTATTCGCATCGCCGTCATGAAGGTTCTGAACTCAAGATTTGAGTTTCCAAAAGTCTTCTTCATTTTTCAAAAGAAGATTAAATTCATGAATAAGGTTATTTTCCGGCATAAGGTGAAAGCCAAATTTTTTATGGGGGTCCATTTTTTGACAACCAACAATATGAGCTTGAAGTACCTTTTTGTGGAAGATATTGCCGAAACATTGACTATGCCAACTTTTAAGAACACTAGAGAATTAGGTAAGTGTAGGCATATAAGTGTTAGAGTGATGCCAAATAGTGTTTACTAGTGGAGCAAAGCTAGGGTGACTAGTCCACATAGTTTCGTAGTGGAAGGAGGGCGAAGGATGTCGAGTTGCCCGAGCAAGGTTTAAAAGAATTGGGCAATGGTCCGAGTGGGTACGTGGAAGGTAAAGGACAGAAGAATCTTGAAATAGGTGGAGCCAATCAGAGTTTGCCAGAAATCTATCCAATCTTTCCATAATAGAGATGTTGCGAAATTTCTGTTATTGGTCCATGTGAATCTACCACCTTATCTTGCCACACATTGTAATCTTCTTGCTAACCCACCTGATACCAAATGGATTTGGATCCTTCATATCCCCAATAGAATTAAAACATTTCTTTGGCTACTCATTCTTAATCAGCTACCTACTGCTTCATACTAATCGTTTATTAATGTTCTTCACCACCCTTACTGCCACTCTTGTGTGAACATACCTGAATCTCTCCATCATCTTTTCTTACCATTTGGAAATTATTTAATATTAACACTACTAACGTTATTTCCTCCACTGCTTGGCTTAGAATGCACTGTACCAACACTCACCAGTCTTTCACCTATCAAGGATTTGAAGTTCCAAAAACTTTACTTACCCCTTTCATCCTTTGGCATATCTGGACTAACCGAATCATAACCTCTCCAATAACTTGTATACACGTCTCCATAAA
Organism: Nicotiana tabacum; assembly: GCF_000715075.1. NCBI lineage: Eukaryota > Viridiplantae > Streptophyta > Magnoliopsida > Solanales > Solanaceae > Nicotiana > Nicotiana tabacum. The sequence continues at coordinate 206,022,021 of NC_134080.1, forward strand.
AATATTCTCTTCCATGTAATCGAATTTCATTACCTCACTCCATCTCCAAATCCCCATCCCATTTCCACCATCAAATATATTAAATGGCACCCGCCCACATCACCCTTTTTAAAACTTAATGTTGACCACGCTTTTAATCCCATCACTAAGATAGGTGGTACTGCTGGAGTATTTAGAAACAATAAATGCCAGTGGATTCGTGGTTTTACAACAAAAATCCCGTGCTCGTCAACACTCGAACCAGAATTACAAGCTTTATTGATAGGATTGAAAATTGCTCAACAATTCCACCTATATCCACTACAGATAAAAACAGATTCTCAAGTAATGCAAAGAGTCTTATACGTGGGGACTAATCTTTACTAACCTATTATTTTGGAATGCATGTCATTACTGATAATTCTAGGGCATTCGGAGCTTCAGCATATGTACCGTGATGCCAACACTGTAGCGGATCTACTTGCTAAGCATGGAATAACTTTAGCTCCTTGCGCAGGCCATCAACGCTGTCATCCTCTACACCATGAAGAACCCCCTTTTTATGCTTTACTTACTTTCAATAATGACTGTTCTGGAACTTGTATAGCTAGAACAATCCCCCTATGTAAAACCTCTCTACTTGTCTTTCTTAACTTTTAATAAATATCTATATTAGAAAAAAATATGAGACATATCTGGGCTGAAGTACCACGTTTCTAAGGTGACGTGCACAAACAACCATTTTTACGGTTAATAACTAGTAGGGGTGTCAATGGATATTTAAAAACCGACTAAACCGACCGAACAGTACAGAACCAAACCGATTTTTAGGTTTTTTTTTAATAAAACTATAGTTTTTTTTATATAAATCTATAATTGTACTGGCAATTAGGGTAGGTTTTTTATTTTATGAAAATAAACCAAAACAATACCGTGGCTCTTGAAATTATAAAAAAGGTTACAAGCCAATAATTAATTAAACTCAAAATCCTAATTTCCAAACCTATTATATTACTCCTGTTGAAACTAAATTATTTCCAACATATTCACTAACAAGACACAAGGTAACTAGCAATTATGAGTAGCAAACTATAATGTATTGAATATGTTTCCTTTTGTATGATTTAAATTTATAGTTTTAAATATTTAATCTTCTATAAACTTTATTCTTGAGTCCGAGCTTGTTAATATCTTTTTACCTGTGTGATTTATATTTTCTTTGTCTTTGTTTAGTTTCTTTTGCACTACTGTAGAATAGTTGATAGATGTATACTTTGGCCATCTTTCATGTCTCTTAGTTCATCACCCTTTAAATAGTAAAAATGTTTAGAGAGTTTTGATAAGTCCTATAAAAGTATGTATGTTATTGCATCATGTTTCTACTAGTGACTTTTCAATGACATTTAAAAAAATACCAATAATCGAACTGTATTGATACCGAAGAGAAACCGACATGATTAATATAGTTTTTAAAAGTCTAATTTTGGTTATACATAATAGAATAACCGAAATATTGGTATGGCACAAATTTTATAAAATAACCGGCCGAATCGAACCATTGACGTCCCTAGTATTTAGGGATTAACCCGTATTTATTTTGTTTGAAAATTTAAATTAAAAATTTTAATTTCAAGATAATTCAGAATATTTGTGTCTCGAAAAAATAAATTTAAAACTTGTGTGAGCACGTGATTTTTGCCCTATATGAATTACTTCCATAATTCAAAACAAAATAATTTCTTTTCATTATCTGTAATTTTTGTGGATTTTGTGGCATTTTCTGTTAATTGTTTGCATCTGTCTGTGCATTTTATTTTGTTTAATTAATGAAAAATACAAAAATATGTTGCATTTGTATTTAGGATTTAATTTTACATTTTTAGGATTAGTTGACAAATTAGTTGTTTTATAGAAGTGGGAAAATCACAAAAAAAATAGTTTATTTTGTACTTTTAATTTTCATTTTGAATTTCAAGTAGTTTTCTTTTTAATTTACTTTCTTAATTAACTATGATAATTATTATTTGGTTTTAAGTAGTGTTTTGATGGGGTAATTAGGTTTTAGGATTTAATTTGATTTTTAATTTAGTTTTGAAAAAAAAAATTGTTGAAAAAAAAAATTTGATTGAAAAATTGGAAAATAAAAAGAATATATAGACAAATTTGGGCTGCCTTTAATTAAAATCCACACAGGCCCAAAACTTTTTCCCTTACCCGTCTAAAATGGCCCAATACCCGTCCCAAACCCGGGTCCAACCGATCCATCCCCCAATAACCAAAACGGCGTCGTTGTATACCTTTTTGATCACGACCGTTGGATCTCCTTAATCCAACGGTTCGGAACTGGGGAGGTAACGATATTTATATGTCCAAACGGAACCCTACCCCCCTTCTCAGAACTCCCCCACACTTCATCTCCCTCACCTCACCCTTCGCCTGAGACCCCTTACCCAAAACCCTAACGCCACCCTAAAATCCCACCGCCTCAAGCCGGTGGCGCCGATCCCAATCAATACCAGATTAACACCCCAGACTCCCCTTCACCTCCCCTTTCCGAATCCTCACTTATTTTCTTTCAAATCTGTTCGAAACCCCTCGAATTTCAAATCAAAGGAGAAACCCTAGCGCCGCCTTGTTCTCTCTGGTGGCGGCGCCACCTCTGTTCAACCCCAAATCTACACCACAGAACCTCCTTCACCTCCTCCGCCCCAATCCCTAATCCTTTTCCCTCAAATCACCCCAGAACTCTTCGAATTTTAGATCAAAGTCAAACCCTAGAACCCCAATCGATATTCTGCAGATGATTCGTGTTTAATATGATTTTATTCATCTGTCCTCTACGAGAACATGCGATTAATATCATATTTGATCGGAAACTCGAAGATTTGAAGATTCACGCTTATCTCTTCTTGGTCCGAACTGTAATAGGTATCTTTCCTTTTGTTTTTTGGTTTAATCTTTCCTTCAGTGTTCCTTTCCCATGCTCTGTTCTCTCCGTCTCTTCTTTTCATTTTGTCCCAGAATTTCTTTGAGACATGCATGAGCAAATGGTGTCGTTTTCTTAATAAGCAGTAATCTAATTAACCTAAAATGGTTAGTTTAGGTTAATGATAGATTAGTAAGTCATTTAGGCTAACTTCTCGCAAACTGTCAGTATGTGCTCTTGTGGGTTGTAATTCGATAGTAGGGCAAATGCCAATTGAAGCTGTTTGGGCTCTTGATCTTGTGAGGTTGGGCTTGGGTTAGAGTCCGACTCACTTTGGTTTAGAAAAATTGGGTCAAATTAGACCCATGACCCATTTGAGTCCAAAGGTAATTTTCAGAAGTTTAGAGGGTAATTTGGGAAAATTGGGGTAGAGAATCTAGGTGTAGCTGACCAGGGAAGCTTCTAGGAAGTTGGGGTTGGGGTTATTCTGAATTTCTAGATTGTACATTGAGGACTCCTAAGCAAAAATAAAAATTTCAGAAGGTTTTAAGTGCAATTTTGAACTCTTTAAGGCTGCCCTAGTAGCTTGCCTATAAAGGCATTGTTACTTAGAGCTCAAGGGAGATCTTGAAGAGCTAAGAGACCCAAGATCTAAGAGAATCAAGAGCTGAAAATCCAGAAAATATAGAAAACTGCACAAATTTACTGTTTCATAGAGGAGTGAATAGAAAAAATCAAAAAATACAAAAAAAGTGACTAAAAACTTTAGCGAAACACTGTTCCATTGAATTTTATTTGGTGATTTTGAAGTTTTCCAAGTTCTGAATCAAATCTCTGGCTTATTTGAGTTGAAAATGGTTTAAGCATTCCTGCAATTAGCGTATGAGGTTTTTTTAAGCTCCTGGGGTTGTTTTGAGTTTTAAACTTGGGCATTCAAGCTTGGTTTGAGCTGATGTCTGCCGCTTGACATTGTTTTGCTGTTGTTGATTCCCTGCTTTCCTCTTATTTTGTTATCCCAGGTATTTCCTCATACCATTTGCTAACAAATGAGGTGCTACAAGTTAGAATCAAACTGAATCTATACATAAAGTTGGAGATCTAAGCTGGAATTTGAATAGAAATCATGTTTAAATGTTAAAATTCTATTAGCTTTTCCGTTTTACACCTTTAAGTTCCCTGTTATGAAGTAGATCATCATCTTTTCTTTCGAATATGTTAAGTCGTTCATCCATGCTCAATGACTTAAGTTTGTTTTTTGGCCATTTAGAAAGAACATTTGGATTTTGGCTATGTAAATGGACTGTTAAACATTTTACAATGACTGACTGCCTGACTATCTTAGTTTGTTTGTTTTTCTGTAGTTTGGAATTAAGATCTGGGGTATGAAGAAGTTTTGGTATTGAATCTGGTATAGCATGTTTTGAATCTGGATTTTCGAAATTGTGATGTTAGAGGGTTTAATTAATTCATGCATGTTTATATTTGTTTCAGTCAAACTTGAAGTTAGTTTGTGCTTTGGTATTCATTACTGTTAAGCTTACTGAAATAACAAGCATAAAATGAGGTACCATCTTTCAATTGGAATTCATATTAGAGATTGTTTCGTTTATGCCTGAAATCCAAACCATGCAATACTGTTTGTTTAAAAGTTAAGGGAGAGTATTAATTTTTGGGTAACAAGGTGATAATGAATAAGTCATCATAGGATAATACCCTTCATTACAAATTTGTTTTGACATCAAAATACATTTCGATCATGCTTAAGGATAATAAATTCTAGTTTAGCATTTCTGGAATATTTTGAAGCATTGTGGTTATGATTGTGATGGGAATAATTTGGATCACGAAATTGGACTATAGCGTATGGCTCAATAACTCTAAGGGGTACATTGATGCATCTGTTCTTTTGGGCTTCAGGCAAGCCTATTTTTCCTTTCGCGTGTGTAGGCGTCTGACTCTATGATTTGGACCTCTTGGTGGATTTTGGATCATAAGTCCACTCGAGTTGAAATTCCAGCTTCATCAGTTGGGCCAGTGCAAGTGGCCTCGAGAATTTAGGCTGGGATAGCCCTATCACGCTGTTGGGCTCGTGCTGGGCCCAAACGAGGCAGCTTTTTCTCTTTAAAGCATTAGTTCGCTTAAGAGCTGAATTGAACCCCACTTGCTTTAAAATTAACATAAGCCATGTAGGGAATTTCTAATTAGTTAAGATACCTTTCAAGTAGAATAAATTGGGGCGCACCAAGCCAAACAAAATTACAAATGCTTAGCCCTCGTGTGATCATTTCTTTTAATTCTAGAATTTGGGGCGTGTCGTTTAACAAATTTCCACGGCCCTCACGAAGTTAATAACACGTTAGGTGCTTTAGGTGAGCACTTTAACAATATTACCTTCTTAAATTCGGGTGCGCATTTATGTGACCCAAATCCAAATCTCAATAACGTTAGATAAAATGTGTCAAAAACCATGGGTGTATTTATGTGACGAGGTTCGAGACGTGTTTTAATAACGTTACAATTTTCTTTTAAAAATGAATAAAAGCGGTTGAAACTAAAATTTGCACATATGTTCAAAATTGTTTAAAATCAGATAATTAAGACGAATATAACAGTTGAGCGACCGTGCTAGAACCACAGAACTTGGGAATGCCTAACACCTTCTCCCAGGTTAACATAATTCCTTACTCAAATTTCTGGTTCGCGTACTGTTAAACAGAGTCAATCTTTTCCTCGATTCGGGATTCAATCGGTGACTTGGGACACCATAAATCTGCCAAGTGGCGACTCTGAATCTTTTAACAATAAATCTCATTTCGATTGTCCTTTAAATGCAAAACTCCCTTATATACTACCCTTTACCGGGGTGTAGGTAAAAAGGAGGTGTGACAGCTCTAGCGACTCTGCCGGGGATCGAACCCAAAATCTCTGGTTCAGAGTTCAGAATTCGAGCTTAGATGAATTGTTATAGTTGGCTCTATTTATTATCTGATTTTATTACATGTTTTGGCATAATGTGCTAAATGTTGCTTTTACCGCTTTGATATTATCTGAACTGTTTATAAACTGCTACGAAATCCTTCTCTTCTCATCTTCGGGGATGTGCTCGCTGGTCGAGACTCCCTATTCTGTTAGTGTCATACCTTGAAATAAGAAAGAGGCTCGGATAAGTTACTAAGCCGGATGGTCTCTTGGTTCCCGGTACGTAGCCCCCTCCTCGGCTCGAGTTGTCCGCTCGGGTACACAGTCTAGAACATATACCCAGGTTTTGAACCTAGAATAACTCAGCCTCATGTCGGATCCCTAGTAGGAACGTTTGTTTGCATCATGTGCATTTTGACTTTGGAGACTCAACACAGGGGTTGGGTCTGTCTAGGACAGGTGTACCAGAAATGTAAAGACCATTATGATGCATCTTACTTGCTACTTGTGCATTCATTTGCTTCGGATTTGCATGTCGACCGGCTTATAAGGAAAATTAGAAGGGTTAATGAGATGGTTGAGAGGGATAAGTGTCTGTTTTGAAAAACCAATGTCCCAAACATACCGAAACTCTGCCGAAATTTTTTTTAAAAAAAAGTGAGAATTTTGTAGTTTTCAAGAAAAGAAAAAAAGGGAAAATCTTTGTGTTTTAGAAAGGAAAAATAGTTGGTTTTATTTTGACAAATTTGTCCGAACTATGCCAGTTTGATTCTCACAGTGTGTGAGATACGTAGGCAACCCCCATCGGGTCCAACTTCCTTTTTGCAAAAATAGCCTAAAAGAACAAATATTTTACTTTTGTTTGAAAATAATTAGGGTGATGTCATTCTTGTCGGAAATAGCCGAATATCCCTAAAATGGCACCGGAAGTTGTTTTTGCAAGAACAACCATCTGTGAGCATTTTTCAAGGTTTTCACCGGTTAGCCAACACAGCCTTAAAATCTTCGACTCCGAGATGCTGAAAGGTCGTATTCGCAAAACCGGATTTTATTTTTAAATGAAAAGTGTCAATTTGTTTGTGAGTCAACTGAATCGTGATTTTTGCTTAACCACCCTAATAAATGTGCAAAATGAGCACAAGTTGGAATTTGCCAATAACAGTCGTGAACAAGATCCCTTTGGAGTTGCATATGTGGTGGGATAATTTGGGTAAATCGGGACAAGACACGGTCAATCAATAATTGGGAGGCCTACTGGTTTGTTGAAGATTAATACTAGGGGGGGGCATCATAAAGGCGTTGGTTACATTTTGGGACCCGACCCACAACGTATTTCATTTCTCAGATTTTGAACTTACCCCAACATTGGAAGAAATAGCCGGATATATTGGTAATCCCAAAGTTCCCCTGAGACACCAGTACCTGATTGCTCTAAGGGCCGTAGTCGTCCATAGATTCTTAAAAAAACTCTGCCGAAATTTTTTTAAAAAAGAGAGAATTTTGTAGTTTTCAAGAAAAGAAAAAAAAGGGGGGAAATCTTTGTGTTTTAGAAAGGAAAAATAGTTGGTTTTATTTTGACAAATTTGTCCGAACTACACCAGTTTTATTCTCACAGGGTGTGAGATACGTAGGCAACCCCCATCGGATCCAACTTCCTTTTTGCAAAAATAGCCCAAAAGAACAAATATTTTACTTTTGTTTGAAAATAATTAGGGTGATGTCATTCTTATCGGAAATAGCCGAATGTCCCTAAAAGGGCACCGGAAGGTTGTTTTTGCAAGAACAACCACATGTCGGCATTTTTTCAAGGTTTTCACCGGTTATCCAACACAGCCTTAAAATCTTTGACTCTGAGGTGCTGAAAGGCCGTATTCGCAAAACTGGATTTTATTTTTAAATGAAAAGTGTCAATTTGTTTGTGAGTCAACTGAATCGTGATTTTTGCTTAACCACCCTAATAAATGTGCAGAATGAGCACAAGTCGGAATTTGCCAATAACAGTCGTGAACAAGATCCCTTTGGAGTGGCATATGTGGTGGGATGATTTGGGTAAATCGGGACAAGACACGGTCAATCAATACTTGGGAGGCCTCACTGGGTTGTTGAAGATTAATCCTAGGGGGACATCATAAAGGCGTTGGTTACATTTTGGGACCCGACACACAACGTATTTCATTTCTCAGATTTTGAACTTACCCCAACATTGGAAGAAATAGCCGGATATATTGGGAATCCCAAAGTTCCCCTGAGACACCAGTACCTGATTGCTCCAAGGGTTGTAGCCGTCCACAGGTTCTTAGACTTTTTGAAAATAAGCAGGGGGTCCACAACCCAGACTTGGCAGCTGGTTTTAGTACTTTGCAGTTTATATACAACAGATATGGTCATGTAGGAGGGTTCAACAAGCCGGAAAACAAAATCTGCAGCAAAGGAAACCGCCTAAAGTGGGAAGAACACAGGTGTTTCGCATTTATGGTGGCCTTCTTAGGACTTTTGGTGTTTCCTAGAAAAGATGAGAATATTGACATACGAATAGCCGGAGTTGTCAGTACTTTGCTTACTCAGGCCAACAGTACCCTCGCACCCATGATAGTAGCTGAAATCTTCCGCGCCCTCACAGCCTGCAAAGCCAGAGGAGACTTCGTGTTGTTGTAGATGTGGATGATCGAACACTTATTCCATCGTCCTCAATTTATGAGCTATGGGTCGACAGAGAAGACATGCGTAGAAGAATTTTACACAAGGGTTAACGGGATCAGCCTGCCGGAGGGGGTTATAGAGTGGGAAGCGTGCCTCCGTTCCATCACTGCAAACCAAATAGAGTGGACATTTGGATGGCTGTCTGTGGATGAGGTCATATACATGCCAGCCACCGGGCCTCATTTCCTCTTGATGGGACTCAGGAGTATCCAGCCTTATGCTCCATATCGGGTTTTGAGGCAGCTGGGGAGATGCTAGATAGTTCCGAGAGATGAAGATCTTAGTGCCCAAGTAGTCAAGATCGGACCTAACGGTCAATTTCATGAAGTAACAGTCCGCCAAATCTGGAGCGAATGTCAATACTTAACAGCCAATACCTGTGTGTGTGATCGATCCAAAGGTGAGGTTTCACCAGGGTACCTTGCTTGGTATAGGAGAGAAATTGACTTTGGGAGACCGGCTAAAAGACCTCATCTTCAGGAATTCGTCGAGGCATCACAGGAATAATGGGACTGGTTGGCCAAAGAAAGCGAGTATAGGGCTACCATAAGCAAATTGGAAAAACAAGTCAGGGACCTTCAGTTTGAAAATAGCTTGCAAACCGCGGCGGACGAAGGAGAAAAGAAAAAGCTAGCCATAGAAAATAAGGCCCTTCGAGCCCAGATTCAGAAAATGAAAATAGCGGCAGAAAACCCTGCCCGAAGTGCCAAAGATGAGAAACTCATAGCTAACTTGAGGCAGAAAGTGAGTGACTATAGTTTTGATTTGAACAAAGCATAAGGTGAACTAGCCAAGGCTCGAAAACAGTTGGCTAAAAATGCGGATGAACTAGCACGCTTGGTTAAGCAGCTGAAAGAAAAGTACGATGACGAGGTCGCGGGATTAAAGAAAAGGGCCATCGCCACAGAAAACAAAATGATCAAACAGGCGAAAGACTTCAAGGTTGAAAGAGAACAGTGTTATACGGCAATAGCACGACTAGAAAAAGACTTACAACAACTCCAAGAGCAGAACCAGGTATCCGAACAAACTTTGGAAGCCAGAACCGAACAGATTGGGCATTTGTTGCAAGAGAAGGGCGTCATAAGAGAGCGAGTCAAAAGGGTCACCAACTACATCGCGATGAAGTGTAGTAGCTATGAGGATATGACTAGATCTATGTTCTTCGCTACTGTGATAATTTTCGTTCGCCGGGTAATGGAAGATCTCTACCACCTCCAAGGGGATTTAGCGAGTCGGTCCGCGGCGAGGCCGAATGATGCCCCACGGGTCCCGGGGGCAATTGAGGCACTGATGTATTCGTGATTTCTTGAGTCTGTATTTTCTTTCCGTTAAAGGCTGCCAGTTTGTCTTGGAGTCTGTATTTCTTTTATTAGAGTATGTGGGTTGTTTGTTTTTCGAGTCTGTATTTCGTCTTTCATCAGAATCTGTTAGTTTTTGTTTAAGTCTATTTTCGAGTCTTATTATGAAAAAAATTAAAAATTCCAAAAAAAAATTATTATTTTTATCTCCAAGAACTACGCTTGGTCTAATTCATGCGGGGTCATGATACGTAGGCAATCTCCATAGGATTCGACCGTAACCAAATGAAAATGAGAGAAAGAAAATAAGAGGAAGAACAAGAGAGTAAAGAAAAGAAAAAGAGCAGAAAAACAAGAAAGAAAAGAGAGAAAATAAGAAATTAAGAGAGAATAAAAACAAAGAGAGAACAGAGGCAAGAGTGAAAGGAAGGAAAAGAAAAAGAAAGAAAAAAGGGAAAGTTTGCAATTGAAAGTAAGAAAAGGTTGGGATGACGCATGCAACCGATCAAATACATAATAGAGACGGTTAACTGCTTAGGTGCATTCATGCCCAATATGCGGTTACCAATCTGTTAAAGCCTAATCGCTAACAAGGCTGTTGTTTGATGTGTTAAATCCAGGCAGGTGGTTAGTTGATTGGCATTCTGGCAACTCACTCATACAACACCCGATCAAAAGACAGGCTGAATATGGCCAACCAAGAACCGGAGACAAGTATTGTTGACCCGTCAAAAGAGGTGGAAGAATTAGATGTTAATGCAATGAAGGAAGAGATGTATAAGTTAAAGCAGCAGATGATTGAAATGTACCAAGCCTAGGCAAAGGGGCATCCACCACCGGTTTATCCCGCCAACCCTACTTATATCCCACCATCAGCCCAACCTTCGGAGCCTCCCACTGTGAACTCATCTCCAGCCTTTCCCCTCTACCAACAATGTTATGGCGCCACTTCCCATACTTCTCAAGCTCCACCACCCAAACAAGTCCCATACCCTCCCCCACCAATTACACCCGTTCTTGTGGCACCTCCACCTGCTACATTACACCGATATTCCAGTGAACCTCTATTCCAAACTCACGACAACCAGTACTATCCCCCTGAACCCACCTTCAAAGTTCCAGAACCATATTATTACACCCCTCATCTTGATCTCCCGGTAGAGATTGAGAAGTCACCCAAAAATCCCGAGCATGAAGAGATGATCAGAAAGGTCAAAAGCTTAGAATAATCGTTCCGAGATATGAGGGGATTGGGAAGTCAAGTAAGTGTGGCCTATAAAGATTTATGTTTGTTCCAAGATATTCAGTTACCAGCAGGGTTCAAAATGCCCAAGTTTGATCTGTACGACGGGCATGGTGACCCAGTAGCACACTTAAGAGGATTTTGTAGCAAGATGAGAGGAGCGAGTGGAAGAGATGTGTTATTGATGGATTATTTTAGCCAAAGTTTGAGTGGATCGGCGCTAGAATGGTATATCAGACAAGATCACAGCAGGTGGTACACATGGGACGATTTGGCCCAAGCTTTCGCCTGTCATTTTCAGTACAACCTCGAAATTATCCCAAACCGTCTGTCATTGACAAAGATTGAGAAGAAGCCCGGTGAGAGCTTCAGGGAATATGGATTCTGTTGGAGAGAGCAAGCAGCGAGGGTTGACCCTCCGATGAAAGAAAGTGAGATGGTTGATTATTTCTTGCAGGCTTTGGAACCCACTTATTTTGGTCACTTGGTGTCAGCAGTAGGCAAGTCCTTTAATGAAGTTGTAAAAATGGGAGGCATGGTTGAGGAGGGACTCAAGTCCAACAAGATCATGAGTTATTCAGCAATCAAAGCGACCACCCAGGCCATTCAAAACGGTACTGGGGGTGTACTCGGGAAGAAAAAGAAAGAGGATATTGCTACAATTGAGTCGGGAGCTTGGGTTGGATCCTGGAACATTCCACGTTACTACAACCCGCCTCGACCCTACCACCAAACATACCCCTACACTCTATATAGTCCACCACAACACTACTACCCACCGCCAGCTCCCCATTTTTCCGTCCATCACGCACAAACCTATACCCAACCTCCCGCTCACGCACAATGGTGTGCGCCGGCTGCACCAAGTCCATACCTAGCTCCACAAAATGCCCATCCACCCCCAAGAGCCTACAGAAATCCCCCTGGAACAGGTTTTCGGCCAAATCAAGCCTTTAAGAATGAAAGGTTGCAGAAGCAGAAGACTTTCACTCCATTGGGAGAATCATATGCTAGTCTATTCCACCGACTGAGACAGTTGGGTATGTTGAATACGATCGAGGCTAAACTGCTGAATCCCCCTCCCAGAAATCTTGACCGCTTAGTGAGTTGTGAGTATTGTTCAGGGATTCCGGGTCACGACACAGAGAAATGTTGAAGTTGAAAACAGTTATTCAAGAGCTCATTGATACTAATCGGATTGAGGTCCAAGCCCCGGAGGCACCCAACATCAACCAGAACCCGTTGTCGGCCCATTATGAGACTAATATGATTGAGATAATGCATAGGGGGAGCCTAAGAAGCCTTCGCAAACCGTCATGATGATTCGGGATAGTGAAGCCAAGCTATTTGAAGAGTCAACAAATGAGAAGTCTGTGATCAAGTTGAACGGGGCAAATAATGAACCATCTGTGGAGGTCAAGAAGGGGTCCTCAAGTGACGTTGCAGGAAAAGATGAAAGAGCAAAAGTGGTTGTGCCAGGAGTGACGAACAAGTCTGTGGTAATTGTGGAGGGCGCCCGCACAGATCCTGTCATTATCAAACCGGTAACTCAATTACCCATAGTCAAAAGCAAGGCTGTCCCATGGAATTATGAAGGAGTGACAATGACTTACAAGGGGAAAGAGGTTAGAGAAGAACTGTGTGAGACTCATGGTTTGACTAGATCGGGGAGATGCTTTGCTCCCGAAGAGTTGAGAAAAGCTAAGATCTCAAAAGATAATCCAGTGTTCGTGAAGAAAGCGGTGACCGAGGAAGAAGCAGAAGAATTTTTGAGAAAGATGAAAGTACAGGACTATTCCATTGTGGAGCAGTTAAGGAAGACGCCGGCTCAGATCTCGCTCTTGTCATTATTGATCCATTCAGACGAGCACCGTCGGGTTTTGATGAAGATCTTGAACAAGGCCCACGTTCCTGACAAAATCTCAGTAAACCACTTGGAAAAGATAGCTAACAAGATATTTGAGGTAAACCGAGTCATTTTTTCTGATGATGAGTTGCACGTGGAGGGTACTGAGCACAATAGAGCCCTCTATCTAACGGTGAAATGTGAAGATTTTGTGGTTACTCAGGTACTAGATGACAATGGTTCCAGTGCAAATATTTGCCCTCTTTCCACTCTGAACAAGTTGAAGGTGGATGATGAAAAAATTCATAAGAACAGTATCTGCGTTCGGGGATTCGATGGTGGAGGGAAAGATTTAGTCGGGGACATAGTGCTCGAGCTTACAATAGGGCCGTTGAATTTACTATGGAATTCCAGGTACTCGATGTGGCTGTTTCTTACAATCTGCTATTAGGACGACCCTGGATTCATGCTGCCAGAGCGGTCCCGTCTACTCTGCATCAAATGGTCAAGTTTGAATGGGATCTACAGGAAATTGTTGTGCATGGCAAAGATAATTTGTGTATTCCTAGTGATGCCATTGTTCCATTCATAGAGTTTGAAGATGACAAGGGGCCGTGGGTCTATCAGGTTTTTGACACGGTAGCGATAGAGAAAATTCCTTAAGGGAAGTGCGTGCCAACTCCAAGGGTAGCTGTTGCATCGGTCATGGTAGCCGTTGAAATGTTGAAAAATGGTTTTGTATCGGGCAAAGGTTTGGGCACATCCCTACAAGGTATCATACAACCTGTTTCTCTTTCTAAAAACTTGTATACATTTTGTCTGGGGTTCAAGCCTACAGTCGCAGACGTGAGAAGAGCTAGAAAAATGAAACAAAAAGCATGGGCCCTTCCAAAACCAGTCCCGCGTCTTTCCCGATCATTTGTCAGGCCTGGTACCAGAAAGCACCTAGTGACGTCGGTTCCCAGTTCGGTGATTGATGTGGATGGAGATTTGATGGAAAGGTTCGAGAGGATATTTGCCGATGTGAACGTGTTGGAAGCTGAAGAGGGTTCTAGCAAGGCGGATGTGCAATTTGTTGGCCGGTGCAAAGATTAACAATTGGGAAGCTACTCCTCTCCCCACCAGGAGGGAGTTTTGGTAGCTTTCTTTGATTTTCTTTCAATTTATCTGGATTATTCCAGGGTTGTAATTCAGATTCTATGTTTCGTCCATTTGGATGTATAAACCCGTTATCTTTAATTTAAATGAAATGCAATTTCTCTTCTCCTCTCTTCCTGATAGTTTTATTTTTCTTTTCCTTTCTTCCTTGTACAGTTCTTTTTATGCTGGCTTCAATGATATGACATGCATGCGGAATGTCCGGCTTAGTCTTAAAAGCCAATCTAGTTTTGAAATAGTAATCCAAGAAATAGAATGTGATGTTGAATTGGAGTATGACGAGGATGAAGCCTTTGAAGAGATTAGTAAAGAATTAAGCCATTTTGAGGAAAAACTCAAGCCTAACCTGAGTGATATAAAAGAAATCAATTTAGGGGACCAATATAATGTCCGGAAAACTAAAATAAGTGTCCATCTTGAATAACAACTCAGAGAGGAGATAATTAAATATTGTTCGAGTATAAAGATGTTTTTGCATGGTCCTATAACGACATGCCAGGTCTAAGCACTAGCTTGGTAGTTCACAGATTGCCCACTGATCCGGCATTCCCCCTGTCAAGCAGAAGCTGAGGAAATTTAAAACTGATATGAGTGTGAAAATTAAGGAAAAGGTCACTAAACAGTTTGAGGCCAAGGTCATCCGGGTCACTCGGTATCCCACTTGGTTAGCCAATGTAGTGCATGTGCCGAAGAAGGATGGCAAGACCAGGGTGTGTGTTGATTATCGAGACCTCAACAAGGCGAGTCCCAAGGATAACTTCCTACTGCCAAACATCCATATATTGATCGATAATTGTGCCAAACATGAGATTGGTTCTTTTGTGGATTGTTATGCGGGCTACCACCAGATCTTAATGGATGAAGAAGACGCAGAAAAGACAGCATTCATCACGCCTTGGGGAACGTACTATTATTGGGTCATGCCATTTAGTTTGAAAAATGTCGGGGCAACCTACACGAGGGCAATATATTCCACGACATGATACACAAGGAGATCGAGGTTTATGTGGATGATGTGATTGTAAAGTCTAGAAAGCAGTCTGACCATGTCAGAGATCTGAGAAAGTTCTTCCAAAGGTTTCACAAGTACAATCTCATGCTCAATCCTGCAAAATGCGCATTCGATGTTCTGTCTGGAAAGTTGTTGGGATTCATAGTCAGCCGACGAGGTATTGAATTAGACCCATCAAAAATCAAAGCCATCCAGGAATTGCCACCTCCGAAGAACAAGACTGAGGTGATGAGTCTGTTGGAAGATTGAATTACATCAGTCGGTTTATTGCTCAGCTCACGACAATTTGTGAGCTTATCTTCAAATTGTTAAATAAAGATGTTGCAGTCAAGTGGACAGATGAATGTCAGGATGCCTTTGATAAGATAAAGGGGTACTTGTCAAACCCACATGTGTTGGTCTTGCCAGAACCAGAGAGACCTTTGATTCTGTATTTGACAGTCTTGGACAATTCATTTGGATGTGTGTTGGGACAGCATGACATCACTGGCAGGAAGGAGCAGGCCATATATTATCTCAGCAAGAAGTTCACATCTTACGAGGTTAAGTACACTCAGCTTGAGAGGACGTGTTGCGCCCTAACTTGGGTAGCCCAGAAGCTGAAACATTATTTTGTCATCTTATACTACTTACCTCATCTCTCGCTTGGATCCGTTGAAGTATATCTTCCAGAAGCCTATGCCCACGGGTAGGCTCGCAAAGTGGCAGATCTTGCTCACAGAATTTGACATTATCTATGTGACTAGGACCGCGATGAAAGCACAAACATTGGCCGACCATTTGGCTGAGAATCTTGTGGATGAAGAATGCGAACCCTTGAAGACTTACTTCTCTGATGAAGAGGTAATGCACATTGATGAGTTGGAACAGATTGAAAGGCCAGGATGTAGGCTTTTCTTTGATGGTGCTGCTAACATGAAAGGCGTTGGAATAAGAGCGGTACTTGTTTTTGAAACAGGACATCATTACCCTGTTACAGCACAACTTCGGTTCTACTGTACTAACAACATGGCGGAATATGAGGCATGCATTTTGGGTTTGAGGATGGCTATGGATATGGGTGTCCAGAAAGTCTTGGTCTTGGGTGACTCGGACCTTCTGGTACACCAGATTCAGGGAGAATGGGAAACACGGGATTTAAAACTCATACCGTACCGGCAATGCTTGCATGATCTTTGTCAACGGTTTCAATCAATAGAGTTTAGGCATATTCCGAGGATCCACAATGAGGTCGCCGATGCTTTGGCTACCCTGGCATCGATGTTACATTATCCGGATAAGGCTTATGTTGACCCGTTGCATATTCAGGTCCATGATCAGCATACTTATTGTAACATGGTGGAGGAAGAGCTCGATGGGGAACCTTGGTTTCACGACATCAAAGAATACATCCGAAGGGGAGTATATCCGGTACAGGCCACAAGTGATCAAAAGAGAACAACTCATCACTTGGCAAGTGGATTTTTCTTCAGTGGAGGAGTTTTGTACAAAAGAACTCCAGATCTCGGGTTATTAAGATGTGTATATGCCAGACAGGCCGCGACTATCATGACCAAAGTACATTCTGGAGTCTATGGACCGCACATGAGTGGCTATGTGCTGGCAAAGAAGATTCTCCGGGCAGGTTATTATTGGCTCACTATGGAGCGAGATTGTATCAGTTTCGTGCGTAAATGTCATCAGTGCCAAGTGCATGGAGATTTGATTCATTCTCTACCATCTGAATTACATACAATGTCTGCACCATGGCCTTTTGTTGCTTGGGGAATGGATGTCATTGGACCATTCGAGCCAGCAGCGTCCAACGAGCACAGGTTTATTCTAGTGGCCATCGATTATTTCACCAAGTGGGTAGAGGCTAAAACATTCAAGTCTGTAACCAAGAAGGCGGTGGTTGATTTTGTGCATTCAAATATCATTTGCCGGTTTGGGATACCGAAGGTGATCATTACAGACAATGGGGCTAATCTCAATAGTCATCTGATGAAAGAGGTATGTCAGCAGTTCAAGATTACACATCGCAATTCTACCCCATACCGCCCTATGGCAAACGGAGCAGTTAAGGCGGCCAACAAGAACATAAAGAAAATACTTCGGAAAATGTTGGAAGGTTCTAGGTAGTGGCATGAAAAACTGCCATTTGCATTGCTGGGTTATCGCACTACGGTCCGGACTTCAGTAGGGGCGACTCCTTATTTGTTGGTGTATGTCACCGAAGCAGTAATACCCGCAGAAGTGGAAATTCCATCCCTTCGAATTGTCGCGGAGGCTGAGATCGATGATGAGGAGTGGGTCAAAACCCGCTTGGAACAATTGAGTTTGATCGATGAGAAGAGACTGGCAGTAGTGTGTCATGACCAGTTGTATCAACAGAGAATGGCAAGAGCATACAACAAGAAGGTGCGTCCACAGAAGTTTGAAGCAGGGCAGTTAGTATTAAAACGCATTCTTCCTCATCAGGTTAAAACAAAAGGAAAATTCGCCCCAAATTGGCAGGGGCCGTTCGTTGTGACTAGAGTGTTGTCCAATGGTGCATTGTATTTGACAGATGTAGAAGGAAAATGTGTAGAAATGGCTATCAATTCTGATGCAGTCAAGAGATATTATGTATGATTTCTTTCTTTGATTGTACTTGTTTGTATTTGGCATATCTCGAATATTGAAATGACGAAGGCATTTTGTTCTGCTATCTAAACACTTTATCCCTCGTTACCCCTTTGAGCCTCATTTATTTTCATTCATACCCCTCCTTCGGAATCAATGGCAAATCTCGGAAACACAAGCGTAAAGATAAGTAAAGGAAGGAGAGAAAAAGAGAAAGGAAAAAGAAAAGAGAAAGAAAGAATAAAAGAGAAAGAAAGAATAAAAGAGAAAGAAAAGAATGGAAGGAGAAAGAAAAGAATGAAAAGAAAAAGAAAAAAGAAAAAAAAAACACAACAAAAGGAAAAACAAAAGAGGAAAAGAAGAGAAAGAAAAAGAGAAGAAAAATCACAACAAACAAAGTAATTCCTATGTCATGAACTACGTTCGACCTGATTCCTTTTAAGGATACGTAGGCAGCCTCACGGTTCGGTCCCATCAAAGTAAAAATCCAAAAGTCCCCAAACAAGAAACCGGGGCAGAAGTTGTGGTTGTTATCAGAAATCTGATTCCGAAGGTTGTAAGTTGGAACCCAATCAAACTGTTTTGAGCTTTTTATACCCTTCCTTTCTAAACACATCCAAAAGCCACATTACGGTCCAAAGAAAGACCTTCCGACCAGTCTTCAGGAAATGCCAAGTCAAACAGGTAGCGATGATTCACATCAGGGGCAACACTCTGGTCCAAAGAGGGAAAAGAAGTCAAAAATGAGAGAGTCTTATTGGAGAAAACCCTCACGGGCACCGTAAGGCGACGGGAGCTGCGAGAAATCAAATAAGAGAGTCTTATTGGTGAAAACCCTCACGGGCACCTTAAGGCGAAAGTGAGTTGACAAATGAAGGAATGAGAGAGGTCTGTTGGTGAAAACCTTTCAAGGCACCGCAAGATGAACAAGGTCGGGATTTGATGTGAAGAAATCAGGTTATGGTAATTCTGGGGCAACAAAGTATGGCAACTGAAAGTTGATTAGTTGGACAGATTGGGCCGATTAATCCAAATTGCATGTCATGATCAGGGTGCCAGCTGTTCCACTCAGATAAGTTTTTTTTCTTTTTCTCTTCAGATAGTCTTCCAGTTTTGGACTTTCTTATCCTTAACTCTGAAAGTCATTGCATTTTATTTCTTTGGGTTTATTTCTCTAAGATGTTCCCAAATAAGAAGGAATTTCAAAGCTCACTACCAGCTTCAGGATTGCAAAGCACAGCGTGGCCAGAGCATACCAAAGATAGCATGATGTAAAATGGGGTAAAGTGCCAGCAAGAGTTCCATACGCAAAATGATTTGGTAATTTCATGGGAGATGCAGGGGTTCAGTTAAAGGGGTCAGAGGTGTGAAACAACGGTTCAGGTATAGAACACTCGGGTCATCCAAAGTCATGGGGTTTTGAAAGTCAGTCGGAAAGTCAAGAGGTTCAGGGTCAGTGCGGGAAGCCAGTCAAAAACAAAACAATGCAGAAGAGAGACCTTCAACAAAGAATGCCATCAACTAACCACCACATTTTAAACTGACAAAACTTTTCTTTGATTAAAATAGGGGCAGGAAATTTCGGTTGTTTCGGAGAAACCCTCCGCGGAGAAAGGAGGTCACCAAACAGGCTTGATTTTTTACTTTCAGGACTCTCATAGAAAATGGGACCTAGTTTAAAGTTCAGAAATAGCATAATCTAGCATAAATGTACCCCGAAAGGAATATAAATTAGCTTATGAGTTTGTATGTTTGAGATAGGATTCAATTAGGAGTTTCCAGGACCTTCCTGAATAATGTGACTTAGTTTTAAGATTTCCATTAGATCACAAGATGTATCGTAAGCTCTGCCGTAAGGTAATATAATTCAGTCGTAAAAGTGTTATTTTTTAGGACATGATTTGATTTTGAGTTTCAGAACCCTCCTGGATAATGGGATGTAGCTTTAAGACCCTCTTAGATAACAAGATTTAGCGGAAGTCACACCTTTAGAAGATATAACTTAGATTTATAATGGTCGTTTAATTGAGAGTTGCCAGGACCCACCTGGATAACGGGGTTTAGCTTTAAAATTCTTACAAATATTTTGTAACACTGTTCAGTTTAACACTCACATATGAGCCCAGCCACCAAATTGGGGTAGAAAATTTTCTTTGTTTTTGTCTATTTTGTAGCAATCAGGAGCCCGCCTGGAGAATAAGGGAATACATTTCCAGTCAGCAGTCAAGATCTCGCCTGGAGAGCAGGGAATACATTTCAAGTTGAAGTCAGGAGCCCGCCTGAAGAGCAGGGAATACATTCAAGTTTAGCAGTTAGGAGCCTGCCTGGAGAGCAGGGAATACATTCAAGTTTAGCAATCAGGAGGCCTCCTGGAGAGCAGGGAACACGTTTCAAGTTGAAGTCAGGAGCCCGCCTGGAGAACAAGGGAGTACAATTTAAGTTTAACCTTCAAATCCTCTGTTTTGTCTATTTTGAAATCAGGAGCCCGCCTGGAGAGCAGGGAATACATTTCGAGTTGAAGTCAGGAGCCCGCCTGGAGAGCAGGGAATACGTTTCAAGTTGAAGTCAGGAGCCCGCCTGGAGAGCAGGGAACACATTTCAAGTCGAAGGCAGGATGCCCGCCTGGATAGCAGGGATTACATTTCAAATTGAAGTCAGAAGCCCGCCTGGAGAGCAAGGATTACGTTTCAAATTGAAGTCAGGAGCCCGCCTGGAGAACAATGGAGTACAATTCAAATTTTAAGTCAGGAGCCCGCCTGGAGAGCAGGGAATACATTTCAAGTTCAGCAATCAGGAGCCCGCCTGGAGAGCAGGGAATACATTCAAGTTCAGCAATCAAGCGTCCAATCGGAGAAAGGAAAAACATCATCAAGGCGTAGCTGGCAGTCAGGCACCCACTTGAAGAAGGGGAAAACTTCTCAGCTTACAATTCAAGGTGGCACAAATGGATGTCATCAAGAGAATAGAGGACCACAAGGCAACAAGAAACACAAAAGCAAGTTTGAAGATCTAGATAGGATTTTGTAAAGCTTAGATCATAGTCTAGCCTAGCTTCTTTTCATTTTATCATGGTGTAATAAGGGGGTTCAGTAAGCAGTAGCAGCAACAACAACAACAACAACAATAGTGAAATCACAGCTTCATGGTAGTCCCAGCTACCAAAACTTCCTGAACTACACTGACCTGATTTCTTTTAGCCAAGGATATGTAGGCAACCTCGGAAGCAGGGTGCGGTCAAATCTTTCAAAAAATGCTTCCCACGGAGTATTCAAACGGGCAAAAATCGCTCGTATCCGGTCACTTTATCTTTGCACGAAAACTCTTCGTGTTTCCGAGCAAAGAGGGGCAGCTGTGAGCACGTGATTTTTGCCCTATATGAATTACTCCCATAATTCAAAACAAAATAATTTCTTTTCATTATCTGCAATTTTTGTGGATTTTGTGGCATTTTCTGTTAATTGTTTGCATCTGTCTGTGCATTTCATTTTGTTTAATTAATGAAAAATACAAAAATATGTTGCATTTGCATTTAGGATTTAATTTTACATTTTTAGGATTAGTTGACAAATTAGTTGTTTTATAGAAGTTGGAAAATCACAAAAAAATAGTTTATTTTGCACTTTTAATTTTGAATTTCAAGTAGTTTTCTTTTTAATTTACTTTCTTAATTAATTATGATAATTATTATTTGGGTTTAAGTAGTGTTTTGATGGGGTAATTAGGTTTTAGGATTTAATTTGATTTTTAATTTAGTTTTTTAAAAAAAAAAATTGTTGAAAAAAAATTTTGATTGGAAAATTGGAAAATAAAAAGAATATATAGACAAATTTGGGCTGCCTTTAATTAAAATCCGCACAGGCCCAAAACTTTTCACCTTACCCGTCCAAAATGGCCCAAAACCCGTCCCAAACCCGGGTCCAACCGGTCCCTCCCCCAATAACCAAAACGGCTTCGTTGTATACCTTTTTGATCACGGCCGTTGGATCTCATTAATCCAACGGTCCGGAACTGGGGAGGTAACGATATTTATATGTCCAAACGGAACCCTACCCCCTTCTCAGAACTCCCCCACACTTCATCTCCCTCACCTCACCCTTCGCCTGAGACCCCTTACCCAAAACCCTAACGCCGCCCTGAAATCTCACCGCCCCATGTCGGTGGCGCCGGTCCCAATCAACACCAGATCAACACCCTAGACTACCCTTCACCTCCCCTTTCCGAATCCTCACTTCTTTTCTTTCAAATCTGTTCGAAACCCCTCGAATTTCAAATCAAAGGAGAAACCCTAGCGCCGCATTGTTCTCTCCAGTGGCGGCGCCACCTCTGTTCAACCCCAAATCTACACCATAGAACCTCTTTCACCTCCTCTGCCCCAATCCCTAATCCTTTTCCCTCAAATCACCCCAGAACTCTTCGAATTTTAGATCAAAGTCGAACCCTAGAACCCCAATCAAGATTCTGCAAATGATTCGTGTTTAATATGATTTTATTCGTCTGTTCTCTACGAGAACATGCGATTAATATCATATTTGACTGGAAACTCGAAGATTTGAAGATTCACGCTTATCTCTTCTTGGTCCGAACTGTAATAGGTATCTTTCCTTTTGTTTTTTGGTTTAATCTTTCCTTCAGTGTTCTTTTCCCATGCTTTGTTCTCTTCGTCTCTTCTTTTCATTTTGTCCCAGAATTTCTTTGAGACATGCATGAGCAAATGGTGTCGTTTTCTTAATAAGTAGTAAGCTAATTAACCTAAAATGGTTAGTTTGGGTTAATGATAGATTAGTAAGTCATTTAGGCTAACTTCTCGCAAATTGTCAGTATGTGCTCTTGTGGGTTGCAATTCGATAGTAGGGCAAATGCCAATTGAGGCTGTTTGGGCTCTTGATCTTGTGAGGTTGGGCTTGGGTTAGAGTCCGACTCACTTTGGTTTAGAAAAATTGGGTCAAATTAGACCCATGACCCATTTGAGTCCAAAGGTAATTTTCAGAAGTTTAGAGGGTAATTTGGAGAAATTGGGGTAGAGAATCTAGGTGTAGCTGACCAGGGAAGCTTCTAGAAAGTTGGGGTTGGGGTTATTCTAAATTTCTAGATTGTACATTGAGGACTCCTAAGCAAAAATGAAAATTTTAGAAGGTTTTAAGTGCAATTTTGAACTCTTTAAGGCTGCCCTAGTAGCTTGCCTATAAAAGCATTGTTACTTAGAGCTCAAGGGAGATCTTGAAGAGCTAAGAGACCCAAGAGCTAAGAGAACCAAGAGCTGAAAATCCAGAAAATATAGAAAACTGCACAAATTTACTGTTTCATAGAGGAGTGAATAGAAAAAATCAAAAAATACAAAAAAAATGACTGAAAACTTTAGCGAAACACTGTTCCATTGAATTTTATTTGGTGATTTTGAAGTTTTCCAAGTTCTGAATCAAATCTCTGGCTTATTTGAGTTGAAAATGGTTTAAGCATTCCTGCAATTAGCGTATGAGGTTTTTTTAAGCTCCTGGGGTTGTTTTGAGTTTTAAACTTGGGCATTCAAGCTTGGTTTGAGCTGATGTCTGCCGCTTGACACTGTTTTGCTGTTGTTGATTCCCTGCTTTCCTCTTATTTTGTTATCCCAGGTATTTCCTCATACCATTTGCTAACAAATGAGGTGCTACAAGTTAGAATCAAACTGAATCTATACATAAAGTTGGAGATCTAAGCTGGAATTTGAATAGAAATCATGTTTAAATGTTAAAATTCTATTAGCTTTTCCGTTTTACACCTTTAATTTCCCTGTTATGAAGTAGATCATCATCTTTTCTTTCGAATATGTTAAGTCGTTCATCCATGCTCAATGACTTAAGTTTGTTTTTTGGCCATTTAGAAAGAACATTTGGATTTTGGCTATGTAAATGGACTGTTAAACATTTTACAAGGACTGACTGCCTGAATATCTTAGTTTGTTTGTTTTTCTGTAGTTTGGAATTAAGATCTGGGGTATGAAGAAGTTTTGGTACTGAATCTGATATAACATGTTTTGAATCTGGATTTTCAAAATTGTGATGTTAGAGGGTATAATTAATTCATGCATGTTTATATTTGTTTCAGTCAAACTTGAAGTTAGTTTGTGCTTTGGTATTCATTACTGTTAAGCTTACTGAAATAACAAGTATAGAATGAGGTACCATCTTTCAATTGGAATTCATGTTAGAGATTGTTTCGTTTATGCCTGAAATCCAAACCATGGAATACTGTTTGTTTAAAAGTTAAGGGAAAGTATTAATTTTTGGGTAACAAGGTGATAATAAATAAGTCATCATAGGATAATACCCTTCATTACAAATTTGTTTTGACATCAAAATGCATTTTGATCATGCTTAAGGATAATCAATTCTAGTTTAGCATTTCTGGAATATTTTGAAGCATTGTGGTTATGATTGTGATGGGAATAATTTGGATCACGAAATTGGACTATAGCGTATGGCTCAATAACTCTAAGGGGTACATTGATGCATCTGTTCTTTTGGGCTTCAAGCAAGCCTATTTTTCCTTTCGCGTGTGTGGGCGTCTTACTCTATGATTTGGACCTCTTGGTGGATTTTGGACCATAAGTCCACTCGAGTTGAAATTCCAGCTTCATCAGTTGGGCTAGTGCAAGTGGCCTCAAGAATTTAGGCTGGGATAGCCCTATCACGCTGTTGGGCTCGTGCAGGGCCCAAACGAGGCAGCTTTTGCTCTTTAAAGCATTAGTTCGCTTAAGAGCTGAATTGAACCCCACTTGCTTTAAAATTAACATAAGCTATGTAGGGAATTTCTAATTAGTTTAGAGACCTTTCAAGTAGAATAAATTGGGGCGCACCAAGCCAAACAAAATTACAAATGCTTGGCCCTCGTGTGATCATTTCTTTTAATTCTAGAATTCGGGGCGTGCCGTTTAACAAATTTCCACGGCCCTCACGAAGTTAATAACGCGTTAGGTGCTTTAGGCGCACACTTTAATAATATTACCTTCTTAAACTCGGGTGCGCATTTATGTGACCCAAATCCAAATCTCAATAACGTTAGATAAAATGTGTCAAAAACCACGGGTGCATTTATGTGACGAGGTTCGAGACGTGTTTTAATAACGTTGTAATTTTCTTTTAAAAATGAATAAAAGCGGTTGAAACTAAAATTTGCACATAGGTTCAAAATTGTTTAAAATCAGATAATTAAGCCGAATATAACAGTTGAGTGACCGTGCTAGAACCACGAAACTTGGGAATGCCTAACACCTTCTCGCATGTTAACAAAATTTCTTACTCGGATTTATGGTTCGCGGACTGTTAAACAGAGTCAATCTTTTCCTCGATTCGGGATTCAATCGGTGACTTGGGACACCATAAATCTCTCAAGTGGCGACTCTGAATCTTTTAATAATAAATCCCGTTTCGATTGTCCTTTAATTGGAAAAATTCTCTTATATACTACCCTTTATCGGGGTGTAGGTAAAAAAGAGGTGTGACAACTTGAAATTCAGGATACATTGACTAATTCCTAAATAGCAATCCTTTAAAGTGACTTCAAGATTTGATTATACTTATCCCAAAAACAGTATTTTCACAAAGATAACTCTTTGATATGATGCTGATCATAGTTTTAAACTGTAAGTTTCAAACTTTGGCAAAAATTTCTTTTAATTATTTATCCTTGTTAGTATATAAATTTACTAATTTAGTATACTTCTACTTTATTTTTATTTGCATATAAGACGTCATAAAGCAGAAAGCATGTGATACATCTTTGAATGTTTTGACAATACAAAAACAGACCCAAACAAACTGAAAACCGAATTAGTAAAACTCAGTATTTTAAAAAGCGCGTAAGGCTAGAGCGTTTTACTTAATATGGGTGAGTCGTAGGCCTATGGATCTATAAATTTTTAATTTATAAGTTAATAGCATAATAACTACAAAAAATATATAAAATCAATAAAAGTTAAAAAAACACACAAAAAAGAAAATATCTACCATCTTTTATAAATATAAACAATGCAATAGTGTTAAAGTTACTATAAGATAAAAATCAACTTTAGCGTCTTATCTTAAATGATTAAAAATATCATAATATTTAAAAAATATTAACAAAATACACAGTTTACCTGTCTAAAAGTTAATAATCAATAAACTTCATCAATATTGTAATTTAAATTACTCCTCGTGAATAAATATAAAGTTACTTTCAAATAGCAAAATAATAAAAGTTTGATAATTTTGAGATATATATATATATATATATATATATATATATATATATATATATATAAAACTAAAATATGAATACCTATAAGTGAAGATATATATTTTATAAAAAACAATATTCACTTTCCGATGTTCTCAATTAGTAAATATATACTATATGTCCATTATTTTGAGTTGCTCTCAATCTTCATATTTCTATAGATGAATAAGAAAAGGATGGTGGTTATATCATATTTATTGTTAAAAGTTTTTGAGTGTCAATAGTGCTAATTAAAAAATTTGATGCATGACATGCGTTAGGAACTACTAGGCGAGTCTCAAGCGGTGAGCGTTAGACGTATTTTGGGCGCATAATCAGACGTTTGAGGCGTAAGTCTCACAGAACTAGGGGTGGGCATATATCGGGTAAAACCGATAACCTGAACCGTTAATTCTTTATTGGGTTATCGGTATTGGGTTATTGGGTTAACGGTTCGGTAACGGGTTAAAAATTTTTTTATTGGGTTATCGGTTCGGGCTCGGTTTGCATTTTTGTTATTGGGTAAAAACCGATAACCCAATAATAATGATATAATTTACTAATTTACCCTTAAGTATATACTAGGGTTATTTATTTTCCTAATTCCCTCTTCACTCTTCAGTCTTCAGTCGTTTGTCCCTCAGTTCTCATTCTTGTTTCCGTCGCAGCCCCCAAGAGTCAAGACGCAAGACTCACCACCAGTTCTCTGCCAGACATCAGTAGATACTGCACAGAAGTGGGAGCGTGCTTTTGTTAAGAAACAACAAAAGTTGGCAGTTTACACGTTCTCGCAGTTTGATTTCTTTGTTTTATATATTGCAAATTTTTTTAGTTGTTTTATGTTATCGGGTAAACCGATAACCGAACCGATAACGATATATAACCGATTAACCGATAACCGATAATCAATATCTTATCGGTTTGGTTATCAGGTTATGATATTTGTAAACCGATAACTGATAGGCAAAACCGATAATGTTCAAAACCGAACCGAACCGACCGATGCCCACCCCTACACAGAACTAAGCCTTGTACGTGAGCCTCGAAGCGTTTTCATAGTGCTCTGCCCTAGGGCGAGCCTCGAAACGAATCTCAAAAAGAGTCTAAAAAAAAGCCCTTTAAATCATTGGTAAAAACTAAAAACACTAGTAAAAAACTAATTTCATTTTGATTATTGGTGCAACATACCACCCAAAAAAAAAAAAAAAACGACCGATGGACGCCCACCCCTAATTTAACAAACAGAATTTTTCGGTGTCTGATGAAATCACTACTCCTTTCCAGCAAAAAAAACAATTTATGAAATCAATCCTTAGACCTCAATGCTATCATCGGTTGTGGCGGCTGATCCACTAATCAACAACTCAGTCCCGATACCTAAATCCTCTGTTAACGTGGACGAATATGCGCCTTCTTTACTGCAAATTCCTTTAGTTCCAGTATTCATTGCATCACAGTACGAAGAAATTGAGGTTGAAAAAGAAATTAAAAACGGAGAAGAAAATAGTGAAGGATTAGCTCCACCCGACGAAGAAAATCATAAAAAAGGTTCGTTCTTTAAGAGATATGCATCTTATTTATGTAGATTTTTTGGTGCTATAACTTTTGGGTATTTACTATCTTGTATGGCTGCATGTCTTCAGTTTCTTTGTTTCGCTTCACTAGTCTTCTATTATCAAATGTACGAGTACATAATATATAGTGTACAAGTTCCAATTTTTATGATAAAAGATGATTGTTTCGATTTAGTAGTCAGCCCCCAGTTGTTTTTGCATTAATATTTATCAGTTAATCGCTGCTTTTCGTGAAGCCTGGAAAATAATCTCAGCTGATTTTATGGGGCAAGTAGTAACAAGTTAGGTCAAACTTATGGCAGAAAAAACCTAGTGATTAAGTGGAGAAGAATAGAGGAGCAGGCCCATTATCCACCAAGTTTCTAACTAACCGTGTGTCACTGGCCCTCGGGATTTCCTGGGTATCAAAATTAAAAAAATACATTGGGTCATTAGGGTAATGTCACTTCGGTCATTGTGGATAAACTGACCAGACCATGTTTTTATTTCTGATTAAGCCTAGAGCTTTGGGAGGCAATTGCACTTGCTGGCAGAAGAATTTGGAGATTTGTCTTTATGTTAAAACTATCATTCATGATCGAGATTGAACCCTTGCTGCCTATGAAAAAGGGTGATTGGGGATATGGACCTGAACTCGGGACACGAGAGGGTTGTAGCATGTCGTATGATGGTTGTTCTCTGCATGCTTTGGTGTTGATGTCCTACTTTTGTAACTGTTCCTCTTATAGGATTGGCCTATGCAATATATGCATCCAGATGAGTAAACAGCCAAAAAAAGGGAAAAAATGAGTGAAACCCCATCGATTTGGGGTTGACTTCCTGTTTGTAGTTTTGTTTCCTTCTTGACATTTCTTGTATGTCACGTTCGTTTGTTCTCCTCATTGCTTCGTGATTATTGTCATGCTTCAGTCTTTTCAATTTTCATTTTGAATTGTTGAGTTCACACATCAGTTATTCAGGGATGGGAAGGTCTCTTTATATGGTCTTGGACAATTCTTACTTCATGAACTAGCTTTTGACGTTTAGTCAGGACCAAAGTCCATTTCTTTATCATGTTATTAATGCAGGCCCATCCCAATTCTTGGTTTACCAATGTTGGGCCCTCTTATCAATTATCCACACTCCAGTTGGCAGGCCTTAGCATGCAAAGAGAGAGGGGTTGTTTAGTTCCCACATCAGATATGAGGGTTTGTTTATATGATCTATCCTCACCTTATGAGCGAGCTTTGAGGTTGAGTTACGCCCAAGGTTGGCCGGTTGAAGACATAATTAGGTAAACAAAATCAGCCTCTCTCTAATAGCTTTAGCTTTTAAATGATATGGTCACACACTTCAAGACTAGAATAAGAGCAAGGTTGAGATTTTGGTTCGAGTCTCACCGCCATCCGTTAACAAACAAAATTCACATGCTTGTCTCAGGATCGAGCCCACATGTAGGAATGTGTTGAAAACATACTTAAATAAATAAAATGTGCTCTCTCTAACAGCTTAAGCTTTTAGATGAGATGGTCGCACAATTAAAATTGAATCATAGATAATATAAAGAAGGGTAGCCCTGTGCATAAAGCATCTCGCATTCACGCAGTTCGGGGAAGGACCCCACCCTAAGGAAGTGACGTTGACAGTCTACCCTAATGCAAGCATTAGTGGTTGTTTCCAATGGAAACTTTCCACAGCTCGAAGCACATATGATATCTTTTTTATAATTATATATTTTCATATATTTGATGTCAATGCAATTTCCGACTCACTTTTCTATTGTGGCCTTCATTGTTCTTCCTTGTTGCCTCCTTTATAAAAGGTGGCTTTGTACAATATTTTTAAAGGGAAAAACATAAACAAACGACAAATATCCATGTGTCTTGAAGCGAAAGGCGGGAAGGGAAGCGCACGCTTCTTTGAAGTGTATCGCACAATTCACAACATTAAAAATACCAAACACATGATTTAAAGTGTAATAATCACATTGCAATTCCTCTGCTGATCCAAAAAAGATTCCAATATACAATAATTATATTAGTTCAACTCCTCAAAATTGATATTCAAAGAACTGACCACTTTTTTGTTGGGATCAATTTGCACGTCATCATTTGATTCCACACTTTTACGAAGCTTTATGGCTTCACCTATGAAGTGACAATCCCTTGCTCCACATCGCTTCATTGCTTTAAGCTACGAAGCAACTGCTATGAGATATTGAGTCCATATAAGTGTAGAGTAAATCTGCACTATTATTTTCATAGTGTCACATATTGAATGGGGGCAATCTTGAAATCCTAACTCCCTCCAAAGTAGGGGCCATTCTTTTTGTGTATAATAGGCAAATAGACATCCATTCTTGCACGATATTATGTTCCAACCCTCCAACTCCATGGATTATCATCCAAACTTCTTAAATGTTCAAAAACAGTGTGTTAAACACCCTTGACTGTTGATAGTGCTTTTTTGGCACTGATCATGAATGTTTCTAATTAATCTTTATAGCCCGTGGATGTAGGTGGGATTCAGCTCTATTGAGTTTGAGGGAATGGCATGCAGTTGTTTGTGGTGTAGTTGGCGTGTGGTCTTAATGAAGAGGAAGGGGCTGGTGAAGATTTTGGATGGAGATATCAGATATGGTGATTGTGTTGAACTATGACCAATGCTGAAAAATAGTGGAGGTATGGAATTTGTTGGCGGTCAGTCTTTTATTAGGAATGAGCTTCAGAGTGAGTTAGATTCTTATGGGGGAGAAGATTACTGGAGGAATTTTTCAAGGAGAAGATGCTCGGAAAACTTTGTGGTTAGAAAGAGAACAGGGATGGATTTGGGATTTTAATTTTTTTTAAAGTAGCTTTCTGACAATAAATGGTGATGTGGCCTGGTTTTTATCTGATGTAGATATTGATGTGTATTCACGTCAACGCGATTAAGAAATACGCAGAGTAGTTTTAGGTAGATATTGACATTTATTCACATCAACGCAACTAAGAGAACATATAGTCAGAGGTGTTTAAAACATTGATTTTTTACAGTTTCAGATGTCTAGATGAAAACCTGTGGGGTTGGGGGGTCGAGCACAAAAATCCATGCAAATACAAAACTCTATTTGCCTATTAAGGTTTTTTTTCCACTATACCAAATGTGATTTCTTCTCGTCTTTTAGTTCTCACTAAAAATTATCTCCAATCTATCAACTATAGTGGATGGGGCACAAAACATAGCCACGTAATATGTGGGTAACTTACAAAAGAACTTCAACTTTCCTCCCATAGGCAAATATAGTTATTCCAACTATTAAGCCTTTTTTTGAGAATTTTTCTATGACATGATGTTAGAGTTCTTTGTCCTTGAATTTCTTTCGTAGAGGCAGTACCAAATACGTAAGCAATACTCAATATTGTGACCACCTTCCTATTTCGCTCATGGTTAGTGTCAAAGTATGGATTCTTGCGCAACCCCAATGGGTACCAGTTGGCCTTATGTATGTATTTGCAGCCTCAGCATAACTTTAAACATGCTACTAAATAAGTACTGCAATGATCTCCATTGATTCGCATAGGTTAGAAGTATTATTTGCAAACAATAGATATGATATGGCCGCCATTCCTTTTCTTTCCCTACTAAACATGCTAATAGATATGATTATACTGAAGCTTGAAAGCCCCATTGCGATATGATAAAGATCTCCCCTTTACCCCTCGGACTCTCTAAAGAATTCACATGTGGTGCCATTCAAAAGGATGAAAAACCTCATTATAGACATATTGCCTGATCTGTTTTCTCCACCGTCTCTGCCTTAACAAGGTATGGGTAAGGTTTGTGTACACATTACCCTCCCCAGACCCCACCTGTGGAATTACACTGGGTTTTTTGTTGTTGTTGTTGTTGTTGTTGTTTTCTCCACCATTGTATATGGTTAAGGGGTCATATATATATGCTTGATCATATGTATGCT
Organism: Nicotiana tabacum; assembly: GCF_000715075.1. Classification (NCBI taxonomy): domain Eukaryota; kingdom Viridiplantae; phylum Streptophyta; class Magnoliopsida; order Solanales; family Solanaceae; genus Nicotiana; species Nicotiana tabacum. Next base: position 206,053,452 of record NC_134080.1, read on the forward strand.
TTTTCAAAATATAAATGTACTAACAAATTCGGCTGTTCAATTCTCAGTTTAGTCTTGTGTCTACCAACTCATAAACTATCAAACAAGAAGTTTTCGCCCCACAAATGCATATTGAGGCGATTAGGTTATCAAACATGAGTTTCAAAATCCTTTCAAGTGTTATTGTTATTATTTTTAGATACTTCTCAAGGCTAAAAAAACTAAATTCCTTAATATCATTAGCTACCTTCTTTTTCGTAGTAAGCACAGTAAATGAATAATTTGAACTCTTATTGAAAGAACCCAAGCAGTAGAATTCGGAAAGATCAAATGATACTCTAAAGCTGCAAATACCATGTATAAAAACTTAGTGGTGATGACCTAACGTTGAATTTTTTTCATTTATATGGATATTACCTAGACAAGGGATTTAAGATGGTTCAGAAGTATTGATCAAGACCTTGTTTCTAATATCGCGTCTCTTATGCATGCGCCTGTTGCCGTTACCGAGAAATTGGAGATGCTTAAAGGAGTTTTGTGCGCAACACTAAGAACGAGGTCAAAACTCGAAGGCAGATACATCTTTGATAAAGAGGCAAAGGGGTTCGATATAGAGATTTGAGTGTCTTCAAAAAGCTAATTCTGAGAAATAATTATGGGGTTTTGGCAACGAGGTGCATGCTTTATGAGAAGGAGGGGGGACTCTTCCTCAAACCCACCCCCATTGCCCCATTACCATCCCTAAATATGGAAATATGCAATGTAGGATTTCCTTAAGGTTTGTTCTGCACCATTATCTATTGGCCTTATTATTTAGCAATAAAGTTTCATGTGCCTTAACTTTGCTTGTGTGAGCTTGCTCATATTACTGATCCTAAACACAAATAAACCACATTGCTCATATGGGGTTGCGGTATGCTTGAAGCTAGCCTAAAACTTGCCAATTTATAATGAATCCTCATAATACAAATATCATTGGGACATACTCACCTAGGCATGCATACATCGGCACCCAAATGTGATAGAAAAATGGGCAAGGGGATGTATCACATTGTTGCCTAGGTGTGAGGAAGTATGAGCAAGGATTCCCACACCACGAAGAGGTCTTGGTAAAGAAGTTAGTTCCGCCACATCAGCGCCCATATGTGGTGCAATATATGAAAGGGTTCCCATATCATGGATGGGTGTGGGTAAAGTAGCTAGTTCCACCCTATTACTGCCTCGATGTGGTGCAAAATAAGAAAAATCTTCTCACATCATGGACAAACAAGGGTTAAAGAGCTAGTCTAAGAGAGTTGGATTCGGGTAGGTAGCTGGAACTTAGGCACTTTGAATGGATACCCTAAAAAGGAGGAGCGTGGATATTGCATGTTTATAGGAGACTAAATGGATAGGGCAAAAGCCTATAGAGATAGGTAACATGACTTATAAATTACAGTATTGTGAGACAGATAAAATAGGAATGGAGTGGAAATTATTGTAGAACCGAGAGTTGTAGATAAGATTATAGAGGTAAAATGAGTTGGAGATAGGATTATTGCACTAAAAATTGTATGGCGAAAAGAGACAATCAATGGATTATTGGCTATGCTTCACAATATGATTAGATGTAGAAGGTATAGCTCAGTTTTGGGAGGATATGGACACTTTGGTTCAAGGGATTCCAGGAGACAGTAAATCTTTATAGGGAGAGATTTAAATGGTCATGTAGGTGAAGACAGCGACAGTTTTGAACGAGTACACTGGGTTATGGTGACTAGGAATGAGGAAGGGAAGGATGTCTTAATATTTGCTTTAGCTTATGATTTAGTGATAGCTAGCACATACTTTAGAAAGAGAGATTTTCACCTAATAACTTATATAAGTGGGGTAACCATAGTCAAATAAACTTTATCCTTCCAAGAAAACGTGATAGAACTACATGCAAGGACGGTAAATTATTCCAGGAGAAGTGCTGACAACCTAACATAGGTTAGTGATTTTAAATGTAAAGCTTAAGAACAGAGTGAAGAAGAAGAAGACAACTTGTTAGCTTCAAATCCTCATGCCAAGGTGGAAGAAGTAAGGGAACAACAAGGCTGTAATTTGAACTTTCGAAGACTGCTGAATGATTGGGAAGTGGATAGAGTTGCTACATTGATAAACCAAATTGACCAACTGCAAGGCCTCTCAGATTGCGAGGACTCTTTGGTATGGAAGGGGTCAAGCACCAGTTATTTCTCGGTGAATTCTGCTTACAAAAGCCTAATGGGAAATGCTCATTCTGATAGGAGTTGGCCTTGGAAACAAATTTGGAAGGTAAATGCACCCACAAAGGTGCTATGCTTTGTATGGTTGGTGACCAAAAAAGCTTGCTTGACTGATGAAAAACTTAAGAGAAGGGGATATCAACTGACCTCCAGATGCTATCTCTGTGGAAGGGAAGCAGAAGACAACTCCCACCTGTTTCTTCACTTTGTTGTTACCTCTCAATTGTGGCACATGTTTCTAAGTATTGTCAGAATGAACTGGGTCATGCCAAAAGATACATCCGACCTCTTGAGATGTTGGGCTGGTGTGACAGGTGGAGTCAGACAGAAGAAATGGTAGCAGAAGATCCCAGCCTGCATTTGGTGGTCAGTCTGGAACGAGAGGAACTCCAGATCTTTTGAGGATGTTAGCAACTCCATTCAGAAAATCAAAATGAACTGTTTAGTACTTTTTCTTTTTTGGTGTAAAGAATGCCCGGTAAATGATAGTGACTCCATACTTGACATCATAGAATCCTTGTAAGTTTTTGTAGTGGGGGATTCTTTTACTTTTTGGGGATGTATTCTGTCACTTTTAGCAGCACAAACTTTGTGCTGATTTATATTTATAAAATGTTATCATTCTCGAAAAAAAGAAGAAGAAGACAACTTGCAAACAACCACAAATTAGGTGGTCGATATTAAAAGTCGCTAACAATTAGCGTTTAAGGAAAACTACCCAAAAAGGGAGCTTGGTATGTAGAAGGGATGTAGACATCATGTGTAAGGAAATGTCAGGTTGCATTAAAAATGTAGCAACTGAATCGTTAGGTGTGTCTAAAGATCTAGGAGTCAAGCACAAGAATTCTGGTGGTGAAATGAGGAGATACAAAGAGTTACTAAAAGCAGAAGACGAGGAAGCTTTTGGAGAAAGAGTACGACCAGCAAACAACTGCTAATTAGGTGGTGGGCATAAAAGGGTGCTTACTGATTAGCGTTTTAAAAAAAACTACGAGAGAAGGGAGCTAAAGACATAGAGTAGGATGCAGACATTCTATGGAAGGAACTATTAGGGTGCATTTAAAAGTACTCCCTCCGTTTTAAAATAATTATCTTAGTTTGACTTGGCACAAACTTTAATAAAAATGGAAGACTTTTGAGATATGCGGTCTTAAACAAGTCATTGCATTTGTATGGCTGTAAAACTTTTGAAACTTGTAGTCTAAAACCTTCCATAACATTTGTGTAGTTATAAATGCTTCATATTAAGGAAATACGGAAATGTGTCAATCTTTTTGGAATAGACTAATAAGGAAATAGTGCCGATCTTTTTGAAACAGAGGGAGTAACTGAATTGTTCGGTGTGTTAAAAGATCTAGGACTCGACCACATGAATCTCGACGGTGAAATAAGGAGGTACAACAAGTTATTAAAGCTAAAAGAAAGTGCTATTGGAAGTTGCCAAAAGTAGAAGACAGGGAAGCCTTTGAAGGATACAAGAAGGAAGTTAGGAAGGCTATTAGTAAAGCTCGAGGGGAGCTCTAGATGACTTGTACCAAAAGTTAGGGACACGAGAAGGGAAGAAAGAAATGTTATAAAACTAGCACAACTTAGAGAGAAAAAGGGTAAGGGATTTAAACCAAGTGAAGTTTATTAAAGACGATTCTCAAAAAGTGTTGACAGGAGATAATGAGGTTACTGGGCTATTGATCAGTTGTTCAACTCGAATCAAGACAATGGCATTTTAGATCTCTACACATCTGTGCACGATAGAAATTTTAGCTACATTCGTAGAATTAGACAAACAAAGGTAAAGGATGCCATGAAAAATATGAGGATTGGAGAGCTTGTGGTTCAAATAGTATCCTGACAGAGGCTCAGAAGTGTCATGGAGAGGTTGGAGTAGAATGGTTCACCAAGCTATTCAATGCTATACTAAAAAGTGGTAGGATGCCCGACGAGTGAATATGCTGATACCAAATTTTAAGAACAATGGAAATATCAAAGTTGTGCGAACTATCTTAATATGAACTCACGAGTCATATGATGAAGCTATAGGAAAGAGTGATAGAGCGTAAATGTAAGAATACGCAAGTGTAATAGAGAACCAGCTTGGATTAATGCTTGGTACATCTATAACCGATGCTATATTCTTGCGAAAAAGATTGATGAAAATTTATCATAGAAAGAAAGAAAGATCTATACATGGTGTTCATTGAGCTAGAGAAAGTATATGTAGAGTACCATGAAAGGTCCATAGGTGGGTAATAGAGAAAAAAAGAACTCATATTAAATACTCCCTCATCTTAATTTATGTGAAGGGTTCGGAGTATGAGGGTCAGAACACTTAATCTTTTATGTGAATTTGGGTATAAATTCTTTAGGTTTTTTAAAATAAAATTTATATATTTGCAAACTACATCATGAAAAGTACTACAAGTCAACATAGGTAATGATTCAAAACAAAAGTCCGAGAAAATCTTAATCAAAGAAAATTTGTTTGACTCCCAAAGAGTAACACTTTCATATAAAATGGGACAGAAACTTTATAAATGTCATAAAGCACATGTATGAATGAGCAGTCATTAGTGTGTGAATAGTAATAGAAGATACAAAAAAGTTTTTCATGTGGGTCTACAACAGGGATCATTATTGAACCTCTACGTGTTTACCTTATTTATGGATGTGGTAACTAACACAATACAATATGAGGTCCCATGGTATATGCTATTTGCCGAGAGTATTCTGTTAATTGACAAAATCGGCATGGGAGTCAACTAAAAACATGAACTATGGAGAAACACTTTAGAGATTAAAGGTTTTAGGATAAGTAGAAATAAGATTGAATACGTGCATCGTAGGTTTAGTCAGCATAGCGAAACTGAGGTGAGACTAAACGAGATCGCAGGCCAAAATACAAATACGTTAGATATATATATGATCGTTGTTTCAAGATAATGGAATGATAGATGAAGATGTTACTCGTAGAATTAAAACCGATAGTTGAAATGGAGAAGTGCTACTATTGGGGTGTTATGTGATAGGAGGATACCTACCAAAGTAAAAGGCAAGTTGTACAAAAAAATTATAGGACCAGCAATATGGTAGTGAATGTTGGGCCACTAAATCTAACATGTTTCACGAGATGAATGTTATAGAGATGCGGATGCTAAAATGGATATGTGGTCATACAAAATTAGATAAGATAAAGTGACCACATTCGCCAGAAAGTGAAAGTAACACGGATTGAAGATAAAATGAGAGAAGGCTGCTAGGTAGTTTGGTCATGTCCTGCATCGGCCTGCATCGGCCTAACAATAATTGCATCGGTCCGTAGGTGTGAAGCTATGGCGAGTGAAGATGTTAAAAAAGAACAAGGTAGACCTAAAATCACATGTAAGGAAGTTGTCCTGAAATACCTATAATTTCTTGGAATCAATACAGAGTAGTTAAAAGATAAGGCATAATGGAAGAAAAAGATCCATATATGTAATATCTACTAGTTGAGAATATGTTTAGTCTTGTTAGTACGTTGATTTTGAACCTATTGGTTTTCTCTAGCAGTATTTTGACCTTTTTAGAAATTTATTATTTAAACTATTATTTATATATATTTAACTTATTTTTTACTCTTATTTTTATTTGGTATGTTGATGACATGGGTTGAGCTTTAATGGAGAGATATGGTTAGTGAGGATGCATGTAGCCGATTCCAACTTGTTTGGGATTGAGGCCTAGTTGTTGTTGTAAGGTTTCGTGTGCTTGGTAGATCTGACAAGACAGACAATGGTTTACATGCGTAGGCAGAGTTTTTGGGTGGATAAGTGTTAGGGTATCCACCAAAAAGTTGTTCCATTGATATGTGACTTACTCTGATCTTTCTTCCTTGTAGATGGAACCCACATTCTGGAGCCTGTGGGTCTTGAAGAGCACTTAAGACCAGGAATTTCTACTCCAAAACAATCTGTAGCAAATCCTGGTACCACTATGCTTGAAGAGGGTAGTGGCAGTTGCAGAATATCTAATTCAGATGAAAGAAGAGAAAAGAATGATTCAAGCTTGGATGGTGAGAACTCTTGTTAAATTAAAATGGGAAACATTCCAATATTACTTATAAATTAAAAAAATTGAACATTCTAATATCCTGTAACAAGAGTCATAGAGATTCACGGGGATCCTGTTGGGGCTCTTGCAGGAAAAAGAACGGTCGTGCTTTCTGATCCTCAAGCTCTTAGATACAGTGGGAAAAGGATAACCCATGAAATCCAGCCTTTTGAGCATAAAGTAAGTGCTGATATAGTAAATAGTGATGCTTCTAGCAAGGAAGTTATTGGTGCCCAATTCTCTGAAGGAGGAGGTCATCAAGAAGCGTCGGAGGATTTACGACCAACGTCATCAAGGTTTATTATACTGGCCCTGGTTCAATTCTTTAGTCGTACTAGGAAGTTGGGTCTTATGCTGCTTTTGAATATCTCCTTGTTGGAAGTTTGTTTTGGCTATATTTCAAGTAGAACCAAGTCTTGATATTCTGGATTTTCCAGGTTGGATCTTCCAAAGATTAGGCTAAGAAGTTTGTCCCCAGCTGATGATTCTAGTGGTGGAAACAAAAGATCAGCAGATAGAAGTGAGTTTTACTCTAGAAGTTGGTGCGTCAAAGGAAGGGATCCTCTAACTAGTGATGATAAGGACGGTGTTTTAGATGCTGCAAAGATGAAAAGCAAACTCATAGATGGAGAAGGTAATATCAAACTAGTTTTATAGGAATGGGTTAACCTTAAGTATTGCACAGCCTTGCATTACTAATCCTGACAAAGTAACTTCTGCCTTATAGGTTCAAAAAATACCACTGAAAGACTAGCAGCAGATTGTATTTCTGATTTGGCAACATCTGCTGTTCGATGTGGAGAAAATCAAAGGTTGAATAGTGACATTGAATTGCATATGCATAGTGATGAGCATCGGTCAAACATGCTGTTTAGAGACATCGGAAGGGAGACTCTTGGATGTAAATCCTACTTGGCTGGTTATGGAAGCTCTTCATCACTATTACTCAAAAATGATTCTCTTAATAAAGATAGCTGTCATAGTGGACTGCTTCTAAGTAGCTCAGTACTGTCATCTTACAAGTATCAGAACGCTGAAGTTCTGTCTTATAGCTCAGTTTTGGACGACACGAGTTATAAGAGGACCCAGCTTATGCTCGGAAATCATCATTATCCACACCTGAATCACTCTGTGGATAGGTGGCCTTCTTATCTTACTTCTTCTTCAAACCTAGGTCCGGTTGGTGATCAGAAGCTTTTAGACCATAGTCGAGAATATTGTTCCTCTAGGTCAATCTCAAACAAGTCTTCAGCACTTCCTGGTTCTGTAACTGAACCTTTCTCTTGGACTGATTTATCAAGGGACATGGAACACTCACGTGATTATAAGACCAAGGTGTATTTTGATGACTGGAAGCCTTCTGTGCCTTTTCAACCATCAACCTTTCTTAGTCAAATTATTCCCACTCCAGAAAGTCTGTATGATCCGATTCGTGATAGCATTGAGCAAACCAGCGCAGCAGAGAAAGATTTGACTGCTGATGAAAGAGAAACAGCTGATAGAGCTACAGCTCATCAAGAAAACGTGAATACCTCTTCAAAAGAAGAAAAGCACCCAAGATCAGTTAACCCCAGAGGCCAAAAAAGGACACAATCAAAATTAGAGGGGCCCAGACACAACTATGAAATTGATAATGACTTTAGGAGAGATGGATCTGTGAACTATGAATCAGGAGTTTTGAAGCATTTTCGTGCTGCTCTTGTGGAATTCGTCAAAGAATTGCTGAAGCCAACTTGGCATGAAGGTCTCTTGATTAGGGATGCATATAAGATGATTGTTAAGAAATCAGTAGATAAGGTCATTAACTCTTTGCAACCTGATCAAATTCCTGATACGACTGAATCCATTAAGCAGTATCTCTCTGTTTCTAAGCCAAAAGTAGCTAAGCTCATTGAGGTGAGTCAACACTTTGGAACAGTACTCGCTGACTGTGGCTGAGTCTTTCTTCCCTGAACTTGACAATTGATTAATTTGTGATTGCAGGGGTATGTGGAGAAATATGGAAAATCTTGAGATGAATTTTGCTCTACGTGCTGCCATCAGTCAGGAATTGGTGAAACACGTCATTGTGGGACAACTTTTGTTTCTACTAAGGGGCTAGAATCAAAATGTTAATTTTGCGTATGGATTTCCTCTTATAAGATAAGACCTTTTTTGCTGCCTTTATGGCTCGAAAGTGTTTGGAATCATCTATGTTTACTTGGTAATAGTTTGATTCAATCTTGGTAGGGAAATAATATTTGCTAATGTGTCATCATCTTCGCTGGAGTCAACTACTAGATTACTGCTCCTGTCATACTTATCTCTGTGCTTTTTCCTCATTGGATGCTTTGGCATTGAGAAGGAAGGATGTATTTAGATGCAATAGGCCGTGGAGGAGACCACTGATAATCCAGGAATCTTCAATCTGACGTCAACAGCTAGTCTCACAATCTGGCACTCACGTCATGACATTGTCATTGTATACTCCCGCAAGTCGGAAGGCGGTGGGAAAACGAGGAGGACACGGCGTGAGATCTATTAGCAGCCAATTCTCCATACAAATAGAGGCATCTATAAGAAAGATACTTTGATGGCTTTGGCGTGAAGGTCTCATTAGCTCGTATAAGGCTCCGGGTCTGAACCGTAGTTTGTGCTCTTTGCACTTTTAAAAGTTAGGAAACTAAAACATCTTAATAGTTGACGGAAGGTAATAAAGATGAGTAGGAGCAGATTGTGCCTTTGAAGAAAAACAAACACGACGGTTCCTTAGTTGTCAACTTCTTTCTCCGTGGTTACATGAAGTAGATTGGGAGGTCTTTCATCCCTTGTCTTTGGATAGGGGAATATGTCCTCATAAAATCTTTCTCCATTCAACTTAGCTGGTTAGATATTGACTAGTGCAAGTAATACATGAAATAAACTAGCAACCATAGTTCGTGACAAAGTATTGGATAGCAAGCAAGGATACTTTTGTTTGCTTCTTCTCCACTAAGCATGGGAGTTTATGGATAACTATAGATCAGTGGTTACCTAGTGACCTTTAATTTGATCCCCTTGAGTAAGAGACATCCACCTCATCGGGGGAGAGGTTCACTATGATGGACGGTTCTTGACTGGGGAACGGAGGTTTAGGTTTGAGCAGCTTTTTGTTCATTCAATCCTTAGATAAGGGTGTAATGGTAAATTGTGCTAGACATTTCTTGTACTTTGAAAAATAAAGTATTCCATGTGAGGAACAACTAAACTACTAGATTTGTTGTGCATATGACCTTTTCAATGGCCATAGTAACCAATTTTAACAGATAGGATATCTTAAGAGCTTGAAGTACTGCATGGGAGATTGAGGCAAAAATACGCAAAGTGATTTCTTCCTTTCTGCCTAAATCTAGGTGGACAAAATTACTTGGCATCCTCGTTGATGGGAGTGTGTGCAAGTTGGCTCGAACACCATCACAAATTTTTAAAAATACTTTTGTAACAGGTAAAAAAGAGGTCATGTGGAATTTGGTTGTTATAGTTACACTATTTCTCTATGTTGATAGAACTGTAATGTTGATAGAACTGTGGATTTTATATTGACATGCTGACCTTTTGAGTGGTTACTCTGCCAAGAACAGTGCAATAGTATGGTCAGATGCAATGGCATTCTCTGGTATCCCACCTTATCTCGCGTACCAAACGACCCCTAAGAGATAATTGGAGATTTTGGCTTGAAACAACAGGAGTTTTCTTGAGCCTTTGCTTTTATAACATGGCAATGACATGGTTTGCAGTAGAACTAGTTACTGAGCATCGTATGACATGTAACCATGTGCAAACGACATTACAAGCGACATTAACTGTTCTTTTGGCTTGAAAGCAAAGGTCAATAGCGCAATAAAGGGCCTAGATGATGCATTGCAACTTCTTAGTTAATCTAAGTTGGTGTGGCTTTTGGCTAACTCATCTTATTTTAGTTGGCTCTTGATTTGTGGAACTTAAAAATCCTCCTGATTTCTGTATTTATTGCAGTTATGCCCATTAGGTTTCATAAAGCATGACAAACGTTGTGAAATTCAAAGATTTTATAATGAATCTTAGCCATAAACACTAAATTCTTCTAAAGAACTTGTATTGCTTTGTTGCTCATTCTATGCTTCTGTTAGTTTTAATGTGTAGAATTGCAGAAGAATAAAATTTCCATTTATATTATTGGATTGGACATAGTTCCCCAGAGGCAGTGTTTGAGGAAGCAGTAGATCCTAAGCCACAATAGGCGATGAAGGAGCAACGGACACTGCTGAGGCATCATATTTTGAAGGGATCACCGGAGATTGATAGAGTAAGTTACTTAAGTCAGCTACCTAAGAAGGTAATGAGTAGGGAATCCTATCAAAATTGTCGAACTCACTCTTATCATATGAAAAGGGAATTTCATAGTATTACAATACTTTATCTGGCTCAGACAGAAATAGGATTCAGTGGCTATGTGCATATACTTTGGAAGAGTAAGACATCTCTCAAAGGGTCCTGCTTTGGATGGATAGCAAATTCATAAGCTCGTCTGATGCAGAAACAACTTTCGGAAAGATCTTCAGCAGATGTATATGTATAGGAATGTTACTGTTGATACTAATCGTTTATTTCTGCATTGTGCAGATTCTGTCAGACAGCCCGCGTATGTATTTATCTCACTCTTTAGTCTTACATAGGATCATTTTTAGAACTGTCGGCAAAGTCTTAACAAGCTAGAGGCATAATGATGTGGACACATTGCAAAACAGTCGCTGCAGCAAGTATATAGGCTAGTTGGATGGAGAAAAACCTGAAATATGTAAATGCTAATGATTTGGACTTTTTTTTAGCACCCTGTGTAGTAAAAGGGGCTACACTTTTATAACAATTATCAGTAGCACCCACTTGTTGCTGCGTTGTGTCAATGGAAAAGTTTCTATATCCCTGAAATCTCTTTATACTTTTGCCATTATATTTGCTTTTTTAGCTGCAAATACAATTTGTTCAACTTTATTTCCTGTTATGTAATGTCTAAGAAAGTCTACCAATCTCTTAGTATTTCAGTAACATGGGTGCCAATGTCTATAATCTAGTCATAAAGCTAAAACTCTTATATTTTTTAAGCAAACTATAGAGGTAGAAGGAGCTGTAGTATTTATATTTCAAAAGAAGGAAGCATGTTTTTCCTCATTATTTACAGTGACAATTTGAAAGCTCAACCAACCATAGCTTCACAAAGAGAAAGCATTATGTGTTACTATAATAGAGTCTTGAAATCACCAGCTGAAGTTAATGTACTCAAATTGTAGGTTGGCTGCAAAACCTGATGAACATATGTTTGCAACTTCATGCCTCATCTTCTTTGGTCCACACACAAGAACTCCAACACTTGATTCTTTCCTCTCACACAGGATTCCTGCAACCAAATTAGAACGTTAAATCATTTATGTCAGTCTAGAGATAGAGGTGACAAAATCAAAGTAACCCGTCTATCCCGCCCAAATATAAACAGGTCGAGTTATGATATGTTTGTTAACTTGACTCAACAGATTGCACCCGAAATGAACCATCGAACAACGGGTCAAAATAGTGTATCTTAACGGGTCAAAATGTGACACAACCATACAAAATAACATTTGGAGATTAGGAATTATATAAAGTTGAAAGAAGTTAAGCTAATAATTTCAGAAAAATACACAAGCTTTAACATTCTTTTCTTTTCTTCCAAAAAGCAAAATATAAAAAAAAAAATGAGCGTTTGAATGTTAGGCAGGTGTTTTATGACCAGCTATTTGACCCATTTTGATTCAAACAAACTTTAGTCCTGGCTAGTTCATGATCTATTGATTTAATTTTTGGCCCGTACAAGTTTGATCTAACCTCCTCATTTGCCACCTTAGTTCTGAGTTGAAAGCAATAGGTTCAATTCAATGCATAGAACTCTGCCTCTAATCAATACACTGTTATATCTATATGTATCTTTGTCATTTTGGAAGCTCAACAGAAAATTAAGATGGCATATTTGCAAAGAACTTACTCTTTAAGTCTGGCCTTTCACCAAAATGAAGATTTTGGTGATTGTTGGAAACTCTCCATCTCCTATCTGCATTATAGAGCCAAGAATTTGGTGAGACCAATGGAGTTTCCCTTCCATGTTCTGATTTTGTTTGTCTTGGTTCAAATGCGACCTATAAAACGCAATAAGTAAGTGCGATTATATAAAGCAATTGGTGAATGCGACTTCTAAATAACACACTGGTTTTGACCCATTTCCAATCTCAGCTATATGGAGCTTTAGCTCATTCACTGGTCTTGTTACATAAGCCTCAACTTAAAGATTCAGTTTTGAGACAAAGAAATATTAAATTAAAGAAAGTTCGATAGAGAAATATATGTTCAAAATAATGAAAAACGAAATCAAATAAGTTGGTTGAAAAGAGATTTGTGTCAAACATAAAATAATATGAAGCAGTAACACCTCGTATTAACTAGTAATAGGTGGAATTGGAGTTGTAACTAATGATCATATCTGTACATCGTATCACTTAGATGCAAGGTTAAATCCTACCAATTGCGCCTTAATATCATATTGATTGAGATTGGCTAATATGAATCATTGTATTCATTTCGTCTTGTTCACGTAATTTAATATTTTAAAAAATGATTGTAATTCCGTTATTTTTTTTACTTTTATTGTAAATCTATATCTTCTCGATCTAAGTTTGGAGGTCATGATGCTTTGCTTACGTAGGTGGATACATGGAGTTTCAACTTTCAACAACAAAAAACGAAAAAGCGAGTATCAACTTTCAACAACAAAAAACGAAAAATCACATAACACATTTTATTAAAAAAAGCAACTCATGAATTCATAACACAACTCTAGTCTAAAAGAAATTACTTTGATTTGTGATATTTTGGCATACGTCTTGAAAAATTTGAGTTGAATCGGCAAAAACAAATTGTTAAAAGTCAAACTTGACAAAAGAAAATTAGTGAAATCGGCAGAGAAAATATCAAGAACAATCCCTTGTGTTTGGGGTGGGTTTAAACTTTAAAATGATATTTCAAAATATATTTCGGAGCAATTTTGGCCCTCTAAATTTGCAAAACTGAGCACATTTAGTCTCAATCAAATATTTAGCAAACTCTAGCTGTTAGATTTAATGAAACATGTATTAAAAGGATTTAACTAGAAATACCAAGAAAGTCCCATCAAATTTTATAAAATTGCACCGCAAAAAATGACACTACACACCAAAAAGACATAAAAGTACTCCCTCCATTTTTAATTATATAATGCACTTTTCTTGTTAGTTCGTTTAAAAAAGAATGATAAATTTTTATATTTTAAAATTATTTAATTTTAAATTTTTTATTTTACTTATTTTACCTTTAATGAGAAACTTTTGTAAACACATAATTGATATGATCCAATAACACCTTTATTCTTTATGTCTTTAAGATCACAACTTTTAAAAATATTTTTCCTTAAATTTTGTGCCAAACAGAGGGGCAGTGGAAACTACACTTCAAAAAGCTACACCAGATTATTGATATACAAAAATAACAAAAACTATAAAAACTGCACCACAAAAATGAGGTAATGTTTAATCCTTTTTTCACAAGTTCATAACTTTAGCAATAATAACAACAACAAATATAATATAATCTCATGCAGTGGGTTTTGGAAATGGTAGTGTCTAGGGGTGTACATAGGTCGGGTTGGTTCAGATTTTACAATTACCAAATCAAACCAATTGTATCGGGTTATTAAATCTAAAGACCAAACCAAACCAATAAAACTCGGGTTTTTCACTCTCGGATTTTCTCGGGTTTTCGGGTTTTTTTTCCAGTAAAATCTTCGTAGAACAAAATATATAAATTATGCTCAAAATATTTCTTTAATCCTAATAAGATACAACTATATAAAGTATTTTCTAAGAAAATAATACGAAATATGAGATGTGTCATGACATTATCCTAAAATATTCTACAATAAAGACAATAAAATTATGTAATATGAATATTGCTAATTAAAAAGCCATAATAAAAATAAGCATAATCTAAAAGTACTAAGTTATGCTAAAATAGGTAGACTAATAAGGGAGTATTAATTACATGATTAAATGCTAAAGAAAAAATAAAAATAGGTTATGCATTTTTATCTAAATTATTGCAAAACAAAAATAGATATTCAATACATTCTCGTTCGTAGTATTGAATTGAATGTCTTTTGTTAGCATTAGTATTAATTTGATTTTGGTTTGATCTTTTGTTAGCATTATTTAATTTACTAATATTAATGACTATAAAACTTATTGGAACATTCAAAAGTTCTAAGTCCAACCTTGAAATAATACCTTAAAAGATAAAATTATGAAAAAATTTAAGAAATATTTATAAATTACATCACAATAAGTATATTTATATATTAAATATATCTAAAATTTCTATATATATAATGTCGGGTTAGTTTGGTTTCGGTTTGACTTTCTTTAGTTAAAATCAAACCAAACCAATTATGGTCGGGTTTTTTCCACACCAAACCAAATCAAATCAAACCATAGTCGGGGTTTTTTTCTCGGTTTGACTCGGATTATCGGATTGGTGTAATTTGTCGGTTTTCTTTGTACACCCCTATGCAGACCTTACCCCTAGTTTGAAAAGGTAAAGTTGTTTCCGATAAATTTTAACAACTAAAGTTTATTAAATACTCGACGATGACCAAAAGTACTTACTTTTGACAAACTTAGGGATTAGAATTGCTTAAGAATATACTTAAGAGACTATTCTAAACCTATCCCGAACATAGGGACAACTTTTGTCATCTTCTCGAATTCGGTGATAACCAAAAGTGCCAATTCCCACTTCCGACTGTAGTCAGAGAGAGAGAGAGAGAGCCGCTGTAACCAGCAAATTATTGGACTTTAGTATTGAGCTAAAACCCCTTAAAAAACCCAGCACAATTCCAAAACAGCAAATAATTGAGTGGGAAGAAAAGGGAAATGGATCCGGGAAGTTCCGGGTACAAGGACTATGTAGCGGGTCTAATGGCCGGTATTGCTATGGTTATTACTGGTCACCCTTTTGATACCGTCAAGGTAAATTCCTCCACAGAAATACCCATTTGCATTACTCAATTGATTTATGCAATTGACATTTAACCCCCCCCCCCCTTTTCATTATTATCATTTATCGTATATATTTTTGGATAAATAATGCTCCTGGTTTTTTATGTATTCATAGATGAATGGCTAGATGCAACACAATTTGAGATTTCTGTATTTTGTTGTTTTTGGCCGTTAGATGTAGTTAACCCAATAAACCACATGTTTCCCCAGGAATTAGTTAGAGAACTTCTACTACCTTCTTATTAGAATTTGCATATAATGGTACGAGATGAGTTTAAATAGAGTAACATGGTCGGTGAGGATTCATATATTCTGATTTTCACAATTGTGTTGTCTTACTTTGTTCATCCTAGCTATTGAAAAGTAAGTAAAAGTTTTAGGAAATAGGGTAAGGTATTGTCTTTGAAGCACATCATATTGTCGCTAGAGGCAAATCTAGGAACTTTATAGGGTCGAGTTCAAAACTCACCACAGCACATTTGATTTGCTTGGTCCAAAATCTACTATTTATGCTTTAATGGATTTCTTAACACATATAGGGTCCGAGTCAAAGCTACTAGGTTCGGTTATGAATAGGGGTGGCAAACGGGCAGGTTGGGTTGGATTGAATATGGGTGGGTCGAAAACGGGTAATGCAAAAACGGATAAAATATCTGACCCGCCCATATTTAATATGGAGAGAAAATAGGTTAACGAGTGGATAATATAGGTATCCATATTATCCATGGCTTCTTGAGTGTGATCACTTTTGGGAGAAATTTTAGTCTCCCAAATTTGAGGAAAATCCAATTTGAGTCTTTGCAAATGTAAAAGTTAAACCCACTGGTTATCCATTTTAAAGTAGATAATATAGATCTTATCCATATTTGACTCATTTTTAAAAAGTTCATTATCCAACCCAATTTTTAGTGGACGATTCTGATGGATAACTATTTTTTATCCATTTTGCCACCATTAGTATGAACCTAGCAGGTGTACACTACATCTGCCCCTCTGAATGTCACCTTTATGCTTACTGAAGATCTTAATAGTATCATATACTATATACTTGTGCAGGCGTTAGAGGTTCTTGTAACTTTCTCTGGGTCTGCCTATTGAATTAAGTGAAATGTATTTGTCAGGTAAAGCTCCAGAAACACAATACAGAAGCTCGTGGAATAAAGTACAATAATGGATTGCATTGTGCTGCTAGAATATTACAAACTGAAGGAGTATGCCTCTCAACTTCTTCCTAGATCCAACTTTGAGCTTTACCTGTTCTGTTTATTAATGTTGTTTAGTTGGTAGAACGTGTAATCTCTGTACTTAAATGCTTTTCTGATGTTGAAAGATCCCATTATGTTCAATCCATCCACATTTTTCGATAAGCCTTGTCTTCTATATACTAAATGTGATATATCTTTACTTGCGCTATTTATATTCATGCGTGTATGATCGTATTTGCTTATTCCGCTGAAGATATGTCTAAAGTTTCTGGTTACTGAAGTAGCACGTAAACAGATCTGAGGAAACAGAGCTCACTTGAGGCTCTTTTACATAAATGCCAAGTTATGCCGGTTTGACCGTTTGTCAAGTAAAATTGCCACCAAATGCTGTTTCTTGTTTATACAAGAAGCTAGTTTCTGTTTCTTCAAATAAATTGAGATAATATTTTTACCTGTAAGCCTTATCTTATATCCTTTTTTATTGAGTACACCAGAAAAAGTCGATTTTTGTTGTCTATGCTGCAATTATCTTTTTTCTTTTCTTTTGTTCTTTTTTCTTCTTGTGTGGCACAGGGATTCAGGGCTCTGAAGGACCTGGGCTGATAAAGATTTTCTGTGGCAGGTTAAGGGGCTATATCGAGGAGCTACATCTTCGTTCATTGGCATGGCCTTTGAGAGCTCACTTGTATTTGGTATTTACTCCCAAACAAAACTACTGCTGCAGGTTTGTTCAACGTTCATCCAGCGATGATTTTGCTGTGTCTTTCAATTTGAAGATTGTCAGATACTAGTATATGTTGAAAGCCAACTGCTCTTAGAACCATTAACGTGTATCTTGGAACTTTGGCACTTTTGTGACAACATCTCAGCAGTTTGTTATTAATGACGAACATTTGGTGTTTGCTTTAAAGGGTGGACCAGATGGAGGTAAGCCCCTGCCTCGTGCAATAGTTCCTTCAGCTGCCTTTGGAGGAGCTATTATCAGCTTCATTCTATGCCCATCAGAACTGGTGAAGGTAAGTGGTGCGAGAGTTCATAACATCCTGCTGTAGAATTACTTGGAAAGTATCATCCTTGTTATATCTGTTATTTCCAGTGTAGGATGCAAGTTCAAGGTGCTGATTCTGTGGTACCAAGCTCCAGTAGATATAGTGGTCCACTTGAGTGTGCTGTTAAAACTGTAAAAAGTGAAGGGGTGAGAAATTTTTTGATCGATGCAAATTTGGCTTCTGGTGTACGTTTAAGCTGACAAACAACCTCTCCAGCTCACAGGCATATTTCGAGGAGGCTTCACGACTTTATTAAGAGAATCTTTGGGAAACGCTGTCTTCTTTAGTACATATGAATATGTTCGTTATCACTTGCATCTACGACGGAAAGGTGCTTCCTCTGAGTCAAGCCACCTGGTTGATGTTGGAGTTGGAATAATGAGTGGTGGTCTTGGTGGTATAGCAGTGAGTACGCTTGTTGGAATTACCACATTCTTTATGATTTCTCCTCGTAATATTACTTGATTAGCCTACCTCTTGTCCTTGTTTTGTTCTGTACTGTTTGTAAACTTTCCATGTGATGCTCTATCCACAATTAATTTGTGCATCTGCCCTTTCCAGTGTTGGTCAGCAGTTCTGCCCTTGGATGTAGCAAAAACTATAATTCAGACTACCCCAGAGAAAAACCATACGAGAAATCCGTTTCGCATTTTAAAATCGGTAGTTACCATAATCTCTTGTATTTTGGAACTTGAAATACTACACGAAATGCCTGATTCAGTTTATTATTGTAGATTTATGGGAGATCCGGTCTTAGAGGATGCTATACGGGTCTAGGTCCTACAATTGTCAGAGCTTTTCCTGCTAATGCAGCTGCAATTGTCGCATGGGAGCTGTCTGCCAAATTGTTGGGAATCAAGCGTGATTTGAACTAGTAAGATATCTTGACTGCTGCCAATACTATTCTGGTTGCCTGCTGGCTTAAAGCTTTAGAGGCTCGTGGCAAGATTACTCCATGATTCTTTTGATGTGCACTCACCATCGCACTATTAATTTGGCACAAGCATGCTATTTTTTAATGAAATAATCCGAGCATCTTTAATTATGCTTTGTGGTTCTCTCACGTTATTTTTTCCTTTATCTCTTCGGAGGACCAAAGGTAGTATCGTAGCTTGATTAATGTGGTTGGTTATTGGTCAAAGTTAATTGAAGTTGGAGTGTTCTTCTTAAGCTTTATTGCACAACATTATTAGCTGCAATATTGGTGATATATTCTATGAAAAACGGTCTTGCATACTCCAATCTGCTTCAGTAGGGTCGAATACTAACTATATGCCTAATTGAACAGGTCAATTCTACCTGTTTCTGACACAGAGTTTATATTTTGTGATGCTCATTGAGTGCTGTTTTGTTGCATGAGGTGGAAAGCATTTTTAAACTAGTCTCTAGTTCTGTGAGAGTGATGATAATTAGAAAAAATAAAGAAACTTTGTAAGTGTGAGATGGCCTGTCAAGAGGGAAGGTTTCAAGCAGCATCGATATGTAACACAGCATAATTATATTTTCAGTCTACGTACTATCGAAGTACTAACAGACAAAGTTAATGACACACACTTTCATACTCCTTTCCTTTCAAGCGAAATGGAATTACTACTCAATGCATACCTTACATGATAATTTTTGTTAAAAAGGCTAGTGACAGAAGAGAGCGAGCATGGTAAACCGTGATTATATTTTTTGGTGGGAGTTTATCTTTCCATCAGTCCACAAGTAGGTGGTTTTACTGCCATTGGACTGATGCCCCTTTAACTTGACCCTTCTCCAGGAGAATCACATGAACTTTTACGACGGCGTTCGTTGTGGCCTGCCAAACGTCTCCTGCAACTTCTTTTTGCTTCATCGAACTCCCCCAACTGATGAAACCTGCATATTATAAATTCATGATACAAAAGAAATGAATTTCCGCAGAAAAGGTCTGAGAGGACACAAGAGAACCAAGTTACAACATCCTTGCAACAAAATAGAGCAAGAAAAAAGACCGTAAATAAAGATCTGGTTGGTTCCATTCTAGTCACTAAGGGAAAGGGCTCTAGGAAGAAAAAAGCTTTGCCCTTGCTTATTTCTTTGTCTTACTGTTGGTTCTTACTCAGTTTTTATGCTTCAGTTGTCAGACGATGGTGAGTTTGCAGTACTTAATTTTTACCTATGCCTAGAGTTTGCAACTTGAAAGCAGCTGATTAGAAGATCAGTAAAATCCGTGCGAAATGGGTGAATCTTCTTTAGCATACCCCAATATTAGTTGAATCAAGCCTATCTCCTGCTTTTGGAATAAAAATTGGCTGACAAGAATAAACCCTGTTTGAGAGTAGAGAAATTATTTTTCTCTATAGTGGTAATATTTTGTCTCTCTCTCTCTCTTTATAGGAAATGAAGATACCTTCTGAAAATACCCTAGTATCAGATGCAATCAACCTTACCTAGGAGGTTCAGATATCTATCCTGTCAGTATCTTCGGTCCAGATTTCCTGCCTGCCGAATAAAAGCAGGGGAAGACAAAGAATCCCCATTTTGAGACTCGACAAACAGATTGTTCTCCATTCTAGTTTTATTGATTTAGAATGCACTTTCCTTTGAATTTAAAGCAGCACTGAGCACAATGAAATTCATACAAAAGAAATTACTGTTATTATAGTTGTTTGATTTTGGAAAAGGAGCCTCGGTGTAACTGGTAAAGTTGTTGTTATGTGGCTAGGAAATCACGGCGGGTTCAAGCTGTGGAAACAACCTCTTGCAGAAATGCAGGGTAAGGCTACGTACAATAGACCCTTGTGGTTCGGCCCTTCCCCGGACCCCGCGCATAGCGGGAGTTTAGTGCACCGGGCTGCCCCCATAGTTGTTTGATTTGGCTTTGGTTCCATGCAATGTGAATCTGAAGGCTACCTACTCTATAGACTCAAAATTGAGCTTTTCATGAAGAATATATTGTTATCTTAAATAAAATGATATCCCTGAAGCATAACATGTGAGGAGGATTATCAGCGTTGCAACTTTGTGCCACTCCGGTTTTGTTCTTCTTGAAGGTAATGTTCTTTGATGTAGATGCATTTGGGCTTTAGCTAAAGTTATCCTGTTTTGTGGTCACCGGCTAATTGAAATGCTTGTTTGTATGCCTAGTGGCTGTGTGTGTTCTAAGCGCATATAACTGCATTTTAAGACAACACAAGCACTGTGTAATTTAACCTGTTGTAGCAAATTGCCTACCTTATTTTCCAAGTGTATGGGCAGTTCCTTGTAATTATCTTTTAGGTGATGTCATCGGTGTATAGAAGTTAAACTCAAATGTCTATTGAAAGATTTAGAGTTGTGAACCTGCTGCATTGCTGACAGAAACGCTGTCGGAGTCCGCCAATAAGTACTGCCGGAGCCTTTGCATGAAATTCACAGACCTTGTGGCGGCGATGGTATGTCTTGGCATTTGCCATATCTGCAGTGCAGTCCTCAATTTGACAGGAAGGCAGCTTTGAACCCTCTCCGCCAGGTACCTTCCTTCCCGAGCGAGTCAAGACCCTCTTCCTTTTGTTGTCCTCTACAACATCTTCGTCTTCCTCGTCATCCTCCTCTTCCATCATGCTTCTCTTCTCTTCCCATTTGCTAGTTTCCATCTTTTTGAGGAGGAAAAAAAAACTAGTTGGGAAAAACTAGAGAGGAGCACAAGAATATGAGAAGATGAATAAAGTGACACTTAAATAAAGGTGAAAGAGAGGGGAAAGAATATGTGAGGACCACAAAGTTCCATACCTTTCTGCTTCTATGTGAAGTCTGGTAAGTGGAGAACAGGATTTGGATTAAAGATGAGCTAAAGATACTACAATTTGATAGGTTTCTCGTACATAATGGGGAAAGTTTATGTTGACAGATGAAGCTACTTTTATTGGCCTCAAAGACTTCGACTTTAACGTGACCTAGCATTATTGCATGAGAGAGAAGAACGTGACAATCCATAACATTAACATAGTACAAGTAGGGGTGACATATAGTTAAAAGAAAACAGTTAACCACCTATATTATCTACTAAAAAATGTGTTGGATAATGAACTTTTAAAAAATGGGTCAAATATGGATAAGAACCATATTATCCATTTAGAAAATGATTAACCAATGGGTCTACTTTTTATATTTGTTAAGCCTCAAATTGGGGGTTCCTCAAGTTAGAGAGACTAAGAATCCTCCCAAAAGTGATCATATGCAAGAAGTCATGGATAATATGGTTATCCATATTATCCGCCGATTAACCCGTTTTTTATCCGTATTATATATGGGTCAGGTCGGAATTTATCTATTTTTTCATTACTTGTTTTCGACCCGAATCATATTCGATCTGCCCCGCCTGTTTGCCACTCCTACGTACAAGGAATATGAAGATCATTTATGATGACTTTTGTTTCTATTTGTTTTTATATCACCTATTGAATTTACTCCTTGTTACCGCAGTACTTTTTTATTGAGGGAGGTAATTTGTTGGACAGCCAGCAAACCTAGGGGCGCAGGCAGGATTCGAGACAAAGGGGTTCAAAAAGCACTCACTACTAAAAATAACAGGAATTAGCTACGGATTCGAGACAAAATTCAAAAGCACTCACTACTAAAAAAACAGGAAACAGGAATTAAGGACGGATATATTCTATAACTAAACAAAAAAAAATCGTTGCTAATCCTCTTTAGCGATGGATTATTAAGAAATATTTTTAGCTACGAGCGAAGTTAAGCTAATTGTAATTTTTTCTTTTGTAGTGACTAAATGTCACAGTTAAGAGTGGAACCTATGATCGAAGTATTTTTTGAATCCTTGTTGCTACTATACTATAAAAGTTTTCATTTCGTAATTAAGATTCAGCGATCAATATATGTATACATAAAAAAAATTACCTATAAAATTTTCTAGCAAAGGGAATTTAATTTACCACTCTTGACCAATGTCTCCGCAGCTGCAGAACTCTCATTTGGTATTGTTAATGTTAGATTTGGAATTCAATTGACCACCTTTGGCCAATGCGGCTCCGCTGCTGCAAAACTCTTTTCTGGTATTGTAAACGTTAGATTTTGCTTCAAATGATTAATTGGATTGCCATTGATGTATCGCTCCGAAAATTAATCACTTAAATTTGATAGATCATTACTGTGATTTGGTGTAAAGTTTTTTTCTGCCTACTAGGAGAAAAACCTAATCATTTCCAAGGCATTCAGATAGGCGTTCTAAATTGCTTTGTAGAATAAGTGACAGCAAATCAGGCTATTATGTGCATCATTACTCAAATTCGTCTACCTAAAAGCATCATTATTTTGAACAGTTTTAGGGTTCACCGCTTCTAATTAATAGTTATATATTGCAGGCTTTTCATTTGTTAGATAGAGAATATCATCAAGATTTCGCGATTTTTCAAATTTATTCTAATTTCAAGAACTCAGATCGAATTTATATTGAATAAAGACATGTACCAACAACCGTATTGGCAATCGTTTTCAAGCAAGAACGATTCCTTTGTTTTTTCACCTATGGGAAAAGTAATTACAGCAAAGGCTAGCACGGCCTATTGATTTTATGAACTAGCCTATTTTTCGGTTGTGGCGTTTGCTTAAAGATTTCATATTTATTCTTTTTTGTCCTATACTTGGCCACTTAGTTTGTACTGCTGCCTCTTATCATATCATATAGGAATATTGTATAGGCCAAAATCTGCCCCGAGGAAATTAAGTGTAAAGTGGTGTCACAGAAGAGATCGGCCGAGGTCGACTAGGAAGCATCAAGGTTCGTGACCGAGGAGTTAACCATGGCCGAGATCGATTGTTCATGTGCCAATAGCGGTAACGGTCACTATTTGAAATAAGACATTGAAAGGAATATTCCCTGGGATATTCTCTTCATTAGTACTATTAGGGTTGTTAGGGATATGTCTTGTATAAATAAAAAAAGGGATAAGGGGATAAGGCGTGTGATATTCATTTGATAAGAACACTTTTTGAGAAGAAGATTCTCTCTCTGACAAAAATACAAATTCTACCTTTTCATCAAGATTCTTGCTCATATTATTCCATACTATTCCATCAGATCCGAGAATAGTTCAAATATGCTAGGATTTGCCTGTCTTTTATCATTGTCAAAAGGAAGAATCATCCACCTCATTCATTATTGGGTGAATCATTCTCCTTATTTACATAAATATAATTTATTGTTATTTATTGCTTGATATTCCTCCATTATTGCTCACAACTTTTGGAATATTAAATGTGCACTGATTCCAGTTCATCATTAACGTTATCCCATATTACTTGTACTGCCAAGTTCTAAATCTAAAGACACTATCACTAACTAGGTTTAACCCTTCGTTACATAAAAATTAAAAGTTTAACTAAAAGTATATATTATTCTTTTTTGGTCAAACATTTTGGCGTTGTCCGTGGGGATTTCCTAGTTAGATTTTTAGTTTCTTCTATATCTACAACTAGCACGGATTACTAACAAAAAAGAACGAAATTCCTTTTCCTTGTACACACAGATCTGATATGGCAGGTAACAGAGAAGAAAGAACGAGGGTAATGACTGGCCTCACCACCAATCTCTTGAACACCATCAATGAGGTCTCTGAAACAGAAGGCGAGGACATAACGCCTAATGCCTCTCCCAGGCGAGGCGGGTCGCCTCTCCCTCATGGCAGTATCGCAACGTCCTGCGGTAAAGGAGCCTTCACATCCATGACGAAAGAGACGCCACCAGCAGTGAAAAAGCTCCTTGAGGCTTGGCTAACTGACACGCTAACCAGCATCCTCCATAAGCCCGCTCAGGATACAGTCATAGAAACCGCAAGGACTCGCGTTACATCGACAACGGTCGAGCAGCATAGCCCTTTCCCTTCAATAACAAGTATTACTCACACTGTTAATAATGCAGGCGACGACACACTCACAGCCATTTTGAAAAAGATCGAGGGAATGGAGAACGAGGACAGAGTGCTTAGGGACCAAATGAGAGAGCACCAAGAAAGGGTCGACAAAATACCAGGTGCCCCAGAACTCTTTCAAAAGAGAGGTGTTGGTCGGTTTGTCGAGAAAACATGCAGTGATGAAACCGCCCCGCATGCCATACCAAATACCTTCAAAATTCCGCCCTACCTTAAAATATATGATGGCACGACAGATCCCGAAGACCATGTGACTCACTATATCACTGCTGTAAAAGGCAACGACCTCGCCAAAGAACATTTATCCTCCATCTTGTTGAAAAAATTCGGCGAAACCCTCACCGGAGGAGCATTAACTTGGTACTCACAGTTGCCCACACATTCCATTGAAACATTCGAGTGGACACAAAAGATAAGGTCAGATCCAAACACTAGAAAGTCGGACGCATTTTGCGAGTTCCACCAAGAACGAGGGCACAAAACCGAGGACTGCATTGCCCTAAGATAGGAGGTCGTAAACATGTTTCGATAAGGACACCTCAAGGAGTTACTGAGCGACCGCGGAAGGACCAACTTCGCCAGAGGACGCGAACAGCATCAGGGGCCGCCGAAGCCGCCCTCACCAACCCGTACCATACAAATGATCATCGGCGGCGGCGACAACGCTTCTATAAATAGCGTAAAATTCACCACAACCCATAGTCTCAAACGGTCGATCACCCACGAACGGTATGACGAACTCGAAGAAAGTATCATCTTCGATAAGTCAGATACCCACGGTTTGGCTTTCCCTCACTACGATGCTCGTGTTATCATTTTACGAATTTTAGATACATATGTGAGACGCATTATGGTAGACGATGGGAGTGGCGCATGCATCATCCACCCTCGAGTACTTGCTTAAATGGAACTGATAGTGTCGCATTGTATCACACTAACAGGGTTTAACAATGCAGTTGAACGAACATCTGGAGAAATTAAACTCCCCATCCTGGCGCGTTGGAAACCACATTCCATATCATGGACCAGGACATGGCATTCAACATCATAATAGGACGACCATGGATACACACCATGAGGGCCATCCCCTCCAGCTTGTACCAAGTCATCAAATTTCCAACCCTATGAGGAATATTCAGTATATGAGGAGAACAACACACATCTCGAGAATGCTACCGCATCACCCTGGATTCTACAACCACTCAACAAATGAAGAGCAATGCAAAAGAGGCATAGCAATTAACAGGATCGAGGTCGAGCTGCGATGAAAGGGAAGACGTCATCAGAGACCCTGAAATGGTGGAAGCCATAAAAGATCTCGACCCCATCCAATAGATGACAACAACCATAGCAAGAAAGCTTACATCGGCTGCAAGCTTCAAGAAACTGGTAAATTCTATCAATTCTTAACTATTAACGTAGACTTGTTTGCTTTTAGCCATGTAGATATGCTAGGTATCCCAAAAGAAATCGCTACACACAAACTGAACGTCGACCCGTTCTACCTCCGGTGAGGCAGGTTAGGCATAAGTTCAACTCCGCGATAAACGATGCAGTACGTGAAGAAGTCGAAAAGCTATTGGAAAATGGCTCCGCCAGAGAGTCAAAATACCCCCAATGGGTTGCCAATGTGGTGATGGTGAAAAAGAAAAATGGGAAGTGGCGAATGTGCGTAGATTTTACAGATTTAAATAAAGCATGCCTCAAAGATTCATTCCCATTACCTCATATCGATCAACTCATCAACGCAACGGCCAGGCACGAACTGCTGAGTTTTTTGGACGCTTACTCAGGCCACAATCACATCCTCGTGGAAGAGGAAGATCTGGAAAAAACCAATCTCATCACCCATCAAGGAACGTACTGCTATAGAGTTATGCCTTTCGGATTGAAAAACGCAGGGGCAATGTACCAAAGGTTGGTAATAAGAATTTTCAAGGATCAACTCAGCAAGATAATGGAAGTCTACATAGACGACATGCTGGTCAAGTCCAAAAGAAAAGAAGATCACATTGATCACTTGAGAGAAACCTTCGACATACTCAGGCAATATGGAATGAAACTAAACCCCGAAAAGAGTGCATTCGGTGTAGTCTCAGGAAAATTCTTAGGTTTCCTAGTGTCACAGCGAGGCATCGAGGTCAACTCCGACCATATCAAAGCCATTGAAGGGATACCATATCACTTAACCACCAAAAAAATAGGTTCAGAGGTTGACTGGCTGCATCGCCGCCCTTTCAAGGTTCATCTCGCGATCATCTGATAGGTGTCACAAATTCTTCGGCGTACTCAAGAAGGATAATGACCTCCAATGGACCTCCGAGTGCGCCCAAGCCCTGAAGGAGTTAAAGGCCTAGTTGTCATCACCACCACTGCTTTCAAAACCAGAACCTGAGGAGTGCCTCCTCGTGTACCTCGATGTGTCCGAAGTAGTTGTGAGTGCAGTCCTAGTCCGAGAAAATAAAGGTACGCAATCTCCCATCTATTACATTATCAAAACACTAGTCGACTCCAAAACGAGGTATCCCCACCTCGAAAAATTGGCCCTAGCTTGGTCGTAGCTTCGCAAAAGCTTAAACCTTACTTCCAGTGCCTCCCCATCTCGGTAGTCATGACTTTTCCCTTGAGAAGTATTTTGCATAAACCCGAGTTATTGGGCAGGTTAGCCAAATGAGTCATAGAATTAAGCGAGCATGATATCACATATCAATCGCGAATGACGATAAAGTCACAAGTCCTTGCTGACTTCGCTGCCGACTTCAGCGCACAAATAATGCCCGAAGTCAAAAAAGAACCACCCACGCCTCTCCCCAAACACAAGATCTATGGATTTTGTATACTGACGGTGCTTCTACCACATCAGAGTCCGGACTGGGACTCGTACTCGAAGTCCCAATAGGCAAAGTGATTCGCCAGTCCATAAGATACCCGGACATGACTAACAATGAGGCTGAGTATGAGGTCGTGATTGCAGGATTAAGGCTAGCACTCAAGTACGGGGCAAGACGGGTCATACTACGCTGTGACTCTCAACTCGTCGTCAACCAAGTCACAGGGACTTTCTAGATTAAAGAGCAAAGGTTACAAAAATACCAGACCGAGATCTGGAAGCTGTTGCCCGAGTTTGGTGAATGTCAGCTCTACCAGATTCCCCGTGCACAAAACATCGAAGCAGACGGCCTCGCCAAATTAGCAGTGTAACACTCCTCAAATCTATAAAAGTTTCAATGCACGCTAATTATAGAATTTAATTTTTTTAAATCTTGCCTTGAGTGCATAAAAATTATACTTCTATTACGGATTTAAACCCTGGTGATTGACTTTGAGTTACTTCTCTATTTAAAAATAATTGGATATACAATTAGGGAAATATTAATAATTTTAATATTATTAATTATTAAAATTGGGTATCATTAATTATTAGTTAAGTTAAAATAAGAAAAAGGGGGGGTCAAAATAATAAAAAAGGTGGGGGCAGCCTAAAGCCCATAAAAGGGGAAGGCAAAAGGCTTAAAGCCTTAAATAATGGGTTTTTGTCATTCACGCAAAAGGCAGAAGGAAAAAGCCTTATACGAAAAAACAGAACTAGTGTTTTGTTCTCTCACGAAATAGAGAGCTACGAAACACAGGCTGCTTACTCATGCAGGCAACGGAAAGTTTTGGGTTTCTTTACAAATCACTAGTTCTTGAACTCAGGTATATAAAATTTTCTATTCTCAATTATCCTATAGTATAAAGTTTGGATAGTTAATTCCCTTCTTTCTCTATATCAAAAGTAAATTCCATGTTTAGGTGTGAAACTTTAAAATTAATTAAAATACACTGGTTGTTGTAGAATTAATTGACAGGTATAAAATGGACTGGGGCCTATGTATTGGCTCGAGGAGTTTTGAGGTGAGTTGATATAACCCTTTATTAAAGTGGTTTAACTCACAAAAGCATACATACAAAGTGTTTGATGAATTGCTTAAAAAAGTTAATATGTACGTAATTGGAGTGAGTGAATACCTATTAGCTTAGAATTATTCTAGTTAAGTTTAGATGATTTATTCTGATATATGTGCTTAAATTTTCAGATTTTTATGTAATTCTTATATGTCATTTTCATGTTGAAAAATATTCATGAACAAGCAAGAATCTTTAGAAATACTTTTGAATGTTTATTTCATTCTTATGCCATGCTTTACCTTTAAGGATACCAGTATGAGTATGTATAAAAGATTTAGACTTGAAAAGTCACAAGAAGAAGTTTTAGAAAGAAAAGATTTTTGGGAGTATTCTCTATTCTAAGAATGGGTCATCATCCAGGCTGAGGATCCTGACCAAGGCGTTGACTTCCTGAAACTACTTGTGCCAAAGTATGGAGCACACGAGCCGAGGGTCTTGTTGCTGAGAGTTTACTTAGCCAGGCTAAGGCATGATACATGAGCGCTGAGAACCATGAAGTGAGTGGCATCTAGTGAAATGGACCTATTCGATCAGGTTGGGATCGAACTCACACGGTGACTAAGACAGAAATAAGTTAGGATAGTTGGAACTCCCGAAGTATAAAGTGAAGTATTTTTTTTATAAGAAAGAAAAAGAAAAGAATTTCTTTGGAATATTCATAAACTACTAATGCAATTATTTTAGAATTGTTCTTATAAGCTTTATGTTTTTCATGCATTTAGAATCTTTGCTCGTAATGTATATTTTATTAAAGTTTCACCCCTTGTCGTTGAGACTCACTAGGTACAATGGATGGTACTGACGTTCTCTTGGGGAACCTATGTTGGTCTACGGTACAACGTAGGAACTGGTTTTGCAGGCGAGCAGGCTACAGGTTAGGAATTCCCTCTCTTCCAGTGCTACTGGTGAGCTCCGCTTTTGTTCATGGAGTATTCCTTTGAGTAATCTTTAATTAATTATTTCTTTGTTTACTTGGAGAACTAACCAAGCAATCTCATGTCCTGAGTAGTGCGTCAGTTTATCAATAGAGGCTTCATAGACACAGTCGGTGGGTTAAGATTAAGATGTTTTTGATAATAACTTAGCAGTATTTCATTGGTTACTACGAATAAAATTTTGGAGTTGGTTTATTTTAGATATTTAAATTAATTAAAAGTATTTAGTTAAAGTATTGCCTTGTTGAATATAAAGTTTGAAGTTATAATAGATGTGATAAGTGCAGATGGTTCACTCGGTCAAGTTTAGTGATCGAGTGTCGGCCACGACTTGTTTAGAAAATGGGTCGTGACAAGCAACAACCACCAAAAACATAACCGGAGAAAGGAACGTGGTCACCCTCCTCCCTTCATCGATAGATCAAATCGAGGTAAGGGCCATAAACCTAACTTGGGACTGGCGCAACCGTATAATTACATATTTGCAGGATGGCGTATTCCCAGATGATAAAAAAGAAGCAAAAAAATGTTGGATGCAAGCAACCAAGTACAACATCGTTCACAATGACCTATACAAGAGGACATACGGCGCCCCCTAGCGAAATGCTTAGGCCTGAATCAGACGCGGTGCATCCTTGAAGAAGTCCACGATGGCCATTGAGGAACTCATTCCGGCAATCGAGCTCTAGTCAGATGTCTCATACGAGCAGGTTACTATTGGCCCACCATGAAAAAAGAGGCTGCAGATTTTGTGAAAAAATGTGAGCAATGCCAAAAATATGCCCCAATGATCCACTAAGAAGGAGAGCACCTTCACTCCATCACCTTCCCTTGGCCGTTCATCAAGTGGGAATGGACATCGTCGCCCTCCTCCTTGCAGGGCGAGGTAACGTACGATTTCTTTTGGTTTTAACTGACTATTTTTCTAAATTGATAGAAGCAGAAGCATTTGCCCAAATATGCGAACAGGAAGTAATCGCCTTTATATGGAAAAATATCGTATGCCGCTTCGGCCTCCCCCAAAGAGATCAATTGCGACAATGGACCCCAATTTACAAGAAAAAATGTCGCCGAATTTTTTGATAAGTGGCATATCAAAAGAATATTGTCAACATCTATCACCCCGCAGGCAATGGGCAAGCGGAATCCTCTAATAAATCAATGTTGAACATCATGAAGAAAAGGTTTGAGGACGCCAAGGGACTATTGCCGGAGTTACTACCAGAAGTACTTTGGGCATGAACAGCGGCGAAGACGAGCACAGGAGAGACATCCTACTCATTAGTCTATGGGACTGATGCGATAATACCAGTCGAAGTCGAAGAACCCAGTTTGAGATACTCCCACGAGAGCAGGCCGAGGAACGACCAAAGAAGAAGGCAAGAGCTCGACGAAGCCAAAGAACGGAGAGATATGGCCTACATAAGGATGATCGCCCAAAAACAATAGGTAGAACGCTATTACAACAAAAAAGCAAAGGTCAAACCACTCTCAGTCGGGGACTACGTGCTCAAAGCTAAAACATAAGCAAGCAAAGACCCGCGGGAAGGCAAACTAGGAACAAATTGGGAGGTCCATACAAAATCACGGCAACAGCAAACAAAGGGTCATTCCAACTAGAAACAATGGAAGGAAAACTACTACCAAACAACTGGAATGTCACCCCCCTCAAGTACTTCAACTTTTGAGAAAAGCGTTTTCTAAGTCGTATTCTTTTTTCCCTCACTTGAGTTTTGTCCCAATTGGGTTTTCTCAAGGAGGTTTTTAACGAGGCGACAAGGGGAACACTTCAAGTTAAAGTGCGAACAGATGGAGGCACAAGACGGTTAGTTCATTTCCCAACCTCTCAATACTTCTCTAGGTTGACCAATGAAGGGACTAAATAGACTGGGACTGGAATTCCAGCCGACACTAGATAGACTGGAACTGGAATGCCAGCCCAAAAAATATGTAAATTCCTCCAAGTATATGAACAAAGCACAAATGCATGTAGTTCGCCCATATTTTCCCCAAACGCACAGCCAAAGCAACGTCGAATTAACATCTACTCGACCCTTGTCCATAATTAAGTAAAAGTTACATTCGACCTCGTTCGAATTAACTTAGTAAAAGCTACATTCGACCTCGTTCGAATTAACTTAGTAAAAGCTACATTTGACCTCGCTCGAATTAACTAAGTACGGGTTACATTCGACCTTGTACGGGTTACACTGATTCGGCCCCCGACTATTATTAAGTAAAAATTACATTCGGCCTCGTTCGAATTAACTAAGTAAAAGTTACATTCGACCTCGCTTGAATTAACTAAGCACGGGTTACATTCGACCTTGTTCGAATTAACATCTACTCGGCCCCCGGCCATAATTAAGTTAAAGTTAGATTCAACCTCGTTCGAATTAACTAAGTAAAAGTTACATTCGACCTCGCTCGAATTAACTAAGTACAAGTTACATTCGACCCCATTCGAATTAACATCTACTTAACCCCCAGCCATAATTAAGTAAAAGTTACATTCGACATCGTTCGAATTAACTAAGTAAAAGTTACATTCGACCTCGCTCCTAACTAAGTACGGGTTACATTCGACCTCGTTCGAATTAACACCTACTCGGCCCCCGACCACAATTAAGTTAAAGTTACATTCGACCTCGTTCGAATTAACTAAGTAAAAGTTACATTCGACCTCACTCAAATTAACTAAGTATGGGTTACATTCGACCTCGTTCGAATTAACCCCTACTCGATCCCGACCATAATTAAGTAAAAGTTACATTCGACCTCGTTCGAATTAACAAAGTCACATTCGACCTCGCTCTAATTAACTAAGCACAGCTTACATTCGACCCCGTTCGAGTTAACACTTACTCGTCCCCCGGCCGTAAAAAAGTAAAAATTACATTTGACCTCATTCAAATTAATGCATATTCGGCCCTCGGCCATAATTGACTATAGGTTACATTCGATATCGTTCGAATTAACACCTATTGGCCCTCGGCCATGATCAAAGATGAGTTCTATTTCGACCTCGTTCAACACACACGAACCAAGTTCTTATGACTAAAGCGACCAAACGGCAAAACAAAAGAAAGAGGCATACAAATCAGAACAGAAGTAAAAGAATCAGGTACGAGCAATGAAAATGGCATTTCAGACTTAGAATATTTTCTTTACAAAGGCTAGAACATATGCACATAAAAATATGTACAAGTCTACAAATAAAAAGAAAGAAAAACAACTACTCGACGCCTTGCCTAGCAGCGCCATCTACCTTATCGCCCAGGCCATCTCCACCTGTCTCTCTACCATCGCCATCGCCATCGGGATACTCATCCTCATAGTAGGAATCCTGTTCAATTCGATCCACGCCCATGTCCTCTTCGTCATCACCAGCCTCTGGTGTAGCGGGGTAAGAGACACAAGTAACTCGAGCTGTACTTGCCTTAGCACGAGCATCCTCGAAGTCGGCCTCAGAAACTTTCTCCGTCGCCATCAAATCTCTAAATATATCCAGTTGGTCCTCGACATGGATCCACTTCTCATACAGATCCCGCGGAATGTCAGGAAAAGCCAAAGTGCGAGAGGAAGACGGTTGAGCCAATAATTGTGCCTTCTTAGCCTCGAGAACGACAACTAGGTCACCAAGGCTTGAAACATCTTTCTCCAGTTCCCCTACCCGCTCATCAAGACGCTCATCTCTGAGCTTGGTCGTCTCCAAGGCACTCTCTTGCTAAGAACGAAGAATGCGGACCACTATCTCCAAAGCCTCCATTTTCCGTGCAGCCTCCAACGAGGCCAAATCCGCCTTCTCTGAGTCCGCCATCCTCTCGGCGACCTTGCCGCTTAGAGCCTCCACCTTGATTAGGCACTCCTCAAGTTCGGCCTGTAGCGAAACCACTTGGGCCTGAAGATCGGCATATTGGGCCTGAAGATCGGCACATTGGGCCTCGACTCCCTTGCTCGCCTCGAGCTCTTCTTCTTTGTCCCTCAACGCTCTTTCAAGGACGTTGCACTTGCCGATGACTCTCATCAACTCGTCATCTTTCTCTTTCAGCTTATCTCAAAAAGCTAGGAAGTTGCCACTCTCGCCAAACTGCCTGTAGATCTCGCGGTGCTTGTTGTGGTATTCACGGTACTTACGCTCTATCTTCCAAAAATGGTCTTGCGCCTCTCCTCTCAACGGGCACTCTCTATCTCCAGAATAATGGTCCAAAAAATGAGAAAGGAAGAAAACCAAAGTCAAACAAAAAGTAAAAATGAAGCATAAAGCACAAAAATATAAAAGGTCGAAAAGCTTACCGTAAGGGCAAGGTCGGTTATCAATTCCTCGAGAGTTATACCCTCCACATCGGAGAAAAGAGGACCTAAGGAAGGGACCACGTTCTCCGTGTTCACCGGCAAGTCCCGATCCATGAGGATCGCTATGGTCCGAGTAGACCCTTCCAATCTCACCTCAACTCGGGTAAATCTCTCACTCAACATTTGCACCTCGTTAGTGTCAAGATCGGAACCTGGTTCATATATGTCCTCGACAACACCCTTATTTCTCCCATCAGCAAGTGAAGGAATGTCGGCCGACCACGAGGATGACAGCTCATATCGTCGTATAGTGCCCAACGTTTCCACAGATGGCCCCCCAGTTCTGGCCTCAGCGTCATGAAGGGCTACACCTTCTACGGCCTCCATTGATAGCGGAGCCTCAAACGACAGATCCACATTGTCTTCGACCATAACGGTCGCCGGTTCGGGATCACCCCTAGTTGAAATAATGGCTCGAACGGTCCCATCGCCAACATCCACTGATATCCTTTTACGAGAAATCAATCTCTCCTTGCCTAGAGATGACTCCTCTTCTTCATCTATTAAACGACGCAAGGGGGAAGTGATAAATGAGGATTTTGACTATTTATTAGCGCCTTTTAGCTTTCGTTTTAGTCCAAAGGTGTTTAATTGTATTTCCGAAAACTAATGAAATATGCTTAATTGTAGGAGTATTAGAAAATGAGCCTCTAAGATGAAATCCAACTCAAAAAGGAGTGATTTGAACTCAAGGACAAAAATCAGGCACAAAAGCTCAAGTGCGGACCGCAGATTTCCATCTGGGGCCGCAGAATGTGAAGGAAAGTTATCATCGTCCAACTGCAAAGTGCGCACCACACAATTATTGTGCGGCCTCAGAAGCTATGCTAGAGCTAAAGTTCAGAGAGCCTCATTTCAAGCTCAAAAAGAAATGCGGACCGCACAATAATTGTGAGGCCATAGAAATCAGCTACGCAATCGCACTCAGAAATGTGCGGTCCGTAGAAGAGCCCTATGCAGCCATAGAAGAATTGTATGGATCACAGAATATGAGAGATACGGCCACATTCCAAGATTGTGCGGCTGCAAAGTCAACTCCTGTCAAGTCTTAAGAGAAGTGCGGACCGCACATGGAATTGTGCGGACCGCACATGGAATTGTGCGGTCGAAGAGCCTCCGAAAGAGCATTTTTGTCCGAAAATTCCAGCTTTGTATAAATAGACTGGTTTCATGAAATTAGGTTAAGTTTTGAATATTGAAAGTCCTATAGCCGTTTCTCCTTGCTTCTTTAGGCAACTTTAGCTTACTTTGGTGATTTAACATTGGATTTTTATCATTTAATCTTTCAATATGAGTTTTATCATCTTTTCTTCTTTATTTTCTTCTATACCCATTATGAGTAGCTATATTTTTAAATAGGGCTGTGACTCAACCCTAGTGTGTAAACCTAATGGGTGTTTGATTTATGGCTTGTTTATGGTTGGATTTTTATTATTTAGCCTTGTTCT
Source organism: Nicotiana tabacum (assembly GCF_000715075.1). NCBI lineage: Eukaryota > Viridiplantae > Streptophyta > Magnoliopsida > Solanales > Solanaceae > Nicotiana > Nicotiana tabacum. Next base: position 206,088,710 of record NC_134080.1, read on the forward strand.
TGCTTTTAATTGTAGAATTAATGGTTGCAAACATTAGTTCATGCATGTTTGACTTAGTCTCTACTTGAGAAAGAGAGACTTAGTCTAGGAAAACTTGGCTAACAAGAATTTGGGATAAAATCAAGAAATTGATAGTCCTAATTAAAGGGTTGAACCTAGAGATAGTAAAATCTGACTTGAGCATTTGATCAACTGTTTTGTTCAATACCCATTTGGACTTGAGAAAGCCAAATTGGGCAAAATCACTCTCTTACCAAGAGGTATTGAGTTGGTACTTGAGTGTTGATAGCTATAATACACCCCGACCAACAAAACAAGCTTTAAAGTTTACAACTCGTTAGGCAAACACCTCGGTGAAGGTCATAGCTCTAGGCCTTTTTATATCTTTGAAAAAATCCAAAAATAATATTCTCTAGTTTTATATCTTTAGAATTGCAATCCTTAGCATAATTTTAGAAGTAAAAACAAAACCATATTTATGGAAGTGCAATCTAGATACATCACGTGCTTAATCAAAATATATACTACTAATTCCCATCTCAACTCCATGTGGATTCGATCCCGACTCCTTGTTGGGTATTATTATTGCAATCGACCATTTCATAACCTCAAATAGAGGTGTGACTTGGACAAGATCAATTTTTGGCGCCGTTGCCGAGGAGCTAAAATGAATTTAGCTATATATTTGGTTTTGTGTGTGAATTATCTTCTTTTCCTTCCGTGTTACTAATCTTTTTTGGGAAACAATTGTAGGTGAAATAATGAATCTCAACAACAATGATCCTCTTGGAAACATGCCTATGGGGGATGTGGACGTGGAAGATGATCAATTTGAAGAGGTTCCTCTTGAACCTCAAGCAAATAGACAAGTCTGACCGCCTCAAGACAATGTTCCCGCTCCACCCCCACCTCCACCAAGAGCGGCTCCACACCGGGTGTTGTCGAATAAAGGGTATGTAAGTGTCATAGTCCTGCCCCGTATTAGGGTGGGAAACTGTCAAATCACAAATGTTATGCTCACATAGTTAGAGCAACGGGGATTCTTCACCGGAGCTCCGACTCAAAATTCATACAAACAATTGAAGGGGTTTGTGGACACTTGTTAGGGGAGTAAACAGACAAATGTCTCCGAGGATACTTTAAGGTTGAGGCTATTTCCCTTCTCTCTATGGGGGAAAGCCTTGGATTGGTTAAAGATATTGCCAAACCATTCTATCCATATATGAGTATGAATTGGCGGAGAAATTTATTTCCAAGTTCTTTTCTCCCGGGTATATGGCTACTCTTAGAGACGAGATTCTAGCATTCAAACAAGAACCCAATGAGCTTTTGCATGAGATATGGGAGAGGTACCGAACTATGGTGAAAGAGTGCCCAAACAATGACATGACGGAGACTATGATTCAACAAACTTTCTATAGGGGAATTAATACTACCAATCAATGTGTGGTCAACCAACTTGCCGGTGGAAATTTCATGACAATACCATATGCGGAAGCTTATGAGATCTTAGATGAAATGGCAGATACTTCATTGGCATGGCAAAGTAGAGAAAATGTTCCCCAAGGTGATCCAAACGTGATTCACCTACATAAAGAACTGCATGATCATGGGCAAGCAATTGCCGAGTTTACCACCATAATGAACCAATTAGCCAAGGCTCAACTTCAACAAGTGCAAGGTCCTAAGAAAGTCAATGCAATTGAGGGAATTAGTATGATGGTAGACAAGAGAAGGCAAAAGGGTCCTCAAGTGCAAAACCGTGTGAAAAATTATGTACAAGATAATAGTGGGTTTGATCAAGATGAATCTTACAATGAACAAGAGGAGGAAGTACAATATGTGAACAACTTCCAAGGGCAAAGAAACAACTCTCAAGGCACGAATCAACAACAATGGAGACCACAAGGTAATCAAGGGAATTGGAATTCTAGCAACCAAGGTAATTGAAGTAGTGGTAACAACCAAGGGAATTGGAACAATCAAAATAATCAAAGAAATTGGAATGGTCAAAATAACTAAGGCAATTGGAGTGGCAATAATCAAGGGTATTGGGGAGGCAACAACCAAGGGGGATAAAACAATAACCAAGGCAATCAGGGGTCGAGCTTTCAAAGGCCCTCGATGTATCAACAACCGAGCAACCCGCCTCCTTATCCTTCCTATAGTCCAAGCTCTTCCAACAATGAGAAGGGACGAATTGAGAATTTGTTCAAACAAATGATGGAGAATAATGCCAAATCTGATGCCCAACTAGCCTCTCATAACACTTCAATTCGCAATTTGGAAGTTCAATTGGGGTAGATCTCCCAAGCTTTAAACACTCGTCGTAAGGGGGCACTATCAAGTGACACGGTGGTGAACCCAAAGGGTGAGAGCAACACGAGACATGCCATGGCCATTACTAAAAGGAGTGGGAAAGGTAGGGATGCACCCACCTCAAGTCAAAGGAAACTTGTGGATGATGAGCAAGTGGTACAAGAAGATGAGATCCCGAACAATGAGGAGCAAGCAAATGAAGAAGTGAGAATTGATATTGATGACAATGCGGAGGAGACTCAAGAGGAAGTGAACCCGTCTAGGGAGCACATTGTTGACATACCGAACCGGTAGTGCCAAAGGCTAAGGCACCAATGCTTAGGACTCCTCCTCCATATCCTCAAAGGCTTGCCAACGAGAATCAATTCAAAAAGTTCATTGGAATGATGAAAAATCTATCTATTAATGTGCCATTGGTTGAGGCTTTGGAGCAAATGCCCGGTTATGCAAAGTTCATGAAGGACTTGGTGACAAATAAGAGGTTGATGAATTGTGAAACTATAAAGATGAATCATCAAGTGAGTGCAATTGTGCATTCAATCGCTCCTAAATTGGAAGATCCTGGCGCTTTCACAATCCATTGTACCATTAGAAGTGCCGACTTTGCTAAAACTTTTTGTGATCTTGGGGCAAGTATCAATTTGATGCCCTATTCAGTTTTCAAGAATTTGGGAATTGGGCAACCAAGACCCATATCTATGAGATTACAAATGGCGGATCGTACCATGAAGAGACCGTTGAGTATAACTGATGATGTGCTGGTTCATGTTGATAAATTCATTCTCCCGGCGTATTTTGTTATTCTTGATTGTGAGGTTGATTATGAGGTGTCGATCATTCTTGGGAGACCTTTCCTTGCTACGGGGACGGCTCTAGTTGATGTTGAAGCCGAAGAACTTACCTTTCGGGTTGGTGATGAAAAAGTGGTTTTCCATGTGTGTAAGTCTATGAGGTAGCCCAATAGCAATGAGGTGTGTTCTTTCGTGGATTTGGTGACCGGCGTGATTATGGATTAAGCAAGTGTCATGATGAATGTTGATGATACATTGGAGGTCGTCTTGATCAATTGTGATGACGAATAAATAGAGGGTTACGTGGAATGTGTGAACTCTTTGCAAGGGATGGGGTCGTACGCTTATGAGCCTCGCAAATTGTCCTTGTATCTTGAGAATAGAACCACTACTCCAACAAAGCCTTCAATTGAGGAGCCTCCCATCTTGGAGTTGAAGACATTGCCTCCACATATTCGGTATGAATTTCTTGCCCCTTCTTCTACTTTATTGGTTATTCTTTCCTCTTGTTTGACTAACGTGCAGGTAGATTCTACATTGGTGGTGCTACAAAAAAGGAAGAAGGCTATTGGATGGACTTGGCGGATATTCGAGGGATAAACCCCGCATTTTGCATGCACAAGATTAATTTGGAGGAAGGGGCCAAACCATCTATTGAACATCAAAGGAGACTCACTGAAGTTATGCAAGAGGTTGTCAAAAAAGAGATCATCAAGTGGTTAGATGTCGGGGTTGTTTACCCCATTTCCTATAGTTCGTGGACTTCTCCAGTTCAATGTGTCCTAAAGAAAAGGGGCATGACGGTGGTCACCAATGACAAGAATGCGTTGATTCCTACAAGAACGGTGACCAGGTGGAGAGTGTGTATGCACTATCGTAAGCTCAACAAAGTCACAAGGAAGGATCATTTCCCACTTCCCTTCCTAGATCAAATGCTTGATAGACTGGTTTGTCGTGCTTTCTATTGTTTCTCTAATGGGTATTTCGGCAACAATCAATTTCTTATTGCTCCAGAGGATCAAGAGAAAATTACTTTCGCATGTCCTTATAGTACTTTCGCATTCTCGCGGATGCCATTTGGGTTGTGCAATGCACCGATAACTTTTCAAAGGTGTATGATAGCTATCTTCACGGATATGGTAGAGAACTACCTTGAAGTCTTCATGGATGACTTTTCTGTAGTCGGGAATTATTTTGATGATTGTTTAGCAAACTTGGACAAAGTGTTGGCAAGATGTGAAGAAATAAACTTGGTAATCAATTGGGAGAAGTGTCATTTCATGGTTGAGGAAAGCATTGTCCTTGGCCATAAGATCTCAAAGAATGGCATTGAAATTGACAAGGCAAAGATTGAGGTGATTTCTAAACTTCCACCTCCAACTTCGGTCAAAGCCGTGCAGAGTTTCTTAGGCCACATGGTATTTTACCGGCGTTTCATCATGGACTTCTCTAAAGCGGTAAACCCGTTGTGCAAGATTTTGGAGAAAGATGCTAAGTTCAATTTCAATGATGATTTCATGAGAGCCTTTGAGTTGCTAAAGCTCAAGTTGACCACTATTCCCATTATCACCGCTCCAAATTTGAATGCTCTTTTTGAGCTCATGTGCGGCAAGTGATATAGCGATATGGGCTATTTTGGGGCAATTCATCAACAAGATCTTTCATCCGGTCTATTATGTAAGCAAGACCATGAATAGTGCCCAAGTCAACTACACCGTTACGAAGAAAGAGCTTCTTGCTATTATGTTTGTTATTGAGAAGTTTCGCTCGTACTTGATGGGTGCAAAAATGATTGTTCATACAGATCATGCGGCACTCCATTATCCCATGAGCAAGAAAGATTCCAAAGCACGTTTGATGAGATGGGTACTTTTGTTGCAAGAGTTTGATATTGATATCCAAGATCGAAAAGGGAGTGAAAACCAAGTGACAGACCACTTGTCTTGTTTGGAGTAGAAGGGGAGGCCGCATGATGGCCTTGAAATCAATGACTCCTTCCCTGATGAGCAACTTTTGGCTATTTCAATGAAATAGGTGCCTTGGTTCGCGGGTCTAGCAAACTATCTTGCGAGTGGTATCATTCCAGTTGAGTACTCTTAAAACCAAAGGTAGAAGCTCAAACGGGATTGTCAAGACTACTATTGGGACAAATCGTACCTTTTCCGGATTTGTACGGATGGTGTGATTAGAAGATGTGTATCGGAGGAGGAACAAAGTGAAATTCTTGGGGCTTGTCACTCTTCGTCGTATGGTGGTCACCATGGTGGAGCAAGAACGGTGGCCAAAGTGTTAAGTTGCATTTCTATTGGCCCACTCTCTTCAAGGATGCAAGTGATCTTGTCAAGCGTTGTGATGAATGTAAAAGGGCCGGTGGAATCTCAAAGAAAAATGAAATGCCCCTCACCATCATATTAGAGATTGATATTTTCGATGTGTGGGATATTGACTTTATGGGTCCTTTTGTGAGTTCTTATAGAGACACCTACATTTTGGTCGCGGTTGATTATGTGTCCAAATGGGTTGAGGCCGTTGTTTTGCCCAACAATGAAGCAAGAAGTGTGGTGGCATTTTTGAAGAAAAATATCTTTACAAGATTTGGTACTCCAAAGGCTATTATAAGTGATGGGAGATCGCATTTTTGCAACAAAGCTTTCGATACCTTACTCTCCAAGTTTGGTGTCACTCATAAAGTCACAACCCACTATCATCCCCAAGCAAGTGCTCAAGTGGAAGTCTCTTACTGGGAGGTAAAGAGTATTTTGTCAAAAATAGTGAATGCTAATCGGACAGATTGGTCAAAGAAACTTGATGATGCTTTGTGGGCTTATAGAAAGGCTTACAAAACACTGATTGGAATGTCTCCATACCAATTGGTATTCAGGAAAGCTTGTCATCTTCCGGTGGAACTTGAGCACAAAGCCATGTGGGCGTTAAAGAAGTTGAATCTTGAGTGGGATGTCGCCGCCAACTTAAGGGTGACACAATTGAATGAGCTGGATGAGTTCCGGTACCATGCATACACAAGTTCGTCCTTATACAAGGAGAAGATGAAGTACCTACATGACATGTACATTCGGAATAAGGAGTTTAAAGAAGGTGATTTTGTGTTGTTGTTCAATTCTCGGTTACAGGTGTTTTTGGGAAAGTTGAAGTCTAAATGGAATGGCCCGTTTGAGGTTGTAAGTGTGACACCTTTTGGTGAATTGGACTTGAACAATAAAAATGATGAGGTGTTTCGAGTCAATGGTCACCGGGTGAAGCATTATCTGGGAAAAGTTGATGATGGCCACGCCTTGGCGGTAATTCATTTCAACTGATGATGGTAATTTGCGTCGTGTCGTGACGTTAAATCAGACGCTTCTTGGGAGGCAACCCATGTTTCTTTTTGTTTTTCTTTTTCTTCTTCTTTAGATAGGTCTTGTTTTGTGCTAACTAGTTTTGAAGTGTGTTGCAGGAATGAGTTTGCTTTGCAGGAATTGTCCTTAGAAAATTTGGCTAAGTGTGGAAAAGTGCATAGCACACACTTATTGTGCGGACTGCACAATTTGGAATGCCACAACAGAAGAGGAACAGCGACTACACAATTCTTGTGCGGACCACACAAATGGAAGTTAAGAATTGCACACTCTCTGAAGTTTTCCTGTTAGAGAAATGGCCAAAGTGCGGTCGCACAAGGAAATGTGCAGTCTGCACCAAAATCTGCAGTCGCACCCAAAAATGTGTGGACCGGAATCATCAAAGGGTAAATGTGTAACAAGTAAAGGAGTGCGGACCGCACATGAAATTGTGTGACCGCACTCATCTCTTAAACTATAGCAAATCACATAAAGTATAAATAGTGCTCTTCATTCTACGATTGAAACTTTACGAACTCTAAGAATTAGAACAAAGACAAAAATAGTGCACTTAACTGATTCAAGCATCTAGCACTCAATTCATCATCTTTGATTCTTCCTTAGCATCACTACATTATTGGTATGTTCAATTCATCTTTAAAATTTTTCAATTTTCCTAATTTTGTTCATAATTAGTTTAGTTATTTTTAGACCTAATGTCAAGTTCATCATCATGTGAGCTAAAATTTGTGTTGGGCAACTTTATATTTGCTATTTGGGGGATGGTTATATTGTTTATCATGTTTAATTGGTATTACCATGCCCAATTCATGCTTAAATTTAGAAACCCTAAGAATCTTCCCGATTTGATTTTGAACTGTGCGGCCGCACAAAGAATTGTGCGGTTCGCAAATCAGTAGGCTAGGGCATTTGGTGTGAAATGATTGTGTGGACCGCACTTGAAATTGTGATGTCCGCAAAAATTGAACCACAGTCACAGAAAGTGTGTGTCGCCGCAGATCGAGCAATTCTCTATCTTCAGGGAGTTGTGACTTTTGGGGATTCATTGTGCGACCACACTCAAAATTGTGCAGACCGCATTTCAATTGTGCGGTCGCACTAAAAATTGTGCGGACCGCAGAATCACCACTGCGGACGCACTCTCAAATTATGTGGTCTGCACAAACCCATCTGCGGCCACACCAAAAATGTACGGACCGCACTTCCCCACCCTGCATACTATTTTGTTTGCAATTGTCTGATACTCTGTACTTGAACTATAACTGATCCCTGTTGCTATGTATTGCAGACAATGGTTAGATCTCGGGGACGAGGTGATACATCCAAGGGGATGGGTGAACCCTCCAGAGGCCGAGCCAGGGTGCCCACTCTCTATGCAAAGAGTTATAGCCAAGAAGGCGACATCCGGGAGAGCTCCAGATCCTGCTGAATCTAGTTCATATGTCCCGTCTAGGGAACCATCGGAGGGCAACTCCGAGCCACGAAAGCTTCAGGGGAGGTTTCAACTCCGAGATGAACCTTCTACCTCAGCAATCACTTCTGAGGTTCCGAAGATGATAGTCAGGGTTCAGAGCCCTCATCTATTCATGCCCCCGACACACCAGTTACAGTTGATGATGATGATGATATTTCGGATGACGGTCGAGGTGGTGATACCAGAGTTGCCGGCCTTGAGAGGTCAAAGAAGAATGAAGTTTGGGAAGACAGATTTGCGAGCCTGACTGCTTTCAACAGGTTCCGAGAGTGGTGGCCTCAGAGATTGCTCACACTTGAGCGTCAGTTTATATTGAAAGACTTGGATAGGTACAATCCAAATGTGGCAAGACAATTTTGAGAGAGAAAAGGGTGGACATGGTTCACTCAGAGTGTGGTGGATGCCAAGGAGCACTTAGTCTGGGAATTCTACGCCAATGTGGCGCATATGAAGAAGGGGACTAAGGTGACTAAAGTGAGAAACTTAAAAGTAAGATTTGATCAGAGCACCCTGAACACCTATTTGGTCTTGAGGATGTGGACTCAGTGTAGTATTTAGAGAAGTTTGCATTGGTGATGCAGCTCGCCCTTGGCTAGCTGAGATATTGGCTGCTCCAGGACCACCACCACCATGGATCACAACAGGGATTCTCATCCAGCGGAACACCCTCAAATTTGAAGCTAAAGGGTGGAAGACATTTGTATGTAGTCGACTAGACCCGTGCCAGAATGAAAACAATCTCCAAATCCCGAGGGCAGTTCTAGTGGCTTCAATCATGGTTGGGTACCTAATCAATGTGGGTGTCATCATGTTGGCCAACATGTCTCTCGTCGGTAGGTAGGGTGACAACTCCTACCCGTATCCAAACACTATCACGGAATATCTCACGGATGTGGGAGTGGAGTCCAAGGGTTTTGATACAAAGGTTTGGGCAAAACAGCCCTTCACATGGTACTCTCTGAAGGACCCAAGGAACCCGAAGAACAAGGGTAAGTCGACTACTACCATGGGCCAGTCTGATGAGCCTTCGGTGGTAGTTACAGATTCAGTTGACATGCCTATCACTGCATCCAGGCCTTCTACCAGTACAACTGTCGTACCTCCACCTCCATCTTCCGGGCCGTCAACATCAGTTCCATCCACTTCTACTCTGAAGATAGTGCTTATGCCAGCTCACCCACTCTCTACGCTGCGAGTCTCCTAGACAATGGCGAGCCTCAACATCTGGATGCAAACAACTACTGCAAAGTTGTTTGACCTATCCAGTGTTATTGCAGCACAGACATCTACCCGGCATCCTAGATTCCTCCGACAGTGGAGGACACTTTGAAGAAGATATTGGAGAACCAGAAGACCATCATGGACACTTTGGTGGTGCATGGGGGAGCAATTGAGGAGCTTGGGAAGAAGGTGAAGAAGATGAGGAAATCCCAAGCTTCAAAGAAATCAATTGATAGGTTGAGACGAGAGGTGACCAAGATAGTAGCCGCTGGAGACCTTCCATTTGACTTACTGATGGAGACAGCTCCAACAGCACCAGCAGAACCATTAGCACCAGTGGCACCAGCTGGCCAGTCTGAGGAGCTAGACCTTGCTGCCCATACTGCTGAGGCGGTACGACAGATGTTCGCCAATCTAGCTACTCCTCGAGTAGAGGATGATGAGATCCAGTTGGAGGATCCTGAGGGCGGTGACGCTTCTATAGACACAGAGGCCACATAGGGAGTCCTCTCTACTCTTTCCCTTCCTTGTTTTTATTCTGTTAAGCATTGGGGACAATGTTTATTCTTATTGGGGGGTGGAGTTTATTTGATTTGATATTTGACATTGGCCTGTAATAATTGATAACATTTTCTTTTTCTCTTTATTTATGTACATATTTTTTCCTCTCTATTGATGTATATATTTTCTTTCTTCCTCTCTCATTTTTGTATGTTCATTTACGCTTTCAGTAGTTTACTTTATTGCTTCTTTATTTTGCTTTCTTAGTAGTCATTGTTTAGTCTAATAGCTTCTTATTTACTTTAATAGCTTTTTTTAATTTAGTAGTTTCTTTTCATGTTTAAGTGATAAATAAGCCGTTGGTTTTCTTAACGCTATGGTTATTTCCAAAAGTGGTTTTTGTGTGAACCGGGTGACTCTTCCCAACGATGAATGGTGTGACAACCTTCTTAAGGGATTGAGTCCGTTTTTTATGTTTAGGTAAGAATAGTAGTTATAATGAATAAGAGGACCTAATTGAGTTAAACTAGAAGAGTCAAGCATGCTTCACTTGGTACCAACACACTTAACTCGTGCTTATGATTAGAAATAAGTTCTTGGAAAGAAATAGCTCTAGTTAGTGACCTTCTGACTCTTGTGTTGACTTAAGTAATCATCGAGTGGTTTAGTTAAACCATTATTGATTTTCAATCTTGAATATGGTTGTTGTGGTCCCTCGACTCTATCCTCTTTAACAATCCAATTGTGTGAGAAGTGATATGTTGTGTTGCAAGTCCAAGCACCTGTGTGAATGGTCTAGAACTTGCTCCGAATGTGTTTCTAGGTGAAATTTTAAGTTTTGTTTGGCTTGAGAAGTGATTGTAGGCTCTCCTTCCATGTCCCACCAATGTTATTATCCCTAGTAAACTCATTTGAGCCTAAAACGTTTTTCATTTGATAACCATGTTACAAGCCTTTACCTATTTTGTAGTGACCCTCTCTTGGCACCCGAGCTTTCCTTAACACTCTTGAGACAATTGGCTAAAATATAAGTTTGGGAGAGAGAAGAGGAAATTTGAAAGTGGTATCAAGGCACAAAAAGAGAAAAGAAATGAAGAAAAGGAAAGGCAAAGAAAAAGAAGAAAAAAAGAACAAAAGAAAAATGCAAAAAGAAAGTGAATAAGTTGAAGAGTTGAAGGGACTCAAAGAAAAGTAACGATGTAAAGCATGGAGAAAACGATGAAGGAGAAAATGAATATCATGACAATAAAGAGTGATGGAGTGATGTTAAGTCTCTCTAGTTCCCCTAAGGGAAAAGACTATGCCTCAAAGAGTCGGCAAAACATGAGCCAAAATGAGAAAATGGAGTGCTTAAGGAAAGATAAACCCGTTCCTCCAACATATCCTACTTTAGTTCAAAAGCCTTCATTACATTCCGAAAAAGCCCTACGTGATTTCAAGCCGAGTGAACTTACATTAGTGGTGATTTACAGGAGGGGCAAACATATGGTACTTAGAGTCGTACTTGTGATATTTTTTGAGAGAGATGATTGAACTTTTCACAAATTTTTGAATTGAGTACTACATTCTTAAGTGAGATATGCTAACGGAGAGTAGATTAGGAGGAGTTTGGGATCCACAATAACCAGCATGAAAGAGTGAGCTCCCTTGATGAATAAAGTCAACCCTTGATGCTCAAGTGTCACATTAGAACTATTTGTGCTTAAAAACTCAAACCATTGTCTTGTTGATAATTCATAAGTGTTGTCAAGAATTGATGGTCCCAATTGATGTGTGTTTGATACACCTTAGATTAGCTGGAATAACTCTTAACTTGTGGAGGTGGGAATTACCTTATTTACTTGAGGACAAGCAAAAGCTTAAGCTTGGGGGAGTTGATAAGTGGGGCTTTTGACTACTTATTAGCGCTTTTTAGTTTTCGTTTTAGTCCAAAAGTATTTAATTGTATTCCCGAAAACTGATGAAATATGCTTAATTGCAGGAGTATTGGAAAATAAACCACTAAGATGAAATCCAACTCAAAAAGGAGTGATCTGAACTCAAGGACAAAAATCAGGCACAAAAGCTCAAGTGCGGACCACAAATTTCCATTTGCGGCTGCAGAATATGAAGGAAAGTTATCAGAGTCCAAGTGCAAAGTGCGGACTGCACAATTATTGTGCGGCCACAGAAGCTATGCAAGAGCTAAAGTTCATAGAGTCTCATTTCAAGCTCAAAAAGAAATGTGGACCGCACAATAATTGTGCGGCCGCAGAAATCAGCTACGCTGCTGTACTCAGAAATGTGCGGTCCACAGAAGATCCCTGTGTAGTCGCACCAAGAATTGTGCGGATCGCATAATATGAGAGATGCGGCCACATTCCAGGATTGTGCGGCTGCAGAGTCAACTCCTGTCAAGACTGAAGAGAAGTGCGGACCGCACATGGAATTATGCGGCCACAAAACCTCCGAAAGGACATTTTTGTCCGAAAATTCCAACTTTGTATAAATAGACTAGTTTCACGAAATTAGGTTAAGTTTTGAATATTGAAAGTCCTGTAGGCGTTTTTTCTTGCTTCTTTAGGCAACTTTAGCTTACTTTGGTGATTTAACATTGGATTTTTATCTCTTAATCATTCAATATGAATTTTATCATCTTTTCTTCTTTATTTTCTTCTATACCCATTATGAGTAGCTAGATTTTTAATTAGGATTATGACCCAACCCTAGTGTGTAAACCTAATGGGTGTTTGATTTATGACTTTTTTTATGGTTGAGTATTTATTGTTTAGCCTTGTTCTTGCTTTTAATTGTTGAATTAATGGTTGCAAACATTAGTTCATGCCTATTTGACTTGGTCTCTACTTGAGAAAGAAAGACTTAGTCTAGGAAAACTTGGCTAACAAGAATTTGGGATAAAATCAAGATATTGATAGTCCTAATAAAAGGTTTGAACCTAGAGATAGTAAAACCCGACTTGAGCATTTGATCAACTGTTTTGTTCAATACCCATTTGGACTTGAGAAAGCCCAATTGGGCAAAATCACTCTCTTACCGAGAGGTATTGAGTGGGTACTTGAGTGTCGATAATTATGATACACCCCGACCAACAAAACAAGCTTTAATGTTTACAACCCGTTAGGCAAACACCTAGCTGAAGGTCATAGCCCTAGGCCTTTTTATATCTTTGAAAAGCATCCAAAAATAATATTTGTTAGTTTTATATCTTTAGAATTGCAATCATTAGCATAATTTTAGAAGTAAAAGCAAAACCATATTTGTGGAAGTGTAATCTATATACTTCACGTGCTCAATCCAAATATATACTACTAATTCCCATCTCAGCTCTCTGTGGATTCGATCCCAACTCCTTGTTGGTATTATTATTGCAATCGATTGTTTTATAACCTCAAATAGAGGTGTTTCTTGGACGAGATCAGGAAGTCAGAAATTTTGTTGCTGATGCAGTCGATGACCGAGTCAACCTGGTCGTAGTAGAAGGAGGAACGGAAGTAGACGACCGGGTAGGCCTGGTCGCGGTCGTAACATGAGCAGACTCCGAAGAGGTAGTTTTCCTCTTACAAAAGGCAGGAGGAGGATCCCTCAGCTTTCTCGAAGGTGCTCGAGCTGAAAAAGTAAAGTTAAAAAATGTACTCCTCACAATGTTGTAACAAGCAAGCGGCCAAAAAGCCAAAACAATTTCAAGTGAAAACATATGAACTCACTGGTCGCGGAAGACGTCAACCCGGATTTCTTGAGAAAGGCCGGCCACTCGTGGATCCCCACCGTATGAGGTAGAAGCTGGCTAACCTAGTCGTGGATATCCTCGACCAAAGGAGGAGGTGCAGTCTCGGCTACACAAAGAGAGAACGAAATGTCAACACAACTGAAACTAGCAAAACCAACACTCAAAAAAAAAGATATACTTACGAGCATAATTCCAAACCTCAGGGAACCCGCTTGCATTGGCCGCCACGTCCTCGGTTTTGACAAAGAAGTAGTTGAGCCAAAACTGACGATTCTCCTTATCGTCCATCTTCACCACTAAATATTTGCTTCCTCGGTGGCGAAGATGCAACATCACCCCCTATGAAAACTAGGGGCGAAGAGATGTATTAAGTGGCAAAGTGACACTCCAACCCCGGCTAATTCCACCATACTTTGTAAGCATGCGGATAAGTTTGTAGATGTACGGAGAAAGTTGGGCCGGGCAGATGCCGTAATAGCGGCGGAATTCCTCAGCCAGTGGGAAAATAGGAAAGGAGTAACTGACATGGTAAGGGTACGCGTAGAAAGCACAATATCCAGAGGGATGCATCTGTACCATATCGCGCCCTGCCGGAATTAGATCGATATGGGCAGGAATTTTGAGCATTGCCCTAAATTCGGCAAGGTCGGTCTCTTTCATCAACGATTTTGAGATCTCAGGGTCGTCCTCAGGCACCTTCGAAAAATTGGATCTGACTTTTTCATTGCGAGGAATTATCTCCTCCACCGTAGGAAGTTCTCATCTTCATCAACGATAGAAACACCACTGTCATGGGGAGGCATACGCACTGCCAAAGGAACAGGATCAGGTACCCCCTCCCCCCAGAACTAGAAGATACGTTGACCATTGTTTAGAGAAGATGGTGCAAGAACGGAAGGGTTAGGAGCAATAGGAGTCACCAGAATCAGGGAAAGCAGACATACGGTAGTAAGGTAAAGATGGCAAGAACTCTGAATGAGTAAGGAAGAAAAAGATGTAAGGATTCAATAGCTGGAGTGCAAAGAGTAAAGAAAATGGTTTCATATTCCTATTTATAAAAATTCAAGCATTAGAATCGAGAAAACAAACCATCATTACCCAGCTCAGGTAGCGAAACGGCAAGGGCACGGGAAACGACGCGAGGCATCGAAAAAACGCGTAATAATAACGCATGATGTCATGAAGTCACTCTAAATCGATGTGACCCCAAAAGTTGCGGCTCACGAAAGGCCACGTTGTCACGTCGTCCGCAACACCGTCACTCGACTTGCTCGTCCAAATTTCCCAACCACGACAAACAATGTCTACTCATGGAGGTCGTTCGAGGTCGACCTTAATAAGCGAAGGGACTAACTGTATAGGCTAAAATCTGTCCCGAGGAAATTAAGTGTAATGTGGCGTCATAGAAGAGATCGTCCGAGGTCGACTAGGAAGAATTAAGGTTCGTGACCGAGGAGTTAACCATGGTCGAGGTCGATTGTTCATTTGCCAATTGTTGTATCGGTCACTATTTGAAATAAGACATTGAAAGGAATATTCCCCGGGATATTCTCTTTATTAGTACTATTAGAGTTGTTAGGGATATGTCTTATATAAATAGAAAAAGAGATAAGGGGATAAGGCATGTAATATTCATTTGATAAGAACACTTTTTGAGAAGAAGATTCTCTCTCTAGCACAAATACAAATTCTATCTTTTCATCAAGATTCTTGCTCACATTATTCCATACTTTTCCATCAGATCCGAGAATAATTTAAATATTCTAGGATTTGCCTATCTTTCATCATTGTCAGAAAGAAGAATCATCCATCTCATTCATTATTGGGTGAATCATTCTCCTTATTTACATAAATACCATTTATTGCTATTTATTGTTTGATATTCTTCCATTATTGCTCACATCTTTTGGACTATTAAATATGCACTATTTCAAGTTCATCATTAACGTTATCCCACATTACTTGTACTGCCAAGTTCTAGATCTAAAGACATTATCACCAACTAGGTTTAATCTTTCGTTACATAAAACTTAATAGTTTAACCGAAAGTATATATTATTCTTTTTTGGTCAAACAAATATAAGTATTAAAATGATTTCAAGCATCTTATTTGGTCCACAGTTGTGATTCTCACTCATACTATAAGATGCAAATGCCTACGGTCAAAATTAGAAAAATGACAGAATAGTTTTGTGTACCTTAATGATGTATAAACATGTAACAATCTTCATAGTAATCTTACCAAATTTAAATATTCAATAGCAAATAGCACTAACAGGTAACAACATATGGCATACGGTAAGAAAATAATATAAATTAAAGGTGCTTGCTCTGGACTAATGCTGCTCGGTGGGCCGGGCCTGAACCGGACCAGACCAGGCCCGCGATCCTAACGGGCCTGGTGGGCCTGGTGGGCCGGTCCTGGGTGGGCCGGTCTTGGTGGGCCTCCTGAGCCCGTCACGGGCTGGTATTCATGGTTGAGCCCACGAGCCCGGGACCGTTTAGCCCGGGACCGGCAGGCGGGCCTGGGCCGGTCCTGGCGGACCCAACGGCTATTTTTTTTTTTTTTTTAAAAAAAAAAATTAAAAATTCTCCAACGGCCATATTTAAAATCTAGCCGTTTGGGCTGAAAATATGACCGTTTTTAAGTTTAAAAAATGGCCGTTTGGCCCCCAAACTTTATTTTAACCCCAAACTTTATATAATTACACTTTTCCCCATTTCTCAACTATAAATACCCCCTCATTCTTTCATTTTTATTCACCAATTCATCAATATCTCTCAATCTCTCTACTACAATTACTTAATTTATTGTTGAAATTTCGTGAAAAATTGTGAAGTTGTTGAATTGAAGTTTTCAAGTGTTCTACGATTTTAATTTTCAAGAAGGTGTTCGGCAATCCGGTAAAATCGTTTCAACTCTTACGTTTTTAGAATATATTTTTGTGTGGTTTAGTTTGCATAATTATAATTAATATGGCATTTACTTTGAAAAAAATGTTTGGTAAAGGAAAAGATAAAACCGGTGAAAGTAGTGGCCAACCAACTACCCTTCCCCCGGCTCCCCGACCTAGAAAAGATAAGCAAGTTGAAAGTAGTCGCCAACCTAGACGTCCTCCTCCTTCCGTAATTCTTGATAGTGATCACCCTTGTTTTCAATTTACCGATAGTGAATTTTATCATAATGTTGCATCAGGTGATAGATTAGATGATGAAATTATGAATGCTCTTTATCCTAATGAAACCATCTTAGAAAATAATGAGGAAAATGAGGATGATGATGAAACCCAAGCACCGGATTTAGATGATACACCTACTAGTCCTCTTAATAACCCAAGTGATGCACCGGTCGACCCACCTGTAGAAACTCCTACTTTTAATAGAGAACCTGCTAAACGCCTAGAAACATCATTAGTTTGGAATTTTTTTACTCAAGTAAGAGAAAAAAATAAGGCTAAGTGTAAAACTTGTGGGAAATTAATGTCGCATAAATATACTGGAGACCGTAGCGGCACAGGTAGTTTGACTAGGCACATAAAAACACACCCTAGAGATAAGGCTAGATTTTTTCAAATGAAAAAGCAGCTAGAGGGGACAAGTGTAGATTCTGCGGTTAACCCTAGTACAGGTTCAAATCTAGTTCAACCAGGAATTAACACTGTCACCGGAGGTATTTTATATTACGATCCAAATAGAGATCGTGAAGAATTAGCAAAGATGATTACTGTTATGTGCTTACCTTATACTTTTGCTTCTAATCCTAATTGGGTTCATTATATTAGAAGAGTGTTTAATCCTACTTATAAAGGTTGGCCTCGCGCAACAGTTAAGAGTGATATTTATAAATTCAAACATGAATATGAACAATATTTGCGGTATTTATTTACTCATATACCTAATCGGATTTCTATTACTACTGATATTGGTAGAAGTGGTAATGATTGTGATTACCTAACTGTTACAAGTCATTGGATAGATGAGGAATGGATAATGCAAAAATGCATAATTGCATATAGAATAATTAATTCGCGTCACACAGGTAAGTTTATAGCTAACATTGTTGCAGATATTTGTAGATATTTTTGCTTTAGCGATAAAATAATGACAATTTCAATGGATAATGCTTCTAGTAACACCAGTGCTATAGGCATGCTTACAACAACACTAAATCCTGCATTTACTAATATTTTCCATGTTAGATGTATTTGTCATATTTATCATTTAATTGTCGGTGATGGTATGCGAATATTAAACATAGAAATTAAAAATGTTAGAATGGCTCTTAATTGGCTTTTTTATTCAAACCGTAGAAGTAGACTTAGAGAGTATTTTAAAAAATATGATGAATATGACCTTAGAGAAAGAAAGGTTCCTAAACCTTGCCCGACTAGATGGAATTGTATGTACGAAAGTTTAGTAGTAGCATATGAATATAGAAACCCAATTAATGCAACGTTTAATTCTCGGGTAGGTGGTGAGGATGATGATGAAATGCTTACCACTCAAGATTGGACTAATGTTAAAATTCTTTTAGATTTTTTAGAACATTTTCAAATTGCTACAAATGCATTTTCTGGGCAATATTATCCTACTATTTCAAACTGTTTAGTTTATATTGCAGCACTATCTGATTTGTTTGTTGAATTTAGTGAGGGTGGGGATATTTATGAACTTGCTATAAATGAAATGAAACAAAAGTTTAAAAAATATTTTTTCCTATCCCTCCTATTTATGGTCTTGCTGCAATGCTAAATCCCACAATGAAATTGGGAGGTCCTCATTTTTGGTATTCAAATATTTATAAGGCTTTAGATCTTTCAAATGAGGAAATTGCGACACTTGCAGATGCAAAAGCTTCAATTAAGATTAACGCTCAAACAGTTTATAATGCTTATCAACTTGCCTTAGAGCATGCTAGGCCAACTATTCCAACTCCTACTTCGTCTAGCTCACAATCCTCTAAAAGAGTTGAGGGCTTAAAAGCTCTTAAATCTTGGACGGAGTTCAGGGGGTCTCAAGGTGAAAATTATGATGAAACTTCACATCTAAATGAGCTTCAAGTTTATTTGTCTCAGGGACTTGAAAAGGAGAATCCAGACGGCTCTTTTGATCTTTTGGAATGGTGGAAGGCAAGGGAAAAACAATTTCCTGTTCTTGGAAGGATGGCTCGGGATATTTTATCAATTCAAGCTTCAACTGTTGCATCAGAGAGCGCTTTCAGTCAAGCAAGACTGCAAATAGGTGATCATAGAGCGTCTATGAAGGATAGCTTGGAAAAATCAGTATTGTTTAGAGATTGGATCCGCTCGGAAAGAAGAAACTTTGGAATTGCAGAAGCACAGCCGGCGATAGATGAAGCTTATGAAGAAATGATAGCGGAACTTGCGGAGGATTCGGCTTCGCCCGGAAGTGGTGATGAACAAGCTTCTTTTCCACCACCACCAACGCAACCTCCTCCGAACCTTGAAGGATTTATGAGATTTGTTAGAGATAATACATAGAATAATATGTAACTTGTATTTTGGCACATCTTCCTTAGTTTTTTTCCTTCTAATGGTGGTATTAGTACCTTGTTGTGCTCATTCCATTGGGGGAAGGATGACTAAGAAAGATATGCCATTTTTTGGTAATAAAATTTATTGCTTCTACCCATGAGCTTCTTTTCGCAATATTAGAAAATATATAAGAGAATATATATACATAAGATACAATATAATATACTACAAGAAAATATATTATGCTACAATATATACATAATATACAATATATATACTACAAGAAAATATATTATGCGAACATATATACATAAGATACAATATATATACTACAAGAAAATATATTATGCGAATATATATACATAAGATACAATATATATACTACAAGAAAATATATAAGAGAATATATATACATAAGATACAATATAATATACTACAAGAAAATATATTATGCTACAATATATACATAATATACAATATATATACTACAAGAAAATATATTATGCGAATATATATACATAAGATACAATATATATACTACAAGAAAATATATTATGCTACAATATATACATAAGATACAATATATATACTACAAGAAAATATATTATGCGAATATATATACATAAGATACAATATATATATACTACAAGAAAATATATAAGAGAATATATATACATAAGATACAATATAATATACTACAAGAAAATATATTATGCGAAAATATATACATAATATACAATATATATACTACAAGAAAATATATTATGCGAACATATATACATAAGATACAATATATATACTACAAGAAAATATATTATGCGAATATATATACATAAGATACAATACATATACTAAAAGAAAATATATAAGAGAATATATATACATAAGATACAATATAATATACTACAAGAAAATATATTATGCATGACAATTTAGTGTTTTACTATTGTTTTGTTATTTTCTTTTTCGTCAAGCACTTTAATAATTAGATATACATATATACTACATATATATTTTTAATATAGCCATGATACTACAAGAAATTGTCTTAAAAAAAAAAAAAAACCCGTTAGGCCCGCGAAGCCCACGAGCCCGGCACGTTAAGCACAGGATCATGTGGGCTTAGGCCCGTCACGGGCCAGTTCCACCCATTGAGCCCACAAAGCCCGGGACCGCGAGGCCCGGCCCGTTAGGCCCACTAAGGCCCGGGCCCGGGACAAAACACAGCATTACTCTGGACTCTAGAGGCTATTGTTCGCGTAAATCACCCAACTCTTATTCAAAGCTCATCTATACGCTTCAGTTTTTTTTTTAGCTATTCAAGCATGCGTTGAATAAGAACTTAAAGGATCTTAGTCATGCTACAATTCACGGCAAATAAAAGTGTACATATGTATATATATGTGAAAATAAAATTGACAAAGAGTAAGTACTTGTATTAGCTTCCTCCCAAAGTATTTTTCAAGTTTAGTTACTAAACAACTCAAGAAAGTGTACGTTGAGTCATGGAGCATATCATATTCAAGATAAATGCAAGCAACTTGGTCTTTTCTTTCTTTAATCTATAACTTATGCTTGCAATAAATGATAAAACTTAATAAATATGATAAAAATTAGCTAGCGCTTGGATATAGATTTGCTTAAAACTTGAAAAAAAAATTAAAGCTGTATTAAAAAATTATTTTTGAAAGTTGAAAGTGTGTTTGGACAGGTATTTTATTTGAAAAAAAGTTAAAATTTGTGAGTAGAAGAATTTCTTTTACTCAAAACTGCTATAAACTAGATTTTGGGAACTTGAAAAAGAATTTAATTTTGTTTTGAAAACTGATCATATCCCATGAACAAATATTATTTAAAAAAAAATTAGCCAAAACGGGAGCTTAGTAACTTACAATCTAAACTTTATAGTCTCAAGTGTATACCATCAATGCGATATTTGGCTCTTTGTCTTCTTCAATTAAGAATATTCGTAATCCATTATCACTTAAGTACATTAATCAAGTTACTAAATAAATGAAGTATTAGTTAGTAGAGGTGGGTATAGTTATGCAAAGTTGAAATTCGAATATTTTGAATTATGGTTTCGAATTTCGAATTTCTTTGGAAAAATTTAAATTTCGAGTTGAATTTTAAATTTGGAATCTGAAAATTCAAAAAATGTGTACCTTATATTTAACTCTGCCTATTAGGCATTAACCCAAATGCCTAATACTAAGTCCAATGCCCTATTAATGCCTCTGTTGCTAGGAATTTCCTCATAATGGTTGCATGAGCAGTTAGTAAGCCTAGTGCTTATAAGCAAATATTTTTTTATGTGGATGATTTGACTTGAATATTTGACTTGCATGATTTTAGTGAAAATGAGAAATTATTAAGGCAATTTGATATAAATATTTTATTTGAGTGTTCATTTTTTATAAATAGGTTAAATCGTACTCTGCCAAAAATTTGATTGCATCAAATGGAGGGAGGCACAGTGAGGCGAGAGGATCAATTTGGGCTAAACAATAGGGTCCTACTCAAATTTTATTTTTATTTATTTATTTGTTATTTTGTAATTTATTTAGTTACGAAATCAGTTATGACTATGGGTACGTTTGGTACGAAGAAAAATGTTTTTATGGAAAATGAGTGGTTTTATTACTTATTTTTCCTTGTTTAGTTGGTGAGTAAAAAACTTTTTTCGGAAAATATTTTCTAGTGTTTGGTTAGAGAGTATAAAATATTTTTAGGAAAATATTTTTTTATGTTACTCTCCTCAACTCACCTTCCCAAAAATTCTCATGTTTCCTGTACTCCCCCACCCCTCCCCCTTCGGGACTCTATTTTCTTCAGGAATTTAATTATTTATTTCAAAAATCTATACAAACCCAGATGAGCTAATGTGCTACTTTACTTTTTTCACACAAGAACAACGTTGAAATTGGAGCTCAATAACTAAAAAGAAAATCCTTTTTTTTTGTTGAAAAACAAAGTATCCTTCCTACAACATGAAAAGAAATTACTCATTTTGTTGAATGAAAAAAATACTTTTTTGTTGAAATGAAAGAAAATACTTTTTTGATATCATGAAAAAAAGGACTCGTTTTGTTGAAAAGAAAGAAAATACTTTTCTACATCATGAAAAGAAAGTATTCAATTTGTCGAAAAATATACTTTTTCTATTTTAGGAAAAGAAAATACTCAGTTTATTGAAATGAAAGAAAATACTTTTTTCTACATCATGAAAAGAAAATACTTGTTTTGATAAAATGAAAGAAAATACTTTATCTACATCATGAAAAAATGACTCATTTTGTTGAAATAAAAGAAAATACTTTTTCTATATCATGAAAAGAATATACTCATTTTGTTGAAATAAAATAAATTACTCTATTTACAATATGAAAAGAACATAATCTTAATACTCCATCCGGTCCACAAGAAGTTTGCCTTGGGCACACCCATTAAGAAAATAATAAATTTTAGACAAAAATAGTTAGTGTGACTAAACTACCCTTAATTAAATATTGTAGCATAATTTAATGTGAAGAGTAAAAGACTTTTTAGGGATATGTACATAAGGGTAATTTTGAAAAAAATAAATTGAATTTTCCTTGATTATATAAATGGACATTTATTTTGCATCAAAATAAAAAGTTAAATTGATCACTTATTGTGGACCGAAGGGAGTAATATTTCTATTTAGGGTGGTTGGTTGGTGAGGTTTGAGGTGGGTGGGGTATGGTGAGGGGATAGGGGTGGGTGGGTGGGTAGGGGTGGTTTGGGGGGTGGGATGGTCGGGCGTGGTTAGGGATTGGTGGGGATGTGGAATATGGTGAAGAATGTTGAAAAGAGTTTTGAAAAATATTTTTCTATTTTTGATAGGTTTTTCCAATTAAAGGAAAAAAGTTCATGAGAAAAATATATTTCACAATATTTAAGCCAACCAAACATAAAAAAAATTAAAAGATATTTCCGAAAAAATATTTTTTTTCATACAAAACACACCCTATATGTAACTAATCAACCCAAAATGTTTATTTTGGATGTTCTCGTTTCTTATGAGTCAATTTGGCTATATATGTATATTGCTCTAAATTGTTCCAAGCTTTTAAATGGGTTAACTTGGACTGCAATCAAACTGGCCAGCAAATAAATATATGACCAGCTCAATTCATCCAAATTTAGACAGACTAGTATTAGAGTACGCGCATTGCGCGTGTACCCAATACTAATAAATTTAAAATTCTAAAGAATTACCGAAAAGTAATGTGCTTAAATTATAAAAATAAAAGTTCATGAATGATGATTATTGCTATTAGTCTTAATCTCTTATTTTGCATTTATGCCATCCTGTTGATCAAAGGTATTGATTATTCACTCTAAATCATAATGTCAGGTTTATAATACATATATAACCAAAATTAAATCCATTTAAAGTTTAGAAACTAAATTTAAAAGAAAATTAGATCATGGAATACATTTTAAGAATGACCTCATGCACTTCTTCATGTTATATATATTGTTGCCTTTTACAAATGAAAATAGTATTTTTATTTGCAAATATATGTTTTGAATAGGTAGTTATTCAAATTCGCATACTCGTGTTGGCTGAAAGGATGAATGTATTAATATCATTCGCCTTTATTTATCGCTTAAAAATAGAGTTCACCGTTTAAAAACAAACTTCTTATATTGTAGTTCAAATAATGAAAGATTTAGAAAGTAAAATTTTAATTGATTTTAAAGTATTTAATATATTCAAAAATAATTAAATAATAATTTTATTAAATATAGAATATATTTTTTTGGAGAAAAAGGTTGATAGAAAATTTGATAAACAACAATAAAATAGACAACTTAAAAGTATACTTTTAAAGACAAAATTTATGGGGAAAAAAAGATATTTTCGTGGCAAAAAATATCGCTAAAATATTGATCTAAGCCTTTTACAAAACAAAAAATAACGTAACTTTGAAGTGTTGGTTTTCAAGAACCAAAAAATGTCAGTAAGCAAGAAGAAGAAAGAGGCACATACAAATAATATACATAAATTAAGTTGATATAAAATTGTCATCCAACTATTTAGATCGAAACTCTTTAAGCAAAAATAAAAATATCGAACGTAACTGAAGTTCAATTCAAATACGAACACAGCCTGCCATAGCAAATCTAAGCAAATCTAATAAAATAAAATTTTGAAATACATCGATTATATAGGTACTGTATTTGAGTATTTTCAAAGAAATATTACTCAAATAATTTCATATGCTAATACTAAAATTCAAAAGTCTTTTTTACCCTTTTAAAATTGTGTGCATGATCACACTAAAATACTTAAAATAAAATAAAAATAAAGGAAATAATTGATAAACAATGCAATATAAGAAAAAGATTCATTCATCTACCACCAGCATCACAAACCTTTCCACCTCAGTGTGATAATTTAACATCAATCAGACAAATTTAATTATTAGAATCGTAACGTATTGAAATTTTGAGATTTCAATGTGTTTGAAACAGACTGAAAGGCGACAATAAAAAAGGCATTTGGTAAGGATATCTGATGTTTAAACAGTAGTAATTTGCCAATGATATACTAATATAAATCAAATATAAGAGTGAATTTCTTACCTCTCCATGGCTCCATATGCTTGCTTTTTAAAGATTGACATGCATATATTAAATCTGCAAGAGAAGGCAAAGTGACATCTATGAGATTTTTGCCATATGAAACATGTACAACTAATTGTAATTCTAATTATTCAAATATGTTGTAACCATGTTATTGGAATATAGCATGAAGATTTAATTAAATTCAAAGCTATGTACACTAACTACTATATAGAACTGCAAACATAATTGAGACAAATTGAAGGCACTTCAGACTAATCACTTTAGATATAATCAATAAAAAATCGTGTAAGAGAAATTTTTGACTTGCAAACTATGTACATGCAATATATACAATAGATTTATAAAGTTAAATCAAAATTCATTCAATCATCAACAAGTACAGAACAATCAATTCATGTTGTTCTTTCCAAAAATTCAAAAAGAAGACTTAATTTAGCTTGGCTTCTACTAATGACTAATGAGACCCACGATAGACCTAACTCTCTTTTATTTTGAAAAGGATATCTATAAAATTTTATTCCTTCTGAAATAATACCAATCTCACATCATTCTTGTTGGAAACAAATTGTAACCGAAAGATCCTTACCCTTACACTAAAATTCTGTTTGTTTATTTAGGTAAGGAAATATAACAAAGTCAAAGTTGGGTAAATACATAGTGTACTTCTAAGGGAAGAATATTTATGAATAAAAAAATTTACTCTATCTTAAATTCCTAAGGAAAGAAGTTATATTAATTTACACAATTAAAATAAAAACAGATTTACGTAACCTAATTATTAAGAGTTTATTCAAAGTTCAAATAAGCAAAAGTTAATAATCAAAATTAGGAAATTAACTTAAATTACATTATTGTCCAATATAAAATTTATTTTTAAAGGGTAAAAAAGTCGAACGACATTTCGCTAAGGGCCTTCGTGCTTTTAATATAGTATAGATTGAATGACTTTCATGGGCTAAAGTTGACATACCAAGTCACTTAACGGTAGTAATAGCAGGGGGCATTTGCATCTATAACTGCTTTTTGGGTCACGTTTTAACTTGCGCTCTCTTTGCAAAAAAAAATTGCAAGCGTGCCCATTTTTTCGCGTAATTTCATCATACGGGGCTGAAGTAGCAAAGACAATCACGCAAAACTTTAGCATTCTAGTATACGGGACTGAAGTAGCAAGTGTGTTGAACCAAGTGTGCTGAAGTTTTTGTTTGTAATTGCTCCTTAAGCATAGTAGCTGAAGTTTTGTTCTCTATTTGCTGAAGTTTTTGTTTATAATTGCTGAAGTTTTTGTTTTGTAAGAGCTGAAATTTTTATTTGTAACTGGCGAACTTCAGCTCTTTGTTTGTAACTGACAAGTTTTTGTGCGATAATACTTTTATTAATTAGTGAAAAATACTACCGTTGCTTGTTCAAGAAAATGAAAGTTTCTCTCACCAAAATTACTTCAGCATTCTTTGAATTGGGAACACTTTTGTACTCGCCTAAGGTTGTTTTAGCATCTTTTGATTCTACACCCTCTAAAGATTTAGAAATCTCTTCTCCAAATCCTGCAATTTTCATTAAAATGTATATAAAGTTATTAAAATCTAAAGAGGGTTCTAAATTTGAGGAGGGGAAGGAGGAGGAAAAAGGAGGTTGAAGTTATTTAAAAAGTGAGTACAAGTTAAAACTTTTTTGAAAAATAAGTATAAATTAAATGAGAACGATCAAATAGGATGTCCCGTACAATTTTTACTAATAGCACCAGGCTAGCCACTTTCTCAGCCCATATAATTAACAAATAACCATTGTCTTAGAATTTTAAATTTCACAAGTAAAACTATAACCATTGTCATAGAATTTCAAATTTCATAGCTGCTTAAGTTTTATCTCTGAAATTTTGAAACTCCATTGCAATCTCTATTTTTTAATTAAAGGAGCTAAAAAGTGACTATCTTCGAATTTTATCCCACTTTATTATTGATGTCTCAAATTTGAATAAAGTTTTAAATAGCCACTTTTATGATCCTGTAATAAAAATTTATCACTATTATGGAATTTTAAAATATGCAAAATATACAAATTAATGATAATTACTACTTTCAGTTGCAAACTTAGAAAATGGACAACCCACGATATTGCTGTCTCATTTTTTGCTAAAAGTTCGGCTCAGCCACTCAAAATCCACGATTTGGCCATGCATTATTGGGTCAATGGGAAATCGCCTTACTAATAGCCTGGCCAAACCTTTTCAATTCTAGAAGTATTTTTTTCAAAAAAATATTTTTTCAAAGTAACTATTTTGTCAAACTTTCGGAAGAATAAGTGCTTTTCAAGAGAAGCATAAGTAGTTTTGGAGAAATAAAAAAAATAACTTTACTCCGAAATCATTTTTGAGAAAAATACACTTAAAAATAATTTTTAAAAATTTACCCAAATACTAATTGTTACTCAGAAATATTTTTTAAATTAATTAGCCCAAAAGTATTTTTGAGAAAAAATACTTCTTCAAATAAACCGACTATAAAGCTGAAAAAAAAGTTAAAAAACAAATACAATAAAAGAAAAAAAGAAAAGAGAAAATCAGTAAATCACAAAACCCAAAACCCTTGTCTTCATTCGTCTCCTTGGCCAGTCAGCCACCAAAAATTTCCCCTCCTTTCTCTCCCTCCAATGGCGATTCTAGTAAGCTCCAAAGCGGAGCTAAAGCGCAGAGAGAAGGAGAAAAAGAAGGCAAAATCAGCAGGGTTTGAGTCATTAGGGTTAAGTTCCAATGTATTCCGAGGAATCAAACGGAAAGGTTACAGAGTTCCGACGCCTATTCAGCGCAAAACAATGCCGCTCATCCTCTCCGGTATCGACGTTGTCGCTATGGCCCGTACTGGTT
Organism: Nicotiana tabacum; assembly: GCF_000715075.1. NCBI lineage: Eukaryota > Viridiplantae > Streptophyta > Magnoliopsida > Solanales > Solanaceae > Nicotiana > Nicotiana tabacum. The sequence continues at coordinate 206,116,073 of NC_134080.1, forward strand.
CTGGTAAAACGGCGGCGTTTCTCCTTCCCATGCTTGAGAAATTGAAGCAGCATGTGCCTCAAGCTGGTGTTAGAGCCCTTATTTTATCTCCTACTAGAGATTTGGCACTTCAAACACTTAAATTTACAAAAGAGCTTGGTCGATTCACAGGTTTTTTGCTTTTTCTCTCTTCTTGAGTTTGTCGATTAAGTTAATAGCACTTTTTGTCCCTTTTTAACCTTCAGTTAATCAAAATGTGCGCTTTTGATACCTTTGCTTGTGAATTTTCACAAATTAATCAGAATTATTAACCATTCCACCACTTAATTGCCCATGTGTTATATTAATATTGTACTGTTAAGTCATATTTTAGGATAACTTAGTTTCAAAAATAGTCCAAATATAATATATTTCTGACATAAAGGGACAAAACACAACTAATTGAAGGTTAAATGTGACGAGTTATATGTCACAAGGACCAAAATAAGAGTCAGTGTAATTTTTTTACACAATTAGGTCACTTATTAGATAATTACAGGAACATCTGTTAATGAATATTAATCCGTAATATGATAACAATGGTAACTGGTTTTCTAGTGCAGGTTATAATTTACTGATAGTGTAAAGGTTCTTTTACATTGTCAATGTATATGTCTTAGATCCCTGTTTTACTTAGTCAACTTCGTTCATGGTAATTTACAGGTTGGATTATCACGTGTGAATTCATTTAAGTTATAATACTCCTTCTGTTTCAATTTATGTGAACCTACTTGACTGGGTATGGAGTTTAAGAAAAAAAATGGACACTTTTGAGACTTGGTATCTTAAACATGCCATAACATTTGTGTTATTATAAGACTTTTGAAATTTGTTGTTTTAAACATACCATAACATTTGTTCGGGAAGTTTTTAGTTAAATTAACAACAACAATAACCCGGTGTAATCCCACAAGTGGGATCTGGGGAGGATAGGATGTACGCAACCTTACCCCTACCCTGGAAGGGTAGAGAGACTGTTTCCGATAGACCCTCGACTAAAGAAGAGATGGAAGAAGCACTGATAGCAAGAAATAGCAATACAAGATATTCAGAAAACTAAATCTAAGATAGCAAAAGAGAATATGAAAGTAGCACTGATAACAAGTAATAACAGTACAAGGCATGTATTGATAGCAAACTAAGGGAGTACTGATGTCAAGTAATAACAATACAAGATATGTGGTAATAGCAAGCTAAGGATAATAGGGATACCATACTAAGACTAATACTATTGAACTAAGAAAGACAAAGGGAAACACTCAACTACCTATTAACCTGCTACCCTAATTCTCCACCTCCACATTCTCCTATCAAGGGTCATATACTCGGTTAGCTTAAGCTGCACCATGTCACGCCTGATATCCTACCTCCCCCCCTCCTTACCCCCCCCCCCCCCCAAGGCCAACCTCTCACACCTCCTGATTGGAGCATCTGTGCTCCTCCTTTTAACATACCCGAACCATCTTAGCCTCGCCTCTCGCATCTTGTCCTCCACATGGGCCACTCCCACCTTGCCCGAATAACTTCATTCCTAATTCTATCAAACCAAATGGGCTCTGAATTTGTTAAATTTTAGTTAAAGAGTTAAGTTTGTGAATATAACGATATGGGAAGGTGAAATTCTAGAAATTTCAACATTTCTCCCTTTTTCTGTTTATGACATTGGGAAAAGGGAGAAGAATATTCTACATGTGTTTCAGTAGATGCAGGGTAAAAATTGTGTCTGAGGAAGATATAAAAAGCACTATGTTATCTTTGAAACTTTTATCAATTGATGGTATTATGGATGACCTCCATAAGTTTTGTAGTTATTGTTTTATCCTATTTTGTAATGAGAAAACTGGGTCTGATGGATTCATTGGAGAACATATAAGATGGGGTTTTTATGAGGAAGGACGTGGAGACTGAAAATTAGGACAGAAATAGAGCATTGTGCTTTTAGAGTTAAAAAAATGTGGTTAGGATTTGATTGAGTATTAGGTAGAATTGAAGAACAATTACATGCATATTATATGACCAAACCTGTTTTCACCTCTTCTATGTGGGCGGCAGTTGAGTGATATTCCTTAGGTGGTTGTTATCTGATTAGTAGTTTAATTTGACACAAGTTATAAGGTAGATAAGCAGAAGCAATTAATCATTATTGATTTGTTTTTCCCCCTTTTTATTGGAGGTGGCGGAAAGGGTGTTTTCTGGAGCTAAATTATGGCCTTCTCTGAATTACCATATTCTGACCTAGCAATTTTGTTCATATTAATTCAATTTAAGTAAGGCTACCCTACAAGAGCTTTAGGACTGATTGCATTATCTCTTTTCCCCCTGGTGGTAGGAGTTTTTGGAGATCTTACCTGTAGCCTCAAATGGTTAAAAGTTGCACTTTTTTCCTTGATGCAGATATTCGTGTTAGTTTATTGGTTGGTGGTGATAGTATGGAAAGCCAATTTGAAGAATTGGCACAAAGTCCTGATGTTATAATTGCAACTCCTGGTCGGCTAATGCATCATTTATCCGAGGTTGATGATATGTCACTGCGCACTGTGGAGTATGTGGTTTTTGACGAGGCTGATTGTTTATTTAGCATGGGATTTGCTGAGCAATTGCATAGAATTCTCACCCATCTAGGTGAGAATCGCCAGACTCTGCTTTTCAGTGCAACTTTACCCAGTGCCCTTGCTGAATTTGCCAAGGCTGGGCTGCGAGATCCTCAGCTTGTGCGTCTTGATTTGGACACTAAGATAAGTCCAGACTTGAAGCTTGCATTTTTCACTGTAAGACATGAGGAAAAGCATGCTGCACTTCTGTATCTGATTCGTGAACAAATAAGTTCTGATCAGCAGACTTTGGTTTTTGTTTCCACCAAGTATCATGTTGAGTTCCTTAACATTCTTTTAAGGGAAGAGGGTATTGAACCTTCTGTTTGTTACGGTGATATGGATCACGATGCTCGCAAAATTCATATTTCTAGATTTAGAGCAAGAAAGACAATGGTGCTCATTGTGACCGATGTGGCTGCTAGAGGAATTGATATCCCACTGCTTGATAATGTTATCAACTTCGATTTTCCTCCAAAACCTAAACTTTTTGTGCATCGAGTTGGGCGAGCTGCGAGGGCTGGTCGTATTGGCACTGCTTATTCTCTTCTCACATCTGAAGATATGCCTTACTTGTTAGATCTTCATCTCTTTCTGTCTAAACCAATCAGGGCTGCGCCAACTGAGGAAGAGGTTTTACAAGATATGGATGGAGTCCGGTCCAAAATAGATCAAGCAGTTGCCAATGGAGGAACGGTCTATGGACGTTTTCCTCAAACTGTTCTAGATCTCCTCTCTGATAGAGTTCGGGAAATCATTGATTCATCAACTGAACTAGAAACTCTGCAAAGGCCCTGTATGAAAGCATTTGGCTTGTATTCCAAGACAAAACCAAAGCCTTCGAAAGAGTCCGTTAGAAGAGTAAAAGATCTACCACGTGAAGGGTTGCATCCACTGTTCAAAAATGACCTCGGTGGTACTGAATTATCAGCAATGGCTTTTTCTGAACGCTTGAAGGCTTTCAGGTTACTCTACTGTCCTTCCATAATTTGTTTTTTTATCGTCATGGTGGAATGATATTAGTTCTGTTCTTTAACATTATAGTTTCGTTGTAGGCCTAAGCAGACAATCCTGGAAGCTGAAGGTGAAGCTGCCAAGTCAAAAAATCAAGTAATTGTTTCATCTTTAGTTAGCTTCTATTTCGTCAACGAACATGGAAAACTTCAAATTCCTGTTATTTTATTATTTATATGATTTCTTTTGAATTCGACTTGTGTTTCTTTATTTTTCTACAGCTCGTATCGTCTTTCACTTCATATAAGGTGATAACTATGGGGTGCTGTAACTGATGATATATAATATATATTTGTTTAAGCATTAGGAAACTTTATACTTTTTCATTTTTAGCTTTTGCTTTCAAGATACTCGAAAGAGGGGGGAAAAGGTGATTCTGGGGATAACTTGTTATTCGGCATCAGGTCTCTCTTTTCCTCTTCCTTGATCTCCCATGGTTCCCCCTCCACCTCTCCCCTTCTGGGGACAACTTGCGATTCAGCACCAGGTCCTTTACCACCTCCACCTACCAGATGCATATACCTTTTTTTCGGGGTGAAGTAGGAGGTTGAAGCAATGATACCTACATATATTGCTTCTCTTTGTGGAACGGGAGTTTGCAATTCTACTGAACCTAAAGTTAAATTCTACGGGTAGGCTTCCTTAGATCATATGCCTGGTACTTTACGCAACCTTGACTAAAAAATAATATATGTTTTAAACTTGAAGAGAATCTGAAAGACTTACAATAATAGAACTACTACGAAAAGATTCTGTGAATCATATCTTTTCTTGAATTGGATTTAGACAAAAAGGCTCTTGCAAATTGTAAAAAGGGAAGGATTCTAATTTGGATGGCTAAATGTAGTGTTCCAAGTTGCTATTGTCTTTGGATAGCGGAATGCAATCTGCGAATTTGCTGGGGATTAGTGAGTCATCTATGCTGGACTGAGCAAGATTTCTGTTGGGGACAATTCACAGCCAAGTCTCCCTTAGACATTTGAACATATCAGCAGCCTCCTCTAATCACTGATTTTCCTCTTTTATGTTCTTCATCCCTACAACAGAACTTCTTAAAAGATTGTGTGCTCTTGTTACTTTGAGGTGCATTATGTAGAAATGAGTTAAAAGCTAATTTTGGAGCATATTCAGTCCCGACAGCGATATGTTCTGGTTAGGTGTATATTTATCATCATGTCTTTAAAGCTTAAGAGTTGGTGACATTTTGGGTGAACTTGCACGTTTTCCCCCAAACCCCCTTGTGTGTCTCGGAGATGATTCTAAATAACTAATTTGGACAACCTATGCAGAGTCAATGGGTCGATGTGATGAAGAGGAAAAGAGCTATTCATGAGGAGGTCATCAATAAAGTTCGTCAACAGCGCTCCGGTGTTCCTGCACCAGAGGTGAAGCTCTTTTATATGTATCATCTTTTGTTTAGATGTTCTAGGAGTGTGCCCTTTAGTTGCTTTCAAAATGCAAATAGGAAACCTGAAAAGGACAGAATATTATATGGATATGTCATGTGATATGTTCAGATGCTGGTTATTTTTTAAATTATTGATTTTAGCACCTAAATTCCTGCCTTATGGAGTAAGGTGCTGGAACGTAGAGATAGGCAATAGACGTTGTGTCATTTTCAGTTAAACCTCAACCTGGTGAAGAACACTTGGGTACTAGTTGTCAAATAGTTGGTGTATAAAAAGGTTTTTAATATCTTTAGTCTCTTATTTTTTCCTCATGGGCGCATGGCTTCATTTTATGCTACTTTTCTTTGGTATAAAGTTCGAAATGAGCTGGAATATGTGGGAGTCCTTGCTGGTCTTTTGTCCATTAAATTTGACAAGATACCTTTCAGGCGAGTAAAACCATCCTGGAGGGTACTATGGTTTTTCTTTTTTATTGAATAAAATTTTTGGTTTTGAAATAAGATCTTTGATAAGAACTGAATATGCGGATGTGTTAGACATGGACCAAATGGTTGGGAAAATTTCATGCTGACTGAAAGTCAACATGAGTGAGTTGTAAATACTGATGTTTAGGCTACAAAATTGATGATATGTTGAAAAGTATCCTCAATAGAAGACTTGTGCCATAAGACAGTGATTTTTTGCTTGACCTGAACAAGCATGTTTAGATTTGGGAGACGAGACATGTCGCAGCTCCCACTTGTTAGTTGTTGGAATTTTCCGTCCAGCTATTTGTTGTGGCAAGGTCCCCTTCTAGCTACTTGATATGATGTTGTCATAAGAATCCTTCTTCAGAATATGATTTGAGTCTTATGATTCGCAACTGTTGATTAAATGACTTCATTTTGATTTTTACCTGTTTAATTCCAGGAAGATGGCTCTGATCCCACACCTTCAGAACGGACGGAGAAACAAGGTTTGTCCTCACACTCTTCATTTTGTGGTTCTTTCCAGGTTTATCTCTTTCAGGAATATGTAGCGTGTGTTCGGAAACCACCGTGTAATTTACTAGGCTGCATGGTAATTACAAGGGCGTGCTTCTTTGTCATAGTATAATTCCAAGTATCATGTTTGATTGTACAAGTGTAATTACATAGTTAAATATTTTTAATTTTCATATAAAAATTTATCAAAATCTAAATAAACTTATTTCAGATATACAAGTAAATAAACTCTTAATATGTTTGTTTAAAATAAAATACAAGAATAGAAATATAAACTTTAATATGTGACAAATATTTGTGTATAGAAATATTAAATATTATTTTTTACTATGTATTATGAATAAATATATTTCTTTGAAAATATATTACCAACTGCGAATGTAAAACTTTTACCAACTCATATAAATAATATGAAATTCATGATTTGTTGCGTTTTTAAAATAACAAAAAGATAGAAAAATTGTTGTGTTCCCCATAAAATATTCTCATAACAAAAATTTGTATGAAATTCTAATCTATTTGCTCTAGCAAGCATTCTATATCTGTTTGAAGAAAAAAAAAAAGAAATGGAAGACAAAGGGTGAAGAAGGAATTCTTCCTCCGTCCATATTTATGTGAAGGTGTTTGAGTAGACATAGAGTTTAAGAAAGAAAAGCTTTGAAACTTGTGATCTAAAAAAAAACCATAGACATTTTTGTGGCTTTAAATCATCTCATTAAACTTGTGCTTGCCTGAGCCGAGGGTCTCTTGGAAATGACCTCTCTACCCCTACATGGTAGGGGTAAGGTCTGCGTATACACTATCCTCCCCAGATCCCACATGTGGAAATATACTGAGTATGTTACTGGAAAGTATGAAGCTAAGTTGTTTTTAAGTGTAGAAATGTATCATTATTTTTGGGACAGACTAAAAAGGAGAAGGTATTACATAAATTGGGATAGAGAGAGTAATATACTGAAAATAAAAATAAAAGAGGATTTGAAATGTCACCTTGCAATTCTGACCTCTCACTTGAGAATCGTAGAGTGCAATTGCTTCCCCTCAGTTACATTCAATTCCTTGTTGACCAAGCAATTACATTGCGAGACAAACACACCAAAACTGCGTTATTATACCCAAATCCATTTCCAAGGTAGCTTTCCAAACAAGCCCGCATTACTTGATGAATCATATGTTCAGATATACTGATAAAAGATCTAGTACCATATTGGAATGGGAATGGGAAGTAGGGTAGTTTTCAGCCCTGTTGTAGTTTGATTTTGTCATATAACATCCGTTCATCAAATGGAGTGTACTTAAAAAGACAATGAGCATCATTTAAATGAAGAAAGATAAAACTATTTATGTGCTTAGTGTATCACCTCCTTGATATTCTCATATTCTGGATTCTAATAATAAGATCTTGAGAGTTACCCAAAGTACAACGTTTGGTTGTCGACTTCTTTTGAGAGTTGATACTTCAAAAAAATAGTTTATGTTGAGGTCCTTTGCGAGCACTTGAGACTCTTATAAACGTGTAGCTGCCTCCTTAGATTTAATGGGTGCTGTCACCAATAGTAGTTCTTTCTTTTGTGCGTTATGCTTGTTATATTTATGACATATAAGAGTTTCTCATTGGACCACTTGTACCAAATTGTAATTATAAAGGGTTTACTTGAAAATTTGTCCGTAGTGTTTCTGAGACATGAATCTCGGGGTTAATGTCTCGGTTTTTCTGATGCTGCTTTTGTTTGCGAGAGAATATGAGAAATACAATTTCTAACAGTCGGTGGATCTTTTTCTCTTTTGGTGGATAAGAAAAGAGAGTTCATTTTATTCAAGTGGCACCAAGAAGGTGCAAATATGTACACATCAAAAACTTACACCCCTCCTTTAACATCTAGGAAGCCGAGGAAATCAAGTACTCCCTCCATCCCAATTTATGTGCAGGTGTTTGACCGAGCACAAAGTTTAAGAAAGAAAGAAAGACTTTTGAAACTCGTGGTCTAGAACAAGTCATAGACATTTGTGTGGCTTTAAATCATCTAATTGAGGGTAAAATAAGAAGTTTAAACAACAACAACAACCCAGTAAAATTCCACAAGTGGGATCTGGGGAGGGTAGAGTGTATGCAGACCTTACCCCTACCCCAAATGAGTAGAGAGGCTGTTTCCGAAAGACCCTCGGCTCAAGAAAACAAAAAGACAAAAGGGGACAATATTAGTATCACCACTATAATCATAGAAAAAAAATAGAAACATGAAATTTAGAAGAAAGAGGCAAAGCAAAAGCGATAGTTAGTAAAATAGGTCCTGAACTAAAAACCAAAATAGTAGGACACTACATTGCCACTAGCTATCTTAGACAAAAACTCCACCAAGACTATTCTCACAAAGGTACGATGTAAGGCAAGACTCGACTATCTCCAAACCTACAACCTTAATACTCGACCTCCACACCTTCCTATCAAGTGTCATGTCCTCGGAAATCTGAAGCCTCGCCATATCCTACCTGATCACCTCTCCCCAATACTTCTTAGGCCTCCCTCTACCTCTTCGCGTTCCCTCTACAACAAGCCGCGCACACCTCCTTACCGGAGCATCTGGGCTTCTCCTCTGAACATGCCCAAACCATCTGAGCCTCGCTTCCCGCATCTTCTCATCTAAGGGCTTTTAGATTACTTGCACAAGGCACTTGTAGCCAAAGAGTAGCCGGGGAGCGCAAAACATGCGTAGTAGAGAAGAAAAGAAGAGGGTTGGTGTATTTTTTATGAAGAAGAAGAAGGTTGGTCTATTATATGTTTTTTTGAAATACTGTTGAAGTCTTGAAATTACTTTTCTCTACCTTTGCAACAAGTAAGAAATAACAAAGCAAGATCATGGCTGAGAGCACTTTCAGTTTGAACTGTACTGTTTTGAGCAATACATAAACGACAAAAAGAGCTTTATGGATTGTTTTATATTGTTTCAGGGATATGCAGCACATTGTATGCTGTGGTTTATATTTTGCTTATCCCCTCCCTTCTGCATAGTACTTAGTATCTTTTTCTTCAAGTATCAGGAAGTATGTCTGAGAAATAAGAGAAAGGAGAGATAGATTGATGACTTGACAATTTGGTGCATACAAGATTTACTTGTAATTATAGGTGTCAGACACGAGCAAATGATTTTTACTCTGTATGGGACAATGTCTAGATGTTCAGATCTTCAGATATTTTTCTTTTGGCAATCTGACATTAACACTGAACATTCTAATATGTTCACTTAAATGCAAGGTCCGACTAACTTGAGTTTGTTATTTTGAAAACATGGTAAAGTAAATAGTTGGGTAGTTGTTGGAAGAAATTGTCAAAGAAGCTTTGATTACTGGAATTGCGATGGAGAATTAGATCATTGGGCCTCGCCAAAAAAGTTATGGTGGTTGGAATTTGAAGAACCCTGATTGCTAGAGAAATGGCTGGAAGGCACTGCCACAATATGGTCGCTAGGAAGAGGTGCAGTGCCACTAGGATGATAACTGGAAAGGGGACACATAGGTGTTGTGGCCTGTGCTGCTAGAACGACCATCGGAGAACAAAATAATAAACTAATGACCAGATGGAAGTAGGTCAAATAAGTGCAAAGATTGTCTTTGAGTAGGCAAAAGCTACTTGTTTTTAATGGTAAAAAACAGGTATCTAAATCTATACCAGGATCTTAATGCTTGGATGCCATTTGAGAAAAATTAGAGGGAGGAGTTATAGATACAATGATAACTTGATATTTCAATGAATACAGGGCACACCTATTATGGTGTGATAGTACACATGATATTTGCCTGATGTGAGATAATATATAACTTAGGAACTTAATTCTAGTTCTAACATTGATACTTAACATTCCAATAATTTAGATGGATTGTCACTTTTAAGTTGGATAAACTAAACATGTATTGATTTGGCAGTAGCTGTTAGATACACTATCACTAGGAAATCGATATGGACACTGCTGTTTTTAGTTTTCCTCTGTGAGGATTAAAGAATAAGAGACATGTCACGTGGATTGGAGCTAGAACACAATACTCCCAGTTAAGATTGTGAGGTCTAAAGTCAAGGGAGGGATAACCTAGTAGAAAGGGCCTTACCTCCAACCATGAGTTTGTGTCATGGGCTGCTTTCCAGACATGCCCCATGACCCCTTGGCCGCGCCCCATGGCGGCCTAGCAAGCCTCACAATGCCTAGCGCCATGGTCGGCCCCGTGGTCTTGGCTGCGCCAAGTGACAAGCGCGCATGTGCCTCTGTCGCCCCACCGATGCCTCTCGCCAGCGCCCAAGGGCTGGCCAATGACAACAGCGCCGCGCGCCCTGACAATGCCGCGCGCGCATATCCTGATGCCTCGCCAGCGCCCAGCTGCAGGCCCATTCCAGCAGCGCCTCGCGCACAGACCCTGATGCCAAGCACCAGTGCCCAGCCTCAGGCCAGCACATCAAGTGTCGCGCGCGCCCACAGCAACGCGCGCGCAGACCCGCAAGACAAAGATGCTGCCATCGGACTTAGTTTTTCCTTGTAATAATCTAAGTCCTTTTCATTGTAATCATAGACTAGTTTTCATCATTTTCATTTCAGTGTGCTTCTACAGCTTTATTAGGACTAGTCTTGTAATGTTGGTTTATTTTTTTAAGCATTATTAAGGGGGACCAAACAATCAAACATTTCAATCAGCATTTTCTGGTGTCTCTCCCCCTCGACACCACATCATTGTAATCATCATTTTCAGTCATCAATAAAATCATCATCAGCATTCAAAACCCAATTCTCTCTCAAGCTTCCGCAATTGCCCACGACATTGGTTTTCCCGCACGGCACTGACAATCTAGTCTAGCGTGCGGCGAGGACCTCATTGGCGGACAGCAACCGCACTGACATCGGTTGCTTAGCCTTACGTTGCCCTTCCAAAGATCATCAGGAAGGCGTTGCGTAACAGTTGGTATCAGAGCCTAGGCTCGACATCGGACGAGGGAAAACATTTGCCATCATCACCATTTCTGACCATGGTGAATCATGGGGAGCGTCTAGCATCCCTAGAAGAGACGGTTGACCGATTACGACCCATCGTAGAAACGGTGCCTGATCAAAGCAACAACCTAGTGCAAAGGTTGGACGACCTGGACCGCCGAATGCGGCAGGCCGAAAATGACATTGCAAACATCAGTCGTGACTCCGACGAGGACCGACAAACGGCAGCCATTGAAACTGCCAACATCCATGGCAAATTTGAGGACCTCCAACAGGAGCGTGCCGACGATTTGGCCCATCAGCAACATGAGGCAGACAGACTAACTGCCATGCAGCAAACCATAAACGACTTGACTGACAAGCTCAACGTTGTCAATGCTGCCTTACAGAGCCTACTTCGAGAAGGCGACCATCACATCAGGGGTGCAGCAAACCTCACCCCCATTCCACAAAAGCTTAAGATACCGGAGCCAAAGCCATACGACGGATCCCGGGATGCTAAAGAAGTGGAAAACTTCATCTTCGACATCGAACAATACTTCGATGCCGTGGGCCATTTGGAGGAATCCAAAAAGGTAGCGACTGCTGCCATGTATCTTCAGGGCGATGCCAAACTTTGGTGGCGGGTCAAACACGAAGCCATCAAGGCCGGTGAAGATACTCTTCCAGACATGGGATGAATTGAAGGTAGCCATACGCCTGCAGTTCTTTCCCGAAAATGTGGAATACAACGCAAGGAGAAAGCTACGGGACCTCCGCCACACCAGATCAGTGAGGGAGTACGTGCGCGAATTCTCCGCACTCATGCTAAACATACGCGACATGGGGGACAAAGACAAACTCTTCGCATTCATAGAAGGTTTGAAACCTCATGCCCGTATGGAACTACAGCGACAACGGGTAGACACCCTGCCCAAGGCCATTCAAGCTGCAGAATGCCTTGGCGACTATCATTTGGGAACTCAGAATGACAGGCCCCAGCCGTCTGTCCGAGGGGGATCCAACGGGCACCATCCCAGCAATGGTGGCCCAAGCAAAAGTGGGGAGATCGGAGTGCATCCAAAACTAAGACTCCTCCCTCCAACAGCAACAGTGCTGCATCCATCAACAACAATCAGGGGAGAAAGCCTCCCTCAGAATGCCGTCATTGCGGCGGGGCACATTGGAACAATGAATGCCCAAACATCAAGGTCAATGCTCATCAGACGGTCGAGGGTGAGTTAGACACATCAGACTCATCAGACGACGACCAGGTAGGCGCCTTCAATGCAATTGTTGGCTCTATCCCTCATGCCTTAGCGGGGACCAGTGCATCTCCTCCTAAGAAAACATCAGTCCCGATCACCAGGAAAGGGAAAGAAAAGATGGACGAAGGACCTCCTAAGCAAGCGAGGACCCTAATGTTCGTCAAATTGAAAGTGAACGGCAAGCCCCTTCACGCCTTGATAGACACGGGTGCCACCCACAACTACTTGTCATCAACACAAGTAGAGCGCCTAGGTCTTGTTGTACAAAAGAGCAAAGGTCGCGTCAAGGCTATCAACTCACCACCTCAGACATTGGGTGGAACAGCTACAAATGTCCCAGTGAAACTTGGCCCATACAAAGGAAGCATCGACCTGCGCATCGCAATCATAGATGACTTCGACATCATAGTGGGTTTGGAGTTCATGAGGCAAACCAACACCATTCCAGTACCATTTGCCAACATGCTCCTGATGATGGGAGAAAACGGGGCCAAGCCCTGCACCATACCATGCTTTCCCATAAAGATGGCCGCTGAAAACATCTCGGCCATGCAGTTGGAGAAGGTAGTCAACAGACACGAACCTCAGGTTCAGGCTACCCTTCGCAGCAACAATCAGTCATCATGTCATCGGCCTCAAAAGACTGGTGACGCTCATCATCGTGTGAAGACTTGTCAGCCATGCCACAAGGACAAGTCGGATCACCCATCACAGCCGGGACCCTCGCAGCCATCACATGTCCCTCAGAGACCATGGGAAAGTGTTTCCCTCAGATTCATCACGGGATTGCCCCAAGTCGGCAATCTTGCATCCATCATGGTTGTCATAGATCAGTTCTCAGACTATGCAACTTTCATAGCAGCCCCGCAAAATGCATCAGCGGAAGATACAGCTCGACTCTTCTTCTCGCACATTGTCAAACATTGGGGCCTGCCCAAGAACATTATTAGTAGGCGCGACTCACGCTTCACTAGCAACTTTTGGACCCATCTCTTCAGGTGCTTTGGGTGAACATTGAGTCACAACACAGACATCCATCCACCAACGGATGGCCAGACAGACCGGTTCGATGACATGCTGGAGGAATATCTCCGCAACTTCGCAACCGGATCACAGAAGCATTGGGTGAAGCTCCTGGATGCTGCTCAACTGTGTTTCAATTCTCAAAAGAGCCATCATACAAACAAGAGCCCTTTTGAAATTGTTACCGGACAGCAACCGCTTCTCCCGCAAACGGTGAATGCATCAACCATGCCGAAATTTCCTCGAGCTGCCAACTTCTCGAGCGAATGGGAGCGCAACATGGAGATAGTGCGGAGCTATCTCATCAGGGCCCAAGAGCGGGCAAAAAGGTTCACCGAACAAAAGCGTTGCTTTTCCCAACATCAACCAGGGGATAAAGTAATGCTACGCATCCCAAAGCAGTACTTGTTTGCAGAAAGGACCCATGACCCTCGGCTGCAACAAAAATACATCGGGCCCCTGCCCATTGAAAAACGCATTGGGAAGTCCACATACCAGGTCAAAACTCCATCCTGGTGGAAGATCCATCCAGTCTTCCATGTCAGCCGCATGCAATCATTGCTTCGCTACAACAGCAAGCTCAAAGAACAGAGGGGCGCAGACCTCCCATCCAACAATCATCATCATCATCATCATCATAAGGCTCCGAGGACGGCGCCAACTCAGGTGGGGGAGAATGTCATGGGCTGCTTTCCAGACATGCCCCATGACCCCTTGGCCGCGCCCCATGGCGGCCTAGCAAGCCTCACAATGCCTAGCGCCATGGTCGGCCCCGTGGTCTTGGCTGCGCCAAGTGACAAGCGCGCATGTGCCTCTGTCGCCCCACCGATGCCTCTCGCCAGCGCCCAAGGGCTGGCCAACGACAACAGCGCCGCGCGCCCTGACAATGCCGCGCGCGCAGATCCTGATGCCTCGCCAGCGCCCAGCTGCAGGCCCATTCCAGCAGCGCCTCGCGCACAGACCCTGATGCCAAGCACCAGTGCCCAGCCTCAGGCCAGCACATCAAGTGTCGCGCGCGCCCACAGCAACGCGCGCGCAGACCCGCAAGACAAAGATGCTGCCATCGGACTTAGTTTTTCCTTGTAATAATCTAAGTCCTTTTCATTGTAATCATAGACTAGTTTTCATCATTTTCATTTCAGTGTGCTTCTACAGCTTTATTAGGACTAGTCTTGTAATGTTGGTTTATTTTTTTTAAGCATTATTAAGGGGGACCAAACAATCAAACATTTCAATCAGCATTTTCTGGTGTCTCTCCCCTCGACACCACATCATTGTAATCATCATTTTCAGTCATCAATAAAATCATCATCAGCATTCAAAACCCAATTCTCTCTCAAGCTTCCGCAATTGCCCACGACATTGGTTTTCCCGCACGGCACTGACAATCTAGTCTAGCGTGCGGCGAGGACCTCATTGGCGGACAGCAACCGCACTGACATCGGTTGCTTAGCCTTACGTTGCCCTTCCAAAGATCATCAGGAAGGCGTTGCGTAACAGTTTGGACGTTCAAGTCACCAGGAGAGCAAGTAGAAAAAAGCACTGTTGGTCTACTGCATCAAAAAGAAAAATAAAAGGAACAAAGGACTGTTAGGCCTAGATGAGGAAAAACAGTGTTGGTTGCTTATTTGTTTCTTTTGCAGGTATGATATTCATTTTAATTTGATTTTCTGGTGATTTGTTCTTTTGGACTTGGACAGTTTCTGGTTCTAAAAGGAAAGCAAAGAGCTTTAAAGACGAGGAGAACTTCATAAGTTCAGTACCAACAAATCAGGTAAATAATTAGCTCTGAACTAGGAGATTCAGTAATCCTACGCTCTTCTTCTTCTGCAGATTTTTGCATCCTGCTAGAGTTGTACGCTTTTCATGTTTGTTCTTTTATCTGGATTTGTGGAATGGCTAATCTAACTTGTACTGCTGGCAGCATTTTGAGGCTGGACTTTCCGTGAGAGGAAACCGAGGTTTTGAATCAAATAGGTAAGCATCACTATTCTTTGACCTATTATACATATTAGCATGGAAGATGGATATTAAATGTTACACATCTTGAAGTAGTTTCTTCTGCTTTCTCATCTGTTTCGTGGATGAACCTTTCATCTTTGCTTCTGTATGTGACGTCGAGTGAAATGGGAAAAATTCTAATACTGTGGTTTTTTAGCTTCAAACTGCTAATGCGGCAAATTCCGTATTTTGAAGAATTGAAGATTAGGTTTAGATTGGTGTTCAACCTACTGCTGCCTCCTCCTTCATCTGGACTTGGGACCCACAACACTGACATTAATTTACATTATATTATCGTGGTATTTTGCATAAATTAGGTTAGATGCTGCTGTTCTGGATTTGGTAGCTGATGACAAAAATGGGCTGCATAAACAAAAGACTACATATCATTGGGATAAGGTACTTATATCTAATGAATAAAGCTGCCTTTTTCATGTAGTGAGTAAATTTTCTCTAGAATGCTGATTGCATGTTCTGAACACAGAGGAGTAAGAAATACATCAAGCTTAACAATGGAGATCGTGTTACAGCTAGTGGGAAGGTATTTTTTTTTGCCCTTGCATGTTATTTTTTGTGGAGCAGCAAACTTGATGAATAAATTATCTAATTTTCTATGAATTGTGACAGCAGAGTTAAAATGATCCTACTTTTCATGTTGTGAGCACTGAGAAGATGCGACTCCCTTCCCATGATAACTTTGTATTTGGTTGGTTAAAAGATATTTGCCTCGTAATGAAAATATCTACCATTTCTAATGAAATGAAATTAAACAATGTAACTTGTTATTTGCGAATCACAAAAAAAATAAAATACAATGTAACTTGTTATTTTGAGCTTAATGCAAATTTCCCTTCTTCACTCCTAATATTATTCAGGACACTTATCTAACTGAAATATAATAACTGCATTAAATTTTCATCATAATCTAAGTAGCTCAAGAACTATGGAGTCGGGTGGGTCTTTGCCTAGTTATGCATCTCTCTTTGGCTTTTTCTTTCTCTTGGACATGCCAGAGATTAAGATTGTATTTTTTTATAACCGAGAAATTCCAGAGAGCCAATGTTGCACGGTTCAAAACTTGGTGGATAATGGGCTCGCCCCTCTATCCTTCTCCACTTAAATGCTAGGCTTTTGTCTGCATCAGGGTTCGAACCAGTGACATGCACCTAACCCAGACATTGCGCTCTTACCACTAGATCAAAGCCCTGGGAACGATTTAGATGTATCTTTTCTAATGCTAGATCTTTTTATGTAGTATTTAGAGAACATAACCAATAGAATAACTTGAAAGATTGAGACTGTTTTGGTTATTTCCCAGATAGAATAACTTGAAAGATATCCAAAAGAATTTTTACCCAGTACAACTGGTGGAAGGTAGGAGTATACAGTGGAATAGTCGAGATGCGCGCAAGTTGGCCTGGACACCACGGTTATAAAAAGAAAGATTAACTGGAAAGATAGAGACTGTTTTGGTTGTTTCCTGCCAGGTTCATCTTTGAACTATGTATGATATTTTTTGTTGCATCCTGACTTCTGTTGAAGGTGGGGAAATGATTTTAAATCATGCTTTCTGAAAATAGTAAGGATGTCAAATTTATTTTTTTGCCACTTTTCAGAAATTCTTTGAGATCCTTGATGGAAACTAGACTGTCCTTAGATTCTATCCATTAAAACATGGAATACGTCCATTCCCCTATATAACCTTAATCCCTTTCTGAACCAAACACCATCGACTATGATAAGGACGCAAGCATAGTGATCTTATAAAAGCAACATAGAGGCAAAATTTGGTCGCTTTCATAGTTTCCCGTAGATGTGCTCCTATTTGACTTGACCTTTTTGTTGCATTATAACATTGAGTTTACTTGACTTTTACTGGGACTTTTTTAAAGTTATCAGATATCCAGGCTTTCCAAAGCTTTTTACATCTTTATGTTAGCGTGTGCAGATAAAGACAGAGGGTGGTTCTAAGATGAAGACCCACAAAACTGGGATATACAAGAAGTGGAAAGACCAATCACACAAGAGAGTTTCTGTTAACGGAACTAATGATGGTGGCTCTGCTGCAGCATCAACTAGTTTAGCTGGTAATTGTTTTGGAAAACTCTCTCTCCTAAGAGAATTTTGACAGTAGTAATGTTTAGTGGTGAATTCTACATATTTCTTGGTACATTGCCTTCTCAGTTGCGTTCATAGTATATTTCTCCATATTCTGCTTCTTATCAATGAGTCTAACCTTGATTGGATTTGTGGGTGTTGATGTTTTTTTATTATGGTTACTTTCCTCCTTGGGAACATGCTATTATCTGCTCCATGTTGTTTCCTTGGTGATGAAAGTGCAAATTCATTTTGTTTGAAATATCCTGCGAGTATATGTTTGTTTCAATCAAATGAAGGCTTGTGTTTTGATATAGTGTTCTGCCTGCTTACGTTCAATGAAATGAAATCATGGTTGATGGTTGTGACCGCTGTTTGAACAGGTGGTCCTAGAGGACAAGGTGGTACCCGAATGTTCAGAGGTGGGAGAAACAATAGGTCAATACCTAACGCTCATGTGCGATCAGAAATTAAAGATGTCGAACAAGTTCGGAAGGAAAGAGAGAAGAAGGCCCAGAGAGCATCTTATTTGAAGACTAGGAAGGGGAAGAAGTTCAATAAAGGTGGTAAAAGGGGAAACGGAAATGGTAACGGAAGGGGAAAGGGAAAAGGAAAGGGAAGACAAGGTTGAATACATGCTAGTTGACTCATTTGTTCTTGGTAATCTCTTTTTGCAAGCTTACACATGCAAATCCGAAGAGCACGTGGGATTTTCTTTCGTGCAAGTTAACTGGTCTATTCTTATGCAAGGACAAGTTTTGCTCCTTATAATCAGTGGAAATAAGGTAATATTTTCACTGTATGCTTGTGCAGCTTGGTATGCAGGCCAATTTTATAGTTGTCAGATAGGAGCATAGACTGCCTGTAGACATGCTGTGAAACTTCTGGCTTCTCTCTGACAAATGATTCGAAGCTTTATATAGAGGTCAAATAGCAGATTCCTGTAAGTTACTTTTGCTGGAAAAGTTGTATGTGAGAGAGTTTCCTACATAGTTGTCAAGGCAACCAAGATTAATGCAGTGTTTACCCATCATAATTACAACATTATCCTTCATTATTCGGGTTACGGACCAATTATATATATTTTGTGAAACTTAGCATAATGAAATATGCAACATGTTGCCCCCTTGAAAGATAGCTAGTCCCTCATGTTTTTTCATTTTTCCAGTTGTCCCCAATTTCCTTGAACCAAATCGTATTGACTTAGACACAACTCCGCTGAATATAATGGGCTCTACTCCTAAGGCACAACTTGTCTAAACGTACACGAGAAAATCTGGATTCTTATAATTGACTACTGATTTTCTCGTTATTCACAAACCACGGAAGAAATGCAAGTTTTCCAAAGCTTAAACTAAGAAATTCACTGTTACCATCTCCATCTTTCTTATCACACTTTTACAGTGGATTAACGATATAACTTCCAGTACAACGCATTTCATCAGAAGGGCAGCTCAGTGTATAAAGCATTTTGTATTTATGCAGGATCCGGGGAAGAGCTGCATCCCTAAGGGTGTAATGTAGAATGGTTTACATCGATTAGTAAAAATGTAACAGCCCTCGACAGTTGGGTGAATGCCACCATTATCAGTTTAATGCTCCTCTTGAACCCTATTGTAAATGTTTGTTCCAAAATTCTAGTTACATAGGTGGACCGTCTGTAGGGGCATTGGGATTTTCTGTCTGCATACTTCTGTCTGTATATATTAAGCCAGACATGAATGTATCTGAAATCCAATGCATAAAAAGTATTTTGATGTTCATAGTAGCATATAAAATTTATATGGAGTGAACCACAATGAGCTGATTCTTCAAATTGCAGTTCAGGATTCATTTTCATTCAAAAGTATGCTACTTAAAATCTGATGGATAACTAGTGCTAACAGAATTTATCAATTGTTTTGACCAAAAAAGAATTCATCAATTGTGTTAATGATATGGTAAGCTAATGGATAAAAATTATAACCACATACAGACATTATGAAGAGAATGAATTTAAATATTTAATAGGAAAAATGACATTGTATAGCCGCTGTAAAAATAATAGCCGAAAAATATATAAATAATTTGTATATTTTTTGTATATATATATATATATATATACATTCTATATGTTATATGCAAAAATTCACAAATTCTATACATTTTTTCGGCTACCAGATGTAAATAGTTTCTGGCACGGGCTAAAAGTGATAATACCCCAATTTAATAACAAACTCTGAAAGATTAAAAATATACAAATAAAAACTTTATCAGATGTTTTTGGCTCAATAGAGTTTGGTTCCATAGAATTAGACCCAAAGAATGGAATTACTGTCTGTGTAGCCTGAGAAATTATGCATTCAATTTACAATTATCCAAGTAATATTAATCAGGAAAATAACTTAGCAGATGATTCTTGTGTTAGGATGTAAAGGTATATACTCCAGCACTCAGCCAGAAATCTGTTTGGAGAAAAGACTGAAACAAATTATAAACATGAAAACTGACTAAACTTTTCAAGAAGGTGTACAGAAATTAAAGAAAATGGCATTACTTCATTTGCAAATTTAAAAGGTCAATTTTAGCATTTATCAAAAAGGAGGCAGAGGGAGATTAAATATGTACAATTCAATTAATTGAAAGTTGAATGTGCTTTCAGGTCAGAATTAAATGGTAATTTCTGGCAAGACTTATTTTCTGAGTAGCTAACCATTGGTTCACTGAGTTTAAAGTGATAAAAGTAAGTTTAGTGACTTATCATAGAAAAAGTCGTAAGTTGGATGCTTATCAGCTTACTACATTGATCCTTCATCGTTAATCCCTTTGACAGATAATCTGCATATTTAATTGACTAAGATGCTTATTCACAGGGAATGAAGAAATTCTATTATGTTAGATAAGAGATTCAGTCTGCATTTTACCATCTCCTTCTTTGTGGTAAACACACACACACACATATATACTTACGTACAAAACATGCATGCATACACAGCTTCATATTATTGTAACATATACTATGAGATAACAATATCCAATTTTTTTGGTTAAGTGTCAAGAGACAGAACTTTTCTGTTGAGCAGTCAAGCATAATTGAGTACTATTATGCAAACGAGTAGACGATCAATCCAAACTGCATCCTCAGAGAGTCATACTCATACACATGATCACTAGCATTAATGGTGGACATAGAGTGTGCATGCATGCACGCGCAGCCACGACTTCATAGTATAAAGTATATGAGATGATAATATCCCAAAAAATAAATTTAAAAGAAACTGAAATTCTCAATGGGATCAGTTAATAGTGTGTTTCCCAAAATATTACATTCTCCCTGCCATGTAGATCAACAATCTTCATTTGGTTAGAGAAAGGTAGGTGCAGCATTCAGGAGTTGGATTGGCTGGAAGATCCTAAAAATAACAAGAATATATATCAGGTCATGATTCACTAGCTTACTTCAAATAAGAAACAAGATTCTAAAAACAAAATGTTAAAGTTTGCAATTAAACAAACCTGCATCAGATGTTCTTGGCATAGGACGCAAACTGTCGTCTGTAGGGGCATTGGGAGTTGCTTCTGTCTGCAAATTTCTGGATTGGTTGGAAGTACCTAACAGCAAAAGGAAGTCTGTTAATGGTTTTGTCACTTAAACAGAACAACTGATTAATTCATCTAATTGGAAAGGACTACAAACTAGCAAATAGATAACAGAAAATTGTACTATACTTTCATAGGTCAGCAAAATCCAACAGTACTGTTATTCTGATAATTCCAAATATGTGACAACAATTGAATATAGTCCTTATGCTACTCCAATTAAACAGTCATGACAGAATACGTACGAAACTAATCTGGAATTAAGACGGATTAGTATATATTGTCAATCAAACAAACCTGCATCAGATGCTTTTGGCTTAGGACGCGAACTGTCGTCAGTAGGGACATTGGGAGTTGGTTCTGTCTGCATATTAACGGAGAGTTGTTGTGGCAGCGGGATGTGCTCAGGCCATGGAACTTCAGTGTTGAGTATCTCATAGGTTTTACGCCACCATGCAGTAAAAGATCCATCATTTATAGCTGAAACAATATCCTGTCAATATTAGTTTTTATGTCATGGTAGCATGCAAAACTAATCTGGAATCAAGACGGATTAGTATATATATATGTCAATCAAACAAACCTGCATCAGATGCTTTAGGCATAGGACTCGAACTTTCATCTGTAGGGGCGTTGGGAGTTGGTTCTGTCTGAATATTTGTGGACTGGTTGGAAGTGCCTAACAGCAAGAGAAGCAGAATATCCATTATTAGTTTGCCAGTAAAATACAACTGATTAATCCATTTAGGAAGGACTAATAACTAACATATAGTTAGCCAGCAAATCTGTAGGGGCAGCAAAGAATATACTTAGCCTGCATCACATGTTTTTGGCTTAGAACGCGAACTGTCTGTAAGGGTATCGGGAGTTGGTAAGCCTCAAAACGAACTCTTAAGCAGTTTCATTACCAAACATTACTTAGCATCAATGGTCTTTGCAAATATATATATATATATGACCACCAGAAATGTGGTCTTCAAAAACCTTAACTAAGAGTTTCACCGTGCAATTTACCATCTCCTTCCTTTTTATTGAACAACATTAATTATATCTACACACTCAAGTAGTACTATTTACCTCATTCATACCACTATCATTAGTGGCATATATAGTCTGGTATGTACACACACGCGCGCAAAAAAACACAACACATGCATGCATGCATGCACATACATACATACACTAAAGAGACAGATCTCCAAGCAACAGGTAAATAAGTAACTGTCAGTGTATGGTCATAGGAAATAAGTATATAGAAAGAATGAAAACGTCAGAGAATGATAGTCATACGCGTTAGGTAATTGCTCGTAGAGTTAAATCTATTTTCTTGTTCAACTATTTATATAAACGCGCGCCAGTGCTCACTCTTTATTGTCCTTTCAGAATTAAAATGACAATAGCTTGAGTACTATGATGCAAACTAGTAGATCAATCCAAACAATTGCCAGTGTCCTTAAAATTAGTCATTACTATCTTAATGCAAGAAGGATCATACCAAGGCTACCCCTTTTGTGTTAAATAGCAAATATTGTCAATGCTACTAGTGTTCATATGGAACTTCTCTGGGCTACAATTGGCAGCTCAACATGGATTTAATGTATTGGTATGCCAGTATAAACAAATTCTAATTACATAGGTGACTTCATATGTCGGACATTATCAAGAGTACAAACCTTCATCAGATGTATTTGGCTCAATGGGACGCGAACTGTTATCTGTAGGGGCATCAGGAGTTGGTTCTGTCTGCAAATTTGTGTCTGTGTCTGAAGAAGTAGAACTCTGTCCTTGGACCAAAGAGTCTGATGCAGATTGCTCTTCTGGCATTTGAGGAAAATCTGGAATATGTATACCAATGCCTTGCCTCAATCTTTCTCTATAATTTGGTTCTTGTGGCTGCGGGATGTGCTCAGGCCATGGAACTTCAGTGTTGAGTATCTCATACGCTTTACGCCACCACGCGGTAAAAAATACGTCATCCATAGCTGAATCATTATTTCGACCATATTGATTATTAATCATGATTCTATATATAGTTTAAGTATAACATGACATACGAGCCCTCCATTCTAATGAAAAAGAAAACAGCGGGGTTCACAATACTAAGGATAAAAAGGCCAGTGCATAAGGTATTTCGCGTTCATATAGGGTCCAGAGAACAGAGGCGGATATAGAATTTAAATTCTATGGGTGCAAACCAATTATATTTTTAAAGTTATGAGTTCATATCTACTATATTTTATAATTTTAGTAATTTTTTATACATAAATTTGTACTCCGCACTAAAAGTACTAGGTTCAGTTGAACACAATACCAAAGGGCTGGATCTGCCCGTGCCAGGGAAGGATCACACCACAAGCAGGGTTGGATCTATGCTATACAGAGAGGGGTCACCGGCAACCCCAAAAGTTTGGCAAAAATTCCATATATACGTGTCTTTAGAAACTAGTGCTATATTAGTAGTGGACACCCTATATATAATGCAGATTTTGGTTGAACCCAAAAGTGCATTCGTGACCTTCAAATTCCGAGTCTGCCTATGCAAGAGTGTGATATAGACAGCCTACCGTAATGCAAACTATTAGTGACTACTTCCACGGCTCGAACCTGTGACCTATAGATCACACGTATCCTCCATCTAATTTTTAGTGTGAACTCGACATTGAGTTTTGAAACTTCTAAAAAGAAGATTTGTAAGAAAATAAATGTTATACTAGTAACGTGACAAATAAATCACTTTACTCAGAGACGAATCCGGAATTTAAATCATATGGGTTCAACTTTTAAAGTTTTTAGTATTGATCACATTATATTTTTAAAATTAAGAGTTCATATATATTATTTTTGCAATTTTAATAAATTTTTACATGTAAATTTTTACTCCGCGTCAAAAATTATGGATTCAATTGAACCCGTCGGTAATACGCTAGGTCCGCTCCTAATTACTGAAGGAGAAATTTACTTGTGCATGTCTCTGTAGAACAAATGATGACTAAACTTTTCAAGAACGTGTGCATAAATTAAAGAAAATGACCTCATTTCATTTGCAAAACTTATAAGCAACATGATAGTCAATCATAACCAAATATATTAAGGAAAAATATTACTACCAAGAAACTTCAAGAAACAAGAGACCCCATTAAAGAAAGTAATAGTAGCTGTTTCCATTTAAAACAAAGTCTAATTACTATATTGGAAAATCAGTTTTTAATACTTAACAATTATCAAAAAAGGAAGACTAACCAACAGTGTTTGGTGGTATAAAATTAGCTTCAGCGGCGAATGTACTAGCTGTATCATGCATTCCCTTCTTAACCATGTAATCATGAATGTAAAGATCAAGTCTAAAATCCAAGAAAAAAAAAAGAAAGCAGATTCAGTATACAGAGCAAGAATTGCATTAAATCCCAAATGAAGAGAAAAAATCTAATGTAGAAAATACGTATCAACTCACAGTCTTTGTTTTTCTTCGTCGTCCATGATCAGCACACTAAAAAAGGAATGTTTTGAGCAATAACAATTGGAAAATTGGAGAGGATTTAGATTAAAGAATGAAAAATGCAGAAAATAGAGAGCTAAAATGAAGGGATTATGTTAGCTTGTATACAGAAGGAAGTTAAGTACTGTTGGTGCTATGCAAGAACCGAATGGAATATAACTGACAAACCAACTAAATTTGGCGCTAACAACGGTTATTTGAAAGGAAAAAAAGAAAGAAGGAATTAACTGAAAAGAATCACTTCCCATTGGTAAATTATCTCTTTTTATGGAATTTAAGTGTTATACATCGATCAGGCCATTTGATAGTTAATTACATGTAAATATTTTGATAAGTATTGAATAATTTATTAAAAATGGTAACTAGCTTAATTACTATCAAATGTTATAACAAAAAAATTCTTAAATAATGACTGTAAATAACTTAACCCCCCCCCCCCCTCCCTCCCTTTTTTTGTTTTTAAAATCATCCGCCTATATATTAGTGGCAGAGTCAAAAACTTTACACAATGCACGCTTTCTTATGTTAACGAGATTCAATCTTTACAAATAAGATTTTACATTAATCAAATTGATTTTAGTAATTATCTACTAACCGCGTAAATTTTCTTATATAAGTTAATTAGAAGCTAAATACAAGGTAATCATTCAACCTGAAAATAAATTGGTAAATAAATTGCAGCATATGACCAAAAAAACTACACTGTCGATGGATACAAATCAAATTCTAATGAATAATTGAAAACAATATTTTATAACAAAAGCATTCCATATCAATATATTAATCTTATAAAGGATCCCACCTGTGGGATTATACTGGGTGGTTGTTTTTGTATAAAGGATACTAATTATATCAAGTAAGATTATTCCAACTAAAATTAGTGTTTACCTCGAAAAATGGGAGTAACAATTAAATGTGATTTGTGGTTTTAAAGATATGTAATTTATTTCAATACCAGTGAATATACAAATAATATTAAGTTTAAGTAAGAAGAATTGATGAACCAAACCAGTGTTGCCATAACAATAAGGACCTCGAGCTCGACTTTCTTGGGGGCCGCGAGGTCAGCTAAGAGCAATGAAGTATGAATAATAAAGTAAAAACAATAAAGCTTAAGAACAATTATTGAGCACGGTAAACAAGAAAAGCAGAGTAGAATATTTTATTGCAATGAATAATGTCTGCTTTACAAATGATTGAGGTCCCCTTTATATAGAGGAGAAAATCCCAATATAGTACATTCCTAATTGTGGTAAAGAATTCTATTGGTACAGGTGTATAACCACCTGGTAGGGACCTGTACCATTTCGTACAAATCTTATCTTTTGATTTATGCCTTGATCCATGTATTCCTGAGAAATTTCCGCTCTTTCTTGAGTGTCTTCGAGAATATACTGCCCTCGATGTAGGTTGTGCCAGGCCTCCGATCTGCTCCCTCGAGATGTGTGTCCTTCAGTCGGGTCCGACCCCGCTTCGAGTTGCCCGGACTCGGACTCACAACCCAATTTAATACATCGAAATTGGGCTCCTTGATTTTGACCGTATACAGATAGTTCCCGCGTTTCTTAGAATGAAATGATATGAAACGATTTGGATTCCCGAAGTCCTTAGTGATGACATCATCCCCGTGATGTACCCGTTCGAAGTGACCGAAACGTCCCGTCTGTCCATTTCCCCAAAAACATTGAATACATGCCAGCATTGGTCGGCCACTAGTGCCGCCGAACCGTCATTGCCCTCCTATAAATATGAGGCGATTCTTTCAAGTAAAGGACTTTACTCTTTCTTCTCCCCTTTGCCATCTTCAAATCTTTCTCCAATCATCCATTTCCTCCGCCTCTTCAAGCACCAGAAAATGCCAGGCTCCCACCTGAAACACCATATCCCTATGCAATCTGTATTATTTAGCTTACAATCATGGCCAAAACTTTCAAAATAGTCCCGAAAAAGGATAAAGCATCATCTTCTTCTGCCTCCCGGCCGGTCAAACCGGTGGTGTCGCCAACACTTGAGGAAATCACCCTCGGTAATTACATTATTAAGAAAGACTTCAACATCGAGAATCCTCCCGATGTCGCAGGCCGATGCGAGCACGTATCTCGATACATTAGCTTGATAATGAAGCAACTTATCAAGGATATCAAGAGGGACTGTCGCTGGGGGGATGAGGTTGAGGTTCAAATCTTGAGCCCCGATAAAAGCATTACTACCCACAAGGAGGGTTTTTTGAGTGTTTACACTTACCTCTTCACACTGGGTCCCCTCGATCCGGTGGTGATCAACTTCTGCAGAACGTACAAAGTCACCCTCAGTCAGATTCACCCTTCCTTTTGGCGTATCGTGATCATGTTGCGGTATTCTCTGAAAAGGACAAGGGTTTGGAATTCACCCTCAGCCACCTGATTCGGTTGTATCAGCCTCAGTTATTTCTAGGGCTCATCAAGCTGTAGCGCTGAACAACAAAATCCTTTTTTGCTAGTACTGACAAACCCAAAGATCGGGGTTAGATGAGCCAGTTCATTAGATTAAAGACTTCAGATGTCATCCCCGAGGATAAAATGCTGTTCCCGGAGAGGTGAAACTTTAACCGTAAGTGGAGTTCGTATTCCTGTACCTATTCATATTTTGCTTCCATATTTCATGACGCTGTTATGCTTCTTCTGGCAGCCAATGCTTGGGCGCCCCCAGTGGTGCCCGACCTAGAGTATTGGGTCCGAAAGTTAGTTTCCACTTCTTCCTACGGCGAGCGCAAGTGGCGTGAGTAAGCGAAGGACCAGTGGGAGGCCAAGAACCACAGTAAGTGTCTTTCAACAGTTTCAAATGCTTTTCATATATTAGCAGTGTTTTATTTACACCTACCTATGCAAGCCTCGGCGATGCATCTGAAATGAGGCCGGCTCCGATCGAGGAAAAAGCCAAGCCTTCAAATCCAAATTCCGAGAAGGACAATAAAAGAAAAAAAGGTTTCGAAGCCCGAAGATCTTCAAAACAAGAAAACCTCCACTCGAAGGCTGCGGAAAAGATTTGCTCAAACGGGCATAGATTCGGCCCATAACTCCCCGGATGATGAAGAATATGATAATGAAGAGTCAGCGTTGGTGACTCGGACCAAGAAGCCAGTAGAGGCCGCCAAGCCTTCCTAACCAGAAACCTCATTCCGTGGTGAGGATGCCCCGAAGGAAGGAACGGGCTAGGCTCCTGTGTCCCCGGAGGTATAGATTGTCCCTCCGTCTTCAACAACTATTCCAAAGGGGGTAAATGCTGAGACCCCCAATGGTAATGAGAATGCCTTGAATGAAGAGCTCGGAACCGCGACAACAGGTCACTCTCTTTCATTTCCAACCTTTTCTGAGGGAGCAATCAATGAAGCCAATGCTCTGCGCATGCCCGATCCGAATAAGGTCGTTGAGGACGATCTTTTCCAGGGTTGATTCGCTGGGATTGAGGATGCTGATGACCTGAATGATGCATCCACTATCTTTGAGGAGGCTCAACATCTCCTTTCCCAGTAAGTACTTACCTTTAGTAATGCAATTTTTTCTTTCTTTTATTTTAACTAATATGTCTCAATTTCATGTATAGGCCGTTGAAAAGTTTAGAGCTGAGCTGAGCTGAGCCAATGTGAGGCCAAGCTCAAGAAAGTTTCGGGCAAAGAGAAAACCCTGAGGCTCCTCTGTATCCAGAAGGAATAGGAGCTTAAGGATCTCCGAACCGCACTGGCCAAAGCTCAAAAAATGAGTCTGAGCTAGATGAGCAGGTAACTTTGATTTTAATAGAGTAAGACCTTCTTGGACCTGCTTCGGAGGCTAATACTTCGATATCTCAGCTGCAGCAAAAGCTAGATATGATTGGGCAGCTCCGGGGCAAGGTAGATCAAGTTCGGGCTGATTTTCATCAGTAGAAGAAGAACATGGATCAACTTGCTGCCGATAAGAAAGCTATTGCGGCCCAACTGGCCTTGGCTAAAGCTCAGCTCCGAGGTGTTGAAGTGAAGGGTCTGGCTCAGGCCAGGAAAATCGAGGGGTTGGAGACCGAGCTGGCTAAAGCTCAGGCCAAAGCTGCACATGCTAAGGCATGTATAGGCTAAGGTCGAAGCCGAGAAGACGAAGGCTGCGGCTGATAAATCCATTGCTATATAAACTAGGAAAGCAACAACCGTTCAAGACGAGTTGAGAGAGGCCTCCGACCGATGGAGTCGGAGCAATGAATTGGCTAAGTGCCAAGTCCGGAGGGAGACTCTCGAAGAAATCCATGCCCGAGGGTTCAACCTTGCCGGGGAGATAGCCGAAGCAAAGGCGCGGAAAACTAATGCTAGGTTTCTTGTCTTATCCGATGACGAGGATGTGATGAGTGGATCCGGGGATGAGGAAGGTGAAGAAGATGTTCCCGAAGGGGAATAGACTCCCGAAGATAGAGCCGCTAAAAATGAAGATGACACTCCCGGGGGTGTGACCCCCGAAAATAGATTAAGTTTCCTTTTTTTGTGAAAGGGCCCCTTGTGGGCATTGTACTATGTTTTGTAAACTTCCCTAATGAATGTAAAATATCTTTTTTATCTATCCTCGATTTGTGTTGAATTTTATTTTATCCCCGTTTGTGGAAAATTCCGATGATTCAAACACTTAGCTCGAGTATTGGTTTAGACTCGTAATAAACCCTTAGGTTTTTATTGCTAAAGATCATACCCCTTAAGGTTTTAGATGATCCTCAAGCTAAGATTAAAATTACTTTGATGTGAGCTCGGAACGATGGGGCATTTGGGTCGAGCCAAATGAGAACAAAGTCTCGGACTCCCATAAGCTTTTGGCCCTATATCTCTTTTATGCTGGCCCTTAGTCTCTTGTATATTGGCCCTTAAGCTCTTTTAAAATTAGCCCTTAGGCTCTTTAAATTGGGCCGTTTCAGCCTCTAAAATGGCTATATTATTTTTCCCTAATTTCAACTAAAAGACTTAGTGAAATTTTAGTTATGCCTTAGCATGTGTTTTTGTACCCGTTGGTTTTTTCGAAGGCTCGACGTTTCGGGACCTTATTAGTCATTTCGTTTGCGTAGGCATGATCGAATACCTCTTAAGGTTTTTTCGACGGCTGGTGTTATCAAAGCATTTGGATTATTCAAGGGCTGAATTTATCGAAGCCCTTAGATTTTTTGGGGGCCGAATTTATCGAAGCGCCTTATATTTTGCTTTTGCCGATGGTAGCCTGACTTAACCGATTTTTCAATCTTTAAAGGCCTTTAATTTTATAGCAGAAGTCGGACGTCTCCGAATTGCATTATTTTGGCTGTAGCCTTTATTTGACCGTAGTATTTAGTATGGCCGTAGCCTTCGGGTTTGTCACTTGGACTTGTTTCCCGAAAAACTTTCCGAACTTGTTCGAAGAGTTGGTCCCCGAGTATATTGGCCTTGGCCTTTGTTTCGAGGAGGTGCCTCTTTGAGGTCTTATGAGTCCGAATTTTTCATGACTCAGATGTATTGACTGTCAATGACAGTCCCTGGGTACTTCGGGGTGCTTTGGCCCTTGAGCCACTTCCCGTAGGATTGCAAGTGTAGAGCTCGTATGATAGCAAACTTCTTTGAGATACAAAGTGTTTTCGATTTAACCAGAATGCTTCTTTAAATAGTTGATACATGCATACATGTTTTGCCGTCGGGGCTCGACTATTCTATATGGACACGGTTCATTTGACCGTTTGGCCCATTACAAAGTTCTCCTATCGCGGCCCTCTTAGGCGTGAAGTATCCTTCTCAAAAGTATAACCTCCGAGGGTGATGTCCCCAGTATTCGAGGTTGATTGAAAAGAAGCCTTGAATACTTGTTGAATGTTCCTTAGGTAGCATGTAGGTGTTGCCTCGTTAAAAACCTTACCGATAAAACCCATTTGGGATAAAACTCGATCTAAAGGAAAAAGAGTGCAACACATGCTTTCAAACCCAAGGTCTTCAAGATGAAAGGTGCCTCGATATCTCCAACTGAACATCTGCAAGGATTTAGTTTTAAATACAAACAGAAAAGGGGAGAAGGTCATACCTCAGCAGTAATATCGCTTGAGCAACGATACATTCCAATTGTTTGGTAGTTTCTCGCCTTCCATTGTGCTAAGTTTGTAGGATCTTTTACCTACGACTCTGAGGACACGATATGGTCCTTCCTAATTGGGACCTAGTTTCCCTTCACTCGAGTGTTAAGAGTGACTTTCTCAGGACTAAGTCCCCGACTCTGAAGTATCGAAGATTTGTCCTTCTGTTGTAATACCTTTCGATCCTTTGTTTTTGTGCGGCCATTTGAATTAACGCGGCCTCTCATTTTTGATCGAGTATTTCGAGAGAACTGTTCATAGCCCCGTGATATGAGCCCTCAGTGGCATGCTAAAACCTGACACTGGGTTCCCCAACTTCGACTAGGATCAGTGCTTCGGATCCGTATACCAAATAAAATAGGGTCTCCCCCGTGCTCGACTTCGATGTCATTCGATATGACCATAGCACTTCGGGCAACACTTCTCTCCATTTCCCTCTTTGCATCATCTAACATTTTCTTTAAGTTTTGAATGATGGTTTTGTTTGTGGACTCGACCTGACCATTTGCACTTGGGTGGTAAGGTGCTGATAGGATCCTTTTGATTTTATGGTCCTCAAGGAATTTTGTTACTTTACTGCTGACGAACTATTTCCCATTGTCAGATGCTATTTCAGCGGGTATCCCGAACTGACATATGATATGGTCCCATATGAAGCTGATGACTTCTTTTTC
Organism: Nicotiana tabacum; assembly: GCF_000715075.1. Taxonomy (NCBI): domain Eukaryota; kingdom Viridiplantae; phylum Streptophyta; class Magnoliopsida; order Solanales; family Solanaceae; genus Nicotiana; species Nicotiana tabacum. The sequence continues at coordinate 206,147,256 of NC_134080.1, forward strand.
TCTTACCTTCTCGAAGGCCTGCGCTTCAACCTACTTTGAGAAGTACTCAGTCACAAATAAAATAAATCTAGCTTTACTTGGCGCTGTTGGTAGGGGGTCGACAATGTCCATCCCCCATTACATGAATGGCCATGGGGATAGGACCGAGTGGATTTGTTCACTGGGTTGATGGATCATCGGTGCAAATCTTTGGCATTTATCACACTTTCGAACGAACTCCCTGGTATCCTTTTCCATGCTATCCCAATAATACCCTGCTCTGATTACCTTGCGAACCAAAGAGCCTGCACCAGAATGGTTCCCACAAGTACCCTAGTGGATTTTCCGTAATACATAATCAGTGTCCCCGGGTCCCAAGCACACTGTCAGTGGTCCATCGAAGGTTCTTCTGTACAACGTTCCATTTTCATCGAGTGAGAATCGAGCTTCTTTGGCTCGAAGTCTTCTTGACTCTTGGGTCCTTGGGGAGATTCCCATGCTTCAAGTAGCCGATGTACTTATTCCTCCAATCCCACGTTAAACATGTTGAATTAATCACTGCATGGCCTTCTTCGACCACTGCCATCGATAGTTGGATGACAGTCCTAGGGACGATATCATCTTCTTCTACCGATGACCCCAAGTTTGCAAGTGCATCGGCCTCGCTATTCTGCTCCCGAGGTACATGGTCCAACGTCCATTCCTTGAAGCTGTGCAATGTCACTTGAAGTTTGTCCTAGTACCTCTACATTCAGTCATCTCGAACCTTGAAGCTCCAGTTTACTTGATTCACTACCAAAAGGGAGTCACACTTTGCCTCGATGACCTCTTCCCCAAGGCCATTGGCTAGTTCGAGACCTACAATCATGGCCTCATACTCGGCCTCATTGTTAGTCAATTTAGAAGTCTTGACAGATTGCCTAATGACACTGCCCGTAGGTGGTTTTAAAGCGATACTGAGCCCGGATCCTTTCACATTCGAGGCACTGTCTGTGAAGAGGGTCCATACCCTCTATGACATACCCTTTTTTAGCAAGATTTCCTTTTCTACTTCGGGTACGAGGGTAGGCGCGAAATCGGCCATGAAGTTTTCCAAAATTTGAGAGTTGGTAACCGTTTGAGGCTGATATTTGATATCACATCCTCCAAGTTCGATGGCCCATTTGGCCAATCTGCCCGATAATTCGGGCTTATGTAAGACATTTCAAAGCGGGTATGTAGTCATCACATATATAGGACGACATTGAAAATATGGTTTTAATTTCCTAGATGCGCTTATTAATGCAAAAGCTAACTTTTCCAAATGGGGGTACCTATTTTTAGCATCTCCTAGGGTATGACTCACATAATAGACAGGAAATTGTGTACCTTGCTCTTCTCAAACCAACATACCACTTACCGCTACTTCGGACAGGGCCAGATACAAGTAGAGTGTTTCATCCTCCTTCGGAGTATGGAGCAGGGGAGGGCTCGAGAGCTACCGTTTTAATTCTTCTAAGACTTGTTGGCATTCTGGAGTCCATACAAAGTTGTTCTTCTTCTTGAGTAGGGAAAAGAAATGATGGCTTCGATTTGATGACCTCGAGATAAATCGGCCTAGGGTAGCTATCCTCCCGGTCAGCCATTGTACGACTTTCACATTGTTCACCACGGTGATCTCCTCGATGGTTTTGATTTTATTGGGGTTGATCTCTATCCCCCTATTCGACACCATGAAGCCCAAGAACTTGCCCGAACCGACTCTAAAAGTGCATTTCTCAGCGTTGAGCTACATATTGTACTTTCTTAGGATATTGAACGTCACCTGCATATGAGTCAAATAGTCCTTTGCGCATAGGGACTTAACTAACATGTAATCAATATAAACTTCCATAGATTTGCCTAGTTGATGTTCGAACATTTTATTAACTAGGCGCTGCTACGTGGCTCCTGTATTCTTTAGCCCGAAAGGCATTACATTATAGCAATATGTACCATACTTCGTGATGAACGAAGTCTTTTCCCGGTCCTCCGAGTTCATTTGAATCTGATTGTACCCGGAGTAGGCATCGAGAAAGGTAAGGATCTCGTGGCCAATTGTAGCATCGATCAATCGATCGATGTTGGGTAGTGAGAAGGTATCTTTAGGGAATACTTTGTTTAAATCCTTGTAGTCCACACACATTCTAAATTTATTCCCCCTTTTAGGGACTACCACTACATTAGATAGCCATTCAGGATATTTTACTTCCCTAATAGATCCTATTTTGAGAAGCTTTGATACCTCTTCTTTGATGAACACATGCTTTACCTCGGACTGAGGTCTCCTCTTTTGCTTCACCGACTTAAATCTGGGATTGATACTTAGTCAATGTGTAGTTATCTCCGGTGGGATCCCTATCATGTCTAAGTGGCACCAGGCAAAGCAGTCAATGTTATCGAAAAGAAATTGAATGAAATTTTTCCTGAGTTCGGGGGTTAACCCCGTCCCCAGGTATACCTTTCATTTTGGAAGATGCTCGATCAATATAGCCTGCTCGAGTTCTTCGATCGTGGACTTTGTCGTGTCTGATTCCTCGGGGGCAACAAAGGCTCGGGGCCGGGGTAAGGAAATCTTCTTCTTCATCATTGACCACCTGTTCGTCGATCACCTGTCCCTCAGGCTCAACCGAGTGCATGGGCTATGATTGCTATTTGGCGGCCTATTTATCCTTTGACTTCGCCAATATAGATAGTGCCGATACCGGTGCCAGGTCATGTACTGCAAACATATCCTTAGCTGCATGCTGCTCTCCATATACTGTTTTAACGCCATCCTTTGTTGGGAATTTCATCATTTGATGAAGCGTAGATGGCACTGCCCTCATGCTATGGATCCACGGCCTTCCAAGTAAAGCATTATACCTCATATCTTCTTCGATGACATGGAACTTGGTGTCTTGTATGGTTCTGACCACGTTGACTGGGAGGATGATTTCCCCTTTCGTCATTTTGCTTGCCATGTTGAATCGATTCAAGACTCGAGAGACAGGTATGATTTGGTCAATCAGCCTGAGTTACTCCATGACCCTTGATCTGATTATATTTGCCAAGCTACCTGGATCCATGAGAACAAATTTAACTTGAATTTTATTTAAAAGGATAGAAATTACCAGTGCATCGTTGTGAGACTGAGATAGGTCTCGATGTCTTCCTAGCTGAATGTGAGTGTGTCCTCGGGCACGTAGTCCCGAGTCCGTTTCTCCCTTGTGATGGAAACTTTGGTACATTTGAATATAGGTCCTCGTGGGACGTCAACTCCACCGATGATCATGTGAATGACATGCTGAGGTTCTTCCGGTTCATTATTCCTGTTTGTATCTCTTTCTCGGAAATGGTTCTTGGCACAGTCGCTAAGAAATTCATGAAGATGCCCTTCGTTGAACAACCGAGCTACCTCTTATCTAAGCTGCCTTCAATATTCAGTCCAGTGCCCATGAGTACCATGATATTTGCACATCAAGTTAGGGTTCCTTTGAGAAGGATTGGTCTGTATGGGCTTGGGCCATCTAGTTTCTCTAATTTTTCTAATGGCTGAGACGATCTCCGAGACATCGACGCTGAAGTTGTATTTCGATAATCGCGGTGCCTCTGCCAGTCCTAAGTGCCTATCAAACCCGGTTTTGCTCACGAGTCCTTGGGAACTTTGACCTCGATCCATTCTTCGATCATTCCGAGGTATGTTACGCCTTGAAATGTTCATTCGATCCTCGACGTATGGCTGATATCTTTCCTTATTCGATCTTGACCCACTGTATGCATTTCCTGACTCCCTTGCTAGTAACTTGCTTGGATAAAATGAGCTCTAGGGGGCTCCCAACTGGTCATCCTCGACCCTAATTTTTGATTGGTACATGTTATACACATCTGCCCAAGTCACAGTGGGATACTCGACCAAGTTCTGCTTCAGCTGCTTCGAAGCTATCGAACTTTGTTCATTTAGACCCTGAGTGAAGGCTTGTATGGCCCAGTCATCAGATACTGGTGGTAACTCCATTTGTTCTGATTGAAAATAGGATACAAACTCGCTCAGCATCTCGTTCTCCTTTTGCTTTATTTTGAATACATCGAACTTCCTTGTTGCAACTTTTATAGCACCGGCATGTGCTTTCACAAATGAGTCTGCCAACATGGCAAACGAATCGATAGAGTTTGGGGGTAGGTTATGGTACCAAATCATGGCACCTTTAGACAGAGTTTCCCTAAACTTCTTTAGCAAAACAGATTCAATCTCATAGTCTTCCAAATCATTCCCTTTTATGCCACAAGTGTATGTGGTGATGTGCTCGTTGGGATCAGTGGTTCCGTTGTATTTTGGGATATCTGGCATCCGAAACTTCTTCGGGATGGGCTTCAGAGCCGCACTCTGGGGAAATGGTTTTTGCATGAACTTCTTCAAGTCTAGTCCTTTCAAAATTGGAGGTGCTCCCGGTATTTGATCGACCCTTGAATTATAAGTCTCCACCTTTTTGTCATTTTCTTCAATCTTCTTTTCTCCGGTCTCAATCCTTTTGGTGATATCTTCGAGCATTTTCATAATTGTGGGGTCAGTCCCCGAGCCACTTTCATCAGGCCTCTCTAGCATTGGCTGACTCCGAAGTTGAGCGATGGCGACTTTCTGGGCTTGCAACATTTCGAATATCACATGGAGGCTGACTCCTCCCTCTTCCATTCCTTGTATTCTTTGACCATCGAGCCGGGCTTCCCTGTGTGCATTCCTTACAGGGTCTGTGCTTGAGTCCGTGTTTAGAGCGTTATGCGAATTGATATCAACTGGCTCCATATTTGTCACTCCCTCAAGGTTTAGGAGTGGTACACCGGCCCTTATACCACTGTTTTCTCCAAGACCTTTATCCTCTTGAATAGGTGAATTCTGTGTGCTTGACATGTTTAAGCATGAAATCAAAGAATCTTTGACAAGAAAAAGTGTGAAGAATAACGTGTGTTATCAAAAAACTAGTACTAAAATAATTACTATTATCTTTATCCCCATAGTGGGCGCCAAACTGTTTACCTCGAAAAATGGGAGTAATAATTAAATGTGATTTGTGGTTTTAAAGATATGTGATTTATTTCAATACTAATGAATATACAAATAATATTAAGTTTAAGTAAGAAGAATTGATGAACCAAACCAGTATTGCCAGAACAATAAGGACCTCAAGTTCGACTTTCTTGGCGGCCACGAGGTCAGCTAAGAGCAATGAATTATGAATAATAAAGTAAAAACAATAAAGCTGAAGAACAATTGTTGAGCACGGTAAACAAGAAAAGCAGAGCAGAATATTCTATTGTAGTGAATAATGTGAGCTTTATAAATGATTGGGGTCCCTTTTATATAGGAGGAGAAAACCCCAATATAGTACATTCCTAATTGTGGTAAAGAATTCTATTGGTACAAGTGTATAACCACATGGTATGGACCTGTACCATTTCGTACAAATCTTATCTTTTGATTTATGCCTTGATCCATGTGTTCTTGAGAAATTCCCGCTCTTTCTTGAGTGTCTTCGAGATTGTACTGCCGTCGATGTAGGTCATGCAAGGCCTCCGATCTTCTCCCTCGAGATGTGTGTCCTTTAGCCGGGTCCGACCCCCACTTCGAGTTGTCCGGACTCAGACTCATAGCCCAATTTAAGACTTCGATATTGGGCTGTTGCTTAAGTAAAGGTAAAATTTTGAAGACTGACAAAGGAACTCAGACATGGACCAGGTCCATCTTGTGAGACACAGTTATGATCAACTCAAACATGTGTGATGCACGTGAAAGAGATAAACCTAACTTATCAGAAGTGATATCTCCTAATCATGAACGAAAAGGTTACATATTGGATAAGGAGAAAGACTCCTTACACAAAGAGAACACAATTTAGGAAAAGGATAGAGTTAGAGTATGAGATCAACTAGAACTCTTCCACCATGGAAGAGTAGCATATGTATCCTAGTCAATCTCTAATTGCTAACTCCTTAAATATCAGTGTTCTCTTTTACAGGTAATGCACATAAGCAGACGTTAACGTGAATTGAGAGCAAAATAGCAAGGCAATTTTGCAAGCAATTTATGTGTGATTCAATCGTGCATTCCTAAAGCTACTTGAACCAGATAAAAGAACCAGTTCCAAGTGTCTGTCTTTTAATTCTAGTTCATTTGTAGTAGGTGATTTTACATTATACCTTTCAGCTTATTTAAAAGCAATTGTATTAGGTACATAGAGTTTTCAAGTTAGAGTTAACTTGAAGTTGTCGCAACAGTTGAGGCTGTGTGCCACAACGGGATTAGAGTTAATCCTAGGTTTACAAAAGAGTTTTTGTAAATGCAGTTTTTGGCTCAGTGATTTTAGTGGAGAGTTTGGGAAAATCCTACTGGAAGGTAGGTCATGGTTTTTTCATCTTTTGAGCCAGGTATTTTCCACGTAAAATCTCTGTGTTCTTTATTTTCTGTATTTATTATTCCGTAACAATAGTAGTTGGAACACATAGAAGAACCATGTCCTTCTATAATCAAGTTAAGCAAAAATTGGGTACCATACAAATCACCCCCCTCTTGTGTAGTATTGAAGTATAAAATATCAATTGATATCAGAGCGGGCTATCCTAGAAGAGGCTAACACCTTAGGAACAGATCAAGATGAGTGCACCACCTGGAAATTGGGAAGGACAATCCACTACTAGACCTCCACTCTTTAATGGCAGTACTATTCCTGGTGGAAGAACAGGATGAGAGACCACATCATAGGAGAAGACTATGAACTTTGGGACATTGTTACTGATGGTCCCCTAGCTACTACAAAGAATAATGCTAAAGGAGTGGACATGCCAAAGACGAGAGCTGACTGTTCTGCTGAAGATTTGAGGAAATGGGAAAGGAATGCAAAGGCCAAGAAATGGCTTGTGTGTGGACTAGGTCCAGACGAGTACAACAGAATTCAAAGATGTACTAATGCTAAGGAGATCTAGGACACTCTACAAGTGGCGCATGAAGGAACTCCTCAAGTAAAGAGATCAAGAGGAACACTGTTGTATTCTCAATATGAGAATTTCACCATGAAGGAAGGAGAAACCATCTAAGAGATGTACACAAGGTTCACAACACTTAACAAATGAACTTAAGTCTCTTGGAATAATTATCCTTGAAGAAGACAAGGTTAAACAAATCTTGACAAGGGTCTTGCCAGTAACTTGGGAAAGCAAAATCACTGCTATTCAGGAATCAAAGAACATTGCTACTCTTAAGATGGATGGGCTGATTGGAAATCTCACTGCCTATGAACTGAGAAGGAAAACCATAAATATGGATGCACCCAAGAAGGAAAGAAGCATGGCTCTCAGAATAGCTGAAGGTGCAAACTTAGAGGATGATGAAATGGCTATGATCACAAGGGATTTCAAGAAGTACCTAATGAGAGGAAAAGGTTCTTCAAGAGGTACAACCTTCAACAAACCAAGAGCTCCTAAAAAATACCAACGAGGGCTGCTATAAATGTGGTAAGACTGATCACATGATCAAGAATTGTCCTCAGTGGGAAATTGAATGGAAGAAGGAAAGGACTAAACGAATAAATATGAAGAAGGAACATGTTCAACCCAAGAAGAACAAATGATCAACAAAGGCTATGGTTGTTGCTTGGGGAGAAAGCTCAGATGAGGATTCAGAAGATGAAACTGGAGATGAACACACATTTATGGCCATTGGAGAATCAAACGATGAACAAGAGGTAAGTGTGATTAATCTCAAAGATAAGATTAAATTTTTGTCTAAAGAAAAGCTATCTGAATTACTACTTGACTTCATTGATGAGTCTGAGGTCATAAACAATGAGAAGGAATAACTGTCTAGGGAATGTATGATCCTTAAAGCCAAGTGCAAAAATCTGGAACTCAGGGCTAGTGAAAGTGATAGTAAAAATACTGAGTTGAAAAACTAGGTTGTTGAACTTGACACCACTGTCTTAGAACTTAGATCTGAAAATTTAAAACTAAAATTAGGAACAGGTAAAAAGAAAGCTGATCTCACACACCTCAACTTAGAAGAAAATCTAGGAAAAATGAAGGATGATTTGTACAAGAGAGATGAGCAGATAAGAGTCTTAAAAGAAGATCTAGGCAAGGTGAAGCATGAACTAGACATAACTTGCAAATGGAATAAGTCCTCTGATGCACTATCCTGGCTACAAGAGCACCACAACAACAATAAGAGAGGACTTGGATATGGGACCCTAACATCTAAGTGGGATCCCAAGAGCAAGTATATCACACTTCCTGAGAACAAAATCTGCACATACTGTGGCAAAACTGGTCATTAAAAAAGTGAATGTAATGCAAAAGAAAAGGCCAGTCAAAAGAACAAAACCTTTATTCAAGAGAAAAATAGGTTGCCTGGATGGGCTAAAAAGAATTTAATTCACCCATTTGCCTATATAAAGGGACCCAAACTAGTTTGGGTTCCTAAGACTAACCCTTGATTTCGTTTTGCAGGTCCAAGTGAAGGGAAGTAGCCAAATATGGTACATGGATAGCGACTTCTCCAAGCATATGACTGGAAGTAAGAACCAGTTCCTTTCACTTGAGGACCTAAAAAGAGGTAATGTCTCCTTTGAAAATGGGAATAAAGGTGAGATCATTGGGGTTGGAAAGGTAGGTAAGACATACTCACATTCCATTGAGAATGTCTATTTGATAGATGGATAGAAATATAGCCTAATTAGTGTATCACAACTGTGTGACAGAGTTAACCTGGTAGTATTCACCTCTACTAAATATTTTATGATTAATCTTACCACTGACAAGATTGTTTTGCAGGGAAAAAGAGTTAACAATATTTACATTGTAGATTTGTCCACTCTTTCAGAAAATGAACTCACTTGCTTGCGTGTGTTGGACAATGATCCCCTCTTGTGGAACAAAAGACTTGGTCATACAAGTCTAAATCAACTCAACAAATTAGACTCCAAGGACCTGGTGATAGGGTTACCTAACATCAAGTTCAAGGAAGACAAAGTTTGTGAGGCGTGTGCAAGGGGGAAATAGGTAAGATCCTCTTTTAAAAGAAAGAAAGTGGTAAGCATGACCAGGTTGATGGAACTGATTCATATGGATCTATGTGGTTCAATGAGAACATTGAGCAGATGTGGTAAGAAATATGTGATGGTACTTATTGATGATTACTCTAGGTTTACTTTGGTATTGTTTTTAACATCTAAGGATGAAACATTTGACATGTTTACTGCCTTTGTTAGAAAAAAATTAGAAACAACTAGGTAATTAACTTGCATCAATTAGGTCTGATCATGGAACTGAATTTGAAAATGCTAAGTTCGCTGAATTTTGTGATGAGCATGGTATAGATCATAATTTCTCTGCCCCTAGGACTCCTCAACAAAATGGAGTAGTTGAAAAAAAGAATAGGACTCTTGAAGATATGGCTAGGACTATGCTTCTTTCTAGTAAACTGCCCCATTGCTTCTGGGCAGAGGCTGTAAATACTGCTTGTTACATCATTAATAGGTGCATAACTAGACCTCTTGTAGAGAAGACTCCCTATGAGTTACTTAAAGGGAGAAAACCAAACATATCCCATCTTAGGGAATTTGGATGCAAGTACTTTGTGTACAATAATGGAAAGGACTCCCTAGGTAAGTTTGATCCCAGAAGTGATGAGGGAGTAGTCTTGGGATATTCTTCACATAGCAAAGCTTATAAGGTGTACAACAAAAGAACTTTATGTGTAGAAGAAAGTATACATGTAGTTTTTGATGAAACTAACATTCTTTCTAAGAGACAGGAACATGAAGATGAAGCTATTGGGTTGGTAAAAGAATTGAGTGAAGTCATAGCTCAAGCTGAAACTGCACCAAAAGAAGGAATAGGTGATGGAACAAGTTCTTCCATCCAGAGCAACCTAATAAGGGGAACTGAACAAAGAAGAACTGAAACTAATCCCCAAATAAAACCTGTCCATAAGCCCGTTCCTCAGCAACAAAACATGGAAGAAACATCAAACAGAAACCAGTTGGTTGTGAAACCTTACAAGTATCAAAGTTCTCCTCCCATTGAGAACATAATTATTGATCCAATCTCTGGAGTTAAAACTAGATCACAATTAAAGAATCTATGTGCTTTTGATGCTTTCTTATCTCTTATTAAACCTAAAAGTGTTGCTGAGGCTTTGCAGGATGCAGACTGGGTAAATGCAATGCAAGATGAATTCAATCAGTTTGAAAGAAGTCAAGTTTGGCACCTAGTTCCAAGGCCCAAAGACAGATCAGTAATTGGCATAAAATGGATCTTTAGAAACAAACTTGATGAAGATGGAATTGTTACAAGGAACAAGGCAAGGTTGGTGGTTCAAGGTTACATCCAGGAGGAAGGCATAGACTATGATGAGACCTTTGCTCTTGTTGCAAGATTGGAAGCAATAAGACTCCTCATATCCTTTGCAACACACATGGAATTTACTTTTCATCAGATGGATGTCAAAAGTGCCTTCCTAAATAGCTACCTAAAGAAAGAAATGTTTGTTAAACAACCTCCAGGGTTTGAGAGTAAGAAGTGTTCGAAATATGTGTACAAATTAGATAAGGCTCTCTATGGACTCAAGCAGGCTCCTAGAGCATGGTATGAACGACTGTCCAAATTCCTACTTGAACATGGCTACAAGAGAGGTAAATTTGACAATACTCTATTCTTGAGGGAAAAGGTAAGGACGTTCTTGTAGTACAAATATATGTTGATAACATAATTTTTGGGGCAACCACTGAAAAATTAAGTAAGGAATTTGTAAAACTTATGGGGAGTGAATTTGAAATGAGTATGATGGGTGAGCTTAATTTCTTTTTAGGCTTTAAAATTAAACAAAACTCAAATGGAACTATGATCCATCAACAGAAATACGTAAAAGAGTTGATTAAGAAGTTTAAAATGGAAGAATCAAAAGAAATAAACACTCATATTGCAACAAACACAAAATTGGACATAGATGAACCTGGTTCATCTGTTGATCAAAAGTTGTATAGGGGTATGATTGATTCACTTTTGTATCTTACTGCTAGCAGACTTGACATTGTTTTTAGTGTAGGGCTTTGTGCTCGATTTCAAGCAAATTCAAAGGAATCCCTCTTGACTACTGTCAAGAGAATATTGAGATACTTGAAAGGCACTACTGATCTCTGTCTTTGGTATCCGAAAGGTAGTAACTTTAACCTAGTGGGATATGCTGATGCTAACTATGCAGGTTTCCTGGTGGATAGGAAGAGCACCTCAGGTATGGCACACTTCCTTGGGTCATGTCTGGTATTATAGGCCACTAAAAAGCAGAATTCAGTGGTGTCGCACCTCCTTTTTCCTTCCGCGGAATCGGGTTCATGACATTTTGGTATGGGACAACTCTTTCCTCTTGGGAAATGGGGTTGCATTTTGGAGAGTCGCCACCTAACTATTTTTAAAGTGCGTTAGGGCACCTATAGGGTTCATTTACAACTACGTTTGGTAACCAGAGATAGGGTAAGAGCTTGAAATTATCCTAAGGGAAAGGTGTTAGGCACCCCTCAGGATCCACTAGTGTGGTTCCCGGCCAAACAACTTTTGTAAATTTGTAAGATTAGCAAATGAACAAGTATGACTCAAATAGTAGGGGATTTAAGTTTAAATATACAAATATTTGAAAAGTAATTAATAAAGAAGCAAGATTTTGAAAAGAATTACAATCTAAGATTAAAAGGGGCGGGGGGTCCTAGGTTTGTTTATAATATGGATCACATCAATGCAATACCCTGTATGACACTCCTCAAAGAGGGGGTACACGTGGTATTAGCGCACCGGTCATCATATCCATATCTACCCTTTCCTACCCCGTGAAGATAACTAAAGTGAGGGTTGGTCTCGACCCCTATTGCATTCTGTTACCCGTCCCTTCCTATCAGTCTCGGAGGAATTTAGGACTTCTATCCTATGAGGGAGGTTCTAGGCAGACCCTTAGGTTTAAAGGAAAAATGCTAGGTGACAAATAAGAACACATAGGACTGCATTTAGAGGGGAAAATAGAGAGAAGCAGATAGAAGGCTCAGGTATACCTCCACAAGTAATGTACATAGACAACACGACTCATACGCAGATAAGATCCACATTTTAACTCAGAATCCTAAAGCATGGTATCTAAGTGACAACAACAAAATTAGACTTATCACATGACTTAGAAAAGAAGTCTGAATCAGGCTTATCTAATAATTTTAACAGGTTGACAGTTAAACAAAGGCAGTTCCGGTTTTATTTAAGTTATTACCTGAGGCTTGCCTAAGCATAAAGCAATATACAACAGTCATTCCAAGTTATTAAAACAGTTTAGAGATTGTTTTTACCTAAAACATGTTGTTCTAGTTGATACGAATGCAGAGATTTTTACCAATTTTTATTCAGAAAATATCACAATATGAGACTATTATTACCTTATTACCTTTTCATGAACCGATAATTAACTAGGCGTGTTAAACAAAATACAAACAAGATCCTAGAACATGATATCTAATATGCACATGTAAATGGCAGGATTGTCAAAAAACAGAATCCCTAAGGCATGATTTCTAAATGCGCACAAGAGTTTCAGAATTATTGAAATAGGACTTCTGAAAGTACAAGAGTAACAGCTTTTATGCCAATGTTGTTATTGTCCTAGGAGCAAAATTTCTAAGTGATAGACATAAAATATGGATTAGTGATGGATGAGATGCTGAAACAAGAAACATGGGACCTAAGAACATGATTTCTAATGCATGTTTTCTATTGCACAATTAGGAATATAACCCTAATAATATGTTTTCTACCCTTAACAACTATAACATATATATTTACCTCATCCCTTTTCACTAGCCACCCCAATACTTATTTGCAACAGGTTATTACAGACCAGCATTGAAATGAATTATATAAGTAGAAATGAAAAAAAAATAAGAAGTTGCACTATAGAAAGCCTGATTAGGACTTCCTCTCTGAGTTATGTAATAAACCACCTCAAGTGCCAATATTGTTCCATAGCCTTTCTCATATCTGGGTGTGTTAAATTTTCCTAAGGACCTCAAGGGGTCCTGGGTATAGACATATAATTTTTGATCATCCCCAAGATTTTACACATTTTAACGTAAATATTTAGTTTAGGTTTAATATCACTCTCTTTACTTTATTTTTATCAAAAAAAATATACATATTTTTTCATCTTTAGGTTAAAGTCAATTAGTATATTTATATTTATAGTATTATAACATTTGAAAATACAAAGAAAATTAGTTTCACGCGTAGTATTTAGTTTTATATTAGTTTATTTTAATTTAGAGTGATTTTTACATTTTTATAGATACATTCTATTATTTGATCTTTTTAGCCTAAGTTCAAACCCAAAAAGATATGGTCCAACCCAATTACCCTTAGCCCATTCTTCCCAACCCATTAGCCCACTTAAGTGCAAGATTTATTCCTAACCATCTATTTCCTTCTAATTCAATGGCCATCATCCCTTCCCACCTCCATATAAAATACCTAATTATAGAAACCCTACCATAAGTTTTCATTTTCCTAGACCTAGATTAAAAACAAAAACGGCAGATTCCAAAAAAGGAAAAAGAAGACTTTCCTCTCTTGAACACTAGAGAGAACGGCAGACCCCTTTCCCCAATTTCCTTAAAAAAGAAAGTTTTTAACCAGCACCTACCCCACTCCAAAAAGAGATCATCGTCTTTTAGATTAAAAAAGAGCTAGGTTTTTTTGTTGGTTTTGATTTCAGATTCCTTCTTCTGTTTTCATTTTAGATTTCATATGAAATCAACAAAAATTGTTCTTTAAGAATTTTGTTTCGACTTCAAAGACAATGATGGAGTTTCATTTGAGCCGAAGCTAAGTTGGTTGCCTTTTGAGGTGTAGCTTGTGGTTCCGAGCTCGTTATTTTCTTGTTTAGACATTAGAAACAGGCTTGCTCGATTTCTCTCGGTTTAGTTGATGTAATCGCTAAATTTCATTAATTGAAAGACTATTTCAGCTTACTGGGTGTGGAGCTCTTTAGCGGGTTTGACGACATTAAAAGTCTGCTACTGAATTTCTTAAATCTGAGGTTGGTTTGGTTCAATTGATGGTATGATTTCCTTTTTTTTCCTATTTATATTTCAGTTTCTGTTTGTATTTTCAGTTTTAGTTTGCTTATTGTTAGTCAAAGCCTGTGGATCTGTGGTTTTAATTGCTAGTTTTCGCTATTTCTATATTTTACATTTTAGTTTTACATTTTTCATGAACATTTTAATGTTGTATTAACTTATAGAATATCTTTGGATGAAATGTGGAAGCATTAAAGTTCGTTTAGCTCTTGTGTGAATTTAATGCAAGCATATATTGCTGCAGAACATGTCCTCTTCTTTAGGTGGCAATTCATTTAATTAATTTTCTCATTTATTTGTTATACCACATGATGGTTCATTGTTTACTCATCGTTAGAGAATTCTTTACAGATTTTCTTGATGGTTTATAGCTAACTAATGAATCCATTTGTTTCTGGTAGAACATTTTTTTTAAATGTTTGATTGTCTGAAAACAATTGAAATTCCTCTCTTCTTGTGTTGTTTCAAGAAGAAAAATTATTTGCCCTATCTTTGTAAATATTTCTCAGATGTTTTAACATGCCACAGAGATCTATCATCCATAAGAAAATTCGCATTTTTTTTGAGTAAGCATAAGGAAATTCTCAGTTTCTCATGTTTTATACCAAAAAAAGAAGAAGATTTGCTTTGAAAATTTGGAAAGCTAAAAAGAAATCTAACTTGCAATTCTGGTGCTTAGGAAAATAATTCTAATGTGCTTGATGCTTTAGGCGTGATTTATAATAAATTATCATGATTATGGGAACGATTCCCGTGGCATAGTCATGATACCTGACCCCAAAATTTGAGTGCATTCTGGAGTGACTTAACCCCCCAACTCCGAATAGTAATAAGATTAAACATGTTGTAGATCGTGAGTACGGTTCCCGTGATGCGATTCGCAATGTGTACAAAACAAACGAATGCGCAACATCGCGACTTGTTCAAACAAATTCCTTAAATAATTAAAAGCGGTTTTAAAAGGCTAAAAATGCACAATAGGTTTTAAACGTATATTAATAAGATAATTAGGCCAATAATAATAGTTGAGCTACCGTGCTAAAATCACGGAACCCGGGAATGCCTAACACCTTCTCCCGGGTTAACTGAATTTCTTACCCGAATTTCTGTATTTCGCAGACTGTAAAATAGAGTTAAACTTCCTCGATTCGGGATTTTAAAACCGGTGACTTGGGACACCATAAATTATCCCAAGTGGAGACTCTGAACTTAAATAATAATCCCGTTTCGATTATTCGTTACTTTAATTGGAAAAACTCCCCTATACCCTCACGGGGTGGTAAAAAGGAGGTGTGACAGCTCTGGCGATTCTGCTGGGGATCAAACCCAGAACTTCTGGTTCAGGTTTAGAATTCGAGCTTAGAATAACTTTTATAGTTGGCTTTTGTTCATTATCTGATTTTTTACGTATTTGGGCCTAATGTGCTAAATGTCGCTTTTTACAGCTTTGATATTATTTGAATTGTATATAAACTGCTGCGAAACCCCTCTCTTCTAATCTTCTGGGAAGTGCATGGTGACGTGACTTCTTTTTTGTTAGTGTCATACCCTAATTTAGAACGAGGATTGGATTAGTTACAAAGCCGGATGACCTTTTGGTTACCGATACGTTGCCCCCCCCCCCGGCTCGAGTTGTCCGCTCGGGTAAGCCAGGTCTAGAACAATACACCCATATTTTTAAACCTAGAATAACATAGCCTCATGCCAGATCCCTAGTAGGAACGCTTGTTTGCATCACGTGCATTTGACTTTGGGGACTCAACACAGGGGTTGGGTCCGTCTAGGATAGGTGTACCTAAATTAAAAGACCATCATGATGCATCTTACATGCTACTTGCTTATCTGTCTATTTCGGCTTGCATGTTGACTGACTTTTAGAATAGGGAAAGAAAATGAAAAAAAAGAAAATCAAAAAAAGAAAAGAGAGTGAGAGATAGGTATTTGAATTATCCTGAAACTCTGCCGAATTTTTTTTTTTAAAAAAGAAAAAAAATCATTTCAAAATAAGTCATGTTTTCCTATTGCGTCAAAACTGACCGAACTATGCGGGTCTGATTCTCACCGGATGTGAGATACGTAGGCAAACCTCATCGGTTCCGGCCCCCAATTTTCAAAAATCCAAAAATATTTTTCATTACTTCCTTCTTTAGAAAGTCTTTCTTTTAGACCCCAAATTTTAAAAATACAAAATATTTTCTTTTAATTTCTTCTCAAAATCCAAAAATATTTTCATACTTTTTTTCGAAAATTGAAAAAAAAATTCAAGATTCAAAAATATTTTCTTTTTTCTTTAGAAGCATTTCTTTCATAATTCAAAATGAAATTCCAAAAATCCAAAAAATATTTCCTTTCTTCTTTAGAAGTTTTTCCTTCGTATTTCCAAAAAAAAAAGAGAAACAAAAGAAGTCAAAATTCAAAAAAAATATTTTCTTTCTTTTTTAGAATTCTTTCTTTTCAAAATTATTTTTTTAAAAAAAAATACAACAAACAAACAAATCAAAATTCAAAAATATTTTGTTTATTCGTTTTAAGTCTTTCTTTCAAAAAAGGTCCAAAAAAGGAGTTCGTTTATTTACTTTATTCGTAATCTTCCCGAATTATGCAAGATCTGATTCATGTTCCCACATGATACATAGGCAACTCACATCAGGTTCGATCAATCAATAGGCAGCCTTATCATGAGTCACAATTTGCTACCCAACAAGAGCATTACCACTCTCCTGAGTACCACTCGTACTTGTTTGATCTTCCTGCAAACATTGAGAAGCCTGCCCGAAAGTTGGCACAGGAAGAAATGACCTAAAGACTGAAAAGCTTAGAACAACAGTTGAAAAACATGCAGGGGTTGAAAGGTCAGAAGAGTATTGCCTTCAAGGATCTATGTATGTTCCCCGATGTTCGTTTACCACTAGGCTTCAAGATCCCGAAGTTTGAAAAGTATGATGGACATGGAGACCCTATAGCCCACCTGAAAAGGTATTGTAATCAGCTAAGAGGTGCAGGAAAAAATAAGAATTGCTAATAGCTTATTTTGGGGAAAGCCTTACGGGAGTAGTCTCCAAATGGTTTATGGATCAAAACACCTCTCACTGGCATGTCTGGGATGACATGAACCTGGCCTTTGTCAAACTATTCCAATACAATATCGACACCGCACCAGATCGTAATTCCCTTTCAAACCTGAAGAAGAAACCAACTGAAAGTTTCAAGGAATATGCCATTATATGGAGAGATCAAGTAGCTAGAGTTAAGCCACCCATGAACGACCACGAGCTAATCACTATCTTTCTTCAGGCTCAAGAGCCAGATTATATTCAAAACATGATGTCCGCAGTGGGTAAATCCTTCTCGAAAGCAATCAAAATGGGGGAAATGGTTGAGAATGGTCTTAAGACAGGTAGAATTATAAGTCAAGCAGTTATCAAAGCCACAACTCAAACTGTCCAGATTGAATCTGATAATTTTATCGACACGAATTAGAAGGATGAAGAAACCATGATGACAACAAAGTCGGTTAGAGGTCCCAGGAGAACATCTCGAAGGTATGAGCAGCATCATCAGGTTTTCCATGACTCCCTAAAGCACTACTATCCTCCCCAGAACTCACAATACTATGTTGCTCCACCTCAGTATGTTGCCCAACCACCAAATCACCCAAGAAGGCGAGCACGAGCATCAAAAAATCTCCACCAGCCTCCACAAAATTTTCAAGTGTCCTACGACCCACATCCAAGCTAGGGGTATAGAAGGGACAAAGGCTGAAAGATAATTTTACACCAATAGGAGAGTCCTATAAAAGCTTATTTGAGAAGTTAAAGTATTATGATATGATTGCACTCATTCCTCCAAATCATGTGGACCCACGTGCAAGAAGCTTTGACCCTTCTAAAAGGTGTGAATACTATTCCAATGCCCTGGGGCACAATGTTGAAAGCTATCGGGATTTGAAAAGAGATATAGAAAGGATGATCCAGGAAAAACTAATTGTGATCCAAGACAGTGACACCCAGAATATCGTGCAGAATCCTTTACATGCACATGATGATGCACACTTTGTGGGAATGATGCCTGGTGACACAGAGTATGAGAATCCTCTCGGGAGCTTACCGACTGAAATTTGAGAAGGCTATGGTGATTCTGATGAGCAAATTTGTGGCTAAATGTCAAGCTTAGAAATTGGAAAGTCATTCTTTCCTTACTAGGAAGGAATCTTGGTAGCTTGTTTTGATGTTTTTTCTACTATCTGGGTTATGTCAGGGTTGTCATCCAGATTTTATTTATTTTATTGAGTCAAACTCATTTATCCCTCCATTTTGTTTGTGTGAGTCTTGTCTATCTGTTCTGTTGTTGTTTTCATTATCCGGATTAGTTTAGGGTTGTAACTCGAATTTTAGGTTGTTTGTCTTGTTGTCAAATCCTTTCATTCTTTACTCAATGAAATACAATTTGTCCTTTTATGTCATTATGTTCTTAGTTCCTTTCTCGCTAGTTCTAATGACATGACATGCATGCGGAAATTCTGGACCAGATCTTAAAAACAAATTTAATCTGGAATTGGATAACTGAGAAGAAAAAAAATCACCTTCAAATAATTGTGAAGATCGAGCTTGAGGATGTCTAATCAATTGAAGTTTGTTGGAAAGTTTGACATTAAGGGATGGAAAGTGTCTTGTGACCACGACACACCAAGAAGATAAATATGTTCATCAATGCCGTGATTGCGAAAGGATGCTATGTTTGGCGTTCTCGAGACTGGGAGGCCCTTTTTTTGCTATCTAAACACTTTATATCCTTCGCTACCCCTTCTGAGCCTGTGTTATTTTCTTCGACCATCCTCTTTTGGAATCAAGTTTAGAGTCAAGAGTAAAAAAAATAAAAAACAAAATGAAAAAAAAAGAAGAAAAGAGAAGTCCATGTCCCAATAATACAAACTGGGGCAATTCTTAGAAAGTTCAAGTAAAAAAAAATGAAGAAGAAAAGAATTGTCAAAGATTCATTCCCTTAAAAAATAGAAGTTGGGGCGACTTGTTTTGAAAACAAAAAAAATAAAAAGAAAGATGAAAAAAAGTTAGGTCAGATGTTTGAACTACGTTCGACCTGATTCCTTAAAAAGAGATATGTAGGCAGCCTCATGGTTCGGTCCAACCAAAGAAAAAAGAATTCAAAAAAAGAAGAAGAAAAAAAAAATCCCAATAGCTGAAACTGGGGCAGAGATTTTATTTCACTTTTGAAAGAGTCGATTCCAAGAGTTGTAAGTCCACAACCCCTTTACTTTGAGTCTATTTTGAGCCTTCATGACGTCCTTTCTTTTCAACCCTATCCAAAATCCTTCTAAATAAAGACCTCCCGATACGCCTTCAAGAAATGCCAAAAGAAGCATGCAATGAGCAACAGTTGTCATGTGACATAGAACATGTCAAGTTGCTCACACAAGAAAACAAAAGAAAAAGAAAAATAAAAGAAATTAGAGACTCTTACTAGTGAAAATCCTCACGGGCACAGTAAGACGATGGTAAGTAAAGATGAATAAATGAGAGAGGCTTGTTGGTGAAAATCCCTCGGGGCACCACTAGTTGAAAGTGAGTCGTGAAGTTAATGCAAAGGATCGGCACGAACAAGCCCAACTTCAAAGGTCATAAGAATGGTAAAAGGGAAGATTGGATTAGTTTGATAGATCAGGCCGTTGAGTCCAAAATGCATGTCATTATCATTAAGGATAGTTATTAAATAAAAGAAAAAAAACTCTTCCTTCTGTCCTTCTGACAGGGGCATTTCTTGTTAATACTTGTTTCTTTGCATCATTGCGTCCTTCACTCTGAGTCAGTCCTTGTCAAAACAAGTAAGAAAAGATTTTAAAATCTGTTACCAGCTTTTCAATTGCACAAAGTAAATTTGACAAGTGCACTAAGTTGTTACTTTCAACATGACTTGAGGATTCATGTAAAGGCTTCCCCCCAAAGACTCTTGTCAGCCTAACTGACGCAAGAAAAGATAACTTGTGAGTCTCTCTGACAGACAAATTGCTCCAAAGTAGGAAGTCATTTAAGATATCAGAAATGTCACCTAAGCAAAGATCTCCAGTTGGGATAAGGCTGATTGAGCCGCAAATACAAATGGTACTGAGTGTGAAGCAATCAGAGTTGGTTCAGAACAAAAGTCTCTTGAGACTAACTCAAGATGATCGAGCAAGAGCCAAGTTACTCAAGACTCAAGGCCACAAACCGACCATCACTAGTAAAACTGACAAAGTTTTCTTTGTTTGAACAGGAACAAAGCAATGAAAGGAAAGTGGTTTCCAAAAAAAAATAAAAAAATAAAAAGAAGAAAAGAAAGAAAAATAAAAGAAGAGAAGAGCCGACAAAAGGGAAGTTTCTCAAATCTTTGCCTTTATTTGTCTTGCTAATGTGCATAAAATGTTGCCATTGCACTCACATTATTCCTCCTAGGGTAAAAAGCCATAGTTTGATGGATTTTCTCCCAATCAAAATCTTAGTCTGATGAATTTTTCTTCTAAGATAGGAAACCTAGTCTGATGAATTTTCTTCTAGGACAAAATCTTAGTCTGATGAATTTTTCTCCTAAGATAGAAATCTTAGTCTAATGAATCTTTCTCCTAAGATAACAAAAAAAAACCTAGTTTGATGAATCTTTCTCCTAGGATAAACGTCTTAGTCTGATGAACTTTCTCCTAGGATAGAAATCTTAGTCTGATGAATCTTTCTCCTAAGATAGAAAACCTAGTCTGATGAATTTTCTCATAGGATAAACGTTTTAGTCTGATGAATTTTTTCCTAGGATTAAAATCTTAGTCTGATGAATCTTTCTCCTAAGATAGAAGACCTAGTCTGATGAACTTTCTCCTAGGATAGAAATCTTAGTTTGATGAATCTTTCTCCTAAGATAGAAAACCTAGTCTGATGAATTTCTCCTAGGATAAACGTCTTAGTCGGATGAATATTTCTCCTAAGATACCAAAAAAAAAAAGAGAAAAAAGGACCTAATTTGATGAATTTTCTCCTAGGATAAATGTCTTAGTCGGATGAATTTTTCTCCTAAGATAAAAAACCTAGTCTGACAAATTTTCTCCTAGGATAATTTGAAAGAAAAGGAAGTCTGTATTTGAAAAATAAAAAAAATGGGATTTAATTTTAAAAGTTTTTCAGGACCCTCCTGGATAATGAGATGTAGTTTTAAGTTTTCGAGACCCTCATAGACAATGAGATTTAGCGTAAGTTTTACCTTTAGGAAATAGAATTTAGCTTTCAAATTTTCACTCTTAAGATGCGATTTAATTTTAGTTTTCAGGACCTTCCTGAATAATGAGATTTAGCTTTTAAATTCATAGAACTCTTTTGGATAACATGATTCGATTAACACTCACAGATGTCCCCGGTACCAAACTGGGGCAGAAAAGTTTCTTTTGCTTTATCTGTTTTGTTGTAGTAGCAGGCGCCCACCTGGAGAACAAGGGAAGTTATTTCAGAATTCAACTCAAGTTAGAAGTAGCAGAAGCTCGCGGCAAGAATGCGAGTCAACAATCCGAGATGACCAACAGAAGTAGTCTCAATCCAAAAAAAAAGAGAGAAAAAAAAGAAAAAAGAAAAAAGAAAAAAGAAAAAAGAAAAAAAGAAGTGAATCCAAAATGCAGAAGCAGGAGAAAGATATGAACTGCTCAAGACGTGGTTGAGGTCATGAGCGCTACATGTCCGGTCTTCATCCAAAAGGTGACGAAGAATGAACTAGCACTTGCAGCTAGCAAGCGCCAAGGCTCAAATCTATAGTCTACATGAAGAACCAACCAAGACTCAAGATCAAGCTTTAGAAGACTCATAGATAGGAATCTTGTAACTCGTAGCTGATAGGCTTAGTTAGACTTTTTCAATTTTGATTTTGATGTAATAATAGGATCGCGGACCGGAACCTCGGCGGCACCTCAATCGGCTCTCCACCTCGGTACTTCGTCACTCTTCCTAATTCGGAACTACACATGGCCTGATTCCTTTATAGCCAAGGATATGTAGGTAGCTCAGATACCAAGGCTCGGTCACATTCTCCTTTCTCTTAGTTTTTGATCTCTCTAAATAAGGGTCGGGTCAAAAAACTTGTCTCGTCGTTCTTTATCTGAAAACTCTTCACATTTTCAGTCAAAGAGGGGCAGCTGTAGACATGTAATTTTTGACCATCCCCAAGATTTTACACAATTTAACGTAAATATTTAGTTTAGGTTTAATATCACTCTCTTTACTTTATTTTTATCACAAAAAAGTAAAAAAATAAAAAAAATATATTTTTTCATCTTTAGGTTAAAGTCAATTAGTATATTTATTGTATTATAACATTTAAAAATACAAAAATAATTAGTTTCATACGTAGTATTTAATTTTATATTAATTTATTTTAATTTAGAGTGATTTTTACATTTTTATAGATACATTTTATTATTTGTTCAAACCCAAAAAGACATGGTCCAACCCAATTACCCTTAGCCCATTCTTCCCAACCTATTAGCCCACTTAAGTACAAGATTTAATCCCAGTCCTCTATTTTCTTCTAATTCAATGGCCATCATCCCTTCCCACCTCCATATAAAATACCCAATTATAGAAACCCTACCATAAATTTTCATTTTCCTAGACCTAGACTAAAAACAAAAACGGCAGATTCAGAAAAAAGGAAAAAGAAGACTTTCATCTCTTGAACACTAGAGAGAATGGCAGACCCTTTCCCCAATTTCCTTAAAAAAGAAAGTTTCAACCAGCACCCACCCCACTCCAAAAAAAGATCATCATTTTTAGATTAAAAAAAGAGCTAGGTTTTTTTGTTGGTTTTAATTTCAGAGTCCTACTTCTGTTTTCATTTTAGATTTCATATGAAATATCAATAAAAAATGTTCTTTAAGAATTCTGTTTCGACTTTAAAGACAATGATGGAGTTTCATTTGAGCCGAAGCTAAGTTGGCTGCCATTCGGGGTGTACCTAGCGGTTCCGAGCTCGTTATTTTCTCATTTAGACATTAGAAGCAGGCTTGCTCGATTTTGCTCAGTTTAGTTGCTATAATCGCTGAATTTCATTAATTGAAAGACTATTTCAGCTTACTGGGTGTGGAGCTCTTTAGCGGGTTTGATGACATCAAAAGTCTGCTACTGAGTTTCTTAAATCTGAGGCTGGTTTGGTTCAATTGATGGTATGCTTTCCTTTTTTTCCTATTTATATTTCAGTTTCTGTTTGTATTTTTAGATTTATTTTGCTTATTGTAAGTCAAAGTCTGTGGATCTGTGGTTTTAATTGCTGGTTTTTGCTATTTCTATGTTTTATATTTTAGTTTTACATTTTTCATGAACATTTTAATGTTGTATTAATTTATAGAATATCTTTGGATGAAAGGTGGAAGTATTAAAGTTCGTTTAGCTCTTGTGTGAATTTAATGCAAGCATATATTGTTGCAGAACAGGTCCTCTTCTTTAAGTGACAATTCATTTAATTAATTTTCTCATTTATTATGATGGTTCATTGTTTTCTCATCGTTAAAGAATTTTTTGCAAATTTTCTTGATGGTTTACAGCTAACTAATGAATCTATTTGTTTCTGGTAGAACATTTTTTAAATGTTTGATTGTATGAAAACAATTGAAATTCCTCTCTTCTTGTGTTGTTTCAAGAAGAAAAATTATTTTCCCTGTCTTTGTAAACATTTCTCAGAGTTGTTTTAACATGCCACAAAAATCTATCATCCATAAGAAAATTCGTATTTTTTTGAGTAAGCATAAGGAAAACCTCAGTTTCCCCATGTTTTATACCAAAAAAAAGAAGAAGATTTGCTTTGAAAATTTGGAAAGCTAAAAAGAAATCTAACTTGCAATTCGGGTGCTTAGAAAAATAATTCTAATGCGCTTGTGCTTGAGGCGCGATTAATAATAAATCATCGTGATTATGGGCACGGTTCCCGTGGCATAGTCATGATACCTGCCCCCAAAATTTGAGTGCATTCTGGCGTGACTTAACCCCTAACTCCGAATAGTAATAAAATTAAACATGTTGTAGATCGTGGGTACAGTTTCCGTGACGCGATTCGTAATGTGTACAAAACAAACGAGTGCGCGATATCGCGACTTGTTCAAAAAAATTCCTTAAATAATTAAAAGCGGTTTAAAAGGCTAAAAATGCACAATAGGTTTTAAACGTGTATTAATCAGATAATTAGGCCAATAATAATAGTTGAGCGACCGTGCTAAAATCACGGAACCCGGGAATGCCTAATACCTTCTCCCGGGTTAACAAAATTCCTTACCCAGATTTCTGTGTTTCGCGGACTGTAAAATAGAGTTAAACTTCCTCGATTCGGTATTTTAAAATTGGTGACTTGCGACACCATAAATTATCCCAAGTGGAGACTCTGAACTTAAATAATAATCCCGTTTCGATTATTGTCACTTTAATTGAAAAAACTCCCCTATACCCTCTCGGATAGAAAAAGGAGGTGTGACACCGGGTTAGTGCTCTCACCCAGATTGCATGACCAAGACAGAGTAAGTGTAGTGTGGGAAGACCAGCTTTTATGTGTCCAAGTTCTGAGGGAGCTTAAGGGTTCCAAGGTAAGGCTCACACAAAAGGGGCAAAACCTAGTGGTCTAAGAGTATATGTGAGAGTGCTTGACATAGATTTAAAGAGTTGAGTTGGAAAACAGTTTTGAAACAACATGTTTGAAATAAGTTTGCAAAACAAAAGAAGAGTTGCTTAGGGAAAAATAGTTTCGGAAGGAGAAAGGGATAGGAGCAACAACAACTTGGAACAAGCCAACAAACACATGACAAGTTCAAAGAATAGGAACATTCACAAGCAGGGGAGTAAGGGGTTGGGGACACAGAGAGCACAAATCAGAAACACATAAACATGGATGAGAAGAGAAGCATATTGACCAACAATCACAAAGAACAAGTAGGGACTGATTTTCCTTTAGAACACAGATAATTACTTCAAAGTGTTAACAAGGGAATCATACTTGAAATTAGAATAATAATAAGACATAAGGACAGGGTATGGGAGTAATCATGCAGGGGTCTATTACACATAATTAGTCATGACTTAGTGTTAGTCAAATATATTAGGAGACAAGCATACTAGTTGAGGGACATAAATAGGAACTTAAGTAGACATGTTGATTACATTTGAACAAGAGAGGGAAGAACGTAAGCATGCTGAATAAAGCAGTAAACTAGACAGATAATTAAACACATGAGTCATTGAGTTAGTGCAGAAAGAGACAGGGATTGACAAACAATGGAGCCCATAGAATTGAGTTTCAGAATTGAACTAGGGACATACCAGTTAAGGAAGCAAAGTGCAGAAAAGTAAAACAAGTAGAGTTTCACAGTCTAGCCTTGACTTTCAGCCGGCTAGACAAGCAGTAGCACAAGTAGTAGAGAAAGAAGAAAGAGTTTGAGTGTGTGTGTTCTGAACTGTGTTCATGTGTTGAGAGGTAAAACAAGAGTGTATATATAACACTTTAGGAGTAGAACTAATAAAGTAAAGAGAATCAAAGTTCAATCAATTAAGGATTAATCAACCAATCACAGAATCAAATTCTATAGAGAAGTCTGGGAAAGACCCCTTTAATTGGGGAATAGTCAATTAACAGTCATAACATGGTTCAATTAAGGTAATAAATCAAAAACCATACCATATAGGGAGTGAGTAAAATCCCCAAACTACTGATAACTAATTAAGGCAAGTAAAACCAATCAAGGTCACAAATAAGTAAACAAGTAAAATCCCAGCACACACTGATTTTAACAGGACAGTCATTCGAATCAGTAAAAAAAATCTTAGAGAATACTGATTTTTAACAAGAAAGATTGCTCAAAACCCTAATAAAAAATAATCACGCAAGGATCCCGAAGAATACTGATTTTTAATAGGGAAGATTTCTCAAACCCCAAATAGCATCAGTTAATACATTGGGTTGACAGAAAAAATAAACAAATAATGGAGAACATGTGAAAGAAAATCAGTGCAATGGACAGAAACATCCAGAATTCATGAATATATAAGAGAATCATTCAAGATAGTGAAGAATACTTAGCTTAAACACCGAAAAGTTAGAAAAATCTTTGAAGAAAAGTCTGATATGAACCCTAATTTCAAAAAGAGTAAACGAAGTCGAAGCAATTAATCAAACCAAGAGATTTTAAAAGGAAAACACCCAATGATACTCGAATAACTACAGATCTATAAAGATCTGAGGAGATTCGAACAATAGTGAAACTAGGGTTTTCAAAAAATAGTAGAGATGAAGAAAAATCGGTTGAAAACTCATGGATATACATAGATCTAAGATAGATCTAAAGAAAAGTGGAAAATATCAAGAGTTAGGGTTTCAGAGAACTTTAAAATGTCACCGGTTTTAGCCGGAAAAAGTCATAGATCTGACTCAAACAACCATAGATGGCCGGAAAATGGCATAAAAGATCATAGAGAGGCTCTTGGAGGGTTTTGAACAAGATATGGACTAGATCTCTTCGAGATTCCTCCATGAAATCACAGAAATAAGAAACCAGGAGACGTATGAGACAAGTATATGCCTCGAACATCCATGGTAATCCATGGATCGAGTGAGGATCGAAGGGATTAGGGCTAGTTTTGGGTGGCGTCGGCTAGGGTTAGGACTAGGTCTTAGAGAGGCAGAGAAGATTTGGGGATTCTAGGGAGGCTTTTTGGTAAAAATGAATTAGGCTAGGGGGTCGTTTAAGTTAAAAATGACAAGAAATAACGTGGATCGTTGATCTAGGAGATCAACGGTTGAGATTAGAAAGGGTACGTGGGGTTCCGGGTTTGGGTATGGGTTAAAAGGGTGTGGGTCGGGTTTTAATTGTAAAATTGGGCAGGGGATTGGGGTTTGATTTGGGCTACAATTGAAAGCCAATCTGGCTATATTTTAAATAGCCATTTTTCCCTATTTGATTTATAAAAAATAGTAAATAGTCTCTGAAAAATAATTTAAAGTGCTAAGATGATTTATAATACATAATTAACAATTTAAAAATACAGTATCCAATTTTATGCATATAAAACATAATTAAATCTTAAAAGGGCTAATATTGCAATTATGTGCAATTTAGCTTTAAAAATACTAAATGTAATTGTAAAAATATATAAAAATTAAATTAGCCATATTTTGGCATAAATATAGAAATTAAATAGATGAATTATCAAAACAATAATTTTGGAAATAATTATTGGGGATTTTATGGATAAAAAGGGAGAAAATAAATCAATTTAAACCTTTAAAATTATGACAAAAGTAATAAAACCCTTGGACATGCTTATATATGCATATATATGCTATTTTGAATATATTTTCATATTGAAAATATATATGAAAAAATTGGGTATCAACAAGTGGCCTTATCCACTACTGAGGCTGAGTTTGTTGTTGTTGCCTCTTGTTGTGCTCAACTGATGTGGATCAAACAACAGTTGATAGATTTTGGCATTGAAGTTGGTTGCATCCCTATCTTTTGTGATAACACTATTGCTATTAGTATGACCAAGAGCCCAGTTCATCATAAGAGGACTAAGCACATAGATGTTAGACATCAATTCTTAAGGGACAACTATGAGAAAGGATTGATTACTATAGAATTCTATGCTACTGATAAACAAATTGCTGACATCTTTACTAAAGCACTGACTAGAGAAAGCTTTGAAAGGAACATGTTAGAATTAGGGATCATTAAGATCACCTAATGGGACCAACTCAGAATGCACAATGAAAAAAAAATTGAAAAAAATGAATTTTTTTGGCTAGGAAATCTGGAGCTTGTGTAAATATCTAGATTAATTTTTACTCAATTTCATAATGTAAATAGTATACTCCTGTGACATGTGTTGATATGACTCACTAATCTCTAACAAAATTTTCTCTATTTTGGTGAATTGAGGCATGATAAAGAGAATTCTAAATGAAGAACCTGGTTCATCAGTATTGGTTCATCTGAAGAACGAGATATGTTCTCTATACTCTGCACAATTAGAAATATAAATATTTAAATCATGAGCAAAGTTCTACCTATGTTCAAAATCGTCAGAAAATCCTATCAGTTTATTTTTGAACCAGTTCCGTCTCTACTAGAGTTCTCACCACAAAAAAATGTCTAAAATCTAAGGAAGCTTAACCGTTCATTCAACCTGAAATTGCAGGTTGATTAGACCACTAATTGACTACAAAAGCTACCGTTAGTAATTAAATAAGTTTCTCTTTTTAAATACCCATCATCACCCTTTACCACCCTCATTATTCCAAACCGTCAAAAATCTCTCTAAATTGTTCTCTCTTCCAAAAGCCTAACTCACAAACTCTCTTAAGAAATCAGTTACAATGTCGAACCCTCTAGATAATCCAGGCACTCCTCCACCACCCTCCCCTTCTGGTTCCTCCACACCTCCTCCACCTAGCACAACCCCTCACCAAGGAAAAGGCGAGTACAAATTCTTGCTCGCAAAATGGTGGCAACTGGTGCTCTTTCAAAGAAATTGAACAAGAAATTGAAGACAAGCTAAGCCCAAGATTCTGAGAACTCATACGATTTGTTCAAATCTGTGAGTGAGGGGGAAGGAACTGGGTGTTTTGACTCTGAGAAGGCTCAAAACTCCCCTTCTGAGGTACGTTCTGCTTTGGCTGAAAATTTAGACAATAGGTTTGTTTTGGTTGGGTCTGTTAGGAATGTGGAATTGCCTAAGTCAAGAAGAAGAGGTGATAAAAACAAAGGAGAAAAGAAAATGAAGTGAGAGTGTATGTAGTGATGTGAGGGGAAAAGGGAGAGAAGTGGATAGTTCTTCACCCACTTTTGAATTAATGGTACCAACTATCTATGGGATTGAACATACAACTATGGAAGAAAGTGGCAAGAAGTTAGGGGGAAGTGGTTCAAGGGAGGCTATTGAAAGGTTGGTTAATCTAAGTTCACAGGTAGATGAACCCGGTTCATCTATTGAGGAGACCCTAGCAGACCTTCTAAAGAAAGTAGGTACTAGTTATGATCTTAAGAAAAGGAGAACCTCAACACCAAAATCCCCCAGCACTGCAAAACCTTCCAAGAAAAGAAAGTCTTCTTCCCCAACAACTACTGAAATTCCCTTGTCAAAGGGAAGAGCCACAAGAAGTAGGGTGAAACAGAGTGAGAGTGAATTAGAAAAGGCTTTGGTAGAAAGAAAGAAGAAGAGGATGGACAAAGGAAAAGGTAAGGTTGTAGAGTCTAAAGCTATTGATGTTGAGGAGATGGAACATGTCCATCAAGAGGAATATACAACAATGGAGGTTCAGACCCCCAAGCTCAAAAAGACTAAGACTTCTTCCAAGAAGTCTTCATCTGTGTATAAGGCTGTTGAACCTTCATTGACCAAGATGACAAGGTCTGCAGTGAAAAACAAACAAGTTAGAATTACGAAGGAGAAGGAATGGAGTGGTGAAGAAGAGAGTGAGTCTGATGGTGAGCAAGACAAGCTGGCCAAGTTTGGCAAAAGAAATATTTTGAAGGGTAGATTGCTGAAAGACTTGGTGGAACCAGGAATGGTAAGATTGGTGGATGCCTTAGCTGCTCAGGGCTGGAAGGACATGGTCCTTCAGATGGATGGAAGGCTAGCCAGGAATGAGATCATTGAATTCATGGCATATGTAGAGGTCAAGGATGGAAGAGTTATCAGCCAGGTGAAAAGAGTTCAAGTGACCTTTGATGCAAAAGAGCTGAGTGAGATCCTTGACATACCCTCTGAAGGGTATGATCACTACACAAGGCAAATGTGGCCATGTCTGGACTCTCTTCCTATTACCCTTGCAATTACCAGGAGACTCTATGATGCTGCAGAAGTGAATGAGGCTAAGGCTATGCATAAGAGTGAAATGAGGCCACAACACAAAGTCTTGTTTGAATTTGTCAACAAGTGTTTGCTGCCTAGATAGGAAAGAAGACACACTGCTAATTACATGGGCTTGGTGCTGATGAAGTGTCTTGAAAGTGCAAGGTAGATCAATTGGCCTGTGTTTATTATCAAACTACTGGACAGGGTTATCAATGGCTCTAAGGCCCATGCCACTCCTTATGCGTTTATTTTGACTACTTTTCTTGATCGCTGCAAGGTGCCACTGAAGAAGTGGGAAATGGCCACAAGCAAAAATCACTTTGGAATCAACACTTTGATTGCTTGTGATTATGAGATCACTGCCATTCCCAATGAACCTGGTTCATCTAGGACGACACCTATAAACAGCAAAGTCAGAGCCCTAGTGCAGGAGAATGGAGCAAAAGATGTTGAGATAGCTAGGCTGAAGGCTCGCTTATCAGAGGTTGAATCTGAGAGGGATGCTCTCAGAACTGAGCTCACCAAGGAAAATGAGAAGAATGATGGGATTCTTCAAAATATGTTGAACCTTCTCCAAGCCCAAAACCAACCCTCTAGCTCTCCCAAGCCTTAGGACTTCTAGCCTTCATCTCCTGAACATGTCTAGTACCACCAGTGACCTAGATTAGGGATTTATCTTTCTTTTTGCTCATGTTTTGAATATTTTTGCTTTCTTGTTATGGATTGTGGTAGCAACATATTTTCTATCTATGATATCTACTATTTTTGTTCTTGTTGATTATTAATATTTCCTTAATAGTTTGAATATGTTTACTTGATTACTGATGATTGATCCATGATTGCACTTGCAGTTGCCCTAGTGGCCATGAGTAATTGTTAAATTTTTGGGACTCACACTTTGTTTACGCAACTTTTCGATGATGCCAAAAGGTGGAAGAGATATTGTGATTTATATATTGTAAATAAGTGATATTTATAACCTAATGAACCTGGTCCTTGATGATAAGTAAAATTTTCTAACTTGTATTGATGAATAAGCCGAATTCTGACAGGACCTAAGTGAGTAAAAAGCACAGAGTTTGTCATCATAAAAAAGGGGGAATTTTTTGGCCTAAGTAAAGGTGAAGTTTTAAAAACTGACAAAGGAACTCAGACATGGACCAGGTCCATCTTGTGAGGCACAGTTATGATCAACTCAAACATGTGAGATGCACATGAAGGAGATAAACCTAACTTATCAGAAGTGATATCTCCTGATCATGATTGTAAAGGTTGCATATTGGATAAGGAGAAAGACTCCTTACACAAAGAGGACATGATTTAGGAAAAAGATAGAGTGAAAGTATGAGATCAACTAGAACTCTTCCACCATGGAAGGGTAACATCTGTATCCTAGTCAATCTCTAATTGCTAACTCATTAAATATTAGTGTTGTTCTCTTTTACATGTAATGCACATAAGCAGAAGTTAAACGTGAATTGAGAGAAAAATAACAAGGCAATTTTGCAAGCAATTTATGTGTGATTCAAGCATGCAATCCTGAAGCTACTTGAACCAGATAAAAGAACCAGTTCCAAGTGTCTGTCTTTTTATTCTAGTTCATTTGTAGTAAGTGATTTTACATTGTACCTTTCAGCTTATTTAGAAGAAATTGTATTAGGTACGTAGAGTTTTCAAGTTAGAGTTAACATGAAGTTGTCGCAACAGTTTAGGTTGTGTGCCACAATGGGATTAAAGTTAATCCCAGGTTTACAAAAGAGTTTTTGTAAATAAAGTATTTAGCTCAGTGATTTTAGTGGAGAGTTTGGGAAAATCCTACTGGAAGGTAGGTCGTGGTTTTTTCACCTTTTGAGCCAGGTGTTTTCCACGTAAAATCTCTGTGTTCTTTATTTTCTGTATTTATTATTCCACAACAGTAGTAGTTGGAACACATAGAAGAACCATGTCCTTCTATAATCAAGTTAAGTGAAAATTGGGTACCACACAAATCACCCCGCCCCCCCTCTTGTGTGGTATTGAAGTATAAAACATCACGGGCTCCTTGATTTTGACCATAAACAGATAGTCCCCGCGTTTCTTAGAATGAAATGATATGAAATGTTTTGGATTACAGAAATGATGAGTAATTTGAGATGATGACTTGTTGATACCCAATTTTTCCCTCATATATTTTCAAAATACATATATACTTTCAAAATAGTGCATGAGCATCAACCAGTATTTTTTCATAATTTTTTGTATTTTTTAAAAGGATTTTAATTAATTTATTCTAGCATTTTATTATACAAGTAATTACTAATTGCATCACAAATGATTATTATGATAATTTTATCATTTATATTTATACTAAGCTTTGATTATTTCATGAATAGCCATATGTACATGTTAGGGTTATAATTGCAATAACTTTGCAATAATAGCCCATGTGTGCATAAATACCTTATTTCACAAGAAAATAACCTTTTATATTTTTATAATACTTAGTAATTATTTTAAATCATTTTCATGCACAAATAATATTTTTATCATTTATAAATTATTTTATAAAATGGTTTTATTAAATTAATTAGGTATTTAAATAATAGCCCCTTTTTCTTGATCAATTTCGGACGTTAGCCTACCCTTGCCCAATTAAACCTTAGCCCAATCCGCCCCAGTCTAAATTAAATAACCCCTACCCGACTAGCCCGCGACCGCGTGCCAAACGGGCCAGTCTCTAGCGGTCCAAAAGCCCATAGTGGGCCGGTCCTTGCCAAAAAGCCCGCGAGTCTGGGACCGGTTCAACCGGGTCAAACGGCCCAACGACCCTAACGACTAATTTAAAAAAAAAATTTTAAAAAGGGCCAATGGTCAGAATTTAAAATGTAGCCGTTGGACTACATTTTTAGCCGTTTGGCACTTTAAAAAATAGCCATTTGGCACCCAAACTTTGTTTTAACCCCAAACCTTTTATAGTTACACTTTTTCCCTATTCTCAACTATAAATACCCCCTCATTCTTTTATTTTTACTCACAAATTCATCAATCTCTCTCAATTTCTCTCTAATTTTCTTCTATAATTGCTTACTTTATTATTGCAATTTCGTGAAAAATTGTGAAGTTGGTGAATTAAAGTATTCAAGTCTTCAACGATATTCAATTTTCAAGAAGTTGTTCGTCAATTCGGTAAACTCGTTACAACTCTTAAGTTTTAATATTATAGTTTTGTGTGTTTTATTTAGTATAATTATAATTAATATGGACTTTTCTTTGAAAAAAATATTTGGGGGTAAGGGTAAGGGAAAATCTAAAATTGGTGAATCTAGTCGCCAAGCTACTACTCTTCCCCCGACTCCCCGACCCAAACCTGTTACCCGTCCTCCTCCACCTGTTATTCTTGATAGCGATAACCTTTGTTTTTAATTTTCCGATAGTCAATTTTGCCATGATGTTGCACTAGGTCAACAATTAAATGAAGAAGTTATGGATGCTCTTTATCCTAATCAAACTACCTTTGAAAATGTAGAGGAAAATGATGATTTAGATGAAACGCAACCGGATTTAGATGATACACCTACTAGTCCTGTTAGTAACCCAACTGATGCCCCGCCTGACCCTCCTGTAGTAACCCCTACTTTTAATAGACAACCTTCTAAACGACCCGAAACATCTCTTGTTTGGCACTTTTTACTCAACTAAGAGAACAAAATAAGTCTAAGTGTAAAACTTGTGGGTCTTTGATGGCTCATAAATTTACTGGAGACCGTAGCGATACGGGTAGTTTGACTAGACACATAAAGACACACCCTAGAGATAAAGCTAGATATTTACAAATGAAAATTGCGCAAGAGGGGACAAGTGTAGATAGTACGGTTAACCCTAGTACATGGTCAAATCTAGTTCAACCGGGAATTAACACTGTTACCGGTGGCCCTTAGTTCTTGGACGAAGTTCAGGGGTTCTCAAGGTGATAATATTGGTGATAGTTCACAACTAAATGAGCTTCAAGTTTATTTGTTGAAGGGACTTGAATCAGAGAATCCCGACGACTCCTTCGATGTTTTGGAATGGTGGAAGGACAAACAAAAACACTATCCAGTTTTTTCAAGGACGACTCGAGATATTTTAAGTGTTCAAGCTTCAACAGTGGCATCGAAGAGCGCTTTCAGTCAAGCGAGACTTCAAATCGGTGATCATAGAGCGTCTATGAGGGAGAGCTTGGAAAAATCAGTACTCTTCAGAGATTGGATCCGTTCAGAAAGAAGAAATTTTGGACTTGCAGAATCACAATCGGAGATAGACGAAGCTTATGAAGAAATGCTGGCGGAACTTGTGGAGGATGCTGCTTTGCCCAGAAGCGGTGATGAACAAGCTTCTTTTCCACCACCACCAACGGAAATTCCTCCGGACCTTGAAGGATTTATGAGATTTGTTAGAGTTAATACATAGACTAATATGTAACTTGTATTTTGGCACATCTTCCTTAGTTTTTTTCCTTTTAGTGGTGGTATTAGTACCTTGTTGTGCTCATTCCATTGTGGGGAGGAAGACTAAGAAAGATATTGCCATTTTTTGTTAATGTCGTAATAATAAAAATTATAAGGCATTCCCTTGAATATTTCTTTGCAATTTATTTTGTGTTTAAATTTGATATAGTATATATATTATATATCTAATACATATAAACTATATATATATATATATATATATATATATATATATATATATATATATTTGTAGATATACATATTATAGATATAGATATAGTGTATATATATAAGCTATATATTATATATACATACTATATATAAATATATATCTATATATAAGCAATTTATATTAGTATATACATATATAGTTTACAAGAAATTGCCTTAGATAAAAAAAATTCAAAATTTTTTAGCCTGGAACGAAAAAACCCGTTTAGGCCCGTGGGCCCGGCCCATTTAGCCTAAGACCATGTGGGCTTAGGACTACAGTGGGCCGAACCCACCCATTTGGACCGTTTGGCCCGGGACCGCCAAAGCCCGGGACCATTTGGCCTGGCCCATTTAGGCCCGGGACCAGACCACAATACAACCTTACCCTACACGACCCAGAACCTCCTCTAATCATGGCCGTTGATCTCTGAGATCAACGATCCACATTACCCCTTTCCTTTTATAATCCAAAGACCCCCAAACCCTACTCATTCTCTCATTTGTGCCGCCTCTGAATCCTCTCCTCTTCTCTTCTCTCTCAGACACCCTCAAACCCTAGAGCGCCGTCACTCATTAATTCTGCCAAACCCCTTGGATTCTTGACCAGATATGGGGTTGTCTGGTCATTTATTGCCTTATCTAGCCTCCTACCTCTACTGGTTGTTCGATTTCTTCGTATTTTGAAGGGATCTCAAGGAGATCCAACTCGGAGTCGACCTAGACTCTTCACTTTCTTGATGAACCTACTTCGTGTTCATCGCTATGGTTGTGAGTATTGTTATCTCTGTGCTTATGGTTCGAAACTCCGATTCTGGACTAGATTTTCATCACCTTATTCCATTTTTCAAGAATCCTAATCTCCTTCTACTTGAGTCTGTTCAGATCCTTATAGATCTGAAACGATTTTGAGTTTATCTGGTATTTTCTTTAAAAAATCTTCTGTTTCCCTTATTATTAATCGATTTTCTATGTTTCTCTAAAACTAGGGTTTCACTTCTTCTTATTTCTACAAAACTTTTCTAAAGTTTCTAAGTGTTTGAATCCGATTATCTTTACCAGTTCTACTGATTCTTTCATGCATATGTTCTAGTCCTTTGTTTGTTTAATTATTTTACTGTTCGCTCCAATTTTTCCCCGTTATTGTTTATCTCTGTCAAACAAAATAGATTGACTGATTTTGTTTAGGGTTCAAATTATATTTTCCT
Organism: Nicotiana tabacum; assembly: GCF_000715075.1. NCBI lineage: Eukaryota > Viridiplantae > Streptophyta > Magnoliopsida > Solanales > Solanaceae > Nicotiana > Nicotiana tabacum. The sequence goes on from NC_134080.1 coordinate 206,183,123, forward strand.
GTTAAAATTAGTACTTCCAATTGATTTTACTTATTTTCCTTATTTATGACTTTTAATTGGTACGACTTGCCTTATTTAGATTAATTAGTCTAATTTATGGTCAATAACTGATTTATTTACCTTGTTTGAATCCCAATTCGTGTTGGTAACTGATTATCCTTATTTTAAGGTATTTTCCGGATTCTGTGGAATTATTTGATCAAGTTTAGCCCCAAATTAACTAGCTGATTGTATTTACTTGCGTTATTTGTGAACTGTAATTCTCTTGCCTTATTTGTTACCTTGCTAAGTGCTATATAAATCCCATTCTGATTTTCTTTTGGAACACGAACACACTCAAAAAGAAACACACACATACACACGCACACAAACTCTTGCTCTCATTCAAATCTTTCTGTTACTTGTGTTTGCTACATTGTCTAGCCGGCTGAAAGCAAGGCTAGACTATTGGATTCTGCATACTTTCAACTTCCTGTTTGCTATTTCCTAACTGGTATGTCTCCACTTTTGCTATCATTCAACATGCTATGTAATTAGACCGATGTACTTCATGCTTGTTGATCTAAATCAGCATGTCTACTTCTATGTAATGTGACCTATGTGCTTCCTATTTACTGCCTTTAAATAACATGTCTATCTCTGTTATCATGTCCTACTCAATGTGCTATATAGTCAATCTGTTGTAGGTATCAACATGCCTCTGTTTGCCCTTATGTTTCTGTTAACTAGCATGCTTAAACTCCTGTGAATTTGTCCTGACCAATAAATTAGTATGGTTACTCCACTTTAGCATGTTCTTGTTAATCTGTTGTAGTCAATATGTATGCTATGAAGCATGCTATGTAGTCAATCTATTGTAGGTACTCAATATGCTATGTAGTCAATCTATTGTAGGTATCAACATGCCTCTGTTTGCCCTTATGTTTCTGTTAACTAGCATGCTTAAACTCCTGTGAATTTGTCCGGATCAATAAATTAGTATGGTTACTCCATTTTAGCCTGTTCTTGTTAATCTAGAACACTTGTCTACTTGTTTTTCAACTAGCATGCTTTCTGTCCTATTTTAAGTGTTTCACCTTAACAAACTCCTGATTAATTCATGATTTCTATGCTCTCAACTTTTGTTACCTCTCTGTATGATTGTCTGATCAGTAATTTGATCCCATCATGTTGTTCTCTGATTAATATATGCATGTATGTTCACCTAGTAATAGCTAATAGGTTAAGGCCATGTTAAACCTTGTTCAAATTGATTGTTACTCTGTCCTGCCTATTGTTTGATTGTTGGAGTTCAGGGCTGAGCTCCTTCTGCTAAATGTGTGCTGCCTGTGGTTCTTGTAATCCGGTAATCTGTCCTATGCACTTCTGAAATCCAAACTATTTTTTCTAAAACAAAACTGTCTCCTATTTTCATATATTATTTTCAACTCATACTCTTAGTTAACTAGGATCCTGCCACCCCCAATGTGAGCACTACTTAGGGTCCATGAGACTCCTCTGAACTTTGACACATTGGGGCTGGTTTCCAATCCTTTATGAACTGCTTCTGAAATTTGTTCTCTAGTGTGAGCACTGCCCTGTGTTCTCGAAGCCCTTGGGAACTTTGACACACTAAAGACTTGGGTTCTTTGTGCTTTGCCAATGGTTATTGTGTATCTCTAAGCTTTGAAGCTGTTATGGTTTGGGGGGCTGGGTTATCCGGATGCTTTGGGCCTGCTACATGCCTCCTATAGTTATATACTTTGTAATTTATTCATTTGCTTATGGTCTGTAATAATTATTTGTAATAATGATGGGGCAATGATGAATTGGGGAAAACTGGGCCTAGTTTAATGTTTGCATGAGAATGGGATAGAAAACCTGCTTTAGGTGCATGTTTCTTTCAAATATTTTCACTACTGTATGTTAGATATCCTGCATATAGGTTATTTACTTGTTCAGTTATATTCTGTTACTGCATACGGTAGATAACATGTCTATAGGTATTTGTTTCAATACATTCTATTACTATGTGCGGTAGATAACATGCTTATAGGATTAAAATAGTTATGAATATCCCATCAAGATTCACTACTATATTTAAATCATGCCCACAAAGTTTCAAAATCAGTTCTGCATTTTAAAAAATCACGCGTATAAGGTTTTAAATCGCTTTTGCGTTTTAATACCATGTCTATAGGAAATTTCATAATCATTTTTGCGTTTAGATACCATGTCAATAGGAAATTTCAGAATCATTTTTGCATTTAGATACCATGCCTATAAGGTTTTAAGATCAGTTCTTCTACACTTAGATAACATGCCTGTAGTGTCTAAAAGATAAAATTAGCTTGCTAAAACCAGTAACTGTTTACATCTCAGATACTCGATTTATAAAATTTTGTCTGGCTATCACTTAGGCAATCTTGTAGGTTAATTGGATTCTTGGTTTAAAGTTGCTATTTTCCTGCTGCTTGAAACTTGCTCAAATTCAGGAAGTAATAAAATCAATAGGCAAACTGATTAGATATTTACTACCCTACCTTAATGAAACTGCTGTATATTTTGTGCTCATTTGGATATCCTGCTATAGGACTTTAAATTGTTTAAAACTGTTTTGTTTGAGGCGTGCAATTGTTTGCTTATTTGTGGATGTAAATGTGATTCCCTTTAACTGCTCCTTATGTGATAGTCCTACATATTTTGTTTGACGCCTAGTTTTCTCCTTTTAAACACCATAGGTGAATCTAGAACCACCTTAAATAGAGGTCCTAAACACCTCCATGACCACAGGTAAGGGATGGGTAATGCACGCATAAGGCACGTACTGGATGCTATTAGAACACTTAGGTAACAGTAATTAAAGGGAGGGTAATTGGGTAGTAAAGGATATGATGACCCGTGCGCTAATACTACGCGTAACACCTCTATTTGAGGAAAGTTTACCAAGTATTGCACAGAAGTATCCTATAGCCTAATAAACCTAGGACCCCCTTTATTCCCGTTTAAATAATCTCTATTTGTTTATCTATTTATAAGACTAATTCACTTAAATTGAGTTTGGCTGGGACCCACCGTTGTGGACCTCGAGGGGTGTCTAACACCTTTCCCTCAAGGTTATTTCGAGCCCTTACCCAATCTCTAGTAATGCAAACCGATTTATGAGTTATTTGCTTTAGGTGCCCTAACTCACCTCAAATCCGTTAGGTGGCGACTCGTCAAATTCCATACCCTTTCCCAAAAGGAAATGAGTTGTTCTAAAAAATGTCGAAACTCGAACTCCACGAGGAAAAAGGGGGCGCGACAGCATGATGACTCTGCTGGGGATATTTTAGGCTCTTACCATAACGAACTTGTTTTTGTGAATTAGTTTTAAGCATGATTTATCTTGTTAATACATGTGCACCCTTTCCCTTTCCACCTTATTTGGATTTAATTGCCTATTTCTCAAGCATTCATGATTTCCTTTGTTACAGAAACTGACTTGTCCCCTTGTTTTCTTTCTTAAACATCTTTCAATTATTAAATACCGCATTTATCATTTTTAACATGCAAATACGTGAAAACATGTTATTTATTGTTGCATAAATCATGCTCAACATCATATTCCACTCATGCGTAATCAATCCTATAGCAACGCTTGATGAGTGTTTGCGCTCTTCCTATATATCACCCTTTAAATTCGGAAAGGCGTATTTGCGGTAAAACTAGTCGATCAGAGATGTAGTTGACGGTTCCGTACCTTTCCCCCTCAATTTGTCCACTTGAGGGTACCAGTCTAGACCTCTCTAGAAACCTTACTCTGATTAATTGTACATGCATCATGGTCAAATCTAACCGGGTTAATATATTGTCCACATAATAACCCTTTAAGACAATCCTCATCCAAAAGTCCATCGAGGTTTTCCATAATCCCAACGAACGCAACCACGATTCTGTGCACTAATTTTGGAGAAATAAGTTCCAATATACTAATCATTATTGTATAAATAGTCGGATCTGGAGGGGGGAAGGGACTAACCATATTTGTTTTGCAGAAAATGAGGCACGAAGTCCCTAGGTTCGGCATGGTCCGTAACATACCTCCATTGTTGCTAGATTGGTGGGAGGATCTTCCACCAAGTGATAAGAATCATGTCAAAAGGGTCTTGGGAAATCGACCATCTCTATTGGGCCTTCAACCAAACAACATGCTAATCGAGGCTGCCACAATGTTTTGGGACAAGGAAAGAGAAGTGTTTCGCTTTGGAAGCATAGAAATGACCCATCTCTTAGAAGAAATAGGGGGATTCGCTGGGCTACCTTGGGATAGTCCTAGTTTATTGGTGTCGGAAAATCGCTCTACTAGGGGGGGTTTTGAAAATGATGGTGTAACGACCCGACCGGTCGTTTTGAGCTTTTGCACTTTGATCGCTAGTTTTCGGGCATGACTTGCCCCGTGTGATATATTATGACTTATGTAAATCGTTGGTTTTGGTTTTCAGTGTAATCGAAATGAATTTGGAAGAAAATAGTTCTCAGTTGAAGCTTGAAATTCGAAAGGTTTGACCAAGATTTGACTTGTTTGTATATGATCTTACATCGGAATTTTTATGGTTGGGTTAGCTCCGTTAGGTGATTTGGGACCTAGGAGCGTGATCGGAATGCATTTTGGAGGTCTTTGGAAGGTTTAGGCTTGAATTGGCGAAATTGAGATTTCAGCATTCTCCAGTTGATATGCAAGATTTTGATATAGGGGTCAGAATGGAATTCCGAGAGTTTCAATAGCTTTGTTGTGTCATTTGGGATGTGTGTGCAAAATTTCAGGTCATTCGGACGAGATTTGATAGATTTTTTGATTGAAAGCATAATTTAAGAGTTCTTGGAGTTCTTAGGCTTGAATCCTACGTTAAATTGGTGATTTGATGTTGTTGTGAGTGTTTCAAAGTTTTGAACAAGTTTGAATGATGTCATGAGATGTTTTGGTACAATTGGTTTGAAGTTCCGGGGGTTCCGGGATGTTTTAGGCCAAAAATCATAGCTGTAGCAGGTCTAGAAGGGTTGCAGGCCTCGGAACCCACTAGCGCGGTCCGCACAAAAACAAATGCGTCCGCGGTAGGTGATGTGCGGACTGCATAAAATGAAGTGCGGCCGCGGTAGGTGTTGTGCAGACCGCACAAAATGTTGTGCGGCCACGGTGGGGAACATTTCACTGGTCCTACTTCGGAAGCTCATGTCATTTGATATATAAGGAATTTTGAGATGATTCAAAAACAAAAGGTGTAGCCCTTCGTGTCTAGTTTCTAGAAAGGTAATGATATTGCAATTTGGACATTTGTAGCCAAAGTTATGGCCAAAATACTAAAGTTTGTCATTGCAGATGAAAACCTATGCGGCCACAGTCTTTTTTTGTGGACCGCACTGGTTTTGTGCGGACCGCGGTGCTTTTGTGTGGTCCGCAGAGGTGGAAATCTGTGGGGTACTCTATAAATATGAGGTTTTGGGTTTTATTTAATATTTTGACCTAGAGAGCTCGGATTTTGGTGATGTTTCGAAGGTTTTTCAAGAAATTCATCGGGGTAAGTGATTCTAACTTAGATTTAGCTGGAGTACATGAATCTATCTTTGAATTTATCATTTAATTCGTGATTTGGGATGGAATTTGGGAAGAAAATTTGTAGAATCTTCCAAAAATATAAAATGATGATTCGAAGGACCAAATGGTATCGAAATTAGATAAATTTGGTATGGTTAGACTTGTGAGGGTATGAGGATTCTGAAAATGTAAATTTTACCCTATTCCAAGACGTGGGCCCGGGGCCCGGATTTTGGTAATTTCGGGAATTATGTCATATTTTGATTGTTTTCGCTTGGGCTTTGTTCCTTTAGCATATTTTGACGTCCATGTTGTGATTTTGGATAGATTTGATGCGCGTGGAGGCCGATTTGAGGGGAAAAGGCATTGCGAGCTAGAGATTTTGCCAATTCAAGGTGAGTAATGATTGTAAATGATGTTCTGAGGGTTTGAAACCCCGGATCACACATCTTAGTGCTATATTGAGGTGAGGCACACGCTTGATGACGAGCGTGGGGTCGTGCACTATTGGGCAATGTGACTTGGTCCGTCCAGATTGATGGTTTTATCACGTATTTGATTTAAAACTATTTGCTATCATCATTTATTGGGCTCAATGCCATATTTGGGCTTCGTGCCAACTATTTGAACCCTTCGGGGCTTTTATTTGATATTTCCTCACTGTTTTGGTTTGTTACTTGAATTTAGTCATGTTATTTTCCACTGTTTTACTAATCAGCCATTTTTACTCAGATTTTGAGACTTAAATGATATTTTAAATGATGTTTTGGGCTGAGAAATACTATTTTTCTAATGCCCGAGGGGCTTATGATGATTTTCGGACTGAGTAAGGCTGAGGGCCTAGTTGTGAGGATACACTGATACTGCTATGAGGCCGAGGGCCTGAGATACATATATACGCCACGAGGTGGCTTGATTGATATGAGACTGAGGGCCTAGATTTGATGCCACGAGATAGTTTGTTATTGCGCTTGGGCCGTAAGGAGACCCTCCCGGAGTCTGTACACCCCTAGTGAGCGCGGGTACCCATTGTGATGTGAGATTGAGCCCGAGGGGCTGGTATTGTTCTGAGATTTGAGCCCGAGGGGCTGGTAATGTTCTGAGATATTGCCCGAAGGGCAGATTTGTTGATATTGTGCCCGAGGGGCAAATTTCTAGTTGTTTACTTACCTATCAATTACTTGTTTTACTTGTTGAGAAAGGGATTTTCACTGTGTTTACTGTTTTAAGTGATTTTACTGCTTCAGTATGGAATGCCTTGTGTTTTATGTGATTTCTTACTTTCAGTCATTATTTATATTTGTTACTCATAGAGTTGGAGTACTCACTTTATTCCCTACACCTTGTGTGCAGATTCAGGTATTTATACACCCGGTAGCGGGTTTTGGCTGATCGGAGGCAGAGTCATCGGAGTTTAGCAAGGTAGCTGCCGGCGTTCGCAACACTACTTCTTTCTCTCTTCATTCATTAGTCTGTATTTGTACACTCAGACTTTCAGTTGTATTTATACCCTACTAGATGCTCGTGAATTGTGACACCACGGTTAGGGCTGTGTTGGGTTGTACTTCTGCACTTTATTGGCATTATTCGCTACTTAGTATTGCTATATCATGTTTCAGACTGCTTTTATGTTATTTAACTGTTTAAAAAGTGAACTGGGTTTAATTGGTTAGTTGTCTTCACGAGAGGAGCCATCACGACTGGCTCCGGGTTTGGGTTGTGACAAATGGGTCTGAAAAAGAATGAGGGTTTGGAGTGCCTGAAGAATTCCTACATACCCTTCGACTTTCTCTATGAACGATACGGTCACAACAGATCTTATCTTATCTTGGATGATGAACTATCCATCACTTCTTTGGGTTGGATTCATCGCAGGGTTTTTGTGTTCATCATCTGTTTCTTGGGTATGTTAGTGTTCCCGATCCAATAGGATAGAATCCATACTAGACTGGCTATGGTAGCCAAAACCATGATGGATAGAATCGAGGGGCAAACATATACCATTGTCCCTATGATCATAGCAAATATATACCGGGCCTTAGAGCGCTGCTAGAAAGGGTACAAATACTTTGAAGGTTGCAATCTGCTGTTACAAGTTTGGTTGTTAGAGCATCTCCAAAAGGGACAATACTGTCAAGAGCTTTCACGAAGGCCGTATAATGAACACATAGCTTTCCATCATCCTAAGAGGATGACTTATATCCCAGACAGGTTTGCTCAACCTGAAAATGCTATAAGATGGGCGTAGTTTTTCAGCAATTTGACCGAGGATCAGGTTCAAAGGATGTTCGAGTGGTTCCCTACTAATGAGTTCATCATCAGATCCAGGGACATTCCACATTTGGTACTGATCGGGCTAAGGGGCATATACACTTATGCTCCCATCAGATTTATGAGATAGGCAAGCAGGAAGCAGGTCATACCGCGAGTTGCAAAAATGAGTCACTACAAGCAGATTTCTAGGATGACGACGTCCCATACAAATGTGAAGCTCAACATATGTGGCATTTGAAAATTATCATGGAAAAGGATACCATCGAGACAGATCGATATCATGCCGGTCATGTGCACTTCTACCCATCATGGTTAGAAGATAACATAACAAGAATATTTGAGCCAAGGGTTGGTCCAGGAAATAGAGTCATAGATGAAATTGCCGAGGCACAAGTGAAGTACAACAAACTGCGCAAAAGAGTTCACGAGTTTGAGGCCAAGCACCTGGAGCGACACAAGACCGATATGGAACTAATCAATGAATGGAGAGAGAGGGCTGTCAAATCAAGTGAAAGGTTGGAATATATGGAGTACAGTCTAATGGAGTTAGAGGGAAAAATGAGGAAGAGAGTCACTAATTGTCGGAACACTGAAGGAAGCGAAGTAGGACATTTAGCAAGGGCATACCTAGTGCTGAACCTGCACGAACTGGGAAATTTGATCGACAAGAGCATCCAACCTGGAGAAGGTCCTTCTGGGACCAAGTATATTAGGTTTATTTGCTTTTTCAAATGTAATAAGGCCAAGTGCCATTAGTGACATATCTTATTTAGTGCCGTTTTAGATTCATCTATTTTTACATTAATGAAATAAGGCAGTTATTGGCACTGAAATTCTCCAAATCTATTTGTCGCTAGGCCTAACTCGGGCACAACAAGACTCCCAAATTAGGACACAAATTTACATTCCCGCAATATGTGTTTAAATACTGCAAACATTTCAGAATCATTATTGACTTGCTTACCTTTTATTTTTCTTTATTTTTATTATTCACATGCCCTAAGGTTGGTTCACACATACTGGCATTATCAACATATCATACCAGATCTAGAGGCCCTCCACCTCCTCCTCCTCCGAGTAATCCGAAAAGTAGAGGAAAGGCTAAGATGGATGACTTGAGTGGTATACGAAAAGAAAATGCTGAGAATGCAGAAACTTCAGACGGTCGGAGTACTCCGACACAAAATGAGTTGGTTTTGCGATTGGAACAAAGATACTGGAGTTACAAAGAGAACTTGAGCAAATTCGTAACTTGGCAAACCTCTCCCTCACTCTGAACGTCCCAGACGTCAACCAACAAAATGTTCAAAACCCAGCACCCCCTCAAAATACGCCAACCCAATATCCACAAAATCCTCTCGCACCCCATCAGTACACCACACCACCTCAAAACCCCAATCCTTTACCGATACCAACTCCTCTACAACAACATCATCAGCCAACCTAGTACCCACAAACCACTACCTATCATACTCCTCAGAACATACCACAACCTATTCCCGATCCTCAAAACTCAACCAACGGCCACCACTATACCCAAATCACTTGTACCCACCAAAACAACCTCATATACGTGGAAACAATACCCCACTCCACTCAACCAATCTCTTATACACCAGAATCCGCTGAGAAGGACCTACTCTTCAAGAACATGGTCGAGGATCTCAAGAAGTTGACAAGTCAAGTTCAGAGTGTTGAAGGAGGTAAAGGGATAGAGGGTCTGAACTACGAGGATTTATGCATACAACCAGATATGTAACTGCCAGAGAGTTACAAACCTCCCAAGTTTGAAATGTTTGACAAAACAGGTGATCCCAAGGTTCATTTGAGAACTTATTATGACAACCTCGTGGGGGTCGGAAAAGATGAAAGGATTCAGATGAAGCTTTTCATGAGAAGTCTTACCGGAGATGCCCTATCCTACATAAGCTAGAATCCTAAGAAATGGGCTAATTAGGTAAGCATGGCATCAGACTTTATGGACCGGTTCATGTTCAATGTGGAGAATGCACCAGATGTCTTCTATATCCAGAACCTAAAGAAGAAGCCAACTAAGACTTTCCGCGAGTATGCTACTCGGTGGAGTTCAGAAGCAGCCAAGGTCAGACCAGCATTAGATGAGGAACAGATGAACAAGTTCTTTGTTCGGGAACAAAATCCACAGTATTATGAAAGGCTAATGGTTACTGAGAATCACAAGTTCTTCGATATCATCAAACTAGGAGAAATGATTGAAGAAGCCATTAAAAGCGGGATGGTGACAAATTTTGAGGCACTGCAGGCCACGAAAAAAGCATTGCAATCAATTGGCATATCAAAGAAGAAAGAAGTAGGGGCAATAATGGTGGCCCAAGGCCCGAAATTTCCACTCACATACCATATGCCTCCACCTACATACCAACCCTCACCTCCCAGATATTCTCAACTCGCTACCACCTATCATACTTACAACATCCAGCCAGCCTACTATCATTCACCTTCAACTCATCCAAATTACTAGAAACCCCGACCTAATATTGATTGCAAACTACCCAGAAAATACATCGCCATTACTGGACCCATCGACTAGCTGTACGAAAGTTTGATGGCTATTGGTTATGTCACCCTTATTCCCGCTGTGGTAATGGAGAATTCATCTCAATAGGTTAACCCGAATAAAACCTGTGCATATCATTCCGGTATGAAGGATACACCATTAACGAGTGCCGGACATTGAAATATAATATTCAGACATTGATTGATAACAAGGTCATACAGACGAAGGAAGCTATGCCCAACATCCGCAACAATCCTCTTCCAGATCATAGGGGCGAAGGGGTCAATGTGATAGAAACTGATGAGGAGTGGGATCCCGAGGGATCAATTAGACTTATCAAAGAGGGCGACGATCCTATAAAAGCCCGCAGTCACTCTTAATCCTATTGTTGTCCAGGTACAGCCGCCAGTTGAGGTAACTGCATTGGTTCCATTTGAGGTAAAAGTAACACCACCTGCAGCCACACCTGTTCCATTTAAGGTAGAATTAACACCACCTACAGCCACACCTGTTCCATTTGAGGTAGAAGTGGCCACACCTTTCACAGTAACAGTAGCAACCACGCCTCCTTTCAAGTTCAATGCCTTACCTTAGGATTACGTTGTTGAAGCTAGGCAAAAGGAAAAAGCAAAGATGGAAGAATTTGGTGCTGCACCGGGAATTACCAGAATTGGGAGGATCTATACACCCAAAAATTTGGGAGGATCAAGCAAGGAGGCTGCTACCAAACAACCTGTCATTGAAACTGGACCGGACGATCTTTGGAGGAAAGTACAGGCGAGGGAATACTATCATTTAAACAAAAACCCCACCCAGATATCCATCCTGTCACTATTGCAAAATTTAAAGGCGCATAAGAATGCTCTTATGAAGGTGTTGAATGAAGCTTATGTTCCCAACAATATCACCAGTGAAAAATGTCCAACATGGTAGGGAAAGTGCTGGAGAGTCATAAAATCACCTTCCACGAGGATGAATTACCGCCTGAAGGGTTAATCATAACCGAGCACTACATATCACGGCATAGTTTGAAGACAAATTCATCACCAATGTCTTAATAGATGGAGGTTCAAGCCTCAATATTTGTCCATTGACTACTCTGAATAGGTTGGGCAAAGGTTTCCATGAGATACGAGCTGGGAGTATGAATGTGTAAGCATTCAACGGGTCGCACATTGGGAAAATTAACCTTTGCTTGCAAATGGGCCCGACTTGGTTTGATGTCGAATTTCAAGTGCTAGACATATCCACCTCCTATAATCTTCTATTAGGACGGCATTAGATATATGCCACTGGGGTTGTGGATTCCACGCTACACCAGACCATGAAATTCGAATGGAACCATCAGGAGGTAATCATTCACGGAGATAGAAGTAACCCCATTTACACCAGTCAAACTATCCCGATTATTGAGAATAGGAGAAGGCTGCGCGAAGAAACTTATCATGATATTGAACATGTCAATGAAATTGATAAGGACAAGTGGAGGAGTAGCAAAATAGAGAGCATACTGGCATGGTCTAGGTATGAACCCGGCAAAGGGCTTAGGAAGGAACCCCGGGACATTACCAAATCGATATAGTTGAAATGTCACGGCACAACTTTTGGGTTAGGATATCCATACACCTAGCAAGAGTATGATGATTGGTCGACTCCATGGCATGTTCTTTATTACCCTCTCGAGTAGCCGGTACCACACCTACGTCAGACTTTTCACCATGCCGATATAATATGGGGATCTGTAGAGGAAGAAACTTTGGCTGGGTTGAGAAACTTGTTCCTGGATGATGAAAATATGGATTGCAATGTGATAATTGAGGAGGAGAAGGAGGAAGGCCTCACCATTCGGACTGTGGGGAAGGGGGATGCTCTTAGGAATTGGATTGCCACACCATCCCGGGCCCGCCGAGTCCCTAGGTAGCTTGGCATTTAGCCTGACTTATTTTTATAGCCATGCTAGGGATTTTAGATGTTTTTAGTAATTTTTTTTAAAGACGTATTTTGTTTCAAAATAATTGCTCGAGTCATCGAGCCATGCTTGTTTTGGATATTTTCAAAATTTAATCAATGCATTGCTATTTATTATTCATTACTATCTTTCACATTTTTCTTTCTACAACATTGTTATTACTTTTCCTGATGAACCGATGATTGTGACATGTAATGAGATGACACAACACAAGGATAGTGACTCAGAAGAAGAGGATGAAATACATGAGGAAATTTTCAGAGAAGTTGAGAACTTTGAGAACAAACCTAAGTCCAATTTGAACGAAACCGAAGCAATCAATTTGGGAGACGCCGAAACCGTCAATCTGAGAAGGAAGAGTATATTCATTTCCTAAAGGAATATGAGGATATCTTTGCATGATCATATGATGACATGACCGACCTGAGCACATCCATAGTGGCTCATAAGTTGCCTACCAATCCAATGTGTCCGCCGGTGAAGCAGAAACTCAGAAAGTTCAAACCAAATATGAGCCTGAAAATTAAGGAGGAAGTCACTAAGTAGATCAAAGCAAAAGTCCTCAGGGTAGTTGAGTACCCAACCTGGTTAGCTAACATTGTACCGATTCTAAAGAAAGATGGGAAGGTCAAGGTATGTGTTGACTATCGGGATTTAAACAGAGCACGTCCCAAAGATGATTTTCCACTACCAAATATATACATCCTGATCGACAATTGCGCCAAGCATGAACTCCAATCCTGTGTAGATTGCTTCACGGGTTATTACCAAATTTGGATGGACGAAGAAGACGTAGAGAAAATAGCTTTCATTACACCTTGGGGAGTGTACTATTACGAGATGATGCCATTCGGTCTAATGATTGTTGGGGCCACATACATGAGAGCTATAACAACCATCTTCCATGATATGATACACAAGGAAATAGATGTGTATGTTGACGACGTCATCATCAAAACCAAGAAGGCCGCAGATCACATAGCAGACTTGAGGAAGTTCTTTGACAGACTAAGGAGGTACAATTTAAAGCTGAACCCCGCAAAATGTGCATTCGGGGTTCCTGCAGGAAAGTTGTTGGGATTTATTGTCAGCCACCGAGGAATCGAGTTGGACCCGTGCAAAGTTAAGGTTATTCAAGAGTTACCACCACCAAAGAGCAAGAAGGACGTGATGAGCTTCTTGGGACGTCTCAACCACATCAGTCGCTTCATAGCACAGTCCACAGTTATATGTGAACCCATCTTCAAAATGTTGAGGAAAGATGCTGAAACCAGTTGGACCAAGGATTGTCAGAAAACTTTTTGACAAAATCAAGGAATACCTATCATCAATCCTAGTCCTGCCAGAACCTGGGAGACCTTTACTGCTGTATTTGTCCGTGCTAGATGGAGCTTTCGGATGCATTTTGGGACAACATGGAAATATAGTAAGAAAATAGCAAGCCATATACTACTTGAGTAAGAAGTTCACACCTTATGAAGCACGATATTTTCGGCTAGAGCGCACTTGTTGTGCTTTGACATGGACAACCTAGAAGTTGAGGCATTACTTCTGTGCCTATACCACATACCTCATATCTAGGATGGACCCTTTGAAGTACATCTTTCAAAAGCCCATGCCAACTGGGAAGTTAGCCAAGTGGAAGATATTGTTAAGTAAGTTCGATATCGTCTATGTAACTCGGAAGGCGGTCAAAGGACAAGCATTGGCAGACCATCTTGCTAAAAATCCTGTGGGAGGAGAATACGAACCATTTAAAACGTATTTTCCCGATGAAGAATTATCATTCGCATGAGAGGACATTACTGAAGCCTATGACGGTTGGAGAATGTTCTTCGATGGAGCTGCAAACTTTTAAGGAGTGGGCATCGGAGCAGTTTTGGTATCAGAAACATGCCAACATTATCCGGTATCCGCAAAGCTTAGGTTCCCGTGTACCAACAATATGGCAGAATATGAGGCTTGCATCATGGAGATCAATTTGGCCATTGATATAATTATACAAGAGTTGCTGGTAATTGGCGATTCGGATCTTCTGGTACATCAGGTTCAAGGAGAATGGGCTACGAAGAACACCAAGATACTGCCATACTTGTATCATGTGTAATAATTGATGAAAAGATTCACAAAGATAGAATTCAAACGTGTTCCAAGAGTCCATAATGAATTCGCAGACGCACTGGCCACCCTGTCATCAATGATACAATATCCAAATAAGAATTTCATCGATCCCATCCTGGTGAGGATCCATAATCAATCGACTTACTGTGCTCATTTTGAAGAAGAAATGGATGAAAAGCCTTGGTTCCACGACATTAATGAATATTTACCAAAAGGAGAATACCTGGAACAGGCGAACCATACTCAGAAATGCACATTGCGGAGGCTGTCCAATCACTTCTTTCAATGCGGAGGGACACTGTATAGAAGAACTCCTAATCTGGGGTTGTTAAGGTGTGTTGACACAAATGAGGCTTCCAGATTGCTTGAGGAGATACATGCCGGAACTTGCGGACCACATATGAATGGTTTTGTTCTAGCCAAGAAGATACTTAGAGCTGGATATTTTTGGATGACCATGGAAACAGATTGCATCCGGTACGTATAGAAATGCCACCAATGCCAGGTACATGCAGACATGATAAGGGTACCACCTGATGAGCTCAACACAACAAGTGCACCTTGGTCTTTTGCTTCTTGGGGAATGGACGTCATTGGTCCAATCAAGCCCATCGCTTCTAACGGGCACCAGTTCATTTTAGTGGCCATCGATTACTTCACAAAATGGGTAGAAGACACATCCTACAAAGCTGTAACCAAGAAAGTCGTCGCAAATTTTGTCAAAGATCGTATTGTTTGCCGATTCGGGGTTCCCGAGTCCATTATCACTGATAATGCTGCCAATATCAATAGTGATTTGATGAAAACCATGTGTGAAACCTTCAAAATCAAGCACAAGAACTCTACAACATACAGGCCTCAGAGGAATGGAGCTGTGAAAGCTGCCAACAAGAACATCAAGAAGATACTAAGGAAGATGGTAGAAAATCACAAACAATGGCACGATAAGTTACCCTTTTCCCTATTGGGATACCGCACTACGGTCCACACATCAACTGGGGCAACCCCCTATTTAGTGGTTTATGGTACCGAAGCTGTCATTCCAGTCGAGGTAGAAATTCCTTCTTTAAGGATCATACAGGAAAACCGAACTCAGTGATGCAGAATGGATAAGGAGCCACTATGAGCAACTGGCCCTTATATACGGAAAACGAATAAACACAGTATGTCACGGTCAGCTTTATCAGAACAGAATATCCAGAGCTTTCAACAAAAGGGTCAAACCAAGACAATTCGCACCAGGACAGTTGGTGTTGAAGAAGATCTTCCCGCATCAAGATGAAGCCAAAATGAAATTCTCTCCCAACTAGCAAGGTCCTTACATGGTTCACTGGATGCTAACAGGAGGAGCACTCATACTTACAGAAATGGACCGAGAAGTTTGGCCAATACAAATCAATTCACACGCAGTCAAGAGATACTATGTTTAGATTGTTTACATTCCTTCATATGATGTAACTGAACTACGCTTGACCTGATTCCCATTTAAGAGGGGATATGTAGGCATCCCTATGGGTTCGGTCATATCATAATAAAATTTTCATTTTCCCTCAGAACCAAAAACTGGGGCAGAATTTTGCGGAGGGCCCTCAAAATTCCAGAGCAAGTCCAACTGACGCCATCATATGATAGAAAATCAAAAATCGGTTAAGTAACTGGGGAAAAATTTTGAGAAGGATTCTCAAAATTTCGGAGTAGATCCAACAAACTTCGCTGCACATAGAACGGACGAAGGATCAAACTGGGGCAGAATTTTGAGGAGGACCCTCAAAATTCTATTGCAAGAAAACTGCAATGTCTCTAAAAGTGTTACAGTCATTAGTTTATTTAATTTACTTGATATTATATACCATTATGTTTTCTAAAATGACTCTATCAATAAGTGCATATGTTCGAAAACTTTATTTCTATGGCCGCCAAGTATTACCCAGGGTAACTCAAACAGGGCCTCCAGAGCAGAGCAAAGCAAGCAGACAAAGGCACGAACCAACCTCCCCCTTCAAAACTCACAATTTTTCTTTGAATGAAGGCACAGTAAACATAATAGGAGTATTCACAAATATACACATATCAAGGTCACTATCCTTAAAACAATCAGGCCATCAGATGCAAATATACCACCAGTTAAGAAATATTCTACTCCTATCTGCTACTCATTCACTGCATAAGGCTAAGCACTGCCTTCTCTTTGCATGATACTAAGTCCTGTCTCAAATCTTTCATGAAGCTATGCCCTACCTCCCTATTTACATAAGGCTAAGCATTGCCTTCTCTTTGCATGAGACTAAGCCTTGTCTCAAATCTTGCATAAGGCTAAGCCTTGCCTCTCTATTTGCATAAGTCTAAGCAATGCCTTCTCTTTGCATGAGACTAAGCCTTGTCTCAAACCTTGCATGAGGCTAAGCCCTGCCTCCACATTTGCATAAGGCTAAGCACTGCTTTCTCTTTGCATAAGACTAAGTCTTGTCTCAAACCTTGCATGAGGCTAAGCCCTGCCTCCACATTTGTACAAGGTTAAGCACTGTCTTCTCTTTGCATGAGACTAAGCCTTGTCTCAAACCTTGCATAAGGCTAAGCCCTGCCTCCACATTTGCACAAGGCTAAGCACTGCCTTCTCTTTGCATGAGACTAAGCCTTGTCTCAAATCTTGCATGAGACTATGCCCTGCCTCCACATTTGCATAAGGCTAAGCATTGCCTTCTCGTGAGACTAAGCAGTGTCTCCTTCTGCATAAGTGTTGCTCCACTTTCAATTTGCATTATCTTCTTCTCTCGGGGCTAAGCTCTGCCCCAAACTCTGCACGAGGCTAAGAATTGACTTGTTATTACCTTTGGTATCATGTCTCTGCACTTCATGGGCTGATGTATAGCCAACTTATCCAAAGGCGTCATAGTCCGAAGGCATCATCCTTATAGCCTGAAGACACCATGTCATGGCCTGAGGATCTCTCAATACTGCGCACCATTATTCAAAGGCGTCATGGTTTAGAGGCACCATTCCCATAGCCCGAGAACATCATTTCATGGCCTGCAAATCTCTTATCTCATGATTTATGGCCTTGGACATCATGGTCTAAGGACGTCATCTTCACTGTCCAAAGACAACCTTCATGGTCCAAAGGAAATTTGCATGATGTCTAAATTCTTGCAATAATATATATACTTTCATGCATTGTGTGTTAAGTTTTGTAGGAAATCCAAGAGGTAACCATTCTTTAAATAGGAGCAACCTTCGCTCCAGTTTCCACTCATACACTTCCGGTTTCCATTTGTGCCTCACCATTATTTCAAATGTAATCGACTCCCATCAATTACTCACCTTTACCCCATGACCGTTCGGACTACTCTGTGATACATCCATTATACTTCAGACTCATAATCATAACTCCATTCGATATTACCCTTCACAAAAGAACCTTTTCTGAAACTTGCTACCATTCCTATAACAAATCCATCGGCCTCATTCACTGTTGGGTACAGAAATATACATAGCCTAATTCCTGTAAAACCAGGGATATGTAGGCAGTTCAGAGACTAGGGTTCGGCCTCTATTTTTCAAAGCATCCCATTCGGTTAAAATCGGCCATCATTTCTTTACCTGAAAACTCTTTCATCATTCCCGGTAAAAAGAGGCTGCTGTTGATACCCAATTTTTTACTCATATATTTTCAAAATGTATATATACTTTAAAAATAGTGCATGAGCATCAACCAGTATTTTTCCATAATTTTCTGTATTTTAAAAAAAAGGATTTTAATTAATTTATTCTAGCATTTTATTATATAAGTAATTACTAATTACATCATAAATGATTTTTATGATAATTTTATTGCTTAATTTTATCATTTATATTTATATTAAGCTTTGATTATTTCATGAATAGCCATATACACATGTTAGGGTTATAATTGCAATAACTTTGCAATAATAGCCCATGTGTGCATAAATACCTTATTTCACAAGAAAATAACCTTTTATATTTTTATAATACTTAGTAATTATTTTAAATCATTTTCATGCACAAATAATATTTTTATCATTTATAAATTATTTTATAAAATGGTTTTATTAAATTAATTAGGTATTTAAATAATAGCCCCTTTTTCTTGATCAATTTCGGACGTTAGCCTACCCTTGCCCAATTAAACCTTAGCCCAATCCGCCCCAGTCTAAATTAAATAACCCCTACCCGACCCAGAACCTCCTCTAATCGTGGCTGTTGATCTCTGAGATCAACGGTCCACATTACCCCTTTCCTTTTTTAATGCAAAGACTCTCCAAACCCTACTCATTCTCTCATTTGCGCCGCATCTGAATCCTCTCCTCCTCTCTTCTCTCTCAGACACCCTCAAATCCTAGAGCACCGTCACTCAAAAATTCCCTCAAACTCCTTCGATTTTTGACCAGATATGGGGTCGTCTGGTGATTTATTGCCTTATCTAGCCTCCTACATCTACTGGTTGTTCGATTTCCTCGTATTTTGAAGGGATCTCAAGGAGATCCAACTCGGAGTTGACCTAGACTCTTCACTTTCTCGATGAACCTGCTTTGTGTTCATCGTTATGGTTGTAAGTATTGTTATCTTTGTGCTTATGGTTCGAAACTCCGATTCTGGACTAGATTTTTCATCACCTTGTTCTATTTTTCAAGAACCCTAATCTCCTTCTACTTGAGTATGTTCAGATCCTTGTAGATCTGAAATAATTTTGAGTTTATCTGGTATTTTCTTTAAAAAATCTTCTGTTTCCCTTAATATTAATCGATTTTCTATGTTTCTCTAAACTAGGGTTTCACTTCTTCTTGTTTCTGCAAAACTTTTCTAAAGTTTCTAAGTATTTCAATCCAATTATCTTTACCAGTTCTGCTAATTCTTTCATACCTGCGTTCTAGTCCTTTGTTTATTTAATTATTTCACTGTTCGCTCCAATTGTTTTTCGTTATTGTTTATCTCTATCAATCAAAATATATTGATTGATTTTATTTAGGGTTCAAATTATATTTTCCTGTTAAAATCAGTACTTCCCCGTGATTTTACCTATTTTCCTCATTTATGACTTTTAATTGGTACTACTTGCCTTATTTAGATTAATTAGTCTAATTTATGGTCAATAATTGATTTATTTACCTTGTTTGAATCCCAATCCGCGATGGTAACTAATTCTCCTTATTTTAAGGTTTTTCCGGATTCTGTGAAATTATTTGATCAAGTTTAGCCCCAAATTAACTGGCTGATTGTATTTACTTTCCTTATTTGTGATCTGTAATTCTCTTGCCTTATTTGTTTACCTTGCTAAGTGCTATATAAACCCTAGTCTGATTTTCTTTTAGAACACGAACACACCGAGAAAGAAACACACACACAAAAAAAAACTCTTGCTCTCATTCAAACTTTTCTGTTACTTGTGTTTGCTGCATTGTCTAGCAGGCTGAAAGCCAATGCTAGACTATTGGATTCTGCATACTTTCAACTTCCTGTTTGCTATTTCCTAACTGGTATGTCTCCACTTCTGCTATCATTCAACATGCTATGTAATTAGACCTGTGTGCTTTATGCTTGTTGATCTTAATCAGCATGTCTACTTCTATGTAATGTGACCTATGTGCTTCATGTTTACTGCCTTTAAACAATATGTCTATCTCTGTTATCATGTCCTACTCAATGTGCTATGGAGTCAATCTGCTGTAGGTATCATCATGCCTCTATTTGCCATTATGTTTCTGTTAACTAGCATGCTTAAACTCCTGTGAATTTGTCCTGACCAATAAATTAGTATGGTTACTCCACTTTAGCCTGTTCCTGTTAATCCGGGATACTTGTCTACTTATTTCTCAACTAGCATGCTTTCTGTCCTGTTTTAAGTGTTACATCTTAACAAACTCCTGATTAATTCATGATTTCTATGCTCTCAACTTTTGTTATCTCTCTGTATGATTGTCTAATCAATAATTTGATCCCAGTATGCTGTTCTCTGATTAATATATGCTTGTATGTTCACCTGGTAATAGCTAATGGGTTAAGGCCATGTGAAACCTTGTTCAAATTAATTGTTACTCTGTCATGTCTGTTGTTTGATTGCTGGAGTTCATGGCTGAACTCCTTCTACTAAATGTGTGTTGCCTGTGGTTCTTGTAATCTGGTAATCTGTTCCTATGCACTTTTGAAATCCAAACTATTTTTTCTAAAACAAAATTGTCTCCTATTTTCATATATTATTTTTAACTCCTACTCTTAGTTAATTAGGGACCTGCCACCCTCAATGTGAGCACTGCTTAGGGTCCATGAGACTCCTCTGAACTCTAACACATTGGGGCTGGCTTCCAATCCTTTATGAACTGCTTCTGGTTATTTGTTCTCTAGTGTGAGCACTGCCCTGAGTTCTCGAAGCCTTTGGGAACTCTGACACACTAGAGACTTGGGTTCTTTGTGCTTTGCCAATGGTTACTGTGTATCTCTAAGCTTTGGAGCTGTTATGGTTTGAGGTCCTGGGTTATCCGGATGCATTGGGCCTGCTGCAGGCCTCCTATAGTTATATACTTTGTAGTTTATTCATTTGCTTATGGTCTGTAATAATTATTTGTAATAATGATGGGGCAATGATGAATTGGGGAAAACTGGGCCTAGTTTAATGTTTGCATGAGAATGGGATAGAAAACCTGCTTTAGGTGCCTGTTTCTTTCAAATATTTTCACTACTGTATGTTAGATATCCTGCATATAGGTTAGTTACTTGTTCAGTTATATTCTGTTACTACATACGGTAGATAACATGCCTATAGGTATTTGTTTCAATACATTCTGTTACTATGTGCGGTAGATAACATGCCTATAGGATCAAAATAGTTATGAATATCCCATCAAGATTCACTACTGCATTTAAATCATACCCACAAAGTTTCAAAATCAGTTCTGCATTTTAAAAAATCACGCGTATAAGGTTTTAAATCACTTCTGCGTTCAAATACCATGTCTATAGGAAATTTCAGAATCATTTTTGCATTTAGATACCATGCCTATAAGGTCTTAAGATCAGTTCTTCTACACTTAGATATCATGCCTGTAGGGTCTAAAAGATAAAATCAGCCTGCTAATTTACAGCTCAAATACCCGGTTTATAAAATTCTGTCCGGCTATCACTTAGGCAATCTTGTAGGTTAATTGGATTCTGGGTTTAAAATTGTTATTTTCCTGCTACTTGAAACCTGCTCAGATTTAGGAAGTAATAAAATCAGTAGGCAAACTGATTAGGTATTTACTTTCCCACCTTAATGAAACTGCTGCATATTTTGTGCTTATCTAGATATCCTGCTATAAGACTTTAAATCGTTTAAAACTTTTTGTTTGAGGCGTGCAATTGTTTGCTTATTTGTGGAGGTAAATGTGAGTCCCTTTAACTGCTCCTTATGTGATAGTCCTATATATTTTGTTTGACGCCTAGTTTTCTCCTTTTAAACACCATAGGTGAGTCTAGAATCAGCTTAAATAGAGGTCCTAAACACCTCAACGGCCACAGGTAAGGGACAGGTAATGCACGCACAAGGCACGTACTGGATGCTATTAGAAACTTAGGTAACACTAATTAAGGGGAGGGTAATCGGGTAGTAAAGGATATGATGACCTGTGCGCTAATGCTATGCGTAACACCTCTATTTGAGGAAAGTTTACCGAGTATTGCATAGAAGTGATCCTATAGGCTAATAAACCTAGGACCCCCTTATTCCCGTTTAAATAATCTCTATTTGTTTATCTGCTTATAAGACTAATTCACTTAAATTGAGTTTGGCGGGGATCCACCGTTGTGGACCTCGAGGGGTGCCTAACACCTTCACATCAAGGTTATTTCGAGCCCTTACCCAGTCTCTGGTAATGCAAACCGGTTTTTGAGTTATTTGCTTTAGGTACCCTAACGCACCTTAAATCCGTTAGGTGACGACTCTTCAAATTCCATATCTCTACCCAAAAGGAATAGAATTGTCCCAAAAAATATCGAAACCCGGACTCCGCGAGGAAAAAGGGGGCGCGACATGACTAATTTTTTATTAGCGGTATAATTATAGCTATTTGCCCATGCACTTTTCTTGATGTTTAACACGTGAGTCCTCATCTCTAATACATTTGGCAACTACAAACTCCCCAAAACCTATTAATCAACTTTAAAAAAATCAAGAATTTAGATACCAAAGTAGTACCAAGGGCTTTGAATTTTCTTACTTGCTTCATAAACAAGCTATTGAAAGTTCTAGATAAGCTACGATATGAAAAATTGTTTACGACGCTCAAATACATACAAAACAATTTCATCTAAAGTTGAGACGGGATTTAAATTTGATAGATTCGACCTTTAATTTAAGGTTCTAATTACTAATATTTACGTTTGGCGTCAAAAATACTAATTTCGGATGGACCCATTCCCGAGTGCTTCATCTGCCCCTGCTTGACACTGCCCTTTTTGTTAACATCTATAACTTTCATCTAACATAGTTCCTAGCCCCAAAAATTCAAAGGAATTTGGTGCAATAAAGTGAAAGTTGAGTGCTAATCCATCGGGATATTGTTTCAGCTGTCAAACGTCCAGAGGAATTTCTGACTGAGTACAAGGCCAGGAAATAATCAAAGGATAAATGGGACATCAAATTCACTTATAGTAATGCGCACACAAAAACTGGCAGCCACGTTTGAGTATCCGTTTATGTATTTTACCTTTTAATGGTGTTGTGTATGCGAAAACATCAATTTGGTTGTTCAAATTTGTGAATCAGAGTATGTTTCTTTTTACGTTTTCCAACACCAGTGAGTGTCTAATTATAGAATTGTGTTCATAATTAGCACGGTTTTGTTCCTTCCAATTTGATAAACGTGGAATTAATTTGGGAGGAAATATGCATACGGTTCGCTTTGTATAGTAGAACTTGTTTACAACAATAGATAAGTATTACTGGCAAAAAATTAAACAAGGATGTTTTGATGACAATTGAATCCGATTGCCCTAAAATTCGCTTAGTATAGTAGAATACTAGAATGTCAATTTGGTAAAGGGCCTAATAAGAATCACAAGTATTTCGGCACCCAAGGGTGTGACTAGGTGCTCAATGTATATATATATATATATATATATATATATATATATATATATAACAAACAAGGATGTTTTGATGACAATTGAATCCGATTGAAATTTGCCTAGTATAGTAGAATGTCAATTTGATAAAAGGCCAAATAAGAATCACATACATTTCCATACTCAGTGCAATAGACATCACCAGCAAAAGTAGAACATGAGATTTCAATGTCACAATAAACGAAAGTTTGGGGCGGGGGGAGGGGATCCTTCAATTGTAAATTTCTTGTTGATGGGATCATAAATAAACAATGAGGTGCGGCAAAAGCCACTTGTCATACCGCAAAGCAATAACTCACCAGAAGGAAGATTCCCAATAGGTGTGACCTCACGAAAAGGTCTAACTAGTTCATCTGGCATGTTGATACTGTGCTTGCTCCATATAGAGTTTTGGTGGTCTTCTAACGCCCAAACATTCAAAACCGTCTCAAAATGTGTCTTATGTGCTAGGGCTAGGCGCCCTTCAAATTGACCGAATACTGTCAAACGGCAATGCTCTTCCCTTGGTCGGTTGAAAATTGTGAAATGCTCTTGGTGGACATCAAAGGCGAGAAGATGCTTGGATTTTGAAATAAAATATACCATTCACAGGGTAACTTTGAACTTTGGAATAGGGAAACGAAGACAAACCTTCCTGAAAGATTTCTCTCCATCTGCATGTCGATTTTGAACTTGTTTTAAGAGTGAGGATCTTGTAAACTAGTTGATTGACGGCAAGGGTACTAAATTTAAGCGCTTTGTACACATTATCCACAGGATCAAACCCGAGAGCATATGAAACATGATGTGCATCAGCACGTGAACCTGAAGAGGGAAGCTCCATAAGTTCACGAGTAGTTACATTAAAAACTGAAACTTGATGAGCCGCGCAAAGGCAAGCAAGCCTTTGTAATTGGACTAATATCATCATAACCAAAATAAAGCAAACTTAACCGTCGAGCAAGTTCCTGCAAAATAGAATGGCCCAAACGTATAAGTAGTGGCAGATCCCTAGTGTGCGTACAAATTGAGTTGAAGTTCTATGTAGTAACAGAATATTTACAAACCTTTTACTGTAAGTGTTATTTGTGGCTTGAATTATTTTCTTGTATTTTTAGGAAACTCATATTCTCTATAGGTTTAGGAAAATCCATTGTCCTAATAGATTTGGGAAAGGAAAACCTATAATCCTTGTCAAATTGGGAAACCTTTCTCATATATGTTTGGGACCTTTTGGGATCTATATATAGGGGTTGTAGTTGGGGATTCTATAGATTGTATTGTGCTTCTTTTCTCATTCATAGTGGAAAACTCTCTCTGCTTTTGCCCCGAGGATTAGGCTTGGCCGAACCTCGTTAAATCCTTGTGTTGATTTTTCTTCCCTATTTGCTTTGTGTGTGATTGTGTGCTAGTTAACCCACGATATTCCGCAACAATTGGTATCAGAGCAAGGTTCGAGTTTCTACACATAATTTAGGGTTAAGATGTCTTCATCATCTTCAACAAAGTACGAAGTAGAGAAATTTGATGGAGGTTCTAGTTTCAGTCTATGGAAGATTAGGATGAAATCGTCCTTGGTGTTACAAGGATTATGTAAAGCAATTGATGAGGATTTTCCTGAAGATATGAAAGAGACAAAGAAGGAAGACCTGAAGGAGAGGGCTTTGAGTGCGATCTTCATGAGCGTTACAGATAGCGTTCTTCGGGAAATTGCTGAAGAAACTTCTGCAGCAACAGCATGGAAGAAGCTGGAAGATCTGTATTCTAAGAAATCGCTGACAAACCGCCTCTACCTGAAAAAGAGGTTATACAATCTCCGTATGAACGAAGGTACGCCTGTTAAAACTCACCTTGATGAGTTTAATTCAATTATAATGGACCTGAAGAATGTGGATATCAAAATTGAGAGTGAGGATCAGGCCTTGATTGTGTTATGTTCTTTACCACAGTCTTATGATACTTTTGTCGATACACTGCTATATGGGAAAGTTAACATTTCACTAGAAGATATTAGTAATGCACTAAAATCTAAAGAGTTGAAAAAGAGCTTTCCAGACAACAGAATTGAGGGCGAGGGTCTTGTGATTAGAGGAAGAACACAACAAAAGGACTTTAACAGGAAAAAGTCAACCGCAAGATCAAAGTCTAGAGCAAGGAAGCAAAACTGTTATGAGTGCGGGGAGCAAGGTCACTACAAGAGAGATTGTCCTAAGCTGAAGGAGAAAAGAGGGAAGCAGAAAATAGATAATTCGGCAAATATTGTTGACACTGGCAATAATTCTGATGATAGTGATTATGTAGGGGAAGTTTGTGCTGTGAGTTCTAGTCATGGGCAAAATTCTTGGGTTCTTGATTCTGGTGATACTTTCCACATGAGTCCACACAAGAATTGATTTGCAACTTACAAATAAATGAGTGGGACTGTCTATATGAGAGATGATAATGCATTACCAGTAGAGGGGGTTGGTAATATCAAATTGAGAATGTTCGACGGAATCATCAGAAACATTGAGTGTTGGCATGTTCCTCGGATAAAGAGAAATTTGATTTCTCTTTCGACTTTGGATGATCAAGGGTATAAATTTCACTCCGAGAATGGAATACTTAAAGTGTGTAAAGGCTCCATGGTACTTATGAAGGGTAAACTATATTCTAAAGTGTATCATCTTCAGACCAGTGTAGTTGAAGGGGAAGCTGCTGTAGCTTCTGGGAAAAGTGATCTGAATCAGTCTCAGTTGTGGCACTTGCGACTTGGTCATATGAGTGATAATGAATTGTCTTTGTTGAGTAAGCAGAATTTGCTGAATGGGTATAAAAATCAAGTTTTGAATTTTTGTGAGCATTGTGTGTTTGGTAAACAGACAAGGGTAAAGTTCATCAAGAAGGCCAAGCACAAGACCAGAGACAAGTTAGATTATATACACTCTGACTTGTGGGGTCCAAACAGAGTTCCCTCCAAGAGTGGTGCCAGATATTTTATGACTTTGATTGATGATCACTCAAGGATGGTGTGGGTGTATTTTCTGAAAACAAAAGATGAGGCATTTTCGACATTTGTTAAATGGAAGACGATGGTTGAGAGGCAGACGGAAAGAAAAGTTAAGCGTCTTCGAACTGACAATGGGTTCGAATTTTGCAATTCTGAGTTCGATAATTTCTGCAGCAGGGAGGGCATAGTGAGACACCGCACTTGTGTCGGAACACCACAACAAAATGGTGTTGCAGAACGTATGAATAGAACGCTTTGTGATAGGGCACGAAGCATGCTTTCACACTCATGTATTAGCAAAGATTTTTGGGCTGAAGCAATCAATACAGCTTGTTATTTGGTCAAATAGATCTCCATCCACATCTATTGAGTTCAAAACTCCTTTTGAGGTATGGTCCGGTTCGCCTGCTGATTATTCAAATTTAAGGATATTTGGTTGTCCTGCTTATGCTCATGTGAGGGATGGAAAACTTGAGCCGAGGGCAAAGAAGTGCATATTTCTAGGGTATGCAACTGGAGTGAAAGGTTATAAGTTGTGGTGCACAAATCAAAAGACTCCAGGGCTAATTATCAGTAGGGATGTAACATTCAATGAATCTGCCTCACTGGACTGTCAGAGGGAGAAGGCAATAGCAGAAACAGATCGTGGTGTCAGTGACCGCATAGAGCTAGAAATTGAATCTCCACTAGCTCAGCCCAGTAGTTCTAAAGTAGAGGAAGTGGAGGAGGTGCAAAATATTGATCCAAGACGATAATGTTGATGCACCTGCGCAACAACAACCATATAGCATTGCAACAGGCAGGGAGAAGAGAGTGATCAACCGACCGCAAAGGTTTGCAAACGTAGTTGATGGGAATCTTCTTGGATATACGAATCCAGTGGGATTTGCTTTGGCAGTTGCAGAGACCGTTGATGCGTTTGAGTGTTATAGCTATCTAGAAGCTATTCCGAGTATAGAACCAAATCGACGGATTAGTGCTATGAGTAAAGAGATTGAGTCTCTTAACAAGTTTAGGTGTTTCCTAGACTTGGTTGATGCGTGCGAAAATGGATAGAGCCCTTGCAAGGGCTGAGGGCAAGGCAGCGAGACATTGTTCCTGTTGATGAAGAGAATTCAAACCAAGGGGAAGATTTGTTATTTGTGGCTTGAATTATTTCCTTGTATTTTTAGGAAACCCATATTCCCTATAGGTTTAGGAAAACCCATTGTCCTAATAGATTTGGGAAAGGAAAACCTATAATCCTTGTCAAATTGGGAAACCTTTCTCATATATGTTTGGTACCTTTTGGGATCTATATATAGGGGTTGTAGTTGGAGATTTTATAGATTGTATTGTGCTTCTTTTCTCATTCATAGTGAAAAACTCTCTCTGCTTTTGCCCCGAGGATTAGGCTTGGCCGAACCTCGTTAAATCCTTGTGTTGATTTTTCTTCTCTATTTGCTTTGTGTGTGATTGTGTGTTAGTTAACCCACGATATTCCGCAACAGTAAGCATTAATTAACTGATAAGAATGATAACTAACCTACTATCACAAATTGAAGTATATGACTTAAATACATAAAAATTTAAGAATATGAACTCGCATCATTCCTATGTATGGACGCGTAAAAGAGGCCTTTCAGCGAGCTGATGGGGAAAAGATTGATGAATATACCGGCGCAAGGCCTATGAGCTTTCATGAATTCAGGGTGACTGATCATTGAGGACCAGGATTTCCATACGCACTTGAATCTGTCCAAGGCCTTAATGGGCAATCGAGTGAGCACTTGGAACACAATATCAGAAGGGATTTCTTTGTTGCCGGTAATCGTCTTCTTCTTCTTCTTCGATTGACAATGCCAACACAAGTAGAAATTGAAAACCTTAAAAATATGGACTAGAGTGCAGGCATAATAGAGATTAAAAGTGTTTTGGACTTTTAGTTTAAGGAAAGAAACGGAAGGGCTATTTGCAGCTAGGAATGTGGTACGTACATATTAACCTTTTCAAAAAAGCCTTGATACATACTTTGTAAACCTAACTTTGCACTGTAATACCTTTTGAAGGGTCTATTTGACCCACCCAACCCGGCTAGTCAATGACCCGCCTATTTGTTGAACTCAACCCATCTTGATCCAACCCATTTCAACCCCTTTAAAGTTGGGCTATTTTTAGCCCATATTGATCTACTGAGTAACTTTGCCTACATCTTGGCAAAATCCCAAAACTGGCTCAATAGATGGTTTTGGGCCAAAATATCACTATTACAATAACAACAACAACGACCCAGTATAATCCCACAAGTGGGGTCTAGGGAGGGTAATATGTACGCAGACCTTACCCCTATCCCGAAGGGTAGAGAGGCTGTTTCCAGGAGACTCTCGGCTCAAAAAAAGCAACAGGAGCCGATATATTAGTACCATAAAAATGCATAATAAAATAACAGCAATATAAGAGATATGAAATACAAAATAAGAAATACGAAATAGATGACTGGTACAGTAAAACTAACAGGTAAAGCCCTGCATCAATAGACGACCAATGACATTCTTAGTCTAACTCCTAACTGGCTAGTCTCACTCTATTGTGCTGTAGAAATATTCACACTTTCCCCTAACCTATAACCTTAATGCTCGACCTCTATAATTCCCTGTCAAGGGCCAGGTCCTCAGTAATCCTAAGTCGCGCCATGTCCTGTCTGATCACCTCTCCCCAATACTTCTTAGGTCGCCTTCTACCTCTCCGCGTGCCCACTACAGCCGCTCACACCTCCTCACCGGTGCATCAGTGCTCCTCCTCTGAATGTGCCCGAACCATCTGAGTCTTACTTCCCGCATCTTGTCCTCCATGGGGGCCACGCCCACCTTCTCTCGAATATCTTTATTCCTAATCTTATCCATCCTTGTATGCTTGCACATCCACCTCAACATCCTCATCTCTGCTACTTTCATCTTCTGGATGTGTGAGTTCTTTACCGGCCAACATTCAGTTCCATATAACATGACAGGCCTAACCACTGCTCTATAAAACTTACCTTTTAGTAATGGTGGCACTTTCTTGTCACACAAGACTCCCGACGTTAACCTCCACTTCATCCACCCCACCCCTATACGGTGTGTGACATCCTCGTCAATCTCCCCGATCCCCTGAATAACCGATCCAAGGTACTTGAAACTACCCCTCTTGGGAATGACTTGACTCCGTCGGCTCAACTCCAAATTTGCACTCGAGGTATTCCGTCTTCGTCCTGCTCAACTTGAAACCTTTAGACTCAAGAGCATGTCTCCAAATCTCTAGCCTCTCGTTGACACCACCTCGTGTCTCGTCAATTAGAATAATGTCATCAGCAAATAGCATGCACCATGGCACCTCCCCTTGAATATGATGAGTCAGTGCATCCATCACCAGGGCAAATAGGAATGGGCTGAGCGCAGACCCTTGGTGCAACCCCGTAATAACTGGAAAGTGTTCAGAGTCGCCTCCTACTGTCCTAACCCGAGTCTTAGCTCTAGCATACATGTCTTTAATCACCCTAATATAGTCAACCGGGACCCCTTTATCCTCTAAGCAGCTCCATAAGACCTCCCTAGGAACCCTATCGTACGCTTTCTCCAGATCAATAAACACCATGTGGAGATCCTTCTTCCTATCCCTGTACTGTTCCACCATCCTCCTAATAAGGTGGATAGCTTCTGTGGTAGATCGCCCCGGCATGAACCCGAACTGGTTGTCTGAAATAGACACCGTCCTTCGCACTCTCATTTCTACCACTCTCTCCCAAACTTTCATGGTATGACTTAGTAATTTGATGCCCCTATAGTTGTTACAGCTCTGGACATCACCTTTGTTCTTATACAACGGGACCATTGTACTCCACCTCCACCCTTCAGGCATCCTATTAGTCTTGAATATAACACTAAACAATGCAGTAAGCCATTCCAAGCCTGCTCTACCCACACACCTCCACAGTTTAACCGGAATTTCATCTGGCCCGATAGCTCTGCCCCTTCTCATCTTACACATTGCCTCCATGACTTCGTCGATCTCAATGTCCCTACAATTACTTAATTCATGGTGACTGTCGACATTCCTCAATTCCCCAAGTATAATATTCTGATCCCCTTCTTCACTTAGAAGTTTATGAAAGTAGGTCTGCCACCTCCTCTTAATCTGGTCATCTCCCATCAAAACTTTGTCGTCATCATCTTTTATGCACCTCACTTGGTCCAGATCCCGAGTTGTCCTTTCTCTCGCCTTAGCGAGTCGGAATAACTTCTTCTCCCCACTTTTGTTCCTTAGTTCCTCATACAGATGAGCAAAAGCTGTCGTCTTAGCCTCCGTCACTGTCATCTTCGCCTCCTTCCTAGCTACCTTATACCTTTGGTTGTTCTCTCTCTTCTCCTCCTCGTCAGTGCTCCCTACTAACCGCAGGTAAGCCGCCTTCTTATTTTGCCAAAATATCACTATTACATTTTTTAAAATTGCTCCAAACTTTTGTATTTTATAAAAGTGCCCACAATTTATTATTTTGTAACAATGTTGCTTCGTCTTCTCGGTCATCTAATAGTGTATCATGTAGTTCATTATAGAAATGATAATTTTGTACCAAATTTATTTATGTTCAGGACTATGATTTGCGATAATATAATGAATGTTATTGATAATGGTATTGTTGGGTATTTGTGATAGTTTTTAGAACTTGTGGGTATAAATCATGTTTCATATTTTTCCAAAATAAATTTGGGAAATATGTTTTGGAAACTGATGTCCAAACACATTGTCATCTTCAAACCAATCTTCACCCAAATTAGATTTTTCAAAACAAATTTTGGAATCTATGGTCAAACGGTAGCTTAGTAAGATTGGGCGGGTTGAGCTATGACCCAAAATTTTGCCCAAATTGACCCAACCCATCTCAACCAAGTTACTTTTGGGCGGGTCAATTGACCCTCCCATTTATTGACTCAACCTATTTTGACCTGTCCAAATTCAGCTCAACCCGCCCATGTGACACCCCTATCTTTGATATACCCCTATTTTACGGGAAACTTTTTATACACCAAACTTTATCCTAACAGAAACTGTGATCGTCACAGGATTGTACTAGCCTACTAGGTTGGTGAGAAACAATTTTTGTTTAGCTAATTAGTTTTAAAAAACACTTTTAAACAACAATTAGTATTTAACTAAACTTTTAAAAAGTGTTTCTAGGTGTATTTCTCCAATTCAAAAAAGAGCTTTTGACGAAAAGCTACTTTTATCTTCTTTTCAAAAAACTGCTCCTATTCAAAAGCATTTTTTTCCTTGTAAAAACTTTGTCAAACACCTAAACGAAGCTTTTGGCCCAAAAAAAAAAAAACACTTCTCTGGAAAGTGTATTTTGTATGCAAGCCTTACTCCGTACTTGAGAGGGCTGAGCTATAAGTCTCCCAATTTAGAAAACTTGTTAGAAGTCGCATATATTAGCTTGCTTAATTTTATGGTTTAAAAAAAAAAAAAAAAAAAAACTCTGGCAAATACAGTCCATTTTGTCCATGTGGTCATTGCGTGTTTTATTTTAACTTAAATTATTTGTTTCTACCAAATAAATGACATTTTACAATATAAATGCGTAAGAAGTAAAACTAACATGATAATAAGCATAAAAGGCATTAATTCACTCTTGAAAAAGGAACAAATATATAAAGAAAAGGCAAAATAGAGGAAATTGCCAATCTTCTTTTTATTTGGTTTGTCCACATTCTGGAAAAAACAAAACAAAAGGTTTATATTTGTCCCTTTACTATCAGAAATTATTTAAAATCGCCCTCCGTTTGAGTATTCGCCTTTAAAACCCTCGTCATCTTTTGATAGCAAGGGGCAAATATACTCAAATGGAGGGCAATTTCATAGAGTCATTGCCCGAGCCACAGAATTCAGCTATGACAAGCCCAAACAAAAGGACAAATAAGCTGCAAACAGCCACTGCCTATGAGTCGCGGATTACCCCAAAAAAGACACTCTACAAATTAAGCACTTGACTGAACATACCTTACGCAAATCAACTTCTTTGCTAAATTATCGGTCTCTGCACTGGACTGACAGTAGCTTTCAATAAAAATTTGACTCCAGTGGAAATCGAAATGGACTCCTCAGAAATATTATATATGACTGTATGTCACATATATGCATTCTTCAGCATTGAAGATATGAGTTGCAGCAAATATATTCTACAGCCAAAGTGAATGTTTATAAATTTCTGCACCTAATAGCCAAAAGATGTTCCTCAAATTTTTCACTATTTCTTGAGTGAGATACAAATTAGGAATCTAAGCCTGTACAAAACTTTGATTCACCTTAACCGGAGAACTTGATATCTCGTACCCAACTTCTCATCCAAAATTTTCAAGACATCAATCTGTAGCACGGCTCTTTTCTCCAGGCTATACGATAAAACGGAAGCAGAAGCCAAAATCTCTGGTTCTAATCCCAATTCGTTCATAAGAAAATCTAACTTTTACTCTTGATTGTAGCCTCTCACAGAGTTAAACAACAAGGTACATTCCGAGCCATGATAATTTGCAAACCTCTTCTCTAAAAGCAGCTCACTGATCTAACCAAAGACATAAACTCCATAGAAGAACATGTCAAGAAATGCCAACAGCATTCATCACCCTATGCACTATGTCCTGAAAGAACCAACAACGACAAACATAGTGTAATCCCATAAGTTGGGTCTGAGGAGGATAGAGTGTACGTGAACCTTACCCCTACCTTGTGAGAGTAGAGAGGGTGTTGCCGACAGACCTTCGACTCAAGGAGAGCACTATGTCCTGAAACCTGGTATATATATCCTCATGGTATAACAGTAATTCCTAGAGTAGTTAATTGACTTGCTTTTCTACTTAATGGAGAATATAGAACCTTTCCACTTTTGTGGTTTATCATTTTCCAGAACCAACTAATTAGGTTTACAATTGAGAAATTCAAATCTGAACAGAAATCAACAAGCCATAAAGTGAGACATATATTAGCTAGCTAGGTGTTTATCAAATAGTAAGTCACTGGAAAGCAAACGGAGTTTGAATAACAGAAACACTCCAATGATATTTTTGCTTTATCTGAATAGAAATGATTTTTGGCAACACTAACTATATTTTTCAAAATACCAACTGAAAAACGAAAAGCAAAAGTATACTGAACAACAAATGATAATAATTTTAAAAAGGTCACAGCACCCTTAGTGCTAAAATGTAAACCAAAACTGTTAAGGCGACACAGTTTTCTTATGTGATTCATACAGATAAGGTATCTGATCCTTGTAGGGAAGCACAAAATACTCTATAAACTTCGACTCTGTTATCATCAGAACGCGATAAAGAGTCCACTTTCTCCTCTCAAGCTTCTTTCCATCCAAAATTTTCAAGACTTGCATCCGAGGTGCCACTCTTTTTTCAAGACTATAGGCCAAAATTGCAGGATGTGAAGCCAAATAAGCAGGTTCAAAACCAAGCTCCTTCATGTAAAGATTTAATGATTTTTGAATTCTAACCTCTGATTTAGCAATGCAATACGGTAGCTTCCTAAACATCTCGAGTATATCATCATCAGACCATCCAAAACTCTTGAAAATTCCGATCTTCTTTTCCAACAAAGACTTATTTTGACTGGCTAACACTTGAAATCCACGCAGAAAACTAGGGGAGTCGGGCAGAACTCGGAAATCCTTCTCCACTATATGCAACAAATCCTTAAACCACTTAGGCTTTAGATTAATACAACCAGGAGATCTAAGCACAAACTTTTTTACTATGACATTAGAAAAACCATAGTTTCTCAAGAACAATACATTAGTCTCCATAATATGATGAGTACCAAAAGAGAGCAACCAAGGAGCTCTCTTTATAGCCTTAGCTACATCTTCGTCGCTACCCAAAATTCTCCTAAGACAATCAATGGTAGGTCTTAAATGAGTATCTAAACTTCTCATAAAAATATTTGAATCTTTAGCAATTACATTCACTAGGTCCGACCCGGATAACCCGAGATCCATAAGGCACTGGAGTTTGGGTTTTAGGGTTTTGGAAACATCACGGTATAGCAATGTGGGTGCTCTAGAAACTAGTATTTTGATGTCGGTCTTGTCAAAACCAGTTTGTTTCAAGAAATTGAGGACTAAATCAGGATTTTTTAAGGTTTTCTGTGAAGTTAGCTTTGAAGAAGTAAAAGTTGCTTCTTTTTTGGAAAATCCTAGAGAATCAATGAGGTATTTAACCAAAAAATTGGATGCGATACGGGTTGACGTTGTTGAGTAGAGATATTGAGAGCCGCCATTGAAGCGAATTCTGGATAAAGCTTGAGCTGCTTTGCCAGTGATGAGCCTTAAATACATTTTAATTTTCAGCACTAGCAAAATATTCTCCTATAGAATAGTATAATCTGGATTTGGGTATCGTCTAAACCAGCTTTTCGTAAGAAAATAAGGTGGATTCAAGTGAGTTACCTTGGCGGGCCTATTGACATTGCTTCGCCATTGAAAGGAGATGGCCACTCTCACTAAACGAGAACAAATATGTCATGGGGAAAAAGGTCAAAAATAAAAGTAAGCATTATTTATACTCTTGTTTATACTTTCGGTCCATTAATATTTTGGACGTTTTAAAATTGGTGCAAAAAATCCGTTGGAGGATGCCTAGTTGGGTTGGAGGGCGGTCATAGGTAAAGATGATCTGACATCGATCCCCTCTTAATACGTTCTGGGTCGAGCATGTTGCATAAGGCTTGCCTAGTACGATTTACATTCCATGTGTGATTTACACAGTAGTATTTACCTAATGCGCACATAGTGTTTATCACAGAGTGTTCACCCGAAGGGCAGGGGCTGTGACAGAGGCCATAGCGGCTGCGGGTTTTTCTCAAGTTCCAAAATAATAAAAAAGATTTAGTGCAAAAATACTCCTCAACCGTTAGAACCCTCTATCATAACATCATCATCCTACGTGGTCTGATATTTCAGTGAGATGGACACTGCGTTGGCATGCCACCTTACCACACCAACTCATTTTAGCCCCTTCCAATCATTTCTTTCCTACCGCCACCATCACCCTCGTCACCCAATCTTTTCCGGATTTTATTGTTGTATTCTAAATTATAAATTACATAAGTTACAAAAAAAATTAATCACCCTCCATTTTACCACCTATAATAGAATTTTTTCTTTTACCTTTAATCACGGGAACTAAATCTTCTTTAACTGAAGCACCAAAAATTATTTTTATCATCGTTTTTTCATCTCCAATCGTGATCCAAAATCGACATAGAAGTGATTTTGAAGTGCTAGAAACTCGTTATTTAAATTAATGAATTTGTACTTTGCAGCTGCAATGCTAAATATTTAGTTTTTTTTTTCTGGAAATAAAAGAGAATTTCAACAAACAAAAAAAAGAACTATGATCCGCTTAAACTTATCCAATTTGGAAATCATATAAGTCTGATGTTTGTGTAATTTTATTTCTGTAGATGATAATTTAAAATTTTTGGTTGCAAAGTAAGTAGAACTGAAAGCATCTCTTTTAGTCGGCGAGAATAGAGGCCCGTGTGCTTATTTTATAAGTGTTAGCTGCTTGTCCATTAGTTGCTTAGATAATGAATTTTTCCTTATTAGAGTTCTTAATTAAGGGTTTAATGGACTAATATTTTTGCAGTTTATGTAATTTATAATTTAAAATACAACAACAAAACTCAAAAAAAATTGGGTAATGGGGAAGGTGGTGGTGGACGAAGAAGAAAAAAGGGAAGGCTGAAATTAGTGGGTGATGAGACGGCATGTTATGCAGTGTCCACCTCACCGAAATATCATGCCACGTATGATGGTGCTGTCATGGTGGAGGGTCCTAACAGTATAGAGGTATTTTTGTACTAATTTTAAGACATCAGGGATACTAATGGAACGAAAGTATAATGGATGATATAAATGATTCTTTTCGCATAATTGTCTTTCTAGTTTGATTCGTTGTCCGTTGTGCACTAGTGAGTCTTCTCTAGATTGTTGAAGGTGTAGTGGCTGCAGTCTGGGATGATAGAATAAGGGCATGTCCTCAGGTGGGGCAGAGTGTGGGGCTGGGGTCAGGGGGTGGGACGGGTAGCAAGAGAGGTAGAGGGGGCAAGGGAGCCTATAGGTTGAGAATCGGGTCATGGAACATAGGTTCACTAACGAGTAAATCCATAGAGTTGGCGAAAATCCTTCAGAAGAGGAAGATTAATATAGCGTGTGTCCAGGAGACTAGGTGGGTCGGATCGAGGGCGAAAAACGTGGATGGGTATAAGTTGTGGTACTCTGGTGTCCTGAGGGGTAAGAATGGAGTGGGTATCCTGGTAGATAGCCATCTTAGAGAGTCCGTGGTAGAGGTCAGGCGAGTGAATGATAGACTAATAACTATTAAGTTGGTGGTGGGCGAGGGTACTTTAAATGTCGTTAGCGCGTACGCACCGCAAGCAGGCTTGGATGAGGATATTAAGAGGCGTTTTTGGGAGGGGTTGGATGAGATTGTTCGTAGTATACCGCCTTCTGAGAGGTTATTCATAGGAGGAGATTTCAATAGTCATATTGGGTCATCTGCAGGTGGGTACACTGAGGTGCATGGCGGCTTTGGTTTCGGGGAACGGAACGGAGGGGGCATTTCGCTGTTGGACTTTGCCAAGGCTTTCGATCTAGTCATTGCGAACTCAAGTTTTACGAAGCGGGATGAGCATTTGGTTACTTACCAAAGTTCGGTGGCGAAGACTCAGATTGACTATATCCTCCTCAGGAGATGCGACAGAAGGTTGTGCGAGGACTGCAAGGTTATCCCAGGTGAGACCCTCTCAACGCAGCATAGGCTTTTGGTGATGGACATTTGTATTAGGATAAGGAGGAAGAAGAGGTCAGTACAAGGACGCTCCAGGATTAGGTGGGGCGCCTTAACTAAGGATAAAGCTAAGGAGTTGGAAGGAAAGTTATCGGCAATGAGAGCTTGGAGAAGTAGTGGGGACGCAAACACAATGTGGTCGATGACAACGGACTGTATAAGAAAGGCGGCGAGAGAGGTGTTAGGGATATCTACGGGCCACAATGGTGGCCACAAAGGATATTGGTGGTGGAATGCAGTTGTCCAAGGTAAAGTGGAAGCAAAGAAGGTGGCTTACCTGTGGTTAGTAGGGAGCACTGACGAGGAGAAGAGAGCGAACAGTGAAAGGTATAAGGTTGCTAGGAAGGAGGCGAAGATGGCAGTGACAGAGGCTAAGACGACAGCTTTTGCTCGTCTGTATGAGGAACTAAGGAACAAATGTGGGGAGAAGAAGTTATTCCGACTCGCTAAGGCGAGAGAGAGGACAACTCGGGATCTGGACCAAGTGAGGTGCATAAAAGATGATGACGACAAAGTTTTGATGGGAGATGACCAGATTAAGAGGAGGTGGCAGACCTACTTTCATAAACTTCTAAGTGAAGAAGTGGATCAGGATATTATACTTGGGGAATTGAGGAATGCCGACAGTACCCATGAATTAAGTAATTGTAGGGACATTGAGATCGATGAAGTCATGGAGGCAATGCGTAAGATGAGAAGGGGCAGAGCTACCGGCCAGACGAAATTCCGGTTGAACTTTGGAGGTGTGTGGGTAGAGCAGGCTTGGAATGACTTACTGGATTGTTTAGTGTTATATTCAAGACTAATAGGATGCCTGAAGAGTGGAGGTGGAGTACAATGGTTCCGTTGTATAAGAACAAAGGTGATGTCCAGAGCTGTAACAACTATAGGGGCATCAAATTACTAAGTCATACCATGAAAATTTGGGAGAGAGTGGTAGAAATGAGAGTGCAAAGGACGGTGTCTATTTCAGACAACCAGTTCGGGTTCATGCCGGGGCGATCTACCACAGAAGCTATCCACCTTATTAAGAGGATGGTGGAATAGTACAGGGATAGGAAGAAGGATCTCCACATAGTGTTTATTGATCTGGAGAAAGCGTACGATAGGACTCCTAGGGAGGTCTTATGGAGCTGCTTAGAGGATAAAGGGGTCCCGGTTGACTATATTAGGTTGATTAAAGACATGTATGTTGGAGCTAAGACTCGGGTTAGGACAGTAGGAGACGACTCTGAACACTTTTCAGTTATTACGGGGTTGCACCAAGGGTCTGCACTCAGCCCATTCCTATTTGCCCCGGTGATGGATGCACTGACTCATCATATTCAAGGGGAGGTGCCATGGTGCATGCTATTTGCTGATGACATTATTCTAATTAACGAGACACGAGGCGGCGTCAACGAGAGGCTAGAGATTTGGAGACATGCTCTTGAGTCTAAAGGCTTCAAGTTGAGCAGAACGAAGACAGAATACCTCGAGTGCAAATTTGGGTTGAGCCGGCGGAAGCGGGAGTTGAAGTGAGGCTTGACTCTCAAGTCATTCCCAAGAGGGGTAGTTTCAAGTACCTTGGATCGGTTATTCAGGGGATCGGGGAGATTGACGAGGATGTCACACACCGTATAGGGGTGGGGTGGATGAAGTGGAGGTTAGCATCGGGAGTCTTGTGTGACAAGAAAGTGCCACCGTTACTAAAAGGTAAGTTTTATAGAGCAGTGGTTAGGCCTGTCATGTTATATGGAACTGAATATTGGCAGGTAAATAACTCACACATCCAGAAGATGAAAGTAGCAGAGATGAGGATGTTGAGGTGGATGTGCGAGCATACAAGGATGGATAAGATTAAGAATGAAGATATTCGAGAGAAGGTGGGCGTGGCCCCCATGGAGGACAAGATGCGGGAAGTAAGACTCAGATGGTTCGGGCACATTCAGAGGAGGAGCACTGATGCACCGGTGAGGAGGTGTGAGCGACTGGCTGTAGTGGGCACACGGAGAGGTAGAGGGCGACCTAAGAAGTATTGGGGAGAGGTGATCAGACAGGACATGGCGCGACTTAGGATTACTGAGGACATGGTCCTTGACAGGGAATTATGGAGGTCGAGCATTAAGGTTGTAGGTTATGGGAAAATTGTGAATATTTCTACAGTACAATAGAGTGAGACTAGCCAGTTAGGAGTTAGACTAAGAATGTCATTGCTCGTCTATTGATGCAGGGCTTTACCTCCTAGTTTTTACTATACCAGCCATCTATTTCGTATTTCGTATTCTGTATTTCATATCTCCTATATTGTTGTTATTTTATTATACATTTTTATGGTACTAATATATCGTCTCCTGTTGCTTTTTTGAGCCGAGGGTCTCCTGGAAACAGCCTCTCTACCCTTCGGGGTAGGGGTAAGGTTTGCGTACATATTACCCTCCCCAGACCCCACTTGTGGGATTATACTGGGTTGTTATTTTTGTTGTTGTTGTTTTCGCATAATTGTGGTGTATTTTTTACCCTTTTGTTATATGTAATTGACTATGTTAACTCCCATGTCTCCCCTCCACATATCTTTCAATGACAAAATAGCACAATAAGGCATCGTTTGCAGAATAAGGTGTATTAGTAATGCATGAGTTAGTAATGCAAGCATTAGTTATGCAGACTTATCTACTGTTTGGTGTGGTGTATTAAAATTATAATGCATTGCATAATTTTTAAGAAAAATAGTTGTTTAAAAAAATGCCCTCCATATTTCTTACTTTAAAGGACTTTAAGGACAATTTTATTTTTAATCATACTAATGCATGCATTAATAGCCTTGATATTACTAATGCCATAGTTTTCTATGCATTACTTATACATAGGATAATACAAAGTATGATGTATAAGTAATACAAGTTTTAGTTATACACAGATTGAAAAAATATACCAAACAAGGTATTAGTAATACATAAAGCTAATGCTTACATTATTTTTTCTAATACCTCCTACCAAACAACCCCTAACTTGTTGGGAAAAGGTATAGAATTGCCTTTGTACTACACAAAAAGGTCTAACTTTGCCTTATGTTAAAAAAGTTTGGCTTATTTATTTTCTTGCCTTCTATTACAATTTAGCACTAAATTGCCTATAATCACTAATGGACCAATATTATATGGTGAAAAGTTTGAAATTGCCCTTGTGATTTGTGAAAAGCTCTAACTTAGCCCCTGTGATTTGCAAAAGGCCCAATTTTGACCTCCAACAGGGATGAATCTATGTATGGAGTTGGGGTGGTACGCCACCCGATCGCTTGGATTATATATATAACGAGTGGCGCTCCCAAGTCACAAAATGACTATAAGTGTCATGGTTGAAGTGCTGAAATCTCACATGCAGTATCCGGATCAAGATTCTCTAGATTATGGTCCTAGTTGTTCCCTTATTACCTTTTCTTTCTTTTCTTTATGCTCATTTTCTTAAATTTTTTATTTTCTTCTTCTTTGTTATTCACATTTTGTACAATCAAATTTTTATTATTTATTTAAATTGTATATTTGCTTCCTTTGGTTTTTTTCCTGATCTTCAAATTTTATTAAAATGCAATTTTTTATTATTTTCTCTTTTTACCCATCTAATATTATTTTATTAATTTAAAAAAAATTAGGTGATGCAACAAAGACATAATATTAATCAACTACATATAGATTGAAGGGGTGTATCACATATTTATTTATACATAAAAAATCTTTCCAATTGAACTGAATTAATTAAAATGGATCGAAACGAATCGAATTAATCCAAGACAAATTGAATCTACTAAATGTACCTCCTAATTTAATCTTCGTTACTAGTGGTCGATTTGAATTAAAATAGTAATACCTGTAATCATCAAATTCTAGATTCGCTTCTGCCCTCCAATAAAATGGATTACACAAAAAATCTACTCATTTTCAATGCACACTTCTTCTTCTTTAACCATGCCACCATCGGCTCTTCTACCTTCAACCATTGTACCTAATTTCGTCGCCTCTCAATCAATTTGCCTTTAGAAGTTACAACCCACTACTCTATTTTCACCATCCCAATTAGTCGTTAGCAATCATGTAAATACTACCTATATATATCAAAACCCACCGCACGCTATCATTAATTTATCTCTACATAAAGTACCCATAATTAACATTTAGAGTCTACTCAAAGTCTAGTTTGAGATGTACAATGCAAATATGGACAAAAGTTATGTACCAAATAAGTAAGTATAGTTACAATTGATTTTTACCTAGATAAACTCAAAGTCATGAAGGGGAACCTTGGCACAACTAGTAAAGTTACTGCCATGTGACCCGGAGGTTACGGGTTCGAAGCAGTCTCTTGCAGAAATGCAGGATAAGGCTACGTACAATAAACCATTATGATTCGACCCTTCCCCAAACCCTGCGCTTAGCGAGAGCTTAGTTCACCGGACTGCTCTTTATAAACTCAAAACCATAGCATAACGTCAATATTTGAAAAAAAGATCTAACATTAAATGAACATATTGTAACAATGTGTTGTACGATGCATACGTTCGGCTTTACCATTTTGTTGGTGAGTATGAGGGCATGAAATGCGAAGCAAAACACTGTTGTTATTAAGAAAGAAGCAGAATTCATGAGGCTTAACAAACTCAGCAACCCCATCACATTAGAGAGCTTTAATTTTTATAGAAAATTGAGTTAATGTATATGCATAAAACTGCTTGAACATAGTGAAAGCCTCAGATTTACGCTTTATAGGAAAAAACCCAAGAAAACATAATGAAATTATCATGAAACAAAATATAATATCTAAAACCAGAAAATGAAAGAACTGGAGAAGTCCAAATATTATTATGGATTAATTCAAAAGGAGATTTAGAAAAGGAACATGAATCCATATACGGTAACTTGTGATGTTTGCCAAGTTGACAAACATTACATAAATTGTTTAAGCCTTGCAATGAAGAACAAGGCAAGTTATTGATCCTAACTAATCTAGTTAAAATTGCTTAGCTTGGATGTCTAGCCGACGATGCCAAAGGTTTGGAGAGGCTCGAACACTGGCAAAAGCAGAGTGAGATGCATAAACTAGACCACCAAAAGGCGAAAAGAGAGTATAAAGAGGTCTAGAGCTATTGCACCGATTAAGGAGCCTCTTCGTCGAGAATTCCTTAATAGACAAACCAAAAGGATCAAATTCAATAGAACAACTATTATCTGAGATAAATTTACGAACGCTTAGTAAATTAGCAGAAAGGTGAGGAACAATTAAAATATCCTTAAGAGTAAAGACAGAATGAGGAGTAGAAAGTATACCATGCCTTGTATAGGAGATAGGAAGTTGAGTACCATTACCCACAGTTACACGATCGGAGCCATTATATAGATGAATGGATGATAAACTGGATGCATTTGGGGTCATGTGAGAATAAGCGCCACTATCCACAAACCAAGAGGCATCACCAGACGAAGCATGAGACGAGAAAGAAGGACTAGAATGAACATTTGAAACAAAAGCTTTAGAACCCAACGATGGGTAGTCACGAGCAGTATGGTAGGGCTGATAGCAAAGTTGACAAGAAAGAATTCCATGAGTGGTTGGAGAGGGAAATAACAAAGCTTGACTGGAAAAGGGCAAATGACCTAATATAGAGGGAAGTGAGGGGCGAGCAGATATTTTTTGAGGGGCAACGTTAAAGGATTTTGAGAATCCTTGATTGTGTCGACCTCTACTACGCCAACCATTAAATTTTCAGCCACCATTTTTTTGTCTATTACGTCCACGGCCATTAGAGGAAAAAGACTATTGCTTAGCCATAAAAGCAGTAGTAGAATTATCTGTAGATGGACGGGAGATACTACTCAATTGAGCTTCATGAAGAAAAAGAAGGGGTCTGGTTTTAACAAAGGTGGGAAGAGGGATACGAATAGAGATAGAAGTGTTCGCAGACATGTATTCAGGAGGCAGATCGGAAAGTATTTGCAAAATGAGATCTGAATCATAGAAGAGATTACCAATGGATGAACAAGAACATATTCACTTATTGAATATATCACTTTTCTTAAGATTGTGAAACTAGACCTTGAGTTGAAGAGTTCGGGAACTGACTTGGTCACGAAATAGACGCTCAATTTGAAGCCAAGCATTCCTAGCAGTGAGAGTATGGTTTGGCTTGATTATAGCCTGGATAATCTCTTGAGAAATTGTTGCCTGAATCCATGAGAGAATAATAGAGTCCAGTTGAATCCATTGTCCGAAAATAGGATTGAATGTATAGGTGCCATCATAACAAGAAATATAAGGCTCGGGACAAGGGATACTTTCAATAATGAAGCTATAGACACCATTGTATGGGTCGAAATCTGACCACACGATAATCAGCATAAAAAGGAATGGAGATAGGTCAATTAAGCCGTGGTTGTATTCATAAGGCACCATAACGACGAGCACCTCGGCCACGGCCGAGGTCGAACCATCAGAAAGACTGTGATGACCCAAAAGGTCATCACTTATTTTTAAAATAAATTCCGCGTCCCGAGATTTCCATTAACACCCATTAGTTTTCTA
Organism: Nicotiana tabacum; assembly: GCF_000715075.1. Taxonomy (NCBI): domain Eukaryota; kingdom Viridiplantae; phylum Streptophyta; class Magnoliopsida; order Solanales; family Solanaceae; genus Nicotiana; species Nicotiana tabacum. Next base: position 206,227,079 of record NC_134080.1, read on the forward strand.
AGCTTAAATTATGTTCCTAAGGGTAGAAGATTAGGGATTTGGGTAGAGTTAGGGATTTTTGTATATTTGGGATTTAGACCTCGTTTTGGGATTGAATTTTGGAAATAATTGTATATTCGGGCTCGTAGGTGAATGGATGATCGGGTTTTTGTCCGAACCACGTATTTTGACCAAGCGGGCCCGGGGTCAATTTTGACTTTTTGGGAAAAATGATGGGAATTCTATAATTGAGCATTGAAATTGGATTGTTTAGCATTTATTGATGTTGTTAAATCAATTTGGACTAGATACGAGTTGTTTGGAGGCGAATTATAAAGAAAGAGCGGTGTTTGAGGCTTGAGTTGGCCGTGGAAGTTCGAGGTAAGTGTTTGGTCTAACCTTAGCTTGAGGGATTAGGAGTTGTGTCCTATTTGCTACTTGCTTATTATTGAGTACGACGTATAGGCATGGTGACGAGTATCTATACGTTGGTGTCGAGCATGACCGTGAGTCTTAAATTGAGATTTATTGTGTTCTTAAATAATAGTACGAATGCTTAAGTTTGATGATTTTCTGTATTGAGCAAGGATTATGATTATTCTCGTGGAAATTACTTATGGCTGAGTATTGGTGTTAGCTGAGGTAGTTAGAAGTTGGAACAAGTTTGGTTATAGCTGTTTCTCCTTTGCCGGAGCGTATTTACTGATGATGTCGATACCCTTGTCGGGATAGTGTAGTTCTTTATTGATCCCTTGTCGGGACTCTTGTTATGATTGTTATTGATTATACATGTGGATCAGGTTGCACGCTGCGACAATATTATATGTGGATCGGGTTGCACACCGCAACAATATTATATATGGATCGGGTTGCACGCCACAATAATATTATATGTGGATCGGGTTGCACGCCGCAACAATATTATATGTGGATCGGGTTGCACGCCGCAACAAAGATATATTGAAATGGGAACGGTTGATATGCCTACCACAAAATATAATAAAATGGGAGCGGGTGCTACACCTACCTATATATAGGGATCGGGTTGCGCGCTGCAACAATTGTTGATACAAAGTGTTTATAGATTAGATATAAGTTTCTTATTGTTTTGCTATGGAATCTAAGTTGTCCTTATGCCGTTACTCTTGATTTACTGTTGATATTGATACACCCCCGCAACATGTACCCCCTCCCATCTTTACTTGTTTATTCCTGTTTTATTTTCCGCTGTATATTATATAACTGCACATGTTCATTTGGTAGTCTGGTCCTAGGCTCCTCACTACTTCGCCGAGATTAGGCTATGCACTTACCAGCACATGGGGTCGGTTGTGTTGATACTGCACTCTGCACTATGTGCAAATCCCGGAGCAACTCTTGGATCATAGCATTTGGGTGGCTACCTTCAGTCCACGCGGAGATTCAAGGTAGACCTGCAGGCATCCGTAGGCCCTGGAGTCTCTTATATCCTTTATTTCCTGTTTCATTTCTTTGATTCAGAAATAATGTATCATTATTTTCAGACTTTGTATTTAGCATTCTTAGATCGTCTGTGGTACTGTGACATCGGTTCTGGGTGATTAAGTCTTAAATAGTTGTATTAGATTCATATTTCAGATATTTTATTACATTTCTTCTGCTTAATGAAATTTCTGCCGTTTTTCACATTGTTTCTTTATAAATGCTAAAAGGATACAAAAATGGATAAAGGTAATCTGTTCAATAATTGGCTTGCCTAGCTCATATTAGCAGGCACCATCATGACTCCCGAGGGTGGAAAATCCGGGCCGTGACAAGTTGGTATTAGAGGTTTAGGTTATATGGGTCTCACAGTTCACAGAAAAGCTTAGTGGAGTCTGAGGGATAGGTACAGAGACGTCTGTATTTACCCCCCAGAGGCTACAGAGTTAGACAAAACTTCACATTTATTCCTTCCTGTCGTGCGGTTTGGTTTCTCAATGCTAATTGCATTTTTACTCTATTATTTTGCGGATGGCGAGAACACGCGCTTCCTCATCTACTAACTAGAAGCCCGAGCCCCAGCAACAGCTCTCACGAGGGGCAGAAAATGAGGTTGTGCTAGAGGCCGAGGCAGGGGCAAAGCTCAGCCCAAAGCAGCAACACCAGCGGCTGAGCCTCAGGTTGACTTTAATGATGAGGTTCCGTCCCCAGTAGTTCCGGTAGGCCCAGCTCAGGTTCCAGAGGGGTTTATTGCTACCCCAGTACTCTAGGATGCTCTGGTCCGTCTGGTGGGCTACATGGAGAGTATCACCCAGGAAAGCTTGCTTCTTGTAGCACCAGTCGTCTCTCAGGCTGGAGGAGGGGCCTAGACTCCTGCTACTCGCACTCTAGAGTAGGTAGCTCCCCAGTTTCAGACTCCAGCATTTCAGCCAGTTGGAGTAGTTCAACCGGGTGTGGTAGCTCAGACCAGTGATGGAGCAGCTATGTCTGTTGATGCTTTGTAGAGATTGGACAGGTTCACCAAGCTCTTCATGACCACTTTTAGCGGTGTATCTTCTAAGGATCCCCAAGATTATCTAGACAGATGTCATGAGGTTCTCAGGAACATAGGGATAGTTGAGACCAATGGGGTCGATTTTGCTAATTTTCGCTTATCTGGATCCACCAATACTTGGTGGAGAGACTATTGTTTGGCTAGACCAGCCGGATCACCAGCCTTGACTTGGGAGTAGTTTACTCAGCTATTTCTGGAGAAGTTTCTCCCTATGACTCAGAGAGAGGCCTATCGGAGGCAGTTTGACGTCTCCAGCAGGGTTCTATGACTGTTACCCAATATGAGACCAGATTCATCGACTTGGCTCATCATGCTATTATCATACTTCCCACCGAGAGAGAGAGAGAGAGAGGGTGAGGAGGTTTATTGATGGACTTATTCAGTAGATTCGTCTTCAGATGGCTAGGTAGACTAGGAGTGAGATATCTTTCCAGGAGGCGGCCAATGTGGCCCAGAGAGTTGAGATGGTTCTCTCGCAGAGAGGTTGTCATAGGTCGGACAAGAGGCCTCGTCATTCAAGCAGATTCAGTGGTACCTCGTCAGGAGGTAGAGATTCGTATAGTAGGGGCCATCCTCCTAGGCCTTTTCAGTTAGCACTTCAAGTTTCTCACAGTGCCTCAGGTGGCTATGGTCCTCACATGCAGTATTCTGATCAGCAGCCTTACAGTGCACCACCAGCTCCTATTAATGCATTGCCGCTCCAGAGTTTTCAGGGTGGTCATTCAGGTCGCCAGGGTCAGTCTCAGTTTTCTCAGCCGTAGCATTTAGGTGGATGTTTTGAGTGTGGTGAGTATGGTCATATCAGGAGGGCTTGTCTGATATTGGTGGCTACTCAGTCACAGCATCAGGGTTCCCGTGCTATGGTTCAGGCACCAGGTGTTCCACAGCCCACCCAGCCAGCTAGAGGTGGGAGTAAAGGTGCTAGAAGTGGAGGTAGAGGTGTTAAAGGTGGAGCTCAGACCGCTAGAGGTGGAGGCCAGACAGCTGCAGGTCATCCTAGAGATGTAGTCTAGGGTGGTGGGGACCAACCCCGATGTTATGCTCTTCCAGCTAGGCTTGAGGCCGAGGCTTCCGATGCAGTTATCAGAGGTACTGTTCTGGTTTGTGGCCGAGATGCTTCAATTTTATTTGATCTAGGGTCCACATACTCTTATGTGTCATCTTATTTTGCATCGTATATGGTCATGCCTAGTGATTCCTTGAGTGCCCCTGTATATGTGTATACACCGGTGGGTGATTCTATTGTGGTAGATCGAGTCCATCACTCTTGTATGGTTGTGATTGGGGGTCTTGAGACTCGTGTAGATTTGTTGCTTCTGGACATGGTTGATTTCGATGTCATATTGGGGATGGACTAGTTATCACCTTACCACGCTATCTTGGACTGTCATGCCAAGACTATAATCTTAGCCTTGCCGGGTTTACCTCATTTATAGTGGAGAGGGACTCTTGGTCATTCTACCCGTAGTGTTATCTCTTATGTGAAGGCTCAGCATATGATCGAGAAGGGGTGTTTGGCCTATTTGGCATATGTTTGTGATTCTAGTGCCGAGGCTCCTTCCATTGATTCTGTGCCTGTTGTTCGTGAGTTCCCTGAGGTATTTCCTTCAGACCTGCCAGGTATGCCACCCGATAGGGATATTGATTTCTACATTGATTTGGCTCTAGGCACTCAGCCCATTTCTATTCCGTCGTATTGTATGGCCCCGCCTGAGTTGAAAGAGTTGAAGGACAAATTGCAAGACTTGCTTAAGAAGGGTTTCATTAGACCTAGTGTTTCACCTTGGGGTGCACCGGTGTTGTTCGTTAAGAAGAAGGATGGATCGATGAGAATGTGTATTGATTACCGGTAGTTGAACAAGGTTACAATCAAGAATAAGTATCTATTGATGAGGATTGATGATTTGTTTTATCAGCTTCAGGGTGCCAAGGTATTTTCGAAGATTGACTTGAGATCTGGCTACCATCAATTGAGGATTAGGGCATCCGATATCCCTAAGACAGCTTTCCGCACTCGGTACGAGCATTATGAGTTCTTGGTAATGTCATTCGGGTTGACAAATGCCCCAGCAACTTTTATGGATTTGACGAACCGAGTGTTTAGGCCTTACTTGGATTCGTTCGTGATAGTCTTCATTGATGATATTTTGATATATTCCCACAGTCGGGAGGAGCATGATCAGCATCTTAGAGTGGTTCTTTAGACTTTGAGGGATAGTCAGTTGTATGCTAAGTTTTCGAAGTGTGAGTTCTGGTTGAGTTCAGTTGCATTCATGAATCATGTTGTATCAGTAGAGGGTATTCAGGTTGATCCGAAGAATATTGAGGCAATCAAGAACTGGCTAGACCAACACCAGCTACAGAGATCCGGAGTTTCTTAGGATTGGCATGTTACTATCATCAGTTTGTGGAGGGGTTTTCATCTATCGCAGCCCCGATGACCAGGTTGACACAGAAGGGTACCTAGTTCAGATGGTCGGACGAGTGTGAGGCGAGCTTTTAGAAGCTCAAGATAGCTCTGACTACAACACCGATGTTAGTTTTGTCACAGGTTCAGGGCCTTATACAGTTTATTGTGATGCATCTCGTATTGGACTTGGTGCGGTATTGATGCAGGATGGCAAGGTAATTGCCTATGCTTCACAACAGATGAAGATTCATGAGAAGAACTATCTAGTCCATGATTTGGAGTTGGCATCCATTGTTCACGCGTTGAAGATTTGGAGGCATTATCTGAATGGCATGGTATGTGAGGTGTTCACGAATCACAAGAGTCTGTAGTATTTGTTCAAGCAAAAGGAGTTGAATTTGAGGCAGAGAAGGTGGTTGGAGTTGTTAAAGGACTATGATATCACCATCTGATATCATCTAGGAAAGGCCAATGTGGTGGCCGATGCTTTGAGTAGGAAGTCAACCAGTATGGGCAGTCTTGCTTATATTCCGATCGGTGAGAGGCCGCTTACTTTGGATGTTCAGGCTTTGGTCAATCAGTTCGTGAGGCTGGATATTTCTGAGCCTAGTCGTGTGTTAGCTTGAACGGTCTCTCGTTCTTCTTTATTAGAGCATATCCGTGATTGGTAGTATGATGATCCTCATTTATGTGTCCTTAGAGACACGGTGCAGCACGGAGGTGCCAAGCAGGTTACCTTAGGTGATGATGGATTTTTGAGATTGCAGGGTCGAGTTTGTGTGCCTAATATGGATGGAATCCAAGAGTTGATTTTAGAAGAGGCCTATAGTTCGCGATACTTTATTCATCCGAGTGCCGCAAAGATGTATCAGGATTATAGGCAGCATTATTGGTGGCAGAGAATGAAGAAGGATATCATTGCATATGTGGCTTGGTGTTTGAATTGTCAGCATGTTAAGTATGAACATCAGAGGCCTGGTGTTTTGTTCCAGAAGATTGAGATTCCTGAGTGTAAGTGGGAGCGGATCACTATGGACTTCGTTATTGGACTTCCATGGACTCAGAGGAAGTTCAATGCAGTATGGGTTATTGTTAATAGGTTGACCAAGTCAGCACATTTTATTCATGTGGCAGTCTCCTATTCTTCCGAAATGTTAGCTGATATCTATATCCGGGAGATTGTTCATCTTCATGGTGTGCCAGTGTCTATCATTTCGGATTGAGGTACGCAGTTTAACTCATATTTATGGAGAGCAGTTCAGCGAGAGTTGGGCACACGGGTTGAGTTGAGCACAGCATTTCATCCTCAGACGGACGAGCAGTCCGAGCAGACTATTCAGATTTTGGAGGATATGCTCCGAGCTTGTGTCATTTACTTTGGAGGCTCGTGGGATCAATTTTTGCCTTTAGAAGAGTTTGCCTACAACAATAGCTACCAGTCGAGTATCCAGATGGCTCCTTATGAGGCTTTATATGGTAGGCGGTGTCGATCTCTGGTTGGATGGTTTGAGCCAGGAGAGGCTCGGTTGTTGGGTACGGATCTGGTTCAGGATGCCTTGGATAAGGTCATGATTATTTAGGATAGGCTTCGTACAGCTTAGTCCAGGCAAAAGAGTTATGTCGACTACAAGGTTCGAGATTTGGCTTTCATGGTCGGTGAGCGGGTACTGCTTCGAGTGTCGCCTATGAAGGGCGTGATGAGATTTAGGAAGAAGGGCAAGCTTAACCCTAGGTTCATTGGCCCGTTCGAGATTCTTGATCGAGTGGGAGAGGTGGCTTATAGACTTGCATTGCCGCCGAGCTTATCAACCATGCATCCAGTGTTTCATGTGTCCATGCTTCAGAAGTATCACGGCGATCCATCCCACGTATTAGATTTCAGCACTGTCCAGTTGGACAAGGACCTATCTTATGAGGAGGAGCCGATAGTTATTCTAGACCGGCAAGTTCGTCAGTTGAGATCGAAGAGTTTTCCTTCTGTTCGTGTTTAGTGGAAAAGTCAGCCTACTGAGGCATCGACCTGGGAGTCCGAGTTCGATATGTGGAGCCGTTATCCCCATCTTTTCCCCGACTCAGGTACTTCCTTCTTATGTCCGTTCGAGGACGAACAGTTGTTTTAGAGGTGGAGAATGTGATGATCCTAAAGGTCATCACTTGTTTTTAAAGTGAATTCTGCATCCTGAGGCCTTAAAGATCTCTTTCAGCATCACCTCAATTTGCGTGCGCGTAGCCGGAAAGCTATTATGTGAAAATCTTTGAAAATATTGAAATTTCGACTTAAAATGCATTTAAGTTGACTTCGATCAAAATTCTGGGTAAACGGACCTGGACTCGTGATTTGATTGTCTCGGAAGGTCCGTGGAAAAATATGAGATTTGGGTGTATACCCGGAATCGAATTCCGAGGTCCCAAGCCCGAGAAATGAATTTTTAAAGAAAATTGTTTTCTGAAAATTTCTATGAGTTTTGGAAATGAAATGCATTTATAATTTGATGGTATATGGCCCGTATTCTGGTTCTGGAGCCCGGTACAAATCTTATATGTGAAATAAGATGAGTCTGTGAAATTTGGTAAGAAACGGAAGTCATTTGAGGTGATTCGAACCCGTAGTTGTGAAAATTCTTACTTTGAAGGTTTTGAGATTTTTCTTAGATTTCTATGCTATATTCATTGTTTAAGAGGTTATTTTGGCGATATGATCGCACAGATGAGTTCATATGATGTTTTTGAGTTAGTACGTATGTTTGGTTTGGAGCCCCGAGGGCTCGGGTGAGTCTCGGGTGAGTTTCGGTTGGGTTTCGAAAAGTTTTGAACTCATAAAAAGTTGTAGGTTTTTGGCTCTTCAGTGCCCAGGGATTTTGTTCTTCGCGTTCGCGTGGTCCTACTCGCAAACGCGTAAGGCAAATATCCCAGGTGCCAGTTTTCTTCTTCGTGAACGCGATCCTGAGATGCAAATGCGAGGCTAAGGGGGGATTACCCTTTGCGAACGCGTTCAGGTACTCGCGAACGCGTAAGGCAATTGGCCTAGGGGAGGGTTCGCATTTTGTTCTACGCGAACGCGGCCACTGGCCCGTGAACGCGAAGGCTCGAGGGGTCAATGCTCCATGAATGTGAGCCAAGTGTCGCGAACGCGAAGGTCACTGAGGCCTAACTCATCGCGAACGTGACATGCCTATCGCAAACGTGGTGAAGGCCTGTCCAGTGATTTTTAAAACAGAAGAAAAACGGGACTTAATCAAAATTTCATAACTTCTTCTTCCAAACTCCAAATTAGGCAATTTTTAAGGAAGATTTCAGCACCAATCCATAGGTATGTAATCTTAGACTCATTTTCTTCAATTTCTATTAACACCCATTAGATTTCTAAGCTTAAATCATGTTCTTAAGGGTAGAAGATTAGGAATTTAGGTAGAGTTAGGGTTTTTTGTATATTTGGGATTTAGACCTCGTTTTGGGGTCGAATTTTGAAACTAATTGTATATTCGGGCTCATGGGTGAATGGGTGATCGGGTTTTGGTCCGAACCACGTGTTTTGACCAAGCGCGCCCGGGGTCAATTTTTGACTTTTTGGGAAGAATGATGGGAATTCTATAATTGAGCATTGGAATTGGATTGTTTAGCGTTTATTGACATTGTTAAATCAATTTGGCCTAGATACGAGTTGTTTGGAGGTGAATTCTAAAGGAAAAGTGGTGTTTGAGGCTTGAGTTGGCCGTGGAAGTTCGAGGTAAGTATTTGGTCTAACCTTAGCTTGAGGGATTAGGAGTTGTGTTCTATTTGCTACTTGATTCTTGTTGAGTACGACGTATAGGCATGGTGATGAGTATCTATACGTTGGTGTCGAACATGACCGTGAGTCTTAAATTGAGATTTCTTGTGTTCTTAAATAATACTACAGATGCTTAAGTTTGATGATTCTCTGTATTGAGCAAGGATTATGATTATTCTTGTGGAAATTACTTATGGCCAAGTATTGGTGTTAGATGAGGTAGTTTGAAGTTGGAACAAGTTTGGTTATAGTTGTTTCTCGCTTGTCAAGACGTATTTACTAATGTTGTCGATTCCCTTGCCGGGATAGTGTAGTTCTTTATTGATCCCTTGCCGGGACTCTTGTTATGATTTTTGTTGATTATATATGTGGATCAGGTTGCACGCCGCAACAATATTATATGTGGATCGGGTTGCACGCCGCAACAATATCATATGTGGATAGGGTTGCACGCCGCAACAATATCATATATGGATCGGGTTGCACGCCGCAACAATATTATATGTGGATTGGGTTGCACGCTGCAACAATGATATATGTGGATTGGGTTGCACGCTGCAATAGTGATAAATGATATGGATCGGATTGCACGCCGCAACAGTGTTGTTATATATAGGGATCGGGTTGCGCGCCGCAATAATTGTTGATACAAATTGTTTATAGAATGGATATAAGTTTCTTATTGTTTTGCCGTGATTTCTAAGCTGTCCTTATGCCGTTACTCTTGATTTACTGTTGATATTGATACACCCCCGCAGCATGTACCCCCTCCCATTTTTACTTGTTTATTCCTGTTTTATTTTATGTTGTATATTATATAACTGCACAGGTTCATTTGGTAGTCGGGTCCTAGCCCCATCACTACTTCGCCGAGGTTAGGCTAGGCACTTACCAGCACATGGGGCCAGTTGTGCTGATACTACACTCTGCACTATATGCAGATCCCGGAGCAGCTCTTGGACTATAGCATTTGGGTGGCTACCTTCAGTCCACGCAGAGATCCAAGGTAGACCTGCAGGCGTCCGTAGGCCCTGGCGTCTCCTCTATCTTTTATTTCCTATTTCATTTCTTTGATTCGAAAACAGTGTATCTTTATTTTCAGACTTTGTATTTAGAACTCTTAGATTGTCTGTGATACTGTGACACCAGTTTTGGGTGATTAAGGTTTAAAGAGTTGTATTAGATTTATATTTCAGATATTTTACTACATTTCTTCCGCTTAATGAAATTTCCGTCATTTTTCACATTATTGCTTTATAAATGCTAAAAGGGTATAATAATGGATAAAGATAATTTGTTCAATAATTGGCTTGCCTAGCTTACATTAGTAGGCGCCATCACGACTCCTAAGGGTGGAAAATCCGGGTCGTGACAAAGACTGTATGGTGAAGTACACGCCATGGCACTTAGGGAGGTCGACCTAAAGTGCAATTGGCAGATTAGGGTATCATGTCTAAAGACCGTTGGGTAAAGGGGAATACCTATTATATATATACTAGGTAAGAGAATGAGAAAGGGCGTACTTTTCTTCCTCTCTGAACATAGAAGAACGGGAGAATGTTTCTCAGGGAAAACAAGAGAAGGTTTAGAACTTGGCTGCTGATATTTGTAATCATCATTATGGAATCAATAAAGATAGATCCCGTAGCTATTAATGGTGCTCCGTATTTTTCTTATTTATTTACATTACAGAATAGTAGCGTCAAGAGTGTATGCCTGTCATATACATTTGATATCTTTTACAATCTTAAAGAGTTCATAAGCTTAACTATATCCTATTTTTCCTACTTAATATTCTTTGATCTAGAGTTAATTATCCTTGGATAGGATTTATCCTATACTTTCTTATTAATTCGTTTTAAGAAAAGGTTTAACACTTTTCTGGTAAAACAATTTGGCGCTGTATGTGGGAATTTTCTAGCCAAAGCCTTAGTTCCCTCTAGATCCAAGCATGGTTTTAGCTCTATCTCCCATTCGGTGATGTTTCACCCTTTCACTACGAATGTCAACTTGTGAAACCGGTCAGTAAACCAGCGAAACCGCTGAACCAACCAAGGTTAAATCCTTACACGAAACTGGAGTTATGCCTAGTTTGCACATGAAAACTGCGTTGCGTCACAGCAGCAACCCTAATGCATTCTGAACATGAGCCATCGGGGTAGGACTATGACTACGCACACCAAACGCGCCTGTAATCCCGTTTTCAAGTTAGTACCCAACACCTACATCCTGCGCATATCGCCTTCCCTCCTACTTTATGAGGCGATGCTTGTATAATTTACTGATTAAAATACTCCTCGTCTGTATGTTTGTGGTATCACTTACATTTCTTCCATCTTTGTGCGCCCGGGACTAAGATGAGTTGGGACTTGAACTCGAGACCCCAATAGGGAGGGAGTGGACCATCTACCCACGAGATGACAAGGCTCAACCGGTGATGGGTCTACACGCAAAGCCGAAGCTGACATCAGGCCGGAAACTAGTACCAAAATACAGAACCAGGCGAGCCCCCCTACGGCGCGATCCCTAGTTCATTTCCAAACAAGGGAAACTCCTAGATCTAAATAGCGCAATCGTCAAGGGAAGCGTAGCCAATCCCCCTCATTCATCAGTTGAACAGCCGACCAAAGTAACAAATGATTCTATGTACTTCTAACCTACTATTCCTTCTAAAGAAATAGAGATGAAAATAAAGGTCTACAAGCAAAATTCCACGCCTTAGGGAACCTAGTGGGGTTAGACACCATGTGCTCCGTGCGGACATAGAAGTAGTTTTCCCAGAAGCAGCGGTTAGTCTTGTCGTCCATCTTCACCACCAGGCCCTTAGCGCCTCCATGACGAAGATGTAGCATGGTGCCCCTATAGAAGCTAGGGATGAAGAGATGAAGCAGGTGTTGGAGAGAAATACCCCGATCAGACAGCTCCGCGTATTTTATGAGCATTAAGAAGAGTTTGTATATATACGTGGAGAGCTGAGCCGGACACACCTCGTAGAAGCGGCAAAAATCCGTCGCCAGATGAGGGAGGGGAAATGTATATCCAATGACAAAATGGTATGCATAGAACGCGCAGTATCCTGGGCGGTATATGTGCACAATGTCAGAACCCGCTGGAACGAGTTTGATATGCTCAGGGATTCCCCATTTGGCTTTAAATGTCGTGAGCGTCGCGACATCCATCTTAGAAAGAACAGATTCCGACTCATCTCTAGTAGGGCTATTGAAGTCAGTCCTTGCCTTCCCTGGGTGGGGAACCACCTCAACTACCGTTGGAAAACTCTCGTCCTCCATCAGACCCACTCTCTTTTCGATTAGGGGTATATCATTTTCTGGTACCGGAGCACTAACGACTCGATCAGGGTTAGAAGAAGCACTAGCCATTACTTTGGGTGACTATACAGGTCGGGAGTGTAAATAAAGGGGGTAACATCCACGAGGATTGTTGGTAGAAAAAGAAATTCGAAGAACTGAATAAGAAAGAAGAATGCCCTAATATTGTTTTGTGAACGATTGGGAAACACTACATTCGAATGGGAAACTTCTTCCTACTTATAAATATATGGATATGCTGGTTTGAGAAACCAAGCGCCGCCTTTTTTCAAAAAATAATGGAAGGGGCACGGGAAACGATGCGACGCATAGAGAACATGTGCCATAATGACTCCTGAAGAATTTAGTGTCATTTCGAACTGACATAGTGGCCTAACAGAGCACTCGAAATGTCAAATCATCATCTCACTAAGAGGTGCTCTCCCATCACCCAAATGCTCAGATTTCTCAAAACTTTTCTTATTGACAAAGTTCGCCCATCGAGCTCGCCTAAAGATGACCTCAATAGGCAGAGGGACTAATTGTATGGGTCGAAATCTGACCACATGAGAATCGGCACAAAAAGGAATGACGAGGGATCGATTAAGACATGGTTGTATTTATAAGGCACCATAATGACGAGCACCTCGACCACGGCCGAAGTCGAACCATCAAAAAGCATGCATGGCAAAGTATACGCCATGGCACTTAGGGAGGTCGACCTAAAGTGCAATTGGCAGATTAGGGTATCCTGGCTAAGGACCGTTGGGGTAAAGGGGAATACCTATTATATATATACTAGGTAAGAGAATGAGAAGGGGGACTTTTCTTCCTCTCTGAACACAGAAGAACGGGAGAATATTTCTCAGGGAAAACAAGAGAAGGTTTAGAGCTTGGCTGCTGATCTTCGTAATCATCATTATGGAATCAATAAAGATAGATCTCGTAGTTGTTAATGGTGCACCTTCTTTTTCTTCTTTATTTTACATTACGGAATAGTAGCGTCAAGAATGTAGGTCTGTCATATACATTTGATATCTTTTACAATCTTAAAGAGTTCATGAGCTTAACTATATCCTATTTTTCCTACTTAATATTCTTTAATCTATAGTTAATTATCATTGGCTAGGATTTATCCTCTATTTTCTTATTAATTCGTTTTAAAAAAAGGTTTTTCACTTTTTTGATAAAACAATCATGACCCTTGAAGACATGCAAGAAACGTTTTCTCCATAACATATAATTTGTGTAATCAAGAACCGTGGGAATAAGATTCTTAATGTTCGAGACAAAAATAACAAAATGAGATGATGGGAGAAGGAAAGAAGCCTCTACCATGGAGATGGGTGGAGAAAGTGTTGATTCCGTAGAGGAAGAGGAAACTATAATTCGATGAAAGAGAGGAATAATCAATGTAGAGATGACTTTGACTTCTGATACTACGTAACAATGTGTATTTCACAATAATGTCTATCGTAGTGCATGAAGAGACATTTATAGTATTTTACATGTACATAATCCTTAAATACAATTTCTATTACAGACACCTCAACTTCAGAAAAGGAACAAAAAGAGTAAAATCACATGGTGAACACTGGGTGGCATTTCAACTTTGAAAACACTAGATGCATTGAGGAATTGTTTCCACTGAAGCTTAAGGCATTCAACTTAGACATATTATTCTTATATCTGCTCCTTTTACAAATGGAAACTTTAAGAAAAACAACTTGAGAGAAATAAAAGTTTTCTTTTAGTCTTCCTTTTTGGTAGGAGTGAGGATATTGGTGTATTATTGAAGATGGAAGTCTGTATCGTTAATTAGTTAACAATATGAAGTAAAAAGAGTTTTTTTTATAAGCTTAATAGAAAAAAGGTGTATAATTTGTAAGTTGGTATTTGTATAGTCGGTTTAATTCGTTTTTTTAGATTATTTCTTATTAAAATCAAGACCAAAGCAAAGTTTGTTGACTTTAAAGTTAAAAACCAAAAATCAAATCAGACGGAGAAAATATCAATTTTCTTCCTGAATTTGATTAGATTTTCGGTATGGTTCGATTTTTGTGATCATGACGTAGAACATTGTAGAGGCAAAAAGAGAAAAGAGAAAAAGTGATGTGGATGTGTCACACCTCCTTTCTCTACCCGAATAGGGTATAAAGGAGTTTTTCCAATTAAAGTGACAATCGAAACGGGATTATTTATTCAAAATCGGAATCGTCACTTGGGATAATTTATGGTATCCCAAGTCACCGGTTTAAAATCCCGATCGAAGAAGATTGACTCTATTTACAGTCCGCGAAACAAAGAAATCCGGGTAAGGAATTCTTTTAACCCGGGAGAAGGTGTTAGGCATTTTTGGGTTCCGTAATTTTAGCACAGTCGCTCAACTATTATTATTGGCCTAATTATCTGATTAGTTACATACTTTATACCTATTGTGCGTTTTTGACCTTTGACCACTTATAATTATTTATGGAATTATTCTGGAACAAGTTACGATTGTCGTACACTTGTTTTCTTGGTACACATTGCGAATCGTATCACGAGAACCGTATCCACAATCTACAACATGTTTAATTTATTAACATTACTAGAAATTATGGTCGGGTCACATGAAATGCACACCCGAATTGAGATTTACGCATCGTGATAATGCCACGAGAACCGTACCCATAGTCACGATGATTCATTTATTAATACTCCTCCCAATTCTTCTCAAATCCAAACAAAGAAGACACTACTGCTTGCTTCTAATTGCGGACGTAATTGTCACAACAACCTATTTGCATTTAGAAACAGCTTAAACCCAAATTCTTTCTTAATTAACTAATGCAACGACCTAAGTTAAACAACAATTTTAGCATGCAAATTAGAGATAATTGTGATATAAGCATCAACTAGGCATAAAGATCAAATTAAAAGAAAACGGTGCACTCAGAGAAGCAGAACTTCATTCACTCACATGTAAGTGCACAAAACATCAAAATCTACATTAATCAAGAACAAGTTAAGAAACAAACCTACATTAATCAAGAACAACTTAAGAAGCAAACCTATTGAATCTACTGATGCCTTTAGTTATTTCCATTACACATCTTCTGAAGAAGCTTTCAGTTGAATAAAATTACAGCAGCTACAATAGATGGAAAGCGCGGCTACGAGTGAAACTCGAACAACGATCGAACTCGAACAAAACCAACAGACCACACATCGAACGGACCTCGACCAGGAAGCAATAGAAACAGTCATTGAATTCAATCACAAACTCGAGACTCACCGGAAAAGGATACTAAACGAGCTTCTAGACTCTTTACTGTTTTCAACTTTGTTTTTTCATATTTTTTTTACTATTTTTAGCCACTATTTCTCTCATTTTTCGACTGAAGGACATCGCCGGCGTTTAAAGACGGAGGAGTCGTCGGCTGTGAGGTCATATATGAAGAAGAAGATCAGCTCGTGAGGTCCCTATGCTTTTTCGTTGCAGTTGATTGAGGAAGATGGGATCAACCGCTCAAGGTTGGAGAGGTTCGCTTGTTTTTGTCTTCATGAAGAAGAAGAAACTTAGGGTTCATTTAGGTTGTGTTTTTTTGGTGTTAAATATGAATATATGAGGGGTCTTGTTTGGGTGAAGGTGAGGGCTCCAAATTTTGATGTCTGTTCGAACGTCTCTTCTGTGTGTCATTCAGGTCTGTCGGGCTCGTGCTTGGGGTCTTAGGTTAGAGATGAAGAAGGCAGCAGCTGGTCGTTTGTGTGGTTGGCGTGAGATTCAGGGGTGGTCGTGGGGTGGTTGGCGTGAGGTCTGGCGGCTGAAGGTGGTTATGGAGATTAGGGTTTTTTGGTTAAGAAGATGATGAAGAAGGGTCAGCTGGTTCAATGAAGAAGAAGATGGCCTAGGGTTTTTTTAGGTTATGTCCATGAAGAACATGATGATATCTAAAGTCCTCTATTTTTGTCAAAAACGGTTGATGCCTCTTGTAAGGATACTAGGTTTTCTTGTCTAGTTTTATTAGGGTTTTAGGGTTAGGTTAGTGGGTATTGGGCTAAGGGTAATTGGACATGGATTTAATAAATTGGGTTGGACCATGTCTTTTGGGTTAGACTAAGAAGACCAAATAATACAATGTATCTATAAAGTGTAAAATTACTCTTAATTAAAATAGACTAATATAAAACTAAATACTAAAAGCGAACCTAATTTTTGTATATTTTTTAAATTTTATGAAAGGTAGATAAACCAAAAGTAACTAAATAAAATATCAATTAGCTAAATAAGAGAAAATATTTTTGTAATTTTTATTTTTGTGATAAGATAAAGTAAGAGAGTCAAAATTATTTAAATTAGCGATATTAGACCTAAACTAAATATTTAACACTAAAATATGTAAAATCTCGGGGAGGGTCAAAAATCACATGTCTACAGCTACCCCTCTTTGACTGGAAACACGCAGTATTTTCAGACAAAGAACGACGAGACAGGTTTTTGACCTAACCCTTATTTAGAGAGACCAAAAACTAAAAGAAAGGAGAATGTGACTGAGCCCTACTATCTGAGCTGCCTATATATCCTTGGCTATGAAGGAATCAGGCCACATGTAGTTTAGAAGTAGGAGTAATAATGGAGTATACCGAGGTGGAGAGCCGATTGAGGTGCCGTTCCATCGAGGTTCTGGTCCGCGATCCTGTTATTACATCAAAATCAACAATAAAAAGTGTAACTAATCCTGTCAGCTATGAGTTACAAGATTCATATTTATAAGTCTTCTAAAACTTGATCTTGAATATTGAATGGTTCTTCATGCAGACTTTGGATGTGAACCTCGACGCTTGCTAGTTGCAGGTGCTAGTTCATTCTTTCACAACTTCTTTGGATCAAGACCGGACATGTAGTGCTCGTGACTTCAGCCATGTCTTGAGCAGTTCACATCTTTCTCTGCTTCTGCATTCAGATTCACTTCTTTTTTTTTTCTCATTTTTTCTGGATTGAGACTTCTTTTGTTGGGCATCTCAAACTATTGACTCACATTCTTACTGCGAGCTTCTGCTACTTCTAACTTGAATTGAATTCTGAAATAACTTTCCTTGTTCTCCATGTGGGCACCTGCTACTAACTTGAAACTTGAAATAATCCTGAAACAAATTCCCTTGTTCTCCAGGTGGGCACCTGCAACTTACACTTGAAATGAATTCCCTTGTTCTCCAGGTGGGCGCCTGATGCTGACTTAAAATTTGAAATAAATTCCCTTGTTCTCTAGGTGGGCACATGCAACTTAAACTTGAAATGAATTCCCTTATTCTCCAAGTGGACGTCTGCAACTTAAACTTGAAATGAATTCTCTTGTTCTCCAGGTGGGCGCCTGATGCTGACTTAAAATTTGAAATATATTCTCCAGGTGGGCGCCTGCAACTTAAACTTGAAATGAATTCCCTTGTTCTCCGAGTGGGAACCTGATGCTGACTTAAAATTTGAAATAAATTCTCTTGTTCTCCAGGTGGATGCCTGCAACTTAAACTTGAAATAAATTCCTTTGTTCTCTAAGTGGGTGCCTGATGCTGATTTAAAATTTGAAATAAATTCCCTTGTTCTCAAGATGGGTGCCTGATGCTGACTTAAAATTTGAAATGAATTCCCTTGTTCTCCAGGTGGGCGCATGATGCTGACTTAAAATTTGAAATTAATTCCCTTGTTCTCCAGGTGGGCACCTGATGCCGACTTAAAATATGAAATAAATTCCCTTATTCTCTAGGTGGGCGCCTACTGCTAACTTAAAATTTGAAATAAATTCCCTTGTTTTCCAGGTAGGCACCTGCAACTTAAACTTGAATTGAATTCCCTTGTTCTCCAGGAAGGCGCCTGATACTGACCTAAAATTTGAAATAAATTTTCTTGTTCTCCATATGGCGCCTGCAACTTAAGCTTGAAATGAATTCTCTTGTTCTCCAGGTGGGTGCTTGATGCTGACTTAAAATTTGAAACAAAATTCCTTGTTCTCCAGGTGGGTGCCTGCAACTTAAACTTGAAATGAATTCCCTTGTTCTCCATGTGGGCGTCTGATGCTAACTTAAAATTTGAAATAAATTTCCTTGTTCGCCAGGTGGGCGCCTGCAACTTAAACTTGAAATGAATTCCCTTGTTCTCCATGTGGGTGCCTGATGGTGACTTAAAATTTAAAATGAATTCCCTTGTTCTCGAGGTGGGCGCCTGATGCCGACTTAAAATTTGAAATAAATTCCCTTGTTCTCCAAGTGGTCGCCTGCTGTTGACTTAAAATTTGAAATAAATTCCCTTGTTCTCCAGGTGGGTGCCTAAAGCTGACTTAAAATTTGAAATAAATTCCCTTGTTCTCCAGGTGGACGCCTGCAACTTAAACTTGAAATGAATTCCCTTGTTCTCCAGGTGGGTGCCTGCCACTACAACAAAAGAAACTTTTCTGCCCTAGTTTGGTACCGAGAATATCTGTGAGTGTTAATTAAATCATGTTATCCAAAAGAGCTCTAAGAATTTAAAAGTTAAATCCCATTATCCAGGAGGGCCCTGAAAACTAAAATTAAATCTCATCTTAAGAGTGAAAACTTGAAAGCTAAATTGTATTTCCTAAAGGTAAAACTTGCGCTGAATCTCATTATCTATGAGGTTCCTAAAAACTTAAAACTAAATCCAATTATCCAGGAGGGTCCTAACAACTTAAAACTACATCCCATTATCCAGGAGAGTCCTGAAAACTTGAAATTAAACCCCATATCTAGGAGGGTCCTGAAAACTTGAACTTAAATCTCATTATCCAGGAGGGCCCTGAACTTAAAGGAAGCTAAAAACTCTTCTGACTAGGGAGAATGCCTAGGAGGTACGGTTCTTCTCGACTAGGGAAAATGTGCAGGAGGTAAAAACCTTCTTAACTAGGGGAATGCCTAGCAATCAAAACCTCCTCAAACAGCCTTTGTGCTGACAAAATGCGGGCACGACACTTGAAAAATTCAAGCTTTCAAGCTTTGATTTGGACATAATCTTCGTCCCTGTTTCAAACAAAGAAAACTTGTGAGTACAAACATGGTAGTTGGTTTATGGCCTTGACTTTGAGGGCGATTGCTCTTTCACTTCTCATGATAACTTTGACTTCAACTTGAAAGACCTTACTTGTTTATTGACTAACCACTTTCTTTATCACCTTTATCACAGAAAATACCTCTGATCCGTTCAAACCCAACACCCTCTATCTGTTGCATTGTGCTCATGGATGGACATATTCCGAATCTTTATATTTCACATGAATCCCAAAGCACGTCAATTGCCACCCACTCAGTGCGCATACTGTTCTTTCTTAACTTATGATGCTTTGATGTGCTAGCCAGATTACGTTTTGTGCAATTAGAAGGCTGGTAGCAAATTTTGAAGTCATTTCTCACTTGTTCTGACCAAACAGACTCAAGAAGAGGGAGTAAACAAAACAAAGGGAACAGAGTAAGGGACAATGGAAAGATATGATACCTAACAAGAAAATTACAAAGTAAAAACGTATCAGATGTGGATTCCAACTCTAATGACCATGACATGCATTTTTGGATTAAGTGGCCTAATCTGTCAAACAAGTCTAATGTTCAACTCTTGTTGTACCTCTGAGTCGTGAAACTAGGCTTCAATGCTCCGATTATCCTATCTGATTCACGGTCCTTATTTGACTTGTAGTGCCCGAAGGGTTTTCACCATCAAACCTCTCTCATTTTGTTCTTTCTCTCAACTTACTGTCGCCTTATGGTGCCTGTGAAGCTTTTCACCAATAAGACTCTCTCATTTTTTCTTTCTTCTTTTTTCCTCTGATTCTGCAGATGACAAGGCATTAACCACGATAGAAATATTATATGCTCCTGGCATGTCTGACTCAACACTCTCAAAAATTATCTAGGAGGTCTTTTGGACTGTAATGTGGCTTTTGGACAGGGTTAGAAGAAGGGATATCGTAAAGATTCAAAATAACTAAGACAATAGGGTTAATTTATCTACAACTTTTGGAATCCATTATAAAAACTTTGACCCAATTTCTAAAACAAGGAAATTTGATTCTTTTTTTTTTCTTTTTGAGATGGAACTTCTAAGAAAGACTACCCTACTCTCGACTTCGTGGGATTATGAAATATTTTATTTGGTGTGACCAAACCTTAAGGCTGCCTACGTATCTTGTGGTGACGAGAATCAAGTCGAACGTAGTTCGAAGGGATGCTTTCTTTTTGTTGCTATTATTCTTTTTTCTTTTTCTCTTTTTTTATTTTTCCTTTTCTTCTTTTTCTATTTTCTCTTTCGTGTTTTTTTTTTGACTTTTCTTTTAGAATGAACTTTTTAAAACAAACCTATGGGGACATGAACTTTTTTTTTTATTTTGACTTTAAATTGATTCCAAAAGAGGGGAGGTCAATAAAATTAGCATAGGCTCAGAAGGGGTACTAAACGGTATAAAGTGTTTGAGTAGCTGAAATAGGGTCTCCCAATCCCTGAAAATACAAAGTACAACACATGCAACTTGAGAATGAAAAAGGAAGATCATCCACAACATTTCTTTTGCAGCTTTGGCATTGATATCACTGATATGCCTTCCACTTTTTAGTGCCTTGTTAAGTACAGAACCCTCGTTGGGTGATTTCCTCTTCACAATGGATATCCTCCGTCAATTTGGAGAAAACTTTCTTGACTTTATCTTGTAACTTGAGATGCACTTGAACTCAAAGTTGCTTGCTTCAAATTGTCTGGGATGCACTCTCTTTTAACGAATTCTTGTCATCCTATTAACTTCCCACATTATCTGCCCCAGTTTCACACAGTTCGGGCTTTAAATGATCTCAAAATGTCCAAATCTATACTTATTTCCCTCAAATGTCCCTATCATCTTCAAAATTGTTTCATTGCTTCATGATTAAACTAACTTTTAAGACCAGGCCTAGAATTATGCGTGCATGTCATGTAACTAGAGCCAGCATGAAAAGAACTATAAATGGAGAAGAGAACTAAACAAAAAATGACTAGAAATAACAGAAAACAAAAAATTGCATTAGACAGACGGTGAAAGGGTTTGAACAACAAAACAAGCAAAATAAACTAGGTTACAACCCTAGAACAAACCTAGATAACACTAAATGAGTTACTACGACTAAAGGAACTAGGCAAAATAAAAGGATAAAAGGGTTTGAGTCGCAAGACAATATCTGGATTACAACCTTGAAATAACCCGGACAACAGAAATGACAACAAAATAAACCACTAGGACTCCTCCCTGGCTAGCCAAGATAGGAGAGTCTTTCCAATTACAAAGCTCATTATCTTAGCCACTGAGTTCCACATCAATATTACCAAGACCATTACCAACTTCAATATCATTAACTTTAGTCAACAAGTTCTCAAGGGGATTCGCATACCCCCTGTCACTGTCCTTGATCACAATTATCCCTTCTTGAATCATTTTTTTCTATTTCCCTTTTCAAAGCACGACAATCTTCGATGCTATGCCCTTGGACATTAGAGTGGTACATGCACCGTACAGTAGGATCAAAACCTTTTGCATATGAGTCCGGAGTATAGCCGAGGAGCGGCTCAATCAGGCCAGAATGTTTTAACTTCTCACTTGTGTAGGATTCTCCGATTGGCATGAAACTATTTCTTTTGCCTATGTTCTTTTAGGGTTATATGGTGCTTGAAAATGCAGTGAAGGCGCACGAGAATTTTGGGATGCTGGTGCTCGCCCTAAGGAGTGGCCTAGTGGTTGCACAAATGGTCGGATGTTATTTGAAGGATAATACTGGGGTGGATTATGTGGAGCTTGGGGATGTTCATGGGGTAGGTATTGAGGCTGAAAGCATTTAGCAGGAATGCCCACTGGATCCTGTCGTTGGCGGCGCTCAGCAACATCTTTTCTATTAATCGGAGGACTGACCCGAGCAACTTGTTCGTTCCATCTAAACCAAAAACTCCCTAAAACTTTCTTTGGGTTTCTCTTCCATCTGAGATAGGGAGGAGCGGTCTGGGATAATGTCTTCATTCTGCTGATAGTGCCAAACAAAATCTTGAGCCATGTCACCCCATGTATGCCACTTACTAACATCTTGACGAATATGCCATTCCAAGGCTGCCCCAGTCAAGCTCTCACTAAAATGCGCCATCAGCAACTCATCTTTCCCGCCAACACCTCTCATTTTGCTGCAATAACCCCTCAGATAGGCTATTAGATTTCCATGTCCGTCATACAAGTTGAACTTTGGTATTTTAAATCCTGCGGGCAAGTGAACGTCAGGGAACATATACAGATCCTTGAAGGCAATACTCTTCTGACCTGCCAACCCTTGCATGTTTCTTAAAGACCGCTATAAGATTTTCACCTTCCTGGATATCTCATCTTGCTCCACTGTCTTAGTACGCTTTTCAATTTCACTTGGAGGCTCAAAATGAGGAGCGTGAGAGTATGGATCTGAGACCTTGAAAGTTGGTTCTGGAGCATAGTGTTGGGCATCAGGGATTTTGAACATAGTCTTGCTAGAGGATCGAGGAAAGGTAGCTGGTGAATGAGCTACAAAAACATGAGTGGTCAAAGGAGCGAGATATGAGGTGGTTTTGGCGGGTGGAGTGTGAAAAGGTTGTGGGGAGATATCAGCAGCAGTGGAAATCTGGATTTGTGACAATGGCGAAATGGTGACAAGGCTTTCAGGGTAGTTAGTGGGAAATAATGGTGGAGGACGCTTACTAATCCAGGCTTGGTATATTTTGGCTATTTGTCCTTTCAACCTTAAGACTTCTTCTTTCAACTTAGATTCTGACTCAACAATCTCCTTAGATGAATCAATAATACCCGTATCCAAGTCTTTGCTAGCCACGACTACCTTGCTCTTTGACCTTGTGTTGTATGGATGAGTTACTTAAGAACCACAAACCAACCATCCTTTTGCTCAATGAAGATAACAAAAGGAACAAAATGGGGTCATCCTATTAACATTAGGGAATTTAACAACTAAAACTATCACATTGCATGCAATGCGCCTGGCAACAATTAACGGTTCTAGAATGACTTCGAGGGTCACAAGGTCACTTGGGATCATCCCAATTTTGTTTATTTCAATCTTCTCTTTTCTTTCTTTTCTAGCACTTCTTGGCTTGCTCATTTTCCTTCCTCTTTTTTTCCTTCTAATTATTACTCTTTTCTTTCCTCTCATTTCTCACATTCCATAATCTCACCTCTCTTTTTTCCTTTTTTTTCTTTTTCTTTTAATTTTAAAAATGACTCGATCGAACCCTATGTAGGTTGCCTACGTATCATGTTCCACATGAATCAAACCAAGTGTAGTTCTAGAAAAGTAATGGATAAATTTTTAAAAAAATCTTTTTGGATTATTCATTACAATTTTTTTTATTTTCAAATACAAAACAGGAAATATGATAACGAGAGACTCAACTCAACTATACTACGACAAAATCCGACACCAACTAAATGAATCATTACTACTAGACATGACTATAAAGTACAAGACAACATAAAAAGAAACAGACTCAAAACATAAAAAATCTCCTTAAGCAACTCCTGGATGCAACGGTCCTACCCATATGGTCCTGGGGTGTCCGTCATGCTCAAACTCCGGTAAGTAGTATCACACCTGTATAAGAAAAACTAAGACCAAATAGAGTTAAGGATTTAGAACACTATGTGAGACAATAACACTCCTCCCTATTGGACACATGCAAGACATAATTGTGCAAAATAGCCTGCATGGCCAAAAGGCGGCTAGAATTGCAAACTCAACAAAGGTGACCTCTAAGACATGGAAAAATTACTTTGCAGAAATGGCCTATGTGGTGTTACACCCCATGTTTTCATACGTGGAAGTACGCCATAAATAAATTGATGGAAGCTCGAAAAATCAGATATCACATCTTGTATTTTCGGATGTTCAAGTTTCGTCGTAAGTTAATCGACGTAAGTTTGGGAATGAGATTATTTTGAGATTATAAGTATTATGCTATTTCAAGCAAGTGATAAATAAATTCTTTAATGTGAGAGGGTAAGCAAATTGATGAAAATGATTTTCGTAGAAGTTTGGCATTTTGAGATGAAATACGGTCCGAGCTATAATACCTGGTATTTACGGACTAGTGCAATACAAGGTACCACATGACCATGATAGTAATGTGTATATGGTATGTTAAAAGTAAGTAATATTTTAAGTTATTTAAGAGAAATCTTAATTATGTGGGTAATTGATTAATTATTGGTTAGTGAAAGATTAATAAGTTAATAATTAATTAAAATTGGATAAGTTTGATAGATCTTACCTTCCAAAAATGTGGAAGCTAGCCACCCTAGGGTATATGACTCTTAAGTCATGAAGATTATGTGGAAAGATTAAGAAATGTGGTTAAGCCACCGCATAAAGTGGGGCCCACATCATTTCTAACAAAAGACATCTTGAAATTAAAAGAAAGATGCATATGTAACATAAGATTTTCATAAGTTTCTTCAACAAATATTAGAAATTAAGAGATACATATCTTCCAAGAAATTCATGGCAAAAGTCTCTAAGTATGGTAGATTTTGCAATTCAAGCAATTCAAATCAATTCCAAGAAATTGAAGCAATTCATGGATAAAGCAATTCAACAAGGATTTCATAGCATCTTAAGCAACGTGAGATTTTTCGATTCTAAGGGAGTACAGTGCAATCTTTCTCGAGAATATCATACGGATTATTCCCAATTTCGATATGGCCGTTACACGTTTCGTCGCAATTAATGTGTGCTAGAAGGATTGTTAAGATAATCAGCTCAGGTATGTTAAGGCTAAGCTCTTCCTTCATTTTGCATGATCTCATAATTACACGAGTTTGATAACGAGACATAAAGAAAAATTCATATCCCAAAATTTACGCATATTTTCCTAGTATTGTAAGTTACAATATTCTCTTTATCGGTACTTCATATTCAATTGAGTACTTCCTTCTTCCAGTCAAGTGAGCAGAGAGTTTATATACAGTATTAAAGCATTTTCATTACCATCGAGCTATAATCGATGGGCAGGCCCCTATTGGGCAATCTCTAATCAGATGGTAACATATATATACCGAGCCTACTGTGGCCGAGCGCCTATGAGCAAGCCCAGTTGGCCGAGATACAGAGCCTATATGGCCGAGCGCATATGAGCGAGCCTACTATGGCAGAGCAGTTATATATATACCGAGCCTTATAGGGCTAGACAACTATTTTACTTACTATATTGAGAGAGTTGAGTCAGTACCACAAGGTGAGCATATCTTCAGATTATCTTTGACTCCCAATTACTTTCAGTTATTCTATTATCAGTTCAGTTTTAGCTTTCAGTATATTGCCTTACATACTCTGTACATTATTTTGTACTGACGTCCCTTTTCTGGGGGCGCTGCATTTCATGAGTGCAGGTTTAGACAGATAGATGGTTAGACCTCCTCAATAAGTATTGCCCGAGTTCAGCTTGATTGGTAAGCTCCATGCCCTTCGGAGTTGCCAGGTCTCGAGCTTTAAGTACATCTTGTGTATATATGTATATATGTTATGAGTAGGTCGAGGCCCTGTTCCGATCACAGTATATCCATCAGTAGAGGCTTGTAGACATATCTTGTCAGTTAGTGCAATATGTTGGGCTTGTAGGCCTTTTATGTATATTTTGTTAGTTTGCCATCTGTAGTAGATATGATGGCCTTGTCGGCCCCAACTTTATAATGATGTATGAGCGATCTCAGTTAGCCGAGATACAGAGCCTAGTATGGCCGAGCGCATATGAGCGAGCCTACTACGGCAGAGCAGTTATATATATACCGAGACTTATAGGGTCGGACAACTATTTTACTTACTATATTGAGAGAGTTGAGTCAGTACCACCAGGTGAGCATATCTTCAGATTATCTTTGACTCCTAGTTACTTTCAGTTATTATATTATCAGTTCAATTTCAGCTTTTAGTATATCGCCTTACGTACTCGGTATATTATTTCGTACTAACGTCCCTTTTCTGGGGGCACTGCATTTCATGCGTGCAGGTTTAGATAGACAGACGGGTACACCTTCTCATTAGGTGTTGCCCGAGTTCAGCTTGATCGGTAAGCTCCATGCCCTTTGGAGTTTCCAGGTCTAGAGCTTGTGTGTGTGTGTGTGTGTGTGTCTATATATATATATATATATATATATATATATATATATATATATATATATATATATATATATGTTATGAGTAGGTTGGGGCCCTATTCCGATCACAGGATATCCATCAATAGAGGCTTGTAGACATATCTTGTCAGTTAGTGCAGTATGTTGGGCTTGTAGGCCTTTTATGTATATTTTGTTGGTTTGCCATCTGTAGTAGTTATGACGGCATTGTCGGCCCCAACTTTATATTGATGTTAGCCAGCATTCGCAATTGTCTTGCAATATGGCCCATGGCCAAAGTATGACATTATATGTTCAGAGTTCCTTAGTCGCAAGTTGGTATGTAAGGAGAGGTGAGGCACCGGGTGCCGGTCTCAGCCCCCAGGTTCGGGGCGTGACAAAAGTGGTATCAGAGCAGTTCTTTCCTAGGGAGTCTACAAGCCGTGTCTAGTAGAGTCTTGTTTATGGGTGTGTCGTGCACCACACTTATAAGCAAGAGGCTACAGCGCATTTAGGACTGTCACTCTTTCTTCTTACTCTATATCATGTAGTAGAGCTCAGTTGTAAGAATTCAAACTCCTAAACTCTATCTTATTCATAATACGACGATGCCTACACCTAGAAAGACAGTTGGTAAGAGATATAGCTGATGGAAGAGTTGAGTTAGAGTAACTCGATTTTCGCATCATGCTTATGAGGGATAAATATGAGGTATTCAACAGACCATGTGTATACTAAGATGTGTAAGATTCTTGAAAAAGATCCCTAATGCCTATCCACTTTTACGGTAAAAAGGAATAAGAGAATCGGAAAGTAGATATAAGTTCCAGCAAGTAAAAGAAGCAAGGTGAAAAAGGGTAAGAGGTACCCAGTTAATGAAGATTATCGGTATTTTGGACTCAGGCAGAGCTATAAGCATTTTGAGTTACCTTCAATAGTAACAAAGGTATGTACAATTGGTCATACTGATTCCAGTTATGCCTTATGGGGGTTAACAGAAGTAATATAAGAGAAGGACGGGATATCAGGATCCAGTTGGGGTTAGAGTAACAAAAAAATGGTAAATGGATTGTTGCATTAATTGACATTTCCGAAGGATAGTGCAAATATGCTAATAGATTTCCTTGTGAGACACCCAGATGGTGCACTCTAAAATAGTACAGCTAGATATGAGTACTACAAAGATAGGTACTGGAAGCCTGGAAGATATAAATATTATCTTAGTATGGCTCTGTCCCTGGTAAAGAGAGAATGTTAGGTAAACCGAAGATCCAGTAGATGGAGCAATGGGAGCTAAATGTAAAAGGATGTCCTGTTGGAATTTCACAATAAACTGATAGACATAAATGTTAGCAGGGAAATAAGAAGAGAGTTAATGAGTCACTATAAGTAAGATGTGATACATGGATGACAACGGTAGGTAAAAAAAATGACATTATTACAGAGTCTATGGTCAAGTGAAGAAAAAGACGAGAGGTGACAGGCCTTAAGGCAACAAAAGAGTATATGCCATAAAGTTATATCCTTATTTCGAGAAATAAGTTCGTGACTCCAACGCAACTACCAGAAGGAAAAGTTAGACCCCAAAATAATAAAATTCAGTATGGGATGGTGAATAAGATAAACTAAACATGAATTAGGGACTGAGTGATTTGATAATAGTCGACATGTGAGAATTTCAGATTGCGTTCCGGCGATAATAGAATGGAAAACAGAAGAAGATTTATAAGGAATTCAGAAAAAGGTCATTCAAGAAGACGCTTCCCTAAAGCAAGCAATGTGAGAAAAGTTAAGCTTAAGGGACTATGTGTGCCAGTTACAGTAGGTGTCACCTTCGTAAGTAAGGAATTTCGTTATCCTTGGTACAGAAGGATTACCGCAAGCCGAGTAAGGGTCATCGATAATGTGAAAAGATGCCAAAAATGAAGAGATAAAGCATATAAACGTAGATTATTGTAGCACTAAATCTTAGTACTCCCCTAAAGGGGGGATATGGAGTGATATGGCATTAAGTCAGAATTAAGAGGTTCTAATAACTATGGAATGGTAAAGGAAGAATGCGATAAAAAAATGAGAAAAGAATAGAATTGCACTTATCCGAATCCTATAGATATGCTAGATTCTAGAACATTATGCAAACACGACGTCAAGGAGAGAAAGTAAGAGTTCCTGTTCGAGATATTATTGATAGAGAAGGAGCCTGTGCGAGATGTAAGTTAAGACAAAGGAAATAGCCCAAGAAAGATTATGCAAAATATTGATATGAGAATGGGCCAACGAATAGTTAGCAGTTGATTCAAGAAGGGCCTAGTTATGGCTAGACAAGAAGATACAGACAAATCAACAAGTCGTGCAAGATAAACATAGTAAACCCCAACATAGTGAATTCAGCCTTACAGTAATATCATTGTAATACTTGAGAAATATTCAGATAGTAGTTGGGGTAGTTAAAAGTATTGTATGAGTATTATGGGAACAAAGAGAGTGTCACTGGGAAGACAATTAAAACATCAGTTCAGAAGCAACCCTACAAGCACAAAGGCGTGAAAGTAAGTAATTGTGGATAATTATAGGCAAGGAAGGACATCAAAAGGTCCGTCGAATATACAATATAATAATCACACAACTTTACAAGAGTCAGAGGATCATCCCTAAGTACTACAATGAAAGACTAGCTGGGAAAGTAAGGAAGAAGGCTTCAACCTAAGCTGAGTGACCTAAAAAGGAAATGGTCTTATAATAACAATCTCACAACAATATTGTATGTACTCCATAAGAAAGTGGCACCTATGGAATTCCAATATGTGTGGGCACTAAGATAATTTAAGTACGCACAGAACAAGGGGGCAGAAAGACCAGGAAAAGTAATTACCTATGTTTAAAAAAAGCTGAGAAGGAACGGAAGAAATTATTTGATCAATGATCCAAGGTTAGTTACGTTATGAATGCACTTAAGATTTCGGAGTATTATCCATACATCATATATGTTGATAATTATACAGCCGTAGAAGACTCCGGTATAAGTTAAAAGAAAGAATTTAGTCCAGGTCATAGACAAAGGATTGAATTATTAGAAGATTGTATCCTAGATGTTCCATAGCTTCCATGAAGGGCTAAAGCAATAACTAAGGTCATGAGCCGCAGATCAAAAGATAGCTTAAGCCTACATAAAGGTTGATCGGAGGGAAGAGGAAACTAAATAGCTACAGCAACAAAGTAAATCAAGAGTCTGATTATTGGACCTAGAAAATTATAGAAATCGTGACTGAGGACATTGTTATCAGAGGTGCAAGAGAGATAGTACAATAGCTATATTCTATAACGGCTCTACAATAAAGCCAGTTAGAAAAGTATCAACCTTATAAGAAGTCAGTATGAAGCTCTTACCGGATTGTGTATATACCAGAGGTGCAAGTATTAGAATAGAACTTCAAGTCGCGAATATGAATTATACCTATATGGAAAGGAGACCATGAAGGAGATAAAAGAGGTGATGTGAAATTTTAAGGTAAGTAAGGTAAAAGTGAACAACGTACGAGATATTCATATGCAAAATGTTGGGAATAGTCCATACTTCAGATAAAAGACTAGAAGCACAGGGATTCAGTATCTAGGAATAATAGCGGCATCGTCAGCAGCATATCTTCCAGCCTGTGGTTTTTAGGTACTGAAAGATCTAGCCAAGAGAGTAAAGAAGAGTTAGAGACGATGTGATATCTCGCTTGATGTTCCAGAACAACATAAGGAAATCTATGGTGCGGCAAGTTGAAGGAAGGTTGCGAATAGTTTAAATAGATACATATAGGTCACAAGCCAAAGTATAGTAAAACGACAAAGTTTTACGATAGGAATAAGGATGAGAAAGGGAGAATGAGAAGATGACAAGAATGGATAAGTCATCGGGATTAAGCCCATGGAAATAAGAGAGCTAATAGTTTCTCTAAGTTATAGAAAGTTCAGTATAGCCTGAATAAGCTCAAAGGAATCTAAGACTAATAGCATCTAGAAGAAATGGATGTTGCCCTGGTAGTGGAATGAGGGTGTGACTGTGATAAGATAAAGGATGATGTTTGGCCTTCGATTGAGTAATGACTTGAAGAGTATTTCATGAATTATACGGGATTAAAATACCCATATAAGCTGAGTCATATTAGGATGTTATAGTATATGATTATGGAAGTATAGTATCGCCCCTAGGTGGATCAATCTAATTACTCCATATGTCCCCGATGAGACATGAGCCCTAGTGGCAGTGTTACATTAGAGATCAAGTTATCAGGCTATCAGCGGTAGATGATAGATCAACATTAAGGTGAATCAACAATGGATGGACAAAAGTCACAAAGTATGAGGTGAGATAAGGCTGTCATTCTTAAGATGAACAGTAATGAGGAAGCATTAAAGGACATAGATTTATATATATGGGATAAGCAACAAACGTAACCTGGAGTTTGGTAGCAGACCTCAGTAACGATAAATCGAGGTAAGAGTTATGGTATTTTATGACCTATTTAGATATAGTGAAGTCATGCGGATAGATAATCAGGCTTGTGAAATAAGATATAGCAATATTCATAAGATCGACAAAGTACCGAGCGAAGAACTTCAGTATACCTATAGATGCCCAGAGTGACATCTTATTAAGTTATGCACATGGTTACAAAGTGAGGCCTAGAGATTGGCTAAAAGCTGGAGGAAAAAGGAAAGAAGAGTCGCATAGGTGCACTTACAAAGCCAGAGTCATACATGTTGCATGCTAAAAGGTAGCAACAGTTACAAGATCAGAAGAATTCTGACAACGAGTTTTGGTACGAGAAAGGAGCCTAAAGGGGGAAATGCCCTGGCCTTTGGGATTCATTCACAGAACAGTTGCTTAGATGGCAAGAGGGGTATCAAAGTATTCACAAGAGCTATGGGTTATGAGAATGATAAATGCATCAATCAACATTTGAGGACGAATATTCAAAAGGGGGGGGATAATGTTATACCCCATGTTTTCATACGTGGAAGTACGCCATAAATAAATTGATGGAAGCTCAGAAAATGAGATGTCACATCCCGCATTTTTGGATGTTCAAGTTTCATCGTAAGTTAATCGACGTAAGTTTGGGAATGAGATTATTTTGAGATTATAAGTATTATGCTATTTCAAGCAAGTGATAAATAAATTCGTGAATGTGAGAGGGTAAGTTAATCGATGAAAATGATTTTCGTCGAAGTTTGGCATTTTGAGATAAAATACGGTCCGAGCTATAATACCCGGTATTTACGGACTAGTGCAATATAAGGTACCACATAACCATGATAGTAAGGTGTATACTGTATGTTAAAAGTAAGTAATATTTTACGTTATTTGAGTGAATTCTTAATTATGTGGGTAATTGGTTAATTATTGGTTAGTGAGAGATTAATAAGTTAATAATCAATTAAAATTGGATAAGTTTGATAGATCTTACCTTCCAAAAATGTGGCAGCTAGCCACCCTAGGGTATATGACTCTTTAAGTCATGAAGATTATGTGGAAAGATTAAGAAATGTGGTTAAGCCACCACATAAGGTGGGGCCTGCATCATTCCTAACAAAAGTCATCTTGTAATTAAAAGAGAGATGCATATGTAACATAAGATTTTCATAAGTTTCTTCAACAAATATTAGCAATTAAGAGATACATATCTTCCAAGCAATTCATGGCAAAAGTCTCTAAGTACGCTAGATTTTGCAATTCATGCAATTCAAAGCAATTTCAAGAAATTGAAGCAATTCATGGATAAAGCAATTCAACAAAGATTTCATAACATCTTAAGCAACGTGAGATTTTGCAATTCTAAGGGAGTATAGTGCAATCTTTTTCAATAATATCATACGGATTATTCCCAATTTCGATCTCGTCGTTACGTGTTTCGTCGCAATTAACGTGTGCTAGAAGGATTGTTAAGAGAATTGGCTCAGGTATGTTAAGGCTAAGCTCTCCCTTTATTTTGCATGATTTCGTAATTACACGAGTTTGATAATGAGGCATAAAGAAAAATTCATATCCCGAAATTTACGCATATTTTCCTAGTATTGTAAATTACAATATTCTCCTTGTCGGGACTTCATATTCAATTGAGTACTTCCTTCTTCCAGTCAAGAGAATAGAGAGTTTATATATACAATATTAAAGTATTTTTATTACCATCGACTATAATCGATGGGCAGGCCCCTATTGGGCAACCTCTGATCAGATGGTAAGATATATATACCGAGCCTACTGTGGTCGAGCGCCTATGATCGAGCCCAGTTGGCCGAGATATAGAGCCTAGTATGGCTGAGCACATATGAGCGATCCCACTACAGCAGAGCAGTTGTATATATATACCGAGCCTTATAGGGCCGGACAACTATTTTACTTACTATATTGAGAGAGTTGAGTCAGTATCAGCAGGTAAGCATATCTTCAGATTATCTTTGACTCCCAGTTACTTTCAGTTATTATATTATCAGTTCAGTTTCAGCTTTTAGTTATTTCCTTATATACTCGGTACATTATTTCGTACTGATGTCCCTTTTCTGAGGACGCTACATTTCATGCGTGCAGGTTTAGACAGACAGATAGGTAGACCTCCTCATTAGGTGTTGCCCGAGTTTAGCTTGATCGGTAAGCTCTATGCCTTTTGGAGTTGGCAGGTCTAGAGCTTTATGTACATCTTGTGTCTATATGTATATATGTTATGAGTAGGTCGGGGCCCTATTTCGATCACAGTATATTCATCAGTAGAGTCTTGTAGACATATCTTGTCAGTTAGTGCAATATGTTAGGCTTGTAGGCCTTTTATGTATATTTTGTTGGTTTACCATCTGTAGTAGTTATGACGGCCTTATCGGCCCCAACTTTATATTGATGTTTAGTCAGCATTCGCAATTGTCTTGCAATGTGCCCCATGGACAAAGTATGATATTATATGTTTAGAGTCTCTTAGTCGCAAGTTGGTACATAAGGAGAGGTGAGGCACCGGGTGCCGGTTTCGACCCCCAGGTTCGGGGCATGACATGTGGCCAGAAAATGGCTAAGTATTGCAAATTCAACAGAATGGATCTTAAATAGAGAGGACACCTTATTGTGGACCTAGGACTCTAAGACATGGGTTAATTGCACCACTTTTGCAAAAATAGCCCTATTTTGCAAAACGTCCTATGTAGCCAACAACGGTAGACATGTAAATTTGACAAGGATGGACCTTAAAGTAAAGAGACATCTAATTGTGGATTGGAGACTCTCCAGACACAATTAAACAAACCACTTTGTGAAAATAGCCCTATTTTACAAAACGACCGATGTGGCCAAAAGTGGCTAGAGATGCAAGATTTGGCTACGACCCTCGAAGCTAAAAACCTAAGACTCACTAGGAAAATCAGGCCCTATGTGGGTTGCCTACGTATCCCATCCCGAAAGACAAAAATCAGGTATGCGTAGTTCGGAAAGATTGGATACGGGCAAGAATAATTAAAAAAACTAATTTGGAGAAAATATATTTTTGTCTTCTTTTTTTTTTGTTTGAAAAATGATGGGAAAGTGCAAAATATTTTTGGATTTTTCATTTTCATTTTTTTTGTCTTTTTCTTGAAAAAAATGTGAAAGAAAAATATAACTGGCCCTACTTGCTTTGTTTGTACACTTCACCCTCTTTTCTTTCTCATTTACCCTCAAACATCATTGGTCCGACAAATGACCCCTTTTACCCTTGAAGAATGGAACATGTACCACTGAGGATGCATCAGGATGATCTTTTATTTTCGGGTACACCTGTCCTAGACGGACCCAACCCCTGTGTTGAGTCCCCAAAGTCAAATGCACATGATGCAAACAAGCGTTCCTACTAGGGATCCGGCATAAGGCTGTGTTATTCTAAGTTTAAAACCTGGGTGTATTTTTCTAGACCTAGCTTACCCGAGCGGATAGCTCGAGCCAGGAGGGAGGCAGCGTACCGGTAACCAAAAGATCATCTGGCTTTGCAACTTGTCCGAACTTCGTTCTAAATTGGGATATGACACTAACAAAAAAGAAGTCATGCCAGCGTGCACTTCCTATAAGATTAGAAGAGAAGGGTTTTGCAGCAGTTTATATACAGTTCAAATATTATCAAAGCGGTAAAAAGCGGCATTTAGCATATTAGGACCAAGCACGTAATAAAAATTAGATAATAAATAAAAGCCAAATATAACAATTATTCTAAGCTCGAATTCTTGAACCCTGAACCAGAAAGTTATGGGTTCTGTCCCAAGCAGAGTCGCCAGAGCTGTCACACCTCCTTTTTCTACCCGAATAGGGTATAAAGGAGTCTTTTCAATTAAAGTGATAATAATCGAAACGGGATTATTTATTCAAAATCAGAGTCGCCACTTGGGATAATTTATGGTGTCCCAAGTCATTGGTTTAAAATCCTGAATCGAGAAAGATTAACTCTATTTACAGTTCGCGAAATATAGAAATCCAGGTAAGGAATTATGTTAAACTGGGAGAAGGTGTTAGGCATTTTCGGGTTCCGTAATTTTAGCACGGTCGCTCAACTATTATTTTTGGCATAATTATCTGATTAATTACATACTTTATACCTATTGTGCATTTTTTACCTTTGACCACTTTTAATTATTTATGGAATTATTCTGGAACAAGTTACGATTGTCGTACACTTGTTTGCTTGGTACACATTGTGAATCATGTCACGGGAAACGTACCCACAATCTACAACATGTTTAATTTATTATCATTACTAGAAATTATGGTCGGGTCACATGAAATGCACACTCGAATTGAGATTTACGTATTGTGACCATACCACGGGAACAATATCCATAGTCACGATGATTTATTTATTAATACGCCACCCAATTCTTCTCAAATCCAAACAAAGAATACACCACTGCTTGCTTCTAATTGTGGACGTAATTGTCACAACAACCCATTTGCATTTAGAAACAGTTTAAACCCAAATTCTTTCTTAATTAACCAATGCAACGACCTAAGTTAAACAACAATTTTAGCATGCAAATTCAAGATAATTGTGATATAAGCATCAACTAGGCATGAAGATCAAATGAAAAGACAACGACGCACTCAGAGAAGCAGAACTTCATTCACTCACATATAAGCGCACAAAACATCAAAATCTATATTAATCAAGAACAAGTTAAGAAACAAACCTACATTAATCAAGAACAAGTTAAGACACAAACCTATTGAATCTATTGATGCCTTTAGTTATTTCCATTACTCAGCTTCTGAAGAAGCTTTCAGTTGAATAAAATTACAGCAGCTACAATAGATGGAAAGCGCAGCTACGAGTGAAACTCGAACAACGATCGAACTCGAACAAAACCAACAGACCACTCATCGAACGGACCTCGACCAGGAAGCAATAGAAACAGTCACTGAATTCAATAGGAAACTCGAGACTTCCGGAAAAGGATACTAAACGAGCTTCTGGACTCTTTACTGTTTTCAACTTTGTTTTTTCATTTTTTTAAACTAATTTTAGCCTCTATTTCTCTCGTTTTTGGACTGAAGGTCGTCACCGGCGTTTAGAGACGGAGGAGTCATCGGCTGTGAGGGTATATGTGGAGAAGAAGATCAACTCGTGAGGTCCCTATGCTTTTTCGTTGTAGTTGATTGAGGAAGATGGGATCAGCCGCTCAAGGTTAGAGAGGTTCACTGGTTTTTGTCTTCATGAAGAAGAAGAAACTTAGGGTTCATTTAGGTTGTGTTTTTTTTGTGATGAAGATGAAGATATGAGGGGTCTCGTTTGGGTGAAGGTGAGGGCTCTAGATTTTGGCGTCTGTTCGGCCGTATCCTCTGTGTGTCGTTCAGGTCTGTAGGGCTCGTTTCTTGGGGTCTTAGGTTAGAGATGAAGAAGGCAGTAACTGATCGTTTGTGTGGTTGGCGTAAGGTTCAGGGGTGGCCGTTAGGTGGTTGGCGTGAGGTCTAGCGGCTGAAGGTGGTTATGGAGATTAGGGTTTTTTGCTTAAGAAGATGATGAAGAAGGGTCAGCTGGTTCAATGAAGAAGAAGATGGCCTATGGTTTTTTTTAAGTTGTGTCCATGAACAAGAAGATGATACCCAAAGTCCTCTTTTTTTTTGTCAAAAAACGGCTGATGCCTCTTGTAAGGATTCTAGTTTTTTTTTTTGTCATAGTTTTATTAGGGTTTTAGAGTTAGGTTAGCGGGTATTGGACTAAGGGTAATTGGGCTTGGATTTAGTAAATTGGGTTGGACCATGTCTTTTGGGTTAGGCTAAGAAGACCAAATAATGCAATGTATCTATAAAGTGTAAAAATCACACTTAATTAAAATAAACTAATATAAAACTAAATACTAAAAGCGAACCTAATTTTTGTATATTTTTTAATTTTATAAAAATTAGATAAATCAAAAGTAACTAAATAAAATATCTATTAGCTAAATAAGAGAAAATATTTTTGTAATTTTTATTTTTGTGATAAGATAAAGTATGAGAGTCAAAATTATTTAAATTAGCGATATTAGACCTAAACTAAATATTTAACACTGAAATGTGTAAAATCTCGGGAAGAGTCAAAAATCACATGTCTACAGGATGATGAACAAATAAATCTATTTGTCAAGTTTTTAGGCGGTAGCTTTCAAAGAGAAGTGGGCTGGAAAACAAAAATCACACAAAAATAATATGCGGTGAGCATGGATCGAACAAGCGACCTTCAGATCTTCAGTTTGATGCTCTTCCAACTGAGCTATCCTCGCAAAGAAATGTTCTGCACCGGCCGAGAATCAAATTCGGGTCTGTATCGTGGCAGAGTACTATTCTACCTCTAGATCACGGGTGCTCCTTGCCCCTTGTCTATTATATTTTTCTTTTTCAATAAAACATTTGGGACCTAATTATGCTGGACTTGGTTGCACACAGTGATTTAAAAGGCGTGGGCATGATGCGGGATATTTTACCTACTATGAGGCGAGGCAAAAGCCGCATGGATCTTTAATTTTTTAATTCATAAATTAATAAAATAGTATAATAACATAAAAAAATAAAAAGTACACTAAAAGTTCAAGAAATATATAAATGTTTAAAAAGACTCATAGAAAATAAAATATCTAGCATATTTTACCAGCATAAACAATCAATAATATTAATGTTACTGGAAAATATAAATCAATTATAACGTCTTAACTTTCAAATAATAAGAAAATTATTATTTTTAAGTAATATTATTAAACTTAATATTTTATTTTCCTAAAAGTAAATAATTAGTTTATTTCACCAGTGCTGTAATTTAAAATATTACTCGTTCATGAATAAATAAAAAATTACTTTCAAATGGTAAAATAATAAAAGCTTGATACTTTTGAGAGACATAAAATAAGATATGAAGACCAATAGCAAGTGAAAATATAAATTTTGGCTATCTATTTTAGAAGAATGTTCAAATTATATTCACCTTTCACGTAATTCTCAATTAGTAAATATGCAATATTATGACTCGTTATTTGAGTTACTCTCAATCTTCATATTCCTATATATAATAAAACTTTAATCATTCAGTTGTTAAAGAATTTTGAGAGTTAATAGTGCCAGTTAGGAAATTTGATACATGATTTGAGTAATGACTGTTAGGCGAGGCCCGAGCGTTGGATGTTAGAGTGTTTAGGACGTATAATCACACATTTGAGGCGTAAGCCTCACATAACTAAACCCCACGAGTTAATTCAGAGTGTTTTGATAGTGCCTCGGGGCACATACGTGGTGCATTCAATAAAGTATACACTAACTATTTTGTGGAGGAAATTGTTATTAATTTGACCCTATTTTGTGTCCAATGTGTTATTAATTTATTTCTATACACAGAACTCTACGAAGAAATTAATAAATTATACAAATATATCTAACCCTGAAAATGGAAAATTAAATTTCTTAAACTAATAATTACCTTGAACGGTGATCTGAGATTTGATAGGTTTCCACAAAACCCTAGGAATTAATTTCCACCCCCATCTCAATTTCAGTAACGTTTATTGTACTCCTTTTTTAATTTTGTATCTTTTGTTTCTATTGGAATGGTATTTTATATATTCTAGAACCAGCTTATGATTTTTCAGTTTTGATTCTTAGGATTGAATTGTTTTCTTTTAAAAAGATGATTGGTTTTTATTCTGGAGATAATTTGGTGAATTGGGTCTCTTTTTCTGGTTAAATTTAGCGCAAAAATTTGAACTTTAGAAACATAACAGTTGGGATTTTCTGGTTGATTTTTTATTTTGAGATCATTTGGTGAGTTGGGTGTCGTGTTTCTTAGTGCTTTTCTCGCCTGAGTGGGGGATTTTGTTGAAGTAATCCACATTTAGGAGGTGAATTTTGTACCAAGATTTGAACTTGGGAAAATAAAAGTTGGAATAACTGGTTGATTTTTGATTCTGAGATTATTGGTTGTGTTGGGTATCGTTTTTTCTTGGTGAATTTAGTGCTTTTTTCACCTGAGTGGGGGAATTTTGGTGAAGTAATCACATTAGGTG
Source organism: Nicotiana tabacum (assembly GCF_000715075.1). Classification (NCBI taxonomy): domain Eukaryota; kingdom Viridiplantae; phylum Streptophyta; class Magnoliopsida; order Solanales; family Solanaceae; genus Nicotiana; species Nicotiana tabacum. Next base: position 206,265,717 of record NC_134080.1, read on the forward strand.
GTGAATTTTGTACCAAGATTTGAACTTTTGAAGATGACAAGTTGCATGTGAATGAGTAGAAGGCTAGCAATATTGGTCATTGGGTATGGTTCTTTGCAGCAACAGCTACCTCAGAACAATTCTGCTACATTCCAAACTACACCTTGAAAGCCAGCTAAAATGTATAAGGAGAAAGAAGGATTGTTGCCCTGGATCCACAAATTCGCGCCTAGAAAGAAGGTTGGGATGCTGCTGTTGTGTGCTGTTTCATTAGCAGTTCTCGTGTGGGTCTTGTTTGTTGACAAAGGTTTGGTCTCTAATCTTTTGCCGTTGCAGCTTTTTAAATTTTACATTAGCCGAAGCCAACTAGTTTTGGTTATTGAGATCCTAGTTGTTAGATCGATTATTTGATTAGGACTTAAACTCCAACCTTAATCTTTCAACATAATGGAGCATAAATTTAACTTTAAATGCGTACCACGTGATTCTGTTTTGATTTGTGCTGATTGGTAGCTACAGTTTGTCCTTCTAACACTCTGGGAAATAGCATATTTGATTATAATACTATGAAATTAACAATCTTATATAGCTTTATTCTTACTGTTACCCCAATCGTTTTGCAATTTTAAACATGAGATGCTCTTATGTTGTCAGTCATCCGATAATTATAGCTTTGGGCTTGCTAAAGTCTGAAATGGTTACCTTGGCTTGATGGTGTTTAGTTTTGTATCTTTTTTTAACTTTTCTTCATTAGGAGATTCGTGATTATGTCTAGTTTACACTGAAGATTCTCAACTGACATTTTGAATCTTCTTATCTGTCAGCTGAATAAATGATTTGATTTGGCTGTTCCATATGTGGGTGATTATAGATGACAGCGTCTTCCTTTATTTTTCTTTTTTTGTTTTCTGTCAACCTCTACAATTTTCAACTCTTTCATAGGTGAAGATGCACAAGAACGTAATGCCTCCATAACTAATAGTGTGTTTACTCCAGAAGCTGGACAAAAGGATAATTCTACGTATATTGAGTCAATAGAACGAACTAATGTTGGACAAAGTGCATCAATTGTCCAACCTCTTCCTCCTCTGCCTCCTACTGTATACTTCAAAGGATACACTCTTCCTCCTGGGAATCCATGTGAAGGCTTCACGTTGCCACCGCCGCCAGCAGATAAAAAGAGGACGGGACCAAGGCGTAAGTTTAACTTTTCATATATTTACCAATAATATGATTTTAAATATGTAAATTTCTTTCTGATGGACCATCTAGGTGAAAAAATGTAAGTTGCAGATTCTGAACTGGATGTTTACATTCTTTTCAGCATGTCCGGTATGCTACCTTCCTGTTGAACAAGCTATTGCGTTAATGCCTGATGCACCATCATTTTCTCCTGGGATTAGCAATTTGACTTACATTCGTGAAGAAAATTTAAGGAAAACCGAGTTCGGAGGTTCAGAATTTGGAGGATATCCTTCACTGATGCAAAGAAATAATTCATATGATGTAAGAGAGTCCATGAGTTTGCACTGTGGGTATGATATTTGAGAGCCCTCCTGGGCAGTTCCTTTATACTATAAAGCTTCATTTTTGTTGCACATTGTTGCACGATTTTCAATATCTCTTACTTTGTGTCGGTTGTGTTTATTTCTGCTGCAAATCCATGTGATAGATTTGTTAGAGGCATCAGGCCTGGACATCAGACAGGTTTTGACATTGATGATTCTGACCTTCTTGGGATGGAATCTTGTGGAGGTGTCCTCGTGGCATCAGCAATATTTGGTATTGATCTTTCCGTACACGCCCTCTGTCTTATTTCTTCTTGGATCTGGCTATGAGTTGTAACAAGTACATTCTTGGACAGGCGCTTTTGATTTGATAAGGCAACCAAAGAATATCAGTGAATATGCCAAGAAAAATGTCTGCTTCTACATGTTCGTGGATGAAGAAACAGAAGTCTTTTTAAGAGATTCTAGTGAGCTAGATGGTACCATGAGAATTGGTTTGTGGAGAATTGTCATTGTTCATAACCTACCTTATGATGATCCAAGGCGAAACGGGAAGGTTGGTTCTCTCAATGATATATTGCCTATGTTGAATAGCAGTTGAAATTTGTCAGCGTTATTAGTTGGGTATGGGTATTTATTGGAGTGCTTATCACGCTTTTGAAAATGTGACTGCATTGAAAGCTTTGAAAAGAATTTTGTTGAGTGGACAGGAGAATAGTAATGTAAAGGAATTTTCTTCCTTTTTTTTCTCCCCTAAACAATCCCCCTTTCCCCCACAAAGGTAATCCCAGAATTTTCAAATTATTGGCATTTATGCAGTCATTTACTAAGCCTCTTTTGTCGACTGCTTTTCATTCAGCATATATGATCATAATGTCTGTTTATTCCAGTGATTATTTGGAAGTGAACTGAAAAACAGTTCACTTAAAAGATAGTTTAATGTACTTAGATTAAATTCATGGTTGCTGAACCCATTCGCTGCAGAGCTACAATTTATATTGAGACAACTTTTGAGGAATAGCAGTTAAGATGTAGTTGGCAGCACTGCAACCAGTTAGTTAGTGAAAAGCCTTTGGCTCTGTTAGTGATAGCAGTTAATATTTATATGATTGGCAATTTCTGTTCCTTAAGATTCTTACAAGTGCATCTCTTCTATGTCCTTATCTTTTTGTCTGCTTTGTGTACACAATTATTTTTTCTATTCATTTTTGAAGTTTGGATACCTTTCTCAATGCCCATCTACACGTGGATTTAAGCTTTTCCTTTTCAAATCTTGAATTCAACAGCCGGGATCAGCCCTTGGTTGGCTGTTTCTTGAAATATCCTGATCTACAGTCAGTTTGTTTTTTCCTAGCTGCCTTAGGAGCTAGTATAAAATGCGTAATGCACAAAATGAACATGTTTCATGGATTTGTTCTTTTTTATGCACAACCTTCTTGCTGCAGAAGGCAATTATTGAGACATGAATAGCCTTTTGCTTTTGGCGATGAAACTTAATGTGATGTCAAGTATGACTACTTGTTAAGATCTTCCTGTTACTTATTACCTTTTGGAAAAGAGTAGGTAATGCTTTATGCTATCACTTCCTGTAGCAATTTGGATCCTGACTAGTCTTCCTTTTTCACGGGTCTCGTCTAGTACTCTATAAGTTCTATTCAGTCTTTTAAATGTTTCTTCTTTTACTTACTGTGGCATTAAGAAAATGACCCTTTGGATGGAAATACAGCATGAACAAGGAGATTTTTACTGAACTAGATTAGTGATTGAGCTTGATACTGATTTTAGGATTTCTTTGAGTAGTTTATGTGAAGTCTTTTCACTCAAACTTCTCTCCTTTATTTTCATCTGCATGATTGCCTTTCAGTAGGGCAGCTCTGCATTTTCTACATGGATTGACGTGACAAGGCTATATTCTTTTCTTTTTTGATAACGGTGGTGCCCAGCCTAGTTCACATAAAATAGGTACGGGGTAACTCTACCCACCAAGGCTTAGGCAGATCCGAAGAGTTCACCTAGCGTGTTTTGTTTTTTGTTGAGATTTGAACCATGGTCTCCAGTGGCTTTTACTCACTTCATTTACCGCCAGACAAGGCAATATTGGTTTCTTTCTTTTTGTTTGGCATTATTTGTTGTTCCCTTATCCCATTTAACTTTCTTGTTCTATTTATAATCTTCTGCACTGTGTATATGCTCATGAAATTATTATCTGATGGGATAGAAAAGATTTTCAGTATTTGAGAACCATTCATTGGCATGGTTGGTTTAGTGCTTCACCTGCCTAGACTGGTATTAAATGTAAAATTTTCTGATTAGTTTGTATTTGTTGACATTTTAGGTTCCAAAGCTTCTGCTTCACAGGCTTTTTCCCAATGCTCGTTATTCTCTATGGATTGATGCAAAACTTGAGCTGGTTGTCGATCCATATCAAATACTTGAAAGGTAGGCCTAAGAATAAATACATATTTCATATATTCAAAGCAAAACTTAAACTGTTGTCGGCAAAAATTTAGTCACCTCTCAGATTTTTTAGCCTCGGCTCTTCTATCATTTTTATCACATCAAAAATGCTCTTTCTGCTACATGCCAGTATTGCAAAATGATAGATATTGGTCACGATTGTATTATGATCTCTGCTAACACATTCTGGACACCTTCAACTATGCTTTTGCAATTTTTTCACACCTTACAAAGACGAACAAGTTATACTTGGTTTCTTTTCAGAAAGATCAATAAGTTGTACATAAAATTGCTCTTGTTGTGTGACTTAGATTAAGAGTAAGAGTATAAAAGGGCTAAATGACCCTATTTATCAGAGAAAACCATCTTAAAAGGATTAAGACTGCAAATATTGAATGCTGGGTTAGTGATGCAGAGATTTTATTGTTCTTTGTATTTTAATTTAAATTTCAGGTTCTTGTGGAGAAAAAATGCCAGCTTTGCAATATCAAGGCACTATAGGCGCTTTGATGTGTTTATAGAAGCAGAAGCTAATAAAGCCGCTGCGAAATTTGACAATGCTTCCATCGATTTCCAAGTTGAATTCTATAAAAAGGAAGGTCTAACTCCTTATTCCACAGCTAAACTTCCTATTACAAGTGGTAAGGATGTGAACGTCATTTTTCTCATCTTTCCTTACTATTTATGTACAATTCACCCCACCTCCCCCCCGAATTTAATAATGTCATTGTCTTTTTGATAAATATTTTAGCATACTATTTTGCACGCAGATGTCCCGGAGGGATGTGTAATAGTAAGAGAGCACAATCCAATCTCCAATCTATTTGCTTGTCTTTGGTTTAATGAAGTGGACCGTTTTACTCCAAGAGACCAAATTAGCTTCGCCATTGTGAGAGACAAGATCATGTCAAAGACAAATTGGACTGTTAATATGTTCCTGGACTGTGAAAGGCGCAACTTTGTGGTTCAGGTGATCTTTATGTCTTTGCTTTTGGATTTTCAGTTGATTTTACCACGGCAAACAGAATTGGGGTTGAAAAAAAGAAGAAAAAGGCGTGCCTACTTGTACACGATTTCTTGAGAATTAAGAAAAAAGTTTCATAATTGCTAATGGCGATTTCTACAATGCATAGGAGATTCTTATGGTCGCAGGAAAAAACAATGCAATTTCGAGTTGCTACTTATTTAGATGACCTTTGAAATTCTCTTTTCTTACTTTCCTCTTTCTGTAAAAAAAAAAAACGATTTCACTTCGTGCATGCTTGAATAAGAACTACGCAATGCAATTTCAACCACGCGTTGTTTCTGTTATATGATAGATTAACTTTCTGCTATACTTTCTTGTTATCTGCAGGGATATCATAGAGACATTCTTGAGCACTGGGCTCCCCCGCCTCCACCTGGCGCTACTGAAATTGTTCATCCTCCTCCGCCTGTAGTCGATGAAACCCTACAGACCTCACGCAATGTTACAACATCAAATTATGTTACTGATCCCAGAAAGCGTGAGAGGGATAGGAAATCCAAGCGTCATAGAAAAGTTATAGGAAGTTAGGATTCTAACTTAAAAAGTTAAATTTTTTGCTTAGGCATATTCTTTTGTTTCCTTCCCTGTTGCAAAGATATCATATTTTTGGGGCTAGGAACTATGTTAGGTGAAAGTTATAGATGATAACAAAAAGGGCAGTATCAAGCAGGGGCTGATGCAACACTTGTGAACATGTTCATCCGAACTTAGTATTTTCGACGCTAAACATAAATATTAGTGATAAGAACCTTATAGTTCGAATTCATTAAATTTAAATCCCGACAATTTTAGATGAAATATTAGATGAAGTTTTGTTGTATATATAAACAATTTTTCATATCAGAGCAATATCTATGTAACGACCCATTTTCTGAACAAGTCGGGACCGGCACTCGATCACTGAACATGACCGAGCGAATCATCTCTGCTTATCAAATCTATTATAACTCCAAACTTTATATGCACTAAGACAATACTCCAATCAAATACTTTTGATTAATTTAAATATTTAAATAAATCAATTCCAAAACATTATTCGTAGTAACTATTGAATTACTGCTAAGTTATTACCAAAAATATCTTAATCTTAACCCAATGACTATGTCTATGAAGCCTCTACTGATAAACTGACGTACTGCTCAGGACATGAGATTTCCTGGCCAGTTCTCTAAGTAAACAAAGAAATAACTAAATAAAGATGATTCTAAGGAATACTCCACGAACGAAAGCGGAGCTCACCAATAGCACTAGAAGAGAAGAAAGTCCTAACCAGTAGCCTGCTCGCCCGCAAAACTGGTTACTACGTTGTACCACAGACCAACATACGTTCCCAAAAGAGAACGTCAGTACCATCCATTGTACTCAGTGAGTCTCAACAACAGGGGGCGAAACTTTAATAACATATACATTACGAGCAAAAGTTCTAAATGCATGTAAAACATAAAGCTTATAAGAATAATTCTAACATAATTGCATAATAGCAGTTTATGAATATTCTAAAAGAAATTCGTATCTTTTTCTTTCTTATAAAAAAAATACTTCACTTTATACTTTGGAAGTTTCAACTATCCTGAATTAATTCTGTCTCTGTCACCGTGTGATCGGCACGGGTTCGATCCCAACCTGATCGAATAGGCCCAATCCACGAGGTGCCACTCGCTTCATGGTTCTCAGCGCTCATGTATCATACCTTAGCATGGCTAAGTAAATTCTCAACAACGAGACCCTCGGCTCGTGTTCTCCCTAATTTGGCACAAGTAGTTTTAGGAAGTCAACGCCTTTGTCAAGACCCTTGGCCTGGACGATGACCCCTTCTCAGAATAAAGGATACTCCCAAAAATCTTTTCTTTCTAAAACTTCTTCTTGTGACTTTTCAAATCTAAATCTTTCAAATATACTTATTCTGGAATCCTTAAAGATAAGGTATGACATAAGAATGAAATAAACATTCAAAATTATTTCTAAAGATTCTTGCTTCTTCATGAATTTTCAACAGGAAAATGACATATAAGAATAAAACAGAAATCCAAAAATTTATGCACATATATCAAAATAATCATCTAAACTTTAGCTAGAAAATAATTCTAAGCTAATAGGTACTTACTCACCCCAATTAAGTACATATAAATTCTTTTAAGCAATTCATTAAACACTTTGTATGCGTGCTTTTGTGAGTTAAACCACTTTAGTAAAGGGTTATATCAACTCACCTCAAAACTTCTCGAGCCAATACGTAGGCTCCAGTCCAATTGACACCAGTCAAACAATCGATTCTACAACAACCTGTGCATTTTAATCAATTTTAAAGTTTCACACCTAAACATGAAATTTATTGTTGATATACAGGAAAAAGGGAATTGGCTATTCAATTCTTACCTATTACTACTGTAGGGTAATTGACAATAGGGGATTTTATATACCTGAGTTCAAGAATTAGTGATTTGTAAAGATCCCTAGATTTTTCGTTGTCTGGCTCTCTGTTTCGTGAGTGAACAGAACATGCCCTTGCCTTCTGTCCTTGTTTACGTGAATGACAAAACCTAAGGTTCTGTTATTTTGTCTTCTGCCATTTTTCTTACGTGAATGACAGAATCTTATTTTCCTAAGGTTTAAAGCCTTTGTTTCCCAACAACCCATTTTATGGGCTTTAAGTCTTTTTTTTCCTTTTTGTTTTTTTTTACTTAACTAGTATTTAATGTTACTCACTTTTAATAATTAACAATATTAAAATTATTAATATTTCCCTAATTGTATATCCAATTATTTAAGTGTATATATACACATATATATACATACATACATACATACTTCCACTATAGGCAAGAAAAATAATAATAATTTAATTCTATAATTAGCGTGTCTCAAAATTTTTATAAATTTGAGGAGTGTTACAATCTTTCCTCCTTAAAAATATTCGTCCTCGAATGTTGCTAGGGCCTTATTCTTAAGCTAACAATCATTCCTTAGGTCCTTGAACCTCTTAAGTTTTCTTAGCACTACTCACTCTTCCAAGGGACTCAAAATTTTGGCTAACTCCCTAAATTTTCAAAATTTCGGCAAAGTTTTCCTTGTAAATTGGACTATCCAAAAAAATATCCCTGTCACAAATACCACAACTACACCAATAATAACCAAATATACCATAACATGCCATTTATAGGCACCATACACAACTCATAAACTAGTTACATACACTCCGGCAAGGAGGTACCACAATAACCAACCAAATTCTAAAGAACAACATTTTACAAAAAGTAAATAACTTTAATGAATTAAATATACTCTGGCATGACGCTAAATTAGTAAATAACTAAAGATACCCTGACAAAAACTAAATTACTTCAGCAGCTAAGTATAATCTAGCAAGGACATAAACACATGCTAAATTGTATTTAATAAATAAAATATAAATGTCAAACCAAAGTTAGGTTCACATACCTTTTTCCTCAAATAAATATGGATATTTCTCTCTCATATCTTCCTCGACCTCCCACATAGCCTCTTTTGAATCATGATTACTCCACAAAACCTTTACCGATGCTATATCTTTTGTTCTCAACTTTCTTACTTACCTATCGAGAATTCTATAGGTACCTCTTCATGAGTCAAACCTTCTTTAATTTCTATGGTATCGGCAGGTATTATATACAACTCATCATGAATGTACTTTCTAAGCATAGAAACATGAAAGACAGGATGAACAGAGGACAACTCAACAGGTAGCGCTAGCTTATAAGCCACGTTTTCTTTCTTTTCTAGAATTTCATAAGGTCCGATAAATCTAGGGCTAAGTTTCCCTTTCTTACCAAACATCATAACTCCTTTCATTGGTGAAACTTTCAAAAACACCTTATCACCAACCATGAACTCTAACTCATGATACCTCTTGTCAGAATAAGATTTTTGACGACTCTGAGCCGCTTTAAGTCTTTCTCTAATTAACTGAAATTTCTCTAAGGCCTCACAAACAAACTCTGGACCAATCAACAATACCTCTACTGGTTCAAACTAACCCATTGGAGACATACATCTTTGTCCATACAACGCTTCATAAGGAGCCATACCAATGTTGGCCTGATAGCTGTTATTGTAAGCAAATTCTATAAGTGGCAAGTGATCATCCCAATTACCTCCACAATCTATAACACACATACGCAACATATCTTCGTGAGTCTGAATGGTCCTTTCTGCCTGGCCATCGGTCTGTGGATGGAAAGCGGCGCTTAAATTAACCTTGGTACTTAATCTTTTCTGAAATGCCTGCCAAAAATGCACCGTGAACTGAGGGCCTCTGTCAGATATGATTGAAACTGGAGTACCATGCAATCAGAGTATTTCTTTGATGTACAATTGCACATACTGCTCTGCGGAATCTGTCGTCTTTACTGGTAGTAAATGCACGGATTTTGTCAGTCGGTCTACAATAACCCAAATTGAATCATGCTTACAGTACGTGCGAGGTAGACCTACTACAAAATCTATATTAATCATCTCCCACTTCCACTGTGGTATCTCTATATCTTGAGCTAGGCCACCAGGCCTCTGATGCTCGGCTTTGACTTGCTGGCAATTCCAACATTTAGCCACATGATCTGCTACTTGTTTCTTTATGCCTTTCCACCAATACAACTCTTTCAAATCTAGATACATTTTGGTAGCACCTGGGTGGATAGAGTACCTCGAACTGTGAGCTTCATCCATTATGGCCTTCCTAAGACCATCTACATCAGGCACACATAACCGATCATTCAACTTCAAAACTCCGTCACTTCCTAGAGTGAAAGCAGTGATTTCTTTGTTTTTGACTCCTTCTTTAACTTTACTAAGTACGGATCTTCATCTTGCTTAGCCTTAACATACGCAACAAGGGATTGCGTTAAGGCATAAGCAGTTATACCTCCTTCTTCGGTCTCATCCAATCTAATTCCATCATTTGCTAGTTTTTGAATTTTTCGACCCAAAGATCGCCTTTGCACTGCAAGATGAGCCAAGCCACCCATTGACTTCCTACTAAGTGCATCTGCTACCACATTAGCTTTGCCAGAGTGATAAAGGATATTGATGTCATAATCTTTCAATAGCTCAAGCCACCTTCTTTGTCTCAAATTTAATTCTTTTTGCTTGAAAATGTACTAGAAGCTTTTGTGATCCGTAAACACTTCAGAATGCTCGCCATAAATGTAGTGTCGCCATATCTTTAATGCAAACACCACTGCTGCAAGTTCCAAGTCGTGTGTGGGATAGTTCTTTTCATGATTCTTTAACTGCGTGGAAGCATAAGCAATAACTTTTCCATTTTGCATAAGAACACTACCGAGACCAACTCTGGAGGCATCACAATACATTGTGAACCCACCCGAACCTGTCAGCAAGGTTAATACAGGTGCAGTGGTCAACCTCTTCTTTAACTCTTGAAAACTCTGCTCACAAGCGTCTGACTACTGGAACTTAACTGCTTTCTGGGTCAACTTAATTAATGGAGTTGTAAGTGAAGAAAACCCCTCTACAAACCTTCTATAGTAGCCAGCTAACCCCAAGAAACTCCTAATTTCGATTGGCATGTCGTCCTAGGCCAGTTCTTGACTGCTTCTATCTTCTGAGGGTCTACTTTTATTCCTTCACTAGATACCACGTGGCCTAAGAATGCCACTGACTGCAACCAGAACTCACATTTTGAAAACTTGGCATAAAGCTCATTCTCCTTCAAGGTCTGCAAGGCTATTCTGAGGTGTTTGGCATGCTCATCCTTGCTCTTAGAGTATACCAAAATATCGTCTATAAACACGATAATAAAGGTATCAAGGAATGGCTTGAAAACTCTATTCATGAGGTCTATGAATGCAGCTAGGGCATTTGTCAACCCGAAGGACATCACTAGAAATTCATAGTGCTTGTAGCGAGTTCGAAAAGATGTTTTAGATATATCTTCTTCCCTGATTCTCAACTGATGGTACCCCGACCTCAAGTCTATTTTTGAAAAGTACTTTACACCCTGAAGTTGATCAAATAAATCATCAATTCTTGGCAGTGGGTACTTGTCCTTAATGGCAACTTTATTCAACTGCCGATAGTCGACGCACATTCTGAGAGACCCATCTTTCTTCTTGACAAGCAGGACCGGGGCACCCCACAGTGAAACACTCGGCCTGATGAAGCCCTTGTCTAGAAGGTCTTTCAACTGTTCTCTCAACTCATTTAAGTTCTACTAGAGCCATCCTATAAGGAGGTATAGATATGGGCTGAGGGCCTGGCATGAGATCAATGCCAAAGTCTATGATTCTTTTAGGAGGAAGTCCGGGAAGGTCATCTAGGAAAACTTCTGGAAATTCTCTAACAACTGGCACTGACTGAAGAGCTGGTGGTTCTGATTCTGGATTAATGATGTGAGACAAATAGGTGAGACACCCATTACCGATCATTCGTTGTGCCTTAAGGTAAGAAATAAACTTACCTACAAGGGATGCTGAACTACCCTTCCACTCTAAGACTTCTTCATTTGGAAATTGGAACCTGACTATCTTGGCATGACAATCTAACATGATATATCAGGAAGACAACCAATCCATACCCATGATATCCACCATTTCTAATTCTATGAGATTGGCCTTGGTGTTGCGACCTTGGACTGAAACTATACAACCTCTATAGACTCTTGTGACTTTCACTGACTCGCCAACTGGAGTAGATACTAGGTATGACTCACTAAGTTGTTCAGGTTCTATCCCAAGGTTAATTGCAAAGTATGGAGTCACATATGAAAATGTTGAACCTGGATCCATTATGGCATAAGAATTATGTGAGCAGACTAAAAGTATACCTGTAATAACTTCTGCAGATGACTCTGCACTCTGACGATCAATTGTAGCAAACAAACGGGGTTGTCCCCCTCCCCGAGTAACTCGATTTGCACCACTACCTGCCCCATGCCCGGTCTGATTATGAGAACCATGAGCCTGAGGTGGTGCACTGCAGTAGCTGAGGAACTAGAAAGGCGAGTTGATCCACCACTGAAATTACATTGCAACTTTGGGCAGTTGGACTTTACATGACCAATGTCTCCACAATGATAGCAACCATGAAACCCGAGCTTGCACTGACCTGAATGTTACCGCTTACATGTTCCACAAAGACCTTGTTGGTGTGAATGTTGCTCAGCATGACTCTGGCTATGTGATGATGATGTCCTAAAATTCTGATTCTAGCGAGACTGATTTCCATAACTCTGAGTACGTCTGAAGAAAGACCCATCACTTGACTAATGACTAGACTAAGCTTGTGATAATGACTCCTTATTAGAGGAATCCCTTCCACCTCTGTTGGATGTACCATTAAACCTGACCGCTGTCCAGGCTTTCTTGTTATGCTCTTTTTCTTCTCTCCTTTGTTGTTTGTCTTTTTCTAAGTGTTTGGCAAATCCCACAACAGAGGAGAAGGTTGTCATCCCTACTGCTGCAGCTGATGTCGTATCCTTAATGTGGTAAGCTAAACCGCTAACAAACCTGCGAATCTTTATTTTTTCTGTCTTAACCATATGAGGGGCATGCTTAGCTAGCCTTATGAATTCCATGTAGTACTCTTGCACACTTTTATTCCCTTGCTTGAGCTGTTCAAACTCTGTAGCCTTAGCTTCCCTATCCTCTTCCGGGATAAAGTTAGCCATGAAGGCCTCTTCAAATTCTTCCCAAGTAGGAGGACCATCATCTTCATCTCTTTTCTTTTCCCACATCTCAAACCAAGCGCCAGCCATATCTCTAAGTTGGTAAGCAGCCAGTTCCACAACTTCATCATCAAATACTTTCATCGCTCGGAGGTCTTTCTTCACACCCTCCAGCCATAACATTGGATCTTCATCAACTATAGAACCATGGAACACTAGAGGATTCAACTTCAAAAATTCATTCACTCTTGAGGACTCAGAATTGTTCTGTCTATTTGATTGAGGTGGAATCTCATCTCTTCTCTCGTTCTGGTTGGCCATGAAGGCTTTAAACATCACCATAGCGCTGTTGACAGCATTAAACATCACCATAGCGCTGTTGACAGCATTAAACATCTGACCCACCTCTGGGGATATAGTTGTCTGAGCCAGAGTTGTTTTTGGGGGCAGAACTGGATTCTGAGGTACTTGCTCATCATTATCCACCCTTTCTTCACGTTCAACTCGGGGTACTTGAACCCCCTTTGTGGATTTACCCTTTCTTTTCTGAGTTGAAGCCTTCTTAGTTCTACCTTGAGCCACAATAGTAGCAATAGTTTCTTGAGCAGCATCCTGAGTGTCGGTGTCAGAGTTGCGAGTACGAGCCATTTCTGCGAGTTTTGGAGAAACGAATACATTAGATAATTTCTTAGAGGTAGGCTCTACTACACGATCTAAAGTATGAAAAAAATGAGACTTTTCCTAAATGCTTGTAGCCTCCTGTTTATAAGTATGGCGTGTTTCATACCCATAAACAAGACTCTACTAACACGGCTTCATAGACCCCTAGGACTCCATAAACATGGGGCTCTGATACCAAGTTTGTCACGACCCATTTTCTGAACAAGCTGGGACCGGCACTCGATCACTAAACATGACCGAGAGAACCATCTCTACTTACCAAATCTATAATAACTCCAAACTTTATATGCAACAAGGCAATACTCCAACCAAATACTTTTGATTAATTTAAATATTTAAATAAATCAATTCCAAAAATTTATTCGTAGTAACTACTGAATTATTACTAAGTTATTATCAAAAACATCTGAATCTTAACCCAATGACTATGTCTATGAAGCCTCTACTGATAAACTGACGCACTGCTCAGGACATGAGATTTCCTGGCCAGTTCTCTAAGTAAATAAGGAAATAACTAAATAAAGACGATTCTAAGGAATACTCCACGAACGAAAGTGGAGCTCACCAATAGCACTGGAAGAGAAGGAAGTCCAAACCAGTAGTCTGCCCGCCTGCAAAACCGGTTACTACGTTGTATCGCAGACTAACGTAGGTTCCCAAAAGAGAACGTCAGTACCATCCATTGTACTCAGCGAGTCTCAACAACATGGGGCGAAACTTTAATAACATATACATTACGAGCAAAGGTTCTAAATGCATGTAAAACATAAACCTTATAAGAATAATTCTAAAATAATTGCATAATAGCAGTTTATGAATATTCTAAAAGAAATTCGTTTCTTTTTCTTTCTTATAAAAAAATACTTCACTTTATACTTTGCGAGTTCCAACTATCCTGACTTAATTCTGTGTTTGTCACCATGTGATCGGCACGGGTTCGATCCCAACCTGATCGAATAGGCCCAATCCACGAGGTGCCACTCGCTTCATGGTTCTCAGCGCTCATGTATCATACCTTAGCATGGCTAAGTAAATTCTCAGCAACGAGACCCTCGGCTCGTGTGCTCCCTACTTTGGCACAAGTAGTTTTAGGAAGTCAACGCCTTTGTCAGGACCCTCGGCCTGGACGATGACCCTTTCTCAGAATAAAGGATACTCCCAAAAATCTTTTCTTTCTAAAACTTCTTCTTGTGATTTTTCAAATCTAAATCTTTTAAACATACTTATTCTGGAATCCTTAAAGATAAGATATGACATAAGAATGAAATAAACATTCAAAATTATTTCTAAAGATTCTTGCTTCTTCATGAATTTTCAACAGGAAAATGGCATATAAGAATAAAACAGAAATCCAAAAATTTATGCACATATATCAAAATAATCATCTAAACTTTAGCTAGAAAATAATTTTAAGCTAATAGGTATTTACTCACCCCAATTAAGTACATATAAATTCTTTTAAGCAATTTATCAAACACTTTGTATGCTTGATTTTGTGAGTTAAACCACTTTAGTAAAGGCTTATATCAACTCACCTCAAAACTTCTCGAGCCAATACGTAGGCCCCAGTCCAATTGACACACCAGTCAAACAATCGATTCTACAAAAACCTGTGCATTTTAATCAATTTTAAAGTTTCACACCTAAACATGAAATTTATTGTTGATATAGAGGAAGAAGAGAATTAACTATTCAATTCTTACCTATTACTACTGTAGGGTAATTGACAATAGGGAATTTTATATACTTGAGTTCAAGAATTAGTGATTTGTTAAGAACCCTAGATTTTTCGTTGCCTAGCTCTCTGTTTCGTGAGTGAACAGAACATGCCCTTGCCTTCTGTCCTTGTTTACGTGAATGACCGAACCTAAGGTTTTGTTATTTTGCCTTCTGCCCTTTTTCTTACGTGAATGACAGAACCTTATTTTCCTATGGCTTAAAGCCTTTGTTTCCCAACAGCCCATTTTATGGGCTTTAAATCCTTTTTCCTTCTTTTTTTTTGACTTAACTAGTATTTAATGTTACCCACTTTTAATAATTAACAATATTAAAATTATTAATATTTCCCTATATATATATTTCCACTATAGGCAAGAAAATAATAATAATAATAATAATAATAATAATAATAATAATAATAATAATAATAATAATAATAATAATAATAATAATAATAATAATAATAATTTAGTTCTATAATTAGCGTGTCTCGAAACTTTTATAAATTTGAGGAGTGTTACAAATCTAGAACTTTCACCAGCTTGTTTCTGAAGAAAGTTAAAAAATTCAAAGCCCTTGGTATTACTTTGGTGTCTAAGTTCATGATATTGTTAACGTTGATTGATAGGTTTTGGGGGGTTTGTAGTTGCCAAATATATATTGAAACGTGCATGGGCAAATAGCTATAATTATATTGCTAATCAAAAATTAGTCACCATCACTATGATGAAAAATGCGTTTATTTAAAATCACATTACATTTGGTGAATAGGTCTATTTCAACAAGTAGTTATTATTCTTTTTCTTATTTATTTTTAGAGGTGCTTTCTTCTTTTAATGCTAATTTCAGTTAGAATAATCTTACTTGATGTAATTAGTATCCTCTATAAGATTAATATATTGATATGAAGTACTATTCCATTATTTAATCAATCGACAGTGCAGTTTTTTCCGTCATATGCTTATTGTAATGTGATCAACTGCTGCAATTTACTTACCAATTTATTTTCAGGTTGAATGATTACCTTGTATTTGGCTTCTACTCAACTTGTAGGGAAAATTTACACGGTTAGTAGTACATAAAATATCAAACTGATTAACATAAAATCTTATTTGTAAAGATTGAATTTCGTTGATATAACAAAGTGTGTATCATATACTGTAGTGGTAAAAATGGTTCAAAAATTGTTCTAGATCACGCGTGTGAATCTTAGGTTTGATAATTTTTGTATTTTTTTGAATTTTCCTAATAGAGTTTCTGACTCGCCACTAATTGGAGGATGATAAAAGAGGGAGTTGAGTTATTTATACTTAGAGTTTAAAGATAGTGAATTTTAATATTTGATAGTAATAAAGTTAATTACCATTTTTAATAGCTAGATTATTAAATACTTACCAACATGGCATATCTATGTGAAGGCGCATGATGCACGTGAACTCATGTTCCTCTTTTTATATCATGTATAACAATGCGATATTCTTTAAAAATTATCTTAAATATATTTGTGTGCGCCCAGTCTTGTGATGCAATGATTATTAGATGCATCTTTACAAGTAAAGTTAGAGGTTCAAATTTCACGTTTGTAGGCAGATTTAGTATTCCCTCTTCTGTTTTAATTATGTAATTTCTTTTTCTTCTTCTTCTTTTTATTTTTTTATATTTGATTTATTCATTTCAAATCACCAAATCCAACACATTAAATCCTTGTTCCCTTTGTTATCACAAAATTTTATATAATTAAAACTAATAGCAGGTTTGTATGACTAATCGTTGTTTTCTTTCATTGTTGATCACATTACTGTCTTGTTGTTTTTATTCTGTTTTTATATGGCATTTTGATACTATTCCTTCTTGTCTATATTTTGATTATTGTGGTGTTTATGCTTTCCTGAGCCGGGTCTATTGGAAACAGCCTCTCTCCTCATAAGGTAGGGGTAAAGTCTACGTACACACTACCCTTCTCAGACCCCACGGTGTATGATAATACTGGATCATATGTTGTTGTTGTAAAACTAATAGCAGCGGAAAATGTAGAATATAGTCGACAAATTTAATATTCCCGGCATTTTCTATATGAAGTATAGGTATGTATGTTAAATCATTAAAATTGCAGGGAAAAATTTAATTTTTAACCTATTATTGTAAATGGTAATGCATTAAGAACCTAAAGGTAGAACCCGTCACTTCGAAATTCGGGATTCACCTCTTTGTAATATTTCACCCATCTTCTTAAATTTCTAGATCCGCTTTTGCCTATTAAGATAATTTTTATGTAATTATCTCCTCTCTCTTTCTTTTTTATTTTTCAAATTACCTTTGTTAGCGCCAAATTTAGTTCGTTTGTCAGTTATCTTCCGTTGGGTTTTTGCATAGCACGACCTTAAACTTCCTTCTCTATACAAAATAACATAACCCCTTCAATTTAACTCTCTCAATTTTCTGCATTTTTCATTCTTTAATCTAAATCCTCCCCATTTTTCCATTGTAATTGCTCAAAACATTCCTTGCTTTTCTTTTGTTTGCTGATCATGGGCGACGAAGAAAAATAAAGACTGTGGGTTGATAGTTGATACGTATTTTCTACATTAACTCTTTTTTTCCCTATTCATTTGGGATTTCTGCAATTCTTGCTCTGCGTAGGGACTCCATTTTCTTGGTTTTCGGACTTGATCTTTACATTCATGATTACATGAAGCTACTGTTATACCACTAAACAAAATTGGTTAGTCTTCCTTTTTTGATAAGTGTTTAGTCGTATTACTATAAACAGATCTTCCAATATCTAGTCATTAGTAGAATTTGCTTATAATGGAGATGGCTAATTCTTTAATGGGGACTGTTGTTTCTTGAAGTTTCTTGGTAGTAATATTTTTTTTCAATTTGGTTACATATGAAATGTACATGGCTTGATGATCATGTTGTTCCTGATAGTCTTACAAATGAAATGAGGCCATTTTCTTTAATTTCTGCACACGTTCTTGAAAAGTTTAGTCATCATTGTTATATATATATAGAGAGATTGGGGCGTATTTCAGGATTTTAAGAGCCACGGGTGCACCACTATCATTAGATAAATATATCATTTAACAATATAAATTTTTTTAGGATGACCCTTGGCGAGCAAACTCTAGTTAATATTATTAGCATTTTTTATATCCTCCACGACTTTTCATACTTTAAGAACTATTAATAATAGCGATATTACTTACAGTTTTAAATATCTTACGTTATATATATAGCAAGCTAAAAATCATTTAAACTTCTTCATTCATTCTATTACATAAATCTTTTGATGTACTTCTAAAAAAAGAAAACAATAAAAAAATAAAAATATTTTTAATTAAAAAGTCAACATAGCAAGCAAGGAGCAAACCCGTAACCTTGGGGGCGAAGGTGCACTCATTGACCACTAAGTCAAAGTGCTCATTTGAGCATGGGTTCACACGTGCTTATTTAAGAACAAAATCAGAGAAATACAAGTGCTATACATAGTCTAGGGAGGAGAGTATGGGTTCACGAGAACCCGCCCCCCTCCCATATAGATCCGACCATATATATATGCACAATTAAATTAAATTGCTTCCTTTGTAACAATTTGTTTGTCATGTTACTATATATATATTTGATAGACTATTAACATTTCTTTCTCAAAAATCTTCTTTTATTGTTTAATACTAAGTCAATTAATGTTAACCCCGCGCTGTTCTCTTTTCCATTATAATTAGGATGGAGGGCTCGAATATCATGTTATAATTGAAATGACGTGTTTATTATGATACGTAAACTATAGAATCATGATTAATAATTAATATTGTGGGGATATTGGTTCAGCTGTGATCAATGATGGATCTAATTTTACTGCGTGGTGGCATAAAACCTACTATGAGATATACTCAACACTGAAGTTCCATGGCCTGAGCACATCCCGCTGCCACAACAACTCTCCGTTAATATGCAGACAGAACCAACTCCCAATGCCCCTACAGACGACAGTTCGCGTCCTATTGATCCAAAAACATCTGATGCAGGTTTGTTTGATTGACATATATATATATGCTAATCCGTCTTAATTCCAGATTAGTTTAGCATGCTGCCAACAACAACAACGACCCAGTGAAATCTCACGAGTGGGGTCTGGGTGTTAGGTGTTTGTCCAGATTTTCTTACCATAATTGGTTTTCCTATCTCATGAAGGAAAGGACAACATATTTACCATAATTAAGTTTTTCTTTTCCTAGAATGAAAATATAATTCTTCCATATTTGGCTAGTCCTTTTCCTTGTAGGAAAAGGTTTGGAGTTTTATAAATTGAAAATCCGTCCTTCTCATTCAGTAGCATTCACAATGTAGTCATATGAGGTTGAGAGTCGTGTTTAGGGGGACTTTACGGGACAAGTGTTATTGTGTCACTTGTGTTTGCCTCTTCGTGAGGTTGTTCTCTCGATATTTTGTACTCTCTTTTATATAGTGGATTGCTCATTTCCGTCGTGGACGTAGGTCAGTTGACCAAACCACGTTATATGTTTGTGCCTCTTTTGGTATATTTCTCTTTTGTTGTTGGATTTATCGTCATTGAAGGTTTGCTTTGCTAGCTTCCGCATGACACCTGATTTTTCAGTCCTAACACTGGGGAGGGTAGTGTGTACGCAGACCTTACCCCTACCTCGAGGGGGTAGAGAGACTGTTTCCGATAGATCCTCGGCTCAAGAAGACGAAAAGACAATGAAAAGAGATAATATATTTGTACCATCAATAAAAAATATAGAAATATAATGGTGTCACATGAACCAGAAAATAGATGAAAAGCAAAACAATAATCAGTACAATTCCGATAGTTTAGCATGCTACCATGACATAAAAATACTGTTTAAAGATTGAACTACAGAGACACATTCTTGTCTGGCTTAAATGGATGTCAAACTTTGGAATCAGAATAACAATGTTGGATTTTGCTGACCCTATGAAAGTATAGTAGAAGTTAGTAGTCCTTTGCAATTAGATGAATTAATCAGCTCTTTTTTAGTGGCAAACTAATAAGAGATCTTTACACAAATAGCCACCTTGATTCATTGTTTAGTTTCTTAGTCGTCAGTATACATAGATTATACACTGATTATACATAATTGTATGTGTATATGCCGGTTATTTAGTTTAAGTGATGGGTGTGCGGCTTTTTAGGTTACTTTGGCAACTAATAACGGATACTCGATCTTGCTTCCAACCAATCCAGAAATATGCAGACAGAACCAACTGTCATTAATGCCCCTACTGACAGTTCACTTCCTGAGGCAAAAACTTCTGATGCAGGTTTAATTTCAAACTTTAACATTTTATTTTTATAATCATGAACTGTTTTAGTGGTAAAGTACGTAATACTAACTGATATATATTCTTGTTGTTTTTAGGATTTTCCAGCCAATCTACCTCTTGCACCTACTTGTGGGGTCCATTTCATTAATTAAGGAAGATTTTTCTTCCTTGTTGATTGTTTTCAAAGTTGGCAGCCATCATATCTTTTGTATTTGTCAAATTCGGTAGGTATAGTAGATCTGCAGGTAGAAAATGTCAAATGTAGTAGGCATGAGAGAGTGAGGCTCTGCCTATAAAAGGAGAGCTTCAGCTCTCATCTCGACACACCAATCTCAGAAGAAAAATATATCTGAGAGTTAGAAAGAAAGAGTGAGGTTTCACAGACAGAGTATAAGAAAATAGTCTGTGAGAAAAATAGAGAATGAGTGATATTGTAGTGAGGTGAAAATATCAAAAGAGGGTTCTTTCTTTTGAGTGTTGTAGTGGCCTTTTGAGTATTTTACTCGGACCTACAAAGTGTAGAATTCCTTGCTATAGTGATATCAGTTGCTCTTCTCAGGGCCGTGGTTTTTCCCTTATTCAAAAGGATTTTTCACGTAAAAATCTTGCTGTCGTTGTTACTTTTTTAATCTTGTTAATTACCGTATCGCGGTGCTATGTTCTTATTCCGCTTTTATTATCGTGAATATTATTTTTGTAGCGGGTTTATTCCCAACAACTGGTATCAGAGCAAAGGTTCTGCTCGTTCACTGAAATACTATGCACTGTTGGTAATACTATACTCGGTGAAAAATAAAAATGTCTGGAGTAAAGTAGGAGGTAGCAAAATTCAACGGAGATAATGGTTTCTCAACATGGCAAAGAAGAATGAGGGATCTGCTCATTCAACAAGGATTACACAAGGTACTAGATGTTGATGCCAAAAAGCCTGATACCATGAAAGCTGAGGATTGGGCTGACTTGGATGAAAGAGCTGCTAGTGCAATCAGGTTGCACTTATCAGATGATGTGGTAAATAACATCATTGATGAAGACACTGCACGTGGAATTTGGACAAGGTTGGAAAGCCTATACATGCCTAAAACGCTGTATATTAAATTGTACCTGAAGAAGAAGTTATACGCCCTACACATGGGTGAAGGTACGAATTTTTTTGTCACATTTAAATGTGTTTAACGGACTAATCACACAGCTTGCCAACCTCGGAGTGAAAATCGAGGAAGAAGATAAAGCCATATTGCTATTGAACTCGTTGCCATCTTCGTACGATAATTTGGCAACAACCATCCTGCACGGTAAGACTACTATTGAGTTGAAAGATGTCACATCGGCTCTTCTACTCAATGAGAATATGAGAAAGAAGCCTGAAAATCAAGGACAAGCTCTCATCACAGAAGGTAGAGGCAGAAGTATCAAAGGAGTTCGAGCAACTATGGTAGATCCGGAGCTCGTGGGAAGTCAAAGAACCGATCTAAATCAAGAGCCAGAAATTGCTACAACTGTGATCAACCAGGTCACTTCAAAAGAGATTGCCCAAATCCAAGGAAGGGCAAAGGTGAAACCAGTGGCCAGAAGAATGACGACAACACCGCCGTCATGGTGCAAAACAATGATAATGTTGTTTTCTTTATAAATGAGGAAGAGGAATGAATGCACCTGTCAGGTCCAGAGTCGGAATAGGTGGTTGACACAGCGGCATCTTACCATGCCACACCAGTAAGAGATCTTTTTTGCAGATATGTAGCAGGTGATTTTGGCACAGTGAGAATGGGTAACACAAGTTACTCAAAGATTGCGGGGATTGGTGATATTTGTATCAAGACAAATGTCGTATGCACATTGGTTCTAAAGGATGTGTGGCATGTACCTGATTTGCGGATGAACTTGATCTCGGGAATAGCTTTAGACCGAGATGGATACGAGAACTATTTTGCAAATCAAAAGTGGAGACTCATTAAAGGATCATTGGTGATTGCAAAGGGAGTTTCTCGTGGCACGTTGTATAGGACAAATGTAGAAATATGCCAAGGTGAATTGAATGCGACACAAGATGAGATTTTTGCAGATTTGTGGCACAAAAGAATGGGTCATTTGAGCGAGAAGGGATTGCAGATTCTTGCCAAGAAATCACTCATTTCTTATGCCAAAGGTACAACGGTAAAACCTTGTGACTACTGTTTATTTGGTTGTCACGCCTCCTTTTTACCTACACCCCCCCGGAAGGGGTATAGAAGGGAGTTTTTTCCAACTTAAAGTGACAATCGAAATGAGATCATTTTATTAAAAATTCAGGGTCGCCACTTAGGATAATTTATGGTGTCCCAAGTCACCGGATCAAATCCCGAATCGAGGAAAAGATTGACTCTGTATTGCAGTCCGCGAACCAGAAATCCGGGTAAGGAATTCTGTTAACCCAGGAGAAGGTGTTAGGCATTTCCGGATTCCGTAGTTCTAGCACGGTCGCTCAACTGTCATATTTGGATTAACTATCTGATTTTAAACAATTATGAACCTATATGCAAATTTTAACTTTTAACCACTTTTAATTAATTTTAAAGAAGATTGAACGTCGTTTAAAACGTGCCTTTGGATCGCACCCCATGAAATGCACCCGCAATCCTAAACACATTTTAGTCAATATTTTAATATTTGGATTTGGGTCACATAAATACGCACCCGAGTTTAGGAAAGTAATTATTAGAATAACGCGCCTAAAGCGACTACGCGTTTGCAACTTTGCGAGGGCCATGAAAAGTTTGCTAAATGGCATGCCTTAATTTCTAGAGGATTAAAGTTAATTAAGAGAGGGCCACGCATTTTGAGATTTTGTTTGGCATGGCACACCCCGATTTATTCTAGCCCCAAAAGGTTTCTAAACTAACTCATGAGGGTCATAAACTATTTACATTATCTAATATGGCACGCCTCAAATCAAGGAGAGCTTAATTAACTTCAACAAAATATAATTCGGAACCTTTGTTTGCGCAAATGCCACTACGAAGAAAATCGGGCTCACAAATCGAATCCCGCCCCAGAGAATGGACGGGCGAAAAGGGCAGTCTAAGTTACTTGGAACCTTTTATTCAATTGGGCTAACGTTAGGCCCAATCATGGGGATCAAACAATTTGCTACAAAAGTTAATTAATCCCAAATCAATCGAAACTATCTGAAACAAAGTTTGAAGTAACATTTTTTCTTACTCTTGGATTTTAACTATATGGACATGAACTGATTAGACAGAATTGTGGACGCTAATTTCTCACAATTCAGGCCAAATCTGCTGTGGAAAGGTGAATCCAGCAACAACAATTAAGCACGTTGCTGGGCTCAAAACATAAGCCCAGATAGCATTGCCACACTATTCTTCTTTGCACATAGCCCAGAATCCAAGGCTTAGTGAACTCAAACCTTGTAAAATCAAGGCTGCAGATCAAGACTCGATGTCGAGTCTATTCCAATCAACAAACTACCATTTGCAACAACAATAAACCTGTTAACCCTCATCCCTACACAGTAATTGGGACACAAAGTAGTTTCAAAGGCTACTAAAAACACATGCTCGACTTCAGCTACCCAAATATTCATGTTTGAATTCAATTCTAAGCTAAATTCGCAAACAAACTTGAACTTAAACTCACTTAACTCTTTCTCAATATTGACAGTAACGAAATCTAGGAAATTAGCACCATTCACTTGAATCAAAAAAAGAAGAAAAATCAACACCCCAAACTCTTAAAGAGCACAGGTTCATTTTTACAGCATACCAATGACATAAGATAATCGAGCTACCATGCATAATACAGAGTCTATTACAGAACATTTAAAGACATAGAAGAAGCTAATGAAAGGAAATTCAACAAGTTGTATTTAGTCAGGCTTCAGCTCAAAGTACATGTTCCTAATCACTTTTAGACAATGGTTTGGAAGATACCTGGTAACAAGCAGCAAAACAAAAGGAGAAACTGAGTTGAAATCAGAACAGAAACAACAGAAATCGACAACAGCAACAACACAACCCAATTTCAGCAAATGAAACCAGAAAAATTGATTTACAATACAATAGAACAGTAACCAGCCAACAGAACTCAACCCAGAATTTTTAAAAACCAGATTTAAACCATTTTTATCTTAGAGAGTCAGAAAATGTTTCAGTATTTGAAAATTTTCAAAGACCAAAACTGGGAATTCAATGGAACAATGTTTTCTTTGATTTTCAATCGACTCTGATTTTCTGTATTTTTCTATCTATATCTTCTTTTTTTAAGTTAAGTTAGGATGCTTTTATAGGTAAGACACTAGGGCAGCCTCAAAGAGTTCAAAGTTGCACTTAAAACCTTCTGAAATTTTTATTTTAGCTTAGAAATCCCTAGTGTAAACCTCAGAATTTCAAAATAGCCCCCACCCCAGCTTCTAGGAAGCTTCCTAGTTCAGTTATATAAGATTACACTACCTATATTCCCCAATTTACCCCCTAAGCATCCTGTTTTTACTTCAGACAACCTGGCCAAAACATGGCCCAGTTGACCCAGGTTCATTTAGTGGGTCTGAGTCTACCAATCATGGGCTAGACCTTTTCTTTTGAGCCCAATTTGACTCGAGGTTTCACAGAAGAACTTGAAGAAAGAGAGAGAAAAAACAATACAAAGGGGAAGGGGACTAAACCAAGTCACATACTCTTTGTCCTAATAACTTCAGGGGCCCAAGTAGCACGGGCAAACCAATTAAACTAATCTTCAAGTTCAGAAACACTAATTAACTTAAGACGAAAAACATGCAAAAAGAATTGGAATATCGGAGAAACAAAGAAGAAAAGAGAAATAAAAATCAAAACATGCACAAAAGGAACATAGGAGGATGGTAAAGAAGTCACATAAAATTCAAACTCAGAAGTTGAAAACAAATAACCTGACCCGTAAGAAATGTGAGAACTTCGAATCTTCAGAATTTCCCGGTCAAGTTTGATATTAATCATGTGTTCTTGTCAAGAACACATGAATAACGTAGAACTAGACCCAAATCCCACTGAGATCTTGAATTTGAGTTGGTTTGGAATTTTAGGGCTTGAACTAGATTCAAGATTCGACGAGCTGGGCTACGATTTGAGGGAAACCAATTAGGGATTTGGAATGAGGGGGGCTTGGTGGTCATAGGGTGTTATTCTGGCAGTGAACAGAGGTGGCGCCGCTGGGCTAAAGCGGTGGGAATATGAGGGCGGCGCTAGGGTTTCTTAGGGTGGTCTGTGAGAGGAGTGAGGGAGATGAGAGACGGGGTTTAGGGGGTAGTGAGATTAGGACACTTAAATATTAAGCCCTCCCCACTTCCCCATCGTTGGATTAGAACAACTCGACGACCCAGATCTTTCTTTCATGGAACGACGTCATTCAGGTTTGGGGGGGACCGGGCATTAGGGGTAGGTTTTGGGCTGGGTTTCAGGGAAAATGTTTGGGCCTGGGGGGGGGGGAATTCAATTGATAAGCCCAATTCACAACCCTTTTCTCTTTTTTTCAATTTCAAATTTTCTTCTTCTTCTTTTTTTCCAAAATTAAAAAAAAATAAAAATAAAACCTAAACTAAATCCCAAACCAAATTATCCTATCAAACTAAATTAACTAACTCTAAATAATAATTACTACAACTAATTAAAAACCAAATTCAAGGAAACAATTACCAAAAATCGATATTAAAATTAAAAAGCGCGAAATAAACTATTTTTTTGTGATTTTTCCCATTTTTATAAAATAACTAATTTGTTAATTAATCCTAAAATGTAGAATTAAATCCTAAATGCAAATGCAAGATATTTGTTATGTATTTTTCACTAATTAAAATGCACAAACAAAATGCAAACAATTAACAGAAAATGCCACGAAAATCCACAAAATTGCAAACACTGAAAGAAATTATTTTGTTTTGAATTTATGGGAGTAATTCATATAGGGCAAAAATCATGTGCTCACAGCTGCCCCTCTTTGCCCGGAAACACGAAGAGTTTTCGTGCAAAGATAAAATGAGCGGATACGATCGATTTTTGCCCATTTGAATACTCCGTGGGAAGAATTTTTGAAAGATTTGACCGCACCCTGCTTCCGAGGTTGCCTACATATCCTTGGCTAAAAAGGAATCAGGTCAGTATAGTTCAGGAAGTTTTGGTAGCTGGGACTACCATGAAGCTGTGGTTTCACTGTTGTTGTTGCTGCTGCCACTGCTTACTGCATCCCCTTATTACACCATGATAAAATAAAAAGAAGCTAGACTAGACTATGATCTATGCATTACAAAATCCTATCTATCTTCAAACTTGCTCTTGCGGTTCTTGTTGCCTTGTTGACTTGTATTCTCCCGGTGGAATCCTTTTGTTGCCACCTTGAATTGTAATCCGAGATGTTTTCCATTTCTTCAGGTGGATGCCTGACTACCAAATACACTTTGAGATGTTTTTTATTTTCTCCAGGTGGACGCTTGACTGCTAAACTTGAATGTATTCCCTGTTTTCCAGGCAGGCTCCTGACTACTAAACTTGAATGTATTCCCTGCTCTCCAGGCGGGCTCCTGACTGCTGACTTGAAATGTATTCCCTGCTCTCCAGGCGGGCACCTGACTGCTGACTTGAAATGTATTCCCTGCTCTCCAGGCGGGCTCCTGACTGCTAACTTGAAATGTATTCCCTACTCTCCAGGCGGGATCCTGATTGCTAAACTTGAAATGTATTCCCTGCTCTCTAGGTGGGCTCCTGGATGCCAAACTTGAAATGTATTCCCTGCTCTCCAGGCGGGCTCCTGACTTCAACGAAATAGACAAAAACAAAGAAAATTTTCTGCCCCAGTTTGGTGGCTGGGCACACGTGTAAGTGTAAAACTAAATCATTTTACCAAGTATTACTAAGAATTTGAAAGCTAGGTCCCATTATCCATGGGGTCCTGATAACTCTTAATTAAACGACAATTTTAAATCTAATTTATATCTTCTAAAGGTGTGACTTCTGCTAAATTTTGTTATCTAAGAGGGTCTTTAAACTACTCCCCATTATCTAGGAGGGTCCTGAAAATCAAAAGTCAAATTTTATCTTAAGAGTGACAAATTTTATGGCTGAATTATACTCCTACAACAAAATTTACGCTAAATATTGCTATCTAATCGAAATTTTAAAGCTAAGTCCCATTATCTAGGAGGGTCCTGAAAACTCCTAATTGAATCTTATTGCGAACATGCAAACTCCTAAACCAGCTTATATTCCTTTGGGATACATTTATGCTAGATTACGCTATTTCTGAACTTTACGCTAGGTCCCATTTTCCATGATGGTCCTGAAAATAAAAAATCAAACCTGTTTGGTGACTGCCTTTCTCCACAGAGGGTTTTCTCCAAAACAACCGAAATTTCTTGCCCCTGTTTTAATCAAAGAAAAATTTTGTCAGTTTAAAATGTGGTGGCTAGTTGATGGCATTCTTGCTGAGGGTCTCTTCGCTGCGTCATTTTGTTTCAATTGGCTTCCCGAACTGGCCCTGAACCGCTTGACTTTCTGACTAACTTTCAAACCCTCATGACTTTAGGATGGCCCAAGTGTTGTATACCCGAGCCGTTGTTTCGCACCTCTGACCCCTTTAATTGAACCTCTGCATCTCCCATGAAATTACTAAATCATTCTGCCGATGGAACCTTTGCTGGCACTTTATCCCACTTTACATCATGCTATCTTTAGTATGCTCTGGCTGCACTGTGCTTTGCAATCTTAAAGCTGGCAGTGAGCTTTGAAATTCCTTCTTATTTCTTAAACAGAACTGACATTGGTAACATCTTAGAGAAATGAACCCAAAAGAAATGAAATGCAATGACTTTCAGAGTTAAGGATAAGAAAATTCAAAACTGGAAGACTATCTGAAGAGGAAAAATAAAAGAGACTTATCTGAGTGGAGCAACTGGCACCAATGATCATGACATGCATTTCGGATTAATCGGCCCAAGCTGTCCAACCAATCAACTTTCAGTTGCCATACTTTGTTGCCCCGGAATTTCCATAACCTGATTTCTTCACCCAAATCCTGACCTTGTTCATCCTGCGGTGCCTTGAAAGGTTTTCACCAGCAGACCTCTCTCATTCGTTCATCTGTCAACTCACTTTTGCCTTAAGGCGCCCGTGAGGGTTTTCACCATTAATACTCTCTCATTTTTATTTCTCTCTGCTCTCGTCGCCTTACGGTGCCCGTAAGAGTTTTCACCAATAAGACTCTCTTATTTTGATTTCTTTTTCCTATTTGGACGAGAGTGTTGCCCCTGCTATATATCACCTCTACCTGCTCGACTTGGCATTTCTCAAAGACTGATCGAAAGGTCTTTCTTTGGACCGTAATGTGGGCTTTTGGATAGGATTAGAAAGAAAGGGTATAAAAGGTCAAAACAATTCGAATGGGTTCAAAATTACAACTTTCGGAATCAGATTTCTTATAACAACCACAACTTCTGCCCAGTTTCTTGTTTGGGGACTTTTGGATTTTATTTTGGTGGGACCGAACCGTGAGGCTGCCTACGTATCCTAAAAAGGAATCAGGTCGAACGTAGCTCATGTCATAGAAATTACTTTGTTGTTGTGGTTTTCTATTTTCTCTTTCTTTCTTTTCTCTTTTTGCTTTCTTTTTCTCTTTTTATTGTTTTTCTTCTCTTTTCTTTTTCTTTCTCTTTTTCATTCTTTTCCTCCTCTTTCCATTTCTTTCCTTCTCTTTTTTTCTTCTTCCTTTACTTATCTTTCCGCCAGTGTTTCCGATATTTGCTATTGATCCCGAAAGAGGGGTATGAAAGAACATAAATAAGGCTCAAAGGGGTGACAAGGGATAAAGTGTTTAGATAGCAGAATAAAATGCCTTCGTCATTTCAATATTCGAAACATGCCAAATACAAACAAGTACAATCAAACAAAGAAATCATACATAGTATCTCTTGACTGCATCAGAATTGATAGCCATTTCTACAAACTTGCCTTCTACATCTGTCAAATACAATGCACCATTGGACAACACTCTAGTTACAACGAACGGCCCCTGCCAATTTGGGGCGAACTTTCCTTTTGCTTCAACCTGATGAGGCAAGATACGTTTCAATACTAAATGACCCACTTCAAATTTTCGTGGACGCACCTTCTTATTGTATGCTCTTGCCATTCTCTGTTGATACAACTAGCCATGACACACTGCTACCAGTCTCTTCTCATCGATCAAACTTAATTGCTCCAGATGGGTTTTGACCCACTCATCATCATCGATCTCAGCCTCCGCGACAATTCGAAGGGATGGAATTTCCACTTCTGCGGGTATCACTGCTTCGGTGCCATACACCAACAAATAAGGAGTCGCCCCTACTGAAGTACGAACAGTAGTGCGATAACCCAACAACGCAAACGGCAGCTTCTCATGCCATTGTCTGGACCCTTCCACCATTTTCCAAAGTATCTTCTTTATGTTCTTGTTGGCTGCCTCGACTGCTCCATTCCCCTTGGGGCGATATGGGGTGGAATTACGATGTGTAATCTTAAACTGTTGACATGCCTCTTTCATCAAATGACTGTTGAGATTAGCACCATTATTTGTGATGATTACCTTCAGTATCCCGAATCGGCAAATGATATTTGCGTGCACAAAATCAATCACCGCCATCTTAGTTACAACCTTGAATGTTTTAGCCTGAACCCACTTGGTGAAATAATCAATGGCCACCAGAATAAACATGTTCCCATTCGACGTTGTTGGCTCAATTGGTCCAACAAAGGGCCATGGTGCAGACATCGTGTGTAATTCAGATGGTGGAGAATGAATCAAATCTCCATGCACTTGGAACTGATGACATCTACGCACGAAACTGATACAATCTTGCTCTATAGTGAGCCAATAATAACCTGCTCGGAGAATCTTCTTTGCCAGCACGTACCCACTCATGTGCGGTCCACAGATTCCAGAATGTACTTCGGTCATAATAGCTGTGGCCTGCCTAGCATCTATGTATCTCAATAGTCCAAGATCTAGAGTCCTTTTGTACAGAACCCCTCCACTGAAGAAAAACCCGCTTGCCAACCACCTAATTGTTCTCTTTTGATCACCTGTGGCTTGTACCGGATACACCCCCATCATAATGTATTCCTTGATATCGTGAAACCAAGGCTCCCCATCGAGCTCTTCTTCCACCACATTGCAATAAGCATGATGATCGTGGACCTGAATATACAAAGGGTCCACATAAGCCTTATCTGGATGATGTAACATTGATGCCAGATTAGCCAAAGCATCAGCGACCTCATTATGAATCCTCGGAATATGCCTGAACTCTATTGATTGAAACCGTTGACAAAGGTCATACAAACATTGCTGGTACGGTATGAGTTTTAAATCCCGTGTTTCTCACTCTCCTTGAATCAGGTGCACCAGAAGGTCCGAGTCCCCCAAGACCAAGACTTCCTGGACACCCATGTCTATGGCTAACCTCAAATCCAAAGTGCATGCCTCATACTCAGCCATGTTGTTAGTACAGTAGAACCGAAGCCGAGCTGTAACAAGGTAGTGATGACCTGTTTCAGAAACAAGTACCGCTCTTATCCCAATGCCTTTCATGTTAACGACCCCATCAAAAAAAGTTTCCATCCTGGATTTTCAATCTGTTCCAACTCATCAATGTGCATTACCTCTTTATCAGGGAAATACGTCTTCAAAGGTTCGTATTCTTCATCCACAGGATTCTCAGCCAAATGGTCGGCCAAGGCTTGTGCTTTTATCACAGTCCGAGTCACGTAGACAATGTCAAATTCTGTGAGCAAGATTTGCCATTTTGCGAGCCTTCCCGTGGGCATAGGCTTATGGAAGATATACTTCAACGGATCCAAGCGAGAAATGAGGTAAGTAGTATAAGATAATAAATAATGTTTCAGCTTCTGGGCTACCCAAGTTAGGGCGCAACGCGTCCTCTCAAGATGAGTGTACTTAACCTCGTAAGATGTGAACTTCTTGCTAAGATAATATATGGCCTGCTCCTTCTTGCCAGTGATGTCATGCTGGCCCAACACACATTCAAATGAATTATCCAAAACCGTCAAATACAGAATCAAAGGTATCTCTGGTTCTGGCGGGACCAACACAGGTGGGTTTGACAAGTACCCCTTTACCCTATCAAATGCTTCCTGACATTCATCTGTCCACTTTACCGCAGCATCTTTCTTTAATAGTTTGAAGATGGGCTCACAAGTTGTCGTGAGCTGAGCAATAAACCTGCTGATGTAATTCAATCTCCCCAACAGACTCATCACCTCAGTCTTGTTCTTTGGGGGTGGAAATTCTTGGATAGCTTTGATCTTTGACGGGTCTAATTCAATACCTCAGCGGCTGACTATGAATCCCAACAGCTTTCTAGACGGAACACCGAACGCGCATTTTGTAGGATTGAGCTTGAGATTGTACTTGTGAAGCCTTTGGAAGAACTTTCTCAGATCTCTGACATGATTGGACTACTTTCTAGACTTTATAATCACACCATCCACATAAACCTCGATCTCCCTGTGTATCATGTCTTGGAATATGGTCATCATTGCCCTCATGTAGGTTGCCCCAGCATTTTTCAAACCAAATGGCATAACCCGATAGCAGTACGTTCCCCATGGCGTGATGAACACCATCTTTTCTGCGTCCTCCTCATCCATTAAGATCTGATGGTAGCCCGCATAACAATCCACAAAAGAACCAATCTCATGTTTGGCACAATTATCGATTAATATATGGATGTTCGGCAATGGGAAGTTATCCTTGGGACTTGCCTTGTTGAGATCTCGATAATCGATACACACCCTGGTCTTGCCATCCTTTTTTGGCACAAGCACAACATTGGCTAACCAGGTGGGATACCGGGTGACCCGAATGACTTTGGCTTCAAACTGTTTGGTGACCTCTTCCTTAATCTTCACACTCATATCAGTTTTAAATTTCCTCAGCTTCTACTTAACCGGGGGGAATGCAGGGTCAGTGGGAAATTTGTGAACCACGAAGCCAGTGCTTAGACCCGGCATGTCGTCATAGGGCCATGCAAAGACATCTTTATACTCGAACAATGCTTTAATTATCTCTTCTCTGAGTTGTGGTTCAAGATGGACACTTATTTTAGTTTCCCAGACATTATCTTGGTCCCCTAAATTGATTGCTTCTGTATCACTCAGGTTAGGCTTGGGTTTTTCTTCAAAATGGCTTAGTTCTTTGCTAATATCTTCAAAGGCTTCATCCTCATAATATTCCGATTCATCATCACACTCTATTTCTTGAATTATTATTTCAGAATTAGATTGGCTTTTAAGACTGGGCCAGAGATTCCTCATGCATGTCATATCATTGAAGTCAGCATAAAAAGAACTTTACAAGGAAGAAAAGAAAAACAAAAATAAAACTATCAAGAGGGGAGAAAAAGGGAAATTGCATTTCATTGAAATTAAAGATAACAAGGCTTATACATCCAAACGGACGGAACATAGAATCTGAATTACAACCCTAGAATAATCCAGATAAACTGAAAGAAAATCAAAGCAAACTACCAAAACTCCTTTCTGGTGGGGAGAGGAGTAGCTTCCCAATTGTTAATCTTTGCACTGGGCCCAACAAATTGCACACCCGCCTTGCTAGAACCCTCTCCAGCTTCCACCATGTTCAGTTCGTCGAATATCCTCACGAACTTTTCCATCAAATCTCGATCCATATCAACCACCGAACTGGGAACCGTCGTTACCGGGCGCTTTCTGGTACCAGGCCTAACAAATGATCTGGAAAGATGCGGGACTGGCTTTGGAAGGTCCCATGCTCTCTGTTTCATTTTTCTGGCTCTCCTCACGTCTGCGATCGTGGGCTTGAACCCCAGACCAAATGTATCCAAATTTTTAGGAAGAGAAACCGGCTGTACGGTACCTTGCAGGGATGCACCCAAACCCTTGCCCGATACAAAACCATTGTTCAACATTTCAACGGCTACCATGACTGATGCAACAGCTACCTTGGGAGTTGGAACGCAGTTCTCTTCTGGAATTTTCTCTACCGATACTGTGTCAAAAACCTAATAAACCCATGGCCCCTTGTCGTCTTCAAACTCTATGAACGGAACAATGGCATCACTGGGAACACACAAATTATCTTCACCGTGCACAATAATTTCCTGTCTATCCCATTCAAACTTGACCATTTGATGCAAAGTAGACGAAACCGCTTTAGCAGCATGAATCCAAGGGCGCCCCAACAAAGATTATAAGAGACTGCCACATCCAACACTTGAAATTCAATAGTGAACTCAACGGGCCCTATGGTTAACTCTAGTATTATATCACCCACTGAATCTTTGCCCCCGCCGTCGAACCCCCAAACACAAATGGTGTTCTCGTGAATTCTATCATCGTCCACTTTCAGCTTGTTCAACGTGGAGAGAGGACAAATGTTCGCACTAGACCCATTGTAGACTAGAACTCGGGTGACCACAGAATCTTCGCATTTCACCGTAAATATAGGGCCCTATTATGCTCAGTGCCCTCCACGGGCAACTCATCGTCAGAAAAAGTGACTCTGTTTACCTCAAATATCTTGTTAGCTATATTTTCCAAGTGGTTTACTGAGATTTTGTCAAAAACGTGGGCCTTATTCAAGATCTTCATCAAAGCCCAACGGTGCTCGCCTGAATGGATCAATAATGACAATAACAAGATCTGAGCCGGTGTCTTCCTTAACTGTTCCACAATGGAATAGTCCTGCACTTTTATCTTTCTTAAGAATTCCTCTGCTTCTTCTTCAGTCACTGCTTTCTTCACCAACACTGGGTTATCTTTGGAGATCTTAGCTTTTCTCAACTCTTCGGGGGAAAAGCATCTCCCCGATCGAGTCAAACCATGGGTCTCACAAACTTCTTCTTTAACCTCTCTCCCCTTGTAAGTCACTGTCACTCGTTCATAATTCCACGGGACCGCCTTGTTGTTGACTATCGGTAATTGAATTACCAGTTTGATAATGACAGGATATGTGCGGGCACCCTCCACAATTACCACAGGCTTGTTTGTCACTCCTGGTACAACCACTTTTGCTCTTTCATGTTTTCCTGCAACGTCACTTGAGGACCCCTTCTTGACCCCCACAGATGGTTCATTATTTGCCCCGTTCAACTTGATCACAGACTTCTCACTTGTTGAATCTTCAAACGGCTTGGCTTCACTAGCCCGAATCATCATGACAGTTTGCGAAGGCTTCTTAGGCTCCCCTCCCTTATGCACTATCTCAATCATATTTGTCTCATGATGGGCTGACAACAGGTTCTGGTTGATATTGGGTGCCTCCGGGGCTTGGACCTCAATCCGATTAGTATCAATGAGCTCTTGAATAGTTGTTTTCAATTTCCAGCATTTCTCTGTGTCATGACCTGAACAATACTCACAACTCACCGAGCGATCAAGATTTCTGGGAGGGGGATTTGGAAGTTTAGCCTCGATCGGATTCAACATACCCAACTGTCTCAGTCTGTGGAATAGATTGGTATATGATTCTCCCAGTGGAGTGAAAGTCTTCTGCTTTTGCAACCTCTCATTCTTGAAGTCTTGATTTGGCCGAAAACCTGTTCCAGGGGGATTTCTGTAGGCTCTTGGGGGTGGATAGGTATTTTGTGGATCTGGGTATGGGTTTTGTTGAGCTGGCGCATGCCATTGTGCGTGAGCGGGAGGTTGGGTATAGGTTTGTGCGTGATGGACAGAAAAATGGGGATCTGGCGATGGGTAGTAGTGTTGTGGTGGGCTATATGGAGTATGGGGGTAAGTTTGGGGATAGGGTCGAGGCTGGTTGTAGTAACGTGAAGGGCCCCTGGACCCGACCCAAGCTCCCGACTCGATTGTCGCAACATCCTCTTTCTTCTTCTTCCCGAGTACACCCCAGTACCATTTTGAATGGCTTGGGTAGTCGCTTTGATTGCGGAATAACTCATGATCTTGTTGAACTTGAGTCCCTCCTCAACCATGCCTCCCATTTTTACAACCTCATTAAAGGACTTACCCACTGCTGACACCAAGTGACCAAAATAAGTGGGCTCCAAAGCCTGTAAGAAATAATCAACCATCTCACTTTCTTTCATCGGAGGGTCAACCCTCGCTGCTTGCTCCCTCTAACGGAATCCATATTCCCTGAAACTCTCACCGGGCTTTTTCTCAATCCTTGTCAATGACAGATGGTCTAGGATAATTTCAAGATTGTACTGAAAATGGAAGGCGAAGGCTTGGGCCAAATCGTCTCATGTGTACCACCTGCTGTGATCTTGTCAGGTATACCATTCTAATGCTGATCTACTCAGACTTTGGCTGAAACATGCGATCAATAATTCATCTCTTCCGCCTACCCCTCTTATATTGCTATAAAATCCTCTTAAGTGTGCTACTGGGTCACTATGCCCATCATACAGATCAAACTTGGGCATCTTGAACCCTGCTGGTAACTGAACATCTGGGAACAAACATAAATCCTTATAGGCCACACTTACTTGACCTCTCAGCCCCCTCATACCTCTGAACGATTGTTCTAAGCTTTTGACCATTCTGATCATCTCCTCACGCTCAGTATTTTTGGGTGGCTTCTCGGTCTCTGCCGGGAGATCAAGATGAGGGGTGTAAGAATATGGTTCCGAAACTTTGAAGGTGGGTTCAGGAGGATAATATTGGTTGTCGTGAGTTTGGAACAGAGGCTCACTGGAAGATCGGTGTAATACAGCAGGTGGAGGTGCCACAAAAACAGAAGTGACTGGTGGAGGAGGGTATGGGACTTGTTTGGGTGGTGGAGCTTGAGAAGTGTGGGAAGTAGTGCCATAACATTGTTAGTAGAGGGGAAAGGCTGGAGATGAGTTCACAGTGGGAGGCTCCTGAGGTTGGGCCGATGGTGGGATATACGCAGGGTTGGCAGGATAAACCAGTGGTAGCTGCCCCTTTGCCCAGGCTTGGTATATTTCAGCCATTTGCTGCTTTAACTTATACATCTCTTCCTTTATCACATTAACATCCAATTCTTCCACCTTTTTTGACAGGTCGACAATACTTGCCTCCAATTCTTGGTTGGCCATGTTCCGCTTGTCTTTTGATCGAGTGTTGTATGAGTGAGTTGCCAGAATGCCAATCAACTAACCACCTGTCTGAACTCAGTATATCAAAAACAACCTTGTTAGTGGTTAGGGCTTTAACAAATTGGTAACCGCACATTGTGGGGAGTGAATGCACCTAAGCAGTTAACCATTTCTATTATGCATTTGATCGGCTGCTTGCGTCATCCCGACTTTTCCTTATTTCCATTCGCAATTTTTCTTTTCCGCCTTTTCTCTCTCTTCATTTTGGCCTTTGCTTTTCTTTGTTTTCATCATCTCGTTTCCCTCTTGTTTTTCCATTGTTTTATTCTCTTGGTTTTCTTATTCTTCTCTTTTTTTTTCTCTCTTGTTTTTCCTCTCTCTTTTTGTTTTATTTTTTTTTCTTTTGGTTGTGGTCGAATCCTATGGAGATTGCCTACGTATCATGACCCCGCATGAATCAGACCGAGCGTAGTTCTGGGGGATAAATGCGAAAGTAAATAATAAAACATTTTCAGATTTTCAATTTTCATAAAAAGCAAATGCTTTGATTACGAAGACTCAAAACTAACAGACTCCAGAGGAAACTAACAGACGCTGATGAAAAGATGAAATATAGACTCCAAAAATAAACTATCATATTCCAACAAAAGAAAATACAGACTCAAAAACAATTGACAGACTCCAGCAGAAAGAAAAATACAGACTCAAAACAACTGACAGACTCTAGCGGAAAAGAAAATACAGACTCAAATGAAAAATCATGAATACATTAATGCTCCTAGTGCCCGCGGGACATCATTCGGTCTCACCGCAGGCCTATATGTAAGATCCCTTTGAAGTCGGTCCAAGTCACTCATTATCTGTTTAACAAATGTCATCACTACCACGAAGAAGGTAGTGTGAGTCATATCCTCACAGACTTGGCACTTCACAACAATGTAATCGGCGATGTTTCTAATTCTCTCTCTTATGACACCTTTTTCTTGTAATAAACGCTCGATCTGTTGGGCCCTGGCTTCCAAAGTTTGCACAGCCACATGATTCTGCTCCTGAAGTTGTTGCAAATCTACTTCTAATTGTGCCAATGTTGTATAACAATGTTCCCTTTCAACCTTGAAGTCTTTTGCCTGTTTGATCATTTTGTTTTCCGTGGCGATGACCCTTTTCTTTAATATCGCGACCTCATTGTCGTACTTTTCTTTTAACTGCTTAACCAGGCGTGCTCGTTCATCTGCGTTTTAGCCAATTGCTTTCACACTCTGGCTAGTTCACTTTCTGTTTTGTTCAAATCAAAACTATAGTCACTCATTTTCTGCCTCAGGTTATTTATGAGTTTTTCATCTTTGGCACTTCGGGCGGGGTTCTCTGCCTCTATTTTCATTTTTTGAATTTGGGCTCTAAGGGCCTCATTTTCTTTGGCTAGCCTTTTCTTTTCGCATTCGTCTGCCGCTGCTTGCAAGCTATTCTCGAATTGAAGTTCTTTGACTTATTTTTCCAACCTTCCTATTGTGGCCATGTACTCATTCTCCTTAGCCAACCAAGCCCATTGTTCTTGTGACGCCTCGATGAATTCCTGAAGATGGGGTCTTTTGGATGGCCTCCCAAACTCAATTTCTCTTCTATACCAAGCAAGGTACCCTGGTGAAACCTCACATTTGGATCGATCACGTACACAGGTATTGGCTGTTAAGTATTGACATTCGCTCCAAATTTGGCGGACTGTTGCTTCATGAAACTGACCGTTAAGTCCGATCTCGACTACTTGGGCACTAAGATCTTCATCTCTCGGAACTATCTGGCATCTCCCCAACTACCTCAAAACCTGATATGGGGTATAAGGCTGGATACTCCTGAGTCTCATCAAGAGGAAATGAGGCCCGTGGCTGGTATGTATATGACCTCATCCACAGGCAGCCATCCAAATGTCCACTCTATTTGGTTTGCAGTGATGGAACGGAGGAGCGCTACCCACTCTGTGACCCCCTCTGGCAAGCTGATCCCGTCAACCCTCGTGTAAAATTCTTCTATGCATGTTTTCTCTGTCGACCCATAACTCATAAATTGAGGGCGATGGCATAAGTGTTCGATCATCCACATCTGCAACAACACATTGCACCCCTCGAAAAAGTCTCCCCCGTCTTTGCACGCTGTGAGAGCGCGGAAGATTTCCGCTATTATCATGGGTGTGAGGGTGTTGTTGGCCTGAGTGAGCAAAGTGCTGACAACCCTGGCTACTCGTATGTCAATATTCCCATCTTTTCTAGGAAACACCAAAAGTCCCAAAAAGACCACCATAAATGCAAAACACATGTGTTCTTCCCACTTAAGGCGGTTTCCTTTGCTGCAGATTTTGTTTTCCGGCTTGTTGAACCCCCCTATATGACCATATCTGTTGTATATAAACTGCAAAGTACAAAATCTGGCTGCCAAGTCTGGGTTGTGGACCCCCTGGTTATTTTCAAAGAGTCTAGGAACCTGTGTACGGCTACGGCCCTTGGAGCAATCAGGTACTGGTGTCTGAGAGGAACTTTGGGACCCCCAATATATCCGGCTATTTCTTTCAATGTTGGGGTAAGCTCAAAATCTGAGAAGTGAAATACGTTGTGGGCCGGGTCCCAGAATGTAACCAACGCCTTTATGATGTCTCCTCTAGGATTAATCTTCAGCAACCCAGTGAGGCCTCCTAGGTATAGATTGACCGTGTCTTGTCCTGATTTACCCAAATCATCCCACCACATATGCAATTCCAAAGGGATCTTGTTCAAGACTGTTATTGGCAAATTCTGACTCGTGTTCATTCTGCACATTTATTAGGGTGGTTAAGTAGAAAATCATGATTCAATTGACTCAAAAACAAAGCTGACACTTTTCAGATTTTTTTTATTTCAAAAGTAAAAATCCAGCTTTGCAAATACGGCCTTTCAGCATTTCCAAGGAAAGATTGTAAGGCTATGCTCGCTAACTGACTAAAAATTTGAAAAGGACCGAAGGCGGCTATTTTTTGCAAAAACAGCTTTCCGACGTCCTTTTGGGGACATTCGGCTATTTTTGACAAGAATGGCATCACCCTACTTATTTATTATTTAAATAAAATAAGATTTTTGTTCTTTTTGGGCTAATTTGCAAAAGGAAAGTTGGACCCGATGGGGGTTGCCTACGTATCTCATATCCGGTGAGAATCAAACTGGCGTAGTTCGAGCAATTTTTTTAAAAAAAAAATGAACCAACTTCTTTTTTTCTTTTCCAAAAAACACAAAGATTTTCCTTTTCTTCTCTTTTTTTTCTTTAAAACTCCAAAATTCCCTTTTTTCTTTTTT
The DNA here is from genome assembly GCF_000715075.1 of Nicotiana tabacum. NCBI lineage: Eukaryota > Viridiplantae > Streptophyta > Magnoliopsida > Solanales > Solanaceae > Nicotiana > Nicotiana tabacum. The sequence goes on from NC_134080.1 coordinate 206,305,456, forward strand.
TTTTTCAAAAATTCAGCAGAGTTTCGGTATGTTTTGGGACATTGGTTTTTCCAAACGAGCACTTGTCCCTCTCAACCATCTCATTAACCTTTCCAATTTTTCCTTATAAGTCGGTCAACATGCAAATCCGAAGCAAATGAATGCACAAGTAGCAAGTAAGATGCATCATAATGGTCTTTACATTTTGAGTACACCTGTCCTAGACAGACCCAACACCCGTGTTGAGTCTCCAAAGTCAAATGCACATGATGCAAACAAAACGTGCCTACTAGGGATCCGGCATGAGGCTGAGTTATTCTAGGTTCAAAAACCTGGGTATGCGTGCTAGACTGTGTGCCCGAGCGGACAATTCGAGCCGAGGAGGGGGCTACGTACCGGGAACCAAAAGGCCATCCGGCTTAGTAACTTGTCCGAGCCTCTTTCTTATTTCAAGGTATGACACTAACAGAATAAGGAGTCTCGACCAGCGAGCACATCCCCGAAGATGAGAAGAGAAGGGTTTCGTAGCAGTTTATATACAGTTCAGATAATATCAAAGCGGTAAAAGCAACATTTAGCACATTAGGCCCAAACATGTAATAAAATCAGATAACAGATAAAACCAAATATAACAATTCATCTAAGCTCGAATTCTTGAACCCTAAACCAGAGATTCTGGGTTCGATCCCCAGCAGAGTCGCCAGAGCTATCACACCTCCTTTTTACCTACACCTCTGAAAGGGGTATAAAGGGAGTTTTTTCCAACTTAAAGTGACAATCGAAACGGGATCATTTTATTAAAAATTCAGAGTCGCCACTTGGGATAATTTATGGTTTCCTAAGTCACCGGTTCAAATCCCGAATCGAGGAAAAGATTGACTCTGTATTGCAGTCCGCGAACCAGAAATTCGGGTAAGGAATTCTGTTAACCCGGGAGAAGGTGTTAGGCATTCCCGGATTTCGTGGTTCTAGCACGGTCTCTCAACTGTCATATTTGGATTAACTATCTGATTTTAAACAATTATGAACCTATATGCAAATTTTAACTTTTAACCGCTTTTAATTAATTTTAAAGAAGATTGAACGTCGTTTAAAACGTGCCTTTGGATCGTGCCACATGAAATGCACCCGCAATCCTAAACACATTTTAGTCAACGTTTTAAGATTTGGATTTGGGTCACATAAATGCGCACCCGAGTTTAGGAAAGTAATTATTAGAATAACGCGCCTAAAGCGACTACGCGTTTGCAACTTTGTGAGGGCCATGAAAAGCTTGCTAAATGGCATGCCTCGATTTCTAAAGGATTAAAGTTAATTAAGCGAGGGCCACGCATTTTGAGATTTTGTTTGGCATGGCACACCCCGATTTATTCTAGCCCCAAAAGGTTTCTAAACTAACTCATGAGGGCCATAAACTATTTACATTATCTAATATGGCGCGCCTCAAATCAAGGAGAGCTTAATTAACTTCAACAAAATATAATTCGGAACCTTTGTTTGCGCAAATGCCACTACGAAGAAAATCGGGCTCACAAATCGAATCCCGCCCCAGAGAATGGACGGGCAAAAAGGGCAGTCTATGTTACTTGGAACCTTTCATTCAATTGGGCTAACGTTAGGCCCAATCATGGGGATTAAACAATTTGGTACAAAAGTTAATTAATCCCAAATCAATCGAAACTATCTGAAACAAAGTTTGAAGTAACATTTTTTCTTACTCTTGGATTTTAACTATATGGACATGAACTGATTAGACAGAATTCTGGATGCTAATTTCTCACAATTCAGGCCAAATCTGCTGTGGAAAAGTAAATCCAGCAACAACAATTAAACATGTTGTTGGGCTCAAAACATAAGCCCAGATAGCATTGGCACACTGTTCTTCTTTGCACATAGCCCAGAATCCAAGGCTTAGTGAACTCAAACCTTGTAAAATTAAGGCTGAAGATCAAGACTCGATATCGAGTCTATTCCAATCAACAAACTACCATTTGCAACAACAATAAACCTGTTAACCCTCATCCCTACACAGTAAATGGGACACAAAGTAGTTTCAAAGGCTACTAAAAATACATGCTCAACTTCAGCTACCCAAATATTCATGTTTGAATTCAATTCTAAGCTAAATTCGCAAACAAACTTGAACTTAAACTCACTTAACTCTTTCTCAATATTAACAGTAACGAAATCTAGGAAATTAGCACCATTCACTTGAATCAAAAGAAGAAGAAAAATCAACACCCCAAACTCTTAAAGAGCACAGGTTCATTTTTACAGCATACCAATGACATAAGATAATCGAGCTACCATGCATAATATAGAGTCTATTACAGAACATTTAAAGACATAGAAGAAGCTAATGAAAGGAAATTCAACAAGTTGTATTTAGTCAGGCTTCAGCTCAAAGTACATGTTACTAATCACTTTTAGACAATGGTTTGGAAGATACCTGGTAACAAGCAGCAAAACAAAAGGAGAAACTGAGTTGAAATCAGAACAGAAACAGCAGAAATCGACAGCAACAACAACACAACCCAATTTCAGCAAATGAAACCAGAAAAATTGATTTACAATCCAATGGAACAGTAACCAGCCAACAGAACTCAACCCAGAATTTTCAAAAACCAGATTTAAACCATTTTTATCTCAGAGAGTCAGAAAATGTTTCAGTATTTGAAAATTTTCAAAGACCAAAACTGGGAATTCAATGGAACAATGTTTTCTTTGATTTTCAATCGACTCTGATTTTCTGTATTTTTCTATCTATATCTTCTTTTTTTAAGTTAAGTTAGGATGCTTTTATAGGTAAGGCACTAGGGTAGCCTCAAAGAGTTCAAAGTTGCACTTAAAACCTTCTGAAATTTTCATTTTAGCTTAGAAATCCCTAGTGTAAACCTCAAAATTTCAAAATAGCCCCCACCCCAGCTTCTAGGAAGCTTCCTATTTTAGTTATATAAGATTCCACTACCTATATTCCCCAATTTACCCCCTAAGCATCCTGTTTTTACTTCAGACAACCTGGCCAAAACATGGCCCAGTTGACCCAGGTTCATTTAGTGGGTCTGAGTCTACCAATCATGGGCTAGACCTTTTCTTTTGAGCCCAATTTGACTCGAGGTTTCACAGAAGAACTTGAAGAAAGAGAGAGAAAAAACAATACAAGGGGGAAGGGGACTAAACCAAGTCACATACTCTTTGTCCTAATAACTTCAGGGGCCCAAGTAGCACAGGCAAACCAATTAAACTAATCTTCAAGTTCAGAAACACTAATTAACTTAAGACGAAAAACATGCAAAAGAATTGGAATATCGGAGAAACAAAGAAGAAAAGAGAAATAAAAATCAAAACATGCACAAAAGGAACATAGGAGGATGGTAAAGAACTCACATGAAAATCAAACTAAGAAGTTGAAAACAAATTACCCGGCCCGTAAGAAATGCGAGAACTTCGAATATTCAGAATTTCCCGGTCAAGTTTGACATTAATCATGTGCTCTTGTCAAGAACACATGAATAACGTCGAACTAGACCCAAATCCCACTGAGATCTTGAATTTGAGTTGGTTTGGAATTTTAGGGCTTGAACTAGATTCAAGATTCGACGAGCTGGGCTACGATTTGAGGGAAACCAATCAGGGATTTGGAATGAGGGGGGCTTGGTAGTCATGGGGTGTTATTCTGGCGGTGAACAAAGGTGGCGCCACCGGGCTAAAGCGGCGGGAATAAGAGGGCGGCGCTAGGGTTTCTTAGGGTGGTTTGTGAGAGGAGTGAGGGAGATGAGAGACGGGGTTTGGGGGGGTAGTGAGATTAGGACACTTAAATATTAAGCCCTCCCCACTTCCCCGTCGTTGGATTAGAACAACTCGACGGCCCATATCTTTCTTTCACGGAACGACATCGTTTAGGTTTGGGGGGGACCGGGCATTAGCGGCAGGTTTTGGGCCGGGTTACGGGGGAAATGTTTGGTCCTGGGGGGAAATTCAATTGATAAGCCCAATTCACAACCCTTTTCTCTTTTTTTTCAATTTCAAATTTTCTTCTTCTTTTTTTTCCAAAATTAAAAAAAAATAAAAAATAAAACATAAACTAAATCCCAAACCAAATTATCCTATCAAACTAAATTAACTAACTCTAAATAATAATTACTAAAACTAATTAAAAACCAAATTCAAGGAAAAAATTACCGAAAATCGAGATTAAAAGTAAAAAGCGCGAAATAAACTATTTTTTGTGATTTTTCCAATTTTTTAAAACAACTAATTTGTTAATTAATCCTAAAATGTAGAATTAAATCCTAAATGACATATTTTTTTTTTGTATTTTTCACTAATTAAAATGCACAAACAAAATACAAATAATTAACAGAAAATGCCACGAAAATCCACAAAATTGCAAACACTGAAAGAAATTATTTGTTTTGAATTTATGGGAGTAATTCATATAGGGCAAAAATCACGTACTCACATTGGTAAGCAGCATAGAGTCTCATTTCAGACCTCATCTGAAAGAAAATTGAATATACTTGATTTATTATATTCTGATGTTTGTGGCCCAATGAAAATTGAATCAATGGGCGGTAACAAATATTTTGTTACTTTTATTGATGATGCTTCACGAAAATTATGGGTTTATATTTTGAAAACCAAAGATCAGGTGTTTCAAGTTTTCCAGAAGTTTCATGCTCTAGTAGAAAGGGAGACGAGTCGAAAGCTAAAGCGTCTGCGAAGTGACAATGGAGGTAAGTACACTTCAAGGGAATTTGAAGAGTATTGTTCAAGTCATGGGATCAGACATGAAAAGATAGTTCCTGGAACCCCACAGCACAATGGCGTAGCCGAGAGGATGAACCGCACCATTGTGGAGAAGGTGAGAAGCATGCTCAGAATGGCTAAACTGCCTAAGTCATTCTGGGGTGAAGCAGTTCAGACAGCCTATTACCTGATCAATAGGAGTCCATCAGTTCCATTGGCGTTTGACATCACAGAGAGAGTTTGGACCAACAAAGATGTGTCCTACTCGCATCTGAAGGTGTTCGGTTGTAGAGTTTTTGTACATGTACTAAAAGAGCAGAGAACAAAGCTGGATGATAAATCTGTTCCCTACATATTTATCGGATATAGAGATGAAGAGTTCGGGTACAGATTGTGGGATCCTGTAAAGAAGAAGGTCATCAGAAGCAGAGATGTAGTCTTCCGAAAAAGTGAAGTCAGAATTGCTGCTGATATGTCAGAAAAGGCGAAGAATGGTATAATTCCTAACCTTGTTACTATTCCTTCTACTTCTAACAATCCCACAAGTGCAGAAAGTACGACCGACGAGGTTGTCGAGCAGGGGGAGCAACCTGGTGAGGTTATTGAGTAGGGGGAGCAACTTGATGAAGGTGTCGAGGAAGTAGAGCACCCCACTCAGGAAGAAGAATAACCTCAACCTCTGAGGAGATCAGAGAGGCCAAGGGTAGAGTCATGCAGGTACCCTTCCACAGAGTATGTCCTCATCAGTGATGAGGGGGAGCCAGAAAGTCTTAAGGAGGTGATGTCCCATCCAGAAAAGAACCAGTGGATGAAAGCCATGCAAGAAGAGATGGAATCTCTACAGAAAAATGGCACGTACAAGCTGGTTGAACTTCCAAAGGGTAAAAGACCACTCAAATACAAATAGGTCTTTAAAATCAAGAAAGATGGAAATGACAAACTGGTCAGATACAAAGCTCGATTGGTGGTTAAAGGCTTAAAACAAAAGAAAGATATTGATTTTGACGAAATTTTTTCACCTGTTGTCAAAATGACTTCTATTCGAACAATTTTGAGCTTAGCAGCTCGCCTAGATCTTGAAGTGGAGCAGTTGGATGTGAAAATTGCATTTCTTTATAGAGATTTGGAAGAGGAGATTTATATGGAGCAGCCAGAAGGATTTGAAGTAGCTGGAAAGAAACACATGGTGTACAAATTGAATAAGAGTCTTTATAGATTGAAGCAGGCGCCAAGGCAGTGGTACATGAAGTTTGACTCATTTATGAAAAGTCAAACATACCTAAAGACCTATTCTGATCCATGTGTATACTTCAAAAGATTTTCTGAGAATAACTTTATTATATTATTGTTGTATGTGGATGGCATGTTAATTGTACGAAAAGACAAGGGGCTGATCGCAAAGTTGAAGAGAGATTTGTCCAAGTCATTTGATATGAAGGACTTGGGCCCAGCACAACAAATTCTAGGGATGAAGATAGTTCGAGAGAGAACAAGTAGAAAGTTGTGGCTATCTCAGGAGAAGTATATTGAACGTGTACTAGAACGCTTCAACATGAAGAATGCTAAGCCAGTCAGCACACCTCTTGCTAGTCATCTAAAGTTGAGCAAAAAAATGTGTCCTACAACAAAGGAGGAGAAAGGGAACATGGCTAGAGTTCCTTATTCTTCAGCAGTCGGAAGCTTGATGTATGCAATGGTATGCACTTGACCTGATATTGCTCATGTAGTTGGTGTTGTCAGTAGGTTTCTTGAAAATCCTGGAAAGGAACATTGGGAAGCAGTCAAGTGGATACTCAGGTACCTGAGTGGTACCATGGGAGATTGTTTGTGCTTTGGAGGATCTGATCCAATCTTGAAGGGCTATACAGATGCTGATATGGTAGGTGACATTGATAACAGAAAATCCACTACTGGATATTTGTTTACATTTTCAGGGGGAGCAATATCATGGCAGTCTAAGTTGCAGAAGTGTGTTGCACTTTCAACAACTTAAGCAGAGTACATTGCCACTACAGAAACTAGCAAGGAGATGATATGGCTCAGGCGATTTCTTCAAGAGCTGGAATTGCATCAAAAGGAGTATGTTGTCTATTGTGACAGTCAAAGTGCAATAGACTTGAGCAAGAACTCCATGTACCATGTAAGAACAAAGCATATAGATGTGAGATATCATTGGATTCGTGAGCAGGTGGAGAACGAATCTTTACAGGTCAAAAAGATTCACACGAGTGAAAATCCTGTAGATATGCTAACCAAGGTAGTACCAAGAGATAAGTTCGAGCTTTGCAAAAAACTTGTCGGCATGCGCTCAAATTAGAATCTCCAGTGCTACCTCCTTCAGGTGAATGTGACTGGAGGGGGAGATTTGTGGGGTCCATCCCATTAATTAAGGAAGATTTTCTTCTTTGTTGATTGTTTTCAAAGTTGGCAGCCATCATATCTTTTGCATTTGTCAAATTTGGTAGGCATAGTAGATCTGCAGGTAGAAAATGTCAAATGTAGTAGGCGTGAGAGAGTGAGGCTCTGCCTATAAAAGGAGAGCTTCAGCTCTCATCTCGACACACCAATCTCAGAAGAAAAATATATCTGAGAGTTAAAAAGAAAGAGTGAGGTTTCACAGACAGGGTATAAGAAAATAGTCCGTGAGAAAAATAGAGAGTGAGTGATATTGTAATGAGGTGGGAATATCAAAAGAGAGTTATTTCTTTTGAGTGTTGTAGTGGACTTCTGTGTATTTTACTCAAACCTACAAAGTGTAGAATTCCTTGCTATAGTGATATCAGTTGCTCTTCTCAGGGCCGTGATTTTTTCTCTTATTCAAAAGGGTTTTCCACGTAAAATTCTTGGTGTTGTTGTTACGTTTTTATTCTTGTTAATTACCGTATCTCGGTGCTACGTTCTTATTCCGCTTTTATTATCGTGAATATTATTTTGTAGCGGGTTTATTCCCAACACTACTGATCTACCAGTAGACAATGTGATATTTTGATAATCACTATTAACTGAACTCATTGAGGATTTCACTAATTTCTTGTAACTCAGTATTTATCGTTGAATACTTTCTTAAGCTTGTCCTGTAGAAATACTTTTAGTACTATGAATACTTTTGAGACTGCTCAATAGATGTTTAACTAAAAATCTGAGTCTTTGATCAAAACTAGAAATAAAGAGAAATTCGGGTTACTAATAATCTGGAGACGAAAATAATAGAAGATTTCTGAGAATAATAAAGTAATAAGTAGTTTTGTATTTCAGTGTAATCTCAATAATATTCCATGTCCTTACAGATGTTGAGTCCTTCTCCTTTTATAGTTGATTCTAGGAGAAGATGTAATGCCTTTGTCTTAATGAGGCAATTATGAGCAATAAATGACATTTAAAAGAAACGCTACACAATCATTTCTATTTAATTCAGATTCTCTAACGTATTTGATATTTAATGATGTATTTAGACTCTTTTACGTCATCAAATTTGTATCTTCAACTTCTTCCGATCTTTGATCTTTAAATGACTCGAATAGGTACGAGACTCGTACCTATTTTAGTAACGGTCCACACCTATGTTGCTTTCTTTTCCCCATATCTGTTGTCGCCCGTGCCTCTTGGCTATTTATTGCGTTTTGAACTTTTGACCAGTCCACATGTAATGACACGTCATCTTCAATATTCAGACTCAGTTTTTTCCCAATACAGATAGTCCCCCCACTTTTCATTTATTTATCAATTAAATATTTGGGAAGTGGATCTTCACGAAAAAGGAATTTTCGCCGTAATTAATGCTATGTCAGTACTGACGCTTCAATTGTCTTTTCTATTTAATGTTCTGCACACGTGTCACCTTCTGATATGTATGTAATTCTACAGCCTTTTTCCAAGGCTTCTTCATCCCCTTTATTTACGAAGTGATAGTTGCCTTTATTATAGGCTTTCCATCATTACGCTTTTTTGTTTGACGGTCGCTGTTATACACATATTTAACCCTTTTTTCCTTTGTCTTCTTCTTCATAAACCCTTAACAGATACTTTACTCTTTACTTTTGTTCCTTTCTCCTTTAGTTCATCCTTTCTCTGCAATGGCATCTCTGAATCTTAACCCTAAGAGAATCCCAATTCTTGATAGCTTCCCCAACGCCCCTGTAAGACATAGAAGGGGTAGAGGTGGCAGGCTTCGTAGCCTAGGATCTGTTCGTGGTGGTTCCTCTGGTTCCATCACTCCTTCTTTTAGTTTTAGCACTATTTCTAGAGGTTTTATTACTAAGAAATCCTCTTCTAAAGGTAAAGAACTTTCTGAGCCTCTTCAAGAGCCTTTAGTTGAGGAAATAGTACCCAATGACTTGTCCTTTGAGAATGATAGGAAATCTCTTCGTGATCAAGTTGTTAATTTAGAGAAAGCTGACACTTTTCCTTCTCTAATCACTGAACCTTTGATTTCTATTGTTCGAAAAGATTGCAACTGGAGAAGTGATCTTCGTATAGTGATCCCTAATCCAAACCAAAGAATATCTTCCTTTAGGATTGGATTTTCTTTTGTTTATACTTATCCCTTCACTTTAGGATTTAATCCTGCTATTGACCCGGTTATACTTGATTTCTGTCGCTTTTTCAAAATTTGCTTGGGACAAATTGGCCTCCTGGTATGGAGAGCAGTGGCTTGTTTGAGATATTTGTCTGTAAAAGCCAATGTTAGCTTTACCTTCCCCCACCTTATTCATCTTTACCACCCCAAATTATTCCGCCATGGGGTTTTTACTTTAACTGCAAGAAGTAAAAGGGTCTTAGTAAGCCCTGAAGATGACAAGGATCGTGGGTGGTACACTCGTTATGTCTCTGTTCGCACAGTTGATTTGGTGGGTGAAACAAATATCCCCTTCCCTGAGAAGTGAAACTTTGCATGTAAGTTTTTTTTACTTACCGTACCTATCTTTAAGAATTTCAATTTCTTTTTTAATTTCGTCTCTTTTTGCTTTTCTATAGCAACTATGGGAGATGAGGAACCCGTTCCTAATTTCCGTGGTTGGGTAGATTCAATCTTGAAAGTCGTGCCTATGGAGGCAAGAACTTGGAAATCCATTTCCAATTTACATGGTTGGAAAGTAAAAACTCACGGTATGCATCCCTTTATGCTTTTTTTTATGTTAAGTCCCTTCTTGTTTCTAACTTTTTTTTCATCCTTCTTTTTGTCAGGATTTGCTATTCGAGGAATGACAGCTAAAGTAGTTATTGCCCTTCGAGCCTCTTCTGGTACTTCACTCTCTTTGGAGAGAACTCAAGCTACGCTATCAAAGAGGAAAGTTGTAGAAGAGGATTCTGAGAATGATGAAGATGAATACACCTCTTTAATAGCTAGACCAAGAGTTAGGAGACGTGTCGTTTCCGAGGATGAAGCTGAAGTTACCCCTGTCCGTGCCTCTCTTACCGAACCTGTTCGCATTCCTTCTGATGATGAAACCACTCCGAGGGACACCAATGAGTCTATTCAACGCCTCTTTGTTAGTGGTTTTGAAAGTGGAGAACTAGGTCCAGTTTTAGATGAAGTTCCTTTTTCTTCCTCTGTTCCTCCATTGGTTTCAAGTGCTTCCTTTCCCATTCTATCTGTTCCTGCTCCCTTATCTATTTCTGCTCCCTTGCCTGTCTCTTCTTCCTTACCTGCTTCGAGTCCTTCGACTCCTGTTATTTTCACTTCTTATACCGCTCCTCCTTCTATAGCTTCCCCTCCCTCTGTTCAACATGTAGGGGAGGGTTCTAGTAGCAGAAGCTTGGCTATGAGGAGCGTTACACTTGAAGTTCCTGCTAATAACAGTCTTTTAAGGAAGTCTGGTGGAGCAGATGTCTGGCTTAGGCCTTTGATTGGAGATATTGAGAAGAAGAAGAAGAAGAAGAAGAAGAAGAGCAGTCACAGTTGCTTAACTCTGGTGAATGACATAGTTCATTCTACTTTGAAGGTATTTTCTTTCTACTTACTAACAAGCTTTATTTTTTATTTCTAAATTCTTACTTCTATGAGTTGTCTCTGTAGGCTAACCTCATTGGTACAGAATTGATGGGAAGAATTTCCCTTCTAGAAAAGAAAACTCGTGAGTCTGAAAAGTCTATCCACGAGGCTGAGGAAATAGCCAAGAGAGCCCAGCTAGAAGCAGATAATTGGAAAAAGCAGTTTGAGAATGCTCAGGGAACCATAGAAGAATTGCAAGAGAGTAGAAATCACCTGGAGCAGCAAAAGCAAAGTCTGACTTCTGAGCTAGCAGTTGCCAAAGCTTCTTCAAGTCAATTTGAAAAAGACAAGGAGCGCCTTGAATGTTGCTTTTCAGAACAATTATCAAAGTCAAGTGAAGAAATCAGAGAACTTAAGGCACTCTTGGACAAGAAAGAAGAATATGCAGGAGAATTAGTGCAGAACTTGACTCAAGTTCAAGCTGATTTAAAGATCTCCTCTGACAAAGTACATGCCTTAGAAAGTTCCCATGCCTCCCTTGAAGCTTCCCTTGATTCTCATTTAGCTGAACATCAAGTGTTAAAGAATGATCTTGCTATGTGGGAAAGGGAGTATGGACTTCTTGAGGAGAAGTTTGATTTAGAGGTGAGTTGGGCTTTCTTAAACTCTCGTCGTGATGCTTTAATGGAGGCCAGTCAAGAAAACTTTGACTTAGACTCAGAGTTGGCCAAAGTTTTAGAGACCATTGAAAGAACCCAACAATCATTTGACTTTCCATCTCCGGCAATTGAAGCTCCCGTGGCTAAGGAACTTGTAAATGACGAAGTCGTTGCTGTGGCAGTTGAAGTTGAAGATGTTGCAATTCCAGCTTCCGAGGGTGAGATTTCTACGACTCAGTCTATGGAAGCTGAAACATCCGTGACTCTTGCTCCCCTCGTTGAACCTAACACTTCAAGCCCAACTGAAACTGCTCCTGTTGCTGCTTCTTCAGAAGTTGTCATCGTGCATGTGGTTGTTTCTATAAGTGAAATTAATATTACAACTTCTGATGTGCCAACCCCTTCAGTGACTAGTTAAATTTCCAGATTTTGTTTTTACTTTCTTTGTTGGATGATGGTTTTATCTCTTAGTTATTTTTTTTAAGGGATTTTTTGGTGAAAGTCCCCAGTTATCATAATGGGGCATTTGTATAAACTTTTTTGTTGACTAAGTTCTTACTTAGTCTTTTTAATTATATCAAGAAGTTTGTTAGTACTTCAATGTGCTCTATTCTTGCCTTTTCCTTATCTACTTAGGACTTATAGAATAGTTTAGCATTTTTATCCTTTGAAAATGCTTTATGATTCTCCTCATGACTTATTAACATGAGGTTTATAAAAGAGGGCCCTTTTATATATCGACACTTAATGAAGAAGACGTCTCAACTTCATAATGGTGTTATAATACGATGAAAGAAATAGGAACACACATGTTTTGTTTGAAACAACTTTGACAAGTTTTTATTCATGAACTTGGACAAGCTTTTGAATATTAGATGTATTGAGATACATCTATAACTTTCTCGTAACTGTTTTTCTTGCAACAGATTTTTATAAAGTAAATACTTTTCAACAAGGTTTTTCCTTATAACCTGCTTCAATACATAGTCATGACCCTATCTTAATGTATTAGGAAGGGTTTGAGAGGTGATTCCGTTGTTCTCATGGGAAAGAACACTACGATGAATGTTTTGCATCTTCCTTTGTTTTGATAGGAAAGAACACAATGATGAATGTTGAGGTTCTGTAACTTTTGCTCGATACTTGTTTCAATTTACGTCTCCATCTTACCGCACGTATTTGTGTACAATATGCAGTCCCCCAAGTGTTTGAGCGCTGAAGTATGAAGCCTCGAGCACTTGTTTGTTTCTCATAATTTGGTCCTTTTTCCTGAAAATAGAAAAACATACGGGACTCAGAGGTGCGATTAAAGATGAAGACTGCCTAACCCGTGTGTATTTCTATCAGATTAATTTGTAACCCTGGGATGGGAATTTTAGAATATTCCATTTTGCCGTGCAGGTCGTGACTCTTCATTTGGCACGAGTTAGGGTTTTTGCCTAGTATCTAAAATCGTTAATAAAATTTTAACAATTCAAAGAAAAATTCTAATACAGTGATACCTGATCGCAGGTACTTTCTCAGCAATAATATCGCTTTAGGTGGACAGCATTCCAATGCGAGGGTAGAACCTTGCCATCCATTGTGTCCAACTCGTATGCTCCTTTTCCCGCAATGTCACGAACTTTGTAGGGTCCTTCCCATGTTGGACTTAGCTTTCCTGAATTAGCAGCTTTTGTAGATTGGAACACCTTTTTAAGCACGAAGTCCCCAATTTTAAAGAATCTGAGGCATGCTTTCCTGTTATAATACCGTTCAATTACTTGCTTTTGTGCTGCAATCCTTATTAGTGCAGCTTCTCTTCTTCCTTCAAGCAAATCAAGATTCACCCGCATCTCTTCATCATTTGATTCCTTCGTTGCTTGAACGTACCGTGTGCTCGGTTCTCCTATTTCAACTGGAATTAAAGCCTCTGTACCATAAACCATTGAAAAGGGTGTTTCTCCCGTGCTTGTTTTTGTCGTTGTACGATAAGCCCATAATACTCTAGGTAATACCTCAGGCCAATTACCTTTTGAATCCTATAACCTTTTCTTCAAATTGTTGATAATGACCTTGTTTGTGGATTTCGCTTGTCCATTACCCACTGGATGGTATGGTGTAGATGTTATCCTTTTAATTTGCCAACTTTGAAAAAAATTCAGTGATTTGAGCTCATATGAATTGCGGACCGTTGTCACATACGATTTCCTTTGGTGCTCCAAAACGGCATATTATATTTCTCCAAATGAAGTCTTTAACTTCCTTCTCTCGTACCTGTTTAAATGCTCCTGCTTTTACCCATTTAGTAAAATAATCTGTAAGTACAAGTAGAAATTTCACCTGATCTTTTGTTTGTGGCAATGGACCTACGATATCCATTCCCCATTTCATAAAGGGCCACGGGGCTATAATAGGGTGCAATAGCTCAGCTGGTCTATGCATATTATTGCCGTATCTTTGACATTTATCACACTTGGACACGAAACCGTTTGCTTCTTCTTCCATTTTAGGCCAATAATACCCTGCTCGAATCAGCGTTTTTACCAGCGACCTCCCTCCTGCGTGATTTTCACAATGTCCTTCATGTACTTCTCCTGATGCATTGAGCATTTCACTTGAGAAACAAAATGAAGAATCCTGATTTGCTGATCTACCTTGAGAAACACTATTAACTGATTCTATTGAGCATTTCACTTTCTTGTATGTGTATGAGTATGACTCTATGAGGTAATAATAGTTCTACGTACTGGAAATGGTAAAAATGCATTATGGATCTCTTAGTTTAACTTTTTGAAGACTACATTTCTGTTGGTCATACATATTACTACAAAGACCATTGATTGAGCCTATGTGATGTTTGATAATGAAACTTGTTTTAGAGTTCGTTTTCATGCTTATAACATAATACCATTTCTTCCTTGGTTTGTGGAAAAAAATACTTCTTGCTAATTAACGAGAAAATGAGTAGTCAGCTAAATATATATATGCAGATTTTCTTTCAAAAGGATTAACAGGGAAAAGAACCGTCTTTCCTAAGTGATTCATTTTTTCTTTGGTCCGTTTAGAGTTTACACAATTGGTGTCTTAGGAGTACAGTGCAACTAATTAGTAAAGTTCTATTCCTTGGAAGGGCGACGTAAGACTAAGCAACCGATGTCCGTATAGTCACTATTCGCCATCTGGGGCCCCATCCGTACACTAGACGACATTGTCTGTGCCGTACGGGAAAATCAATGTCAAGAGCAATTGAGAGAACAGAAAAGAGAATTGAGAATGAAAGAAAGTTTGATAGCATTAATTAAAGTTGTTACAGAAAAAAGCAACACGGCATCAAGGGGGAGAGACACCAGTACAGAAAATTGTTTGCTTGCTAGAAAGCTTGATTGCTTGATCCGCCCTAATAGTACTTAAAAAAAATAATCCAAAGTTATAGGACTTGACATAACTAAGCTAGAGAGACATAATGGAAATACATGAAGTAAAACTACTCTATATTTACAATAGAAATGACTTAGATTCCTACAAAGCAGAAATAGGTCTATTGGCAGCAACCTTGTCTTTAGCATCAGAGTTTGCACGCGCGGCGCTGTTGGCATTTGCGCTGGGCACTAGCAAGGGCTATTGGTGGGGCGACATAGGCACAGGCGCGCTTGTCACTTGACGCGACCACGGGGCCATCCATGGCGCTAGGCGTTAGGAGGCTTGCAGGACACCATGGGGCGCGTCCAAGGGGATCATGGGGCATGGCTGGAAAGCCACCCATGACATTCTCCCCCACCTGAGTTGGCGACGTCCTCGGCGCCTTCCTTGCAAGCATAGTCCTTTTAATTCTGAAAGAACAACATGTATGAGCACTGGAGCACGTTTTCAGAAATAACTGAACTAGAAAATAGATTTACTCTATAAGCAATTACCAATGGTCTATGACTATCCCCATAAGAATTTACTTGAAAGCAAAATTTGCTCCAAAATTAATATGATATAAAGTTAACTCTTAACATATTTCAGCCATATGAAACAAAAAATGCCCCATAATCATGTCTGCAGAGAAGCAACATCCTCATAAGGATATTAAAAAGAACGATAGCCAGTGGAAAACTTATGACATAGTTCTGTAAATTACAACTTACTATATCTTTTACCTGTTTATATAATTCTGCGATGTAGAAAAATTGCAGCTTCATCGCTATTCCTATCAATTTTCATACTAATTTGACTACTGAAATTGCATGCAGAAAAGGAAACGTAGGCTGCATTTGCAACTGAAACAACACAAGCCCATACGAGATGCAAAGAAGTTGCTGATCCGGAGTAGAGAGTATTGGAAGAAGAAGAATTGAAATCCTAGAATTATATCATTTACGACAACAACAACCCAGTAAAATCCCACAAGTACAGTCTGGGGAGGGTAGTGTGTTCGAAGACCTTACCCCTACTTTGTGAAGGTAGAGAGGTTATTTCTGATAAACCCTAGGCACAAGTAAAGATGCAATGATACCATTTACAATAGAGAGTAAATGGTGTGGCCCTTCCCTGGACCATATACATCACGGGTGCGGCCCTTCCCTAGACTATGCGTGAATGCGAGATGCCTTGTGCATGGGCTGCCCACAATAGAGAGTAAAAAGAAACCATGTTATGGATGTGCTGTATAGGTATTATGTAAGCATTGAACTAGTACCATGTGATATGCATTTGCCTTTCTAAAATCATGCAAGTCATGAAGGCTCTTCATATAAGACGTTTCTGTTTTGCTTAAATCATACTATAACACTTCTCAGTGAACCAAATTCTTATAAAGCTCCAATTGCACTTCTTAATGAACCAAATTCTCCTAAAGTTGACGAGAAACCAACTAGTGGTCATTTCTTCACAAACATAAACAAGCTGAAACAACAGAAGATGGCGATCCAGTAACCATTGGCACCAAAATAAAGAAGATACTTTCTACCAAACAGCCATAGGTACCAAAAAAAAAAGGAAGAGACACAATCTGTCAAATGTTGCACTTTAACAGGATATACAATCTCATTAAGATGTAGGTTATCTGTTCAGAGCTGAATAAACAAGTCAATACCCACCTTAAGAGCTCATTGACACAGCATGTGCCAAGCTGAATAACAGTATTGGCGACTAATCTTGGGTAGGGTATTCTAGTAATCACGAATGAACATGCAGGCTAGGATCATTAGAAGCTAATAATCGACAAGTTTCATTGAGATAAAAGTCAGGATTTTCAATGGGACACAAATAAAAGCTATGTTCATCCAATAAAAGACTCTGGAATTGCTCCTGCTTGTAAGGTGAAAGCAGAACCTGTTTACTCAGTTAACTACTTTGCTCTTGAGCGTCCTAATAAGCTTCAGTTTATAGTACACAGCCACAACATAGTCATACCTCACATCCCAGTGTCCTGGACTTCAATTGTTCCTACCCTAGATACTGGTCAAGTTTGGAGTTTTCATTTGCTGATAAAGCACCGCAACTTGTCACAAAAAACTTCTGAAAAAACACCCTCCACTTCTAAAGACCTCACAAACTCCTCAGCCTTCTCCACATTTCCCTGATTTTCCCAATATTCTACACAGGTACGTAAAGTCTCCCTGCTAGGTTTAAATTTAGGCGGGCAGATTGAGACTGCCTTGCTCAATGCTTCTACGGCTTTTGAGACCTGATCTTCATGGATATACCCACTTGCCAAATGACACCATGTGGCGACTGAAGGAACACCTCCTTTTGATGATCCTCTATCAATGAGGGCCTTAGCTTTCTGTAGAAGACCATTTCTACAATAAACGCCAATCAAAATATTTGGAACACGGAAGTCATAGGATAACCCCCTCGATTCCCATTCCTCAAATATTTGTTCAGCTCCTTCTATGTCGTCAAATTTCATTAATGAGCTCATCATGCTAATGTAACCCTTATTATAAATTGGTTGATTCTGCTTGTACAGATCCCAAACTCGGCGAACCTCTTCCTTCTTTCCAGCTTGTGCATACTGTCTTAGTAATAAATTAAATGCACTGTTATTTTTCTTGACAGGGGCAAGCATGCCCTCCAGTTTAGTTAGCATTGCCAAAGCTTTTTCCACTTGCCCAACTTTAAGATACATCTCAGCAGCGATACTATAAGTATTCCAATCCAATGTGATCCGCTGATCAGATTCCATCATCGTTACTATTTTATCTATTCCATCAGAATCTCCAGCAGCAGCATATGCACTTAACCGGATCATGAGAGTGAACTGATCAAATATTATACCCTTCCCCTCCATTTCATTCATCATGTTGTCCATTTTTTCCAAACTTCCTGTTTGATAATACATTTTCATCATAAAATTGTAGCATAATGGTGTTCTAGCAAGCCCCATATCCCTTACTTTTTGCATGATTTCCTCAGCTTTCTGAACACACTTTTCACTGGTATAGCAGTTTAGAAGAGCTGAATATACATGAAAGCCTTTCAGCTGTCGTGGGATGCTATTTAAGTACTTCTCAACATCTTCTAGACCTTTAACTTTAAACAACAGATGAATTCGCGCTGCAATATCAGCAGGTTGGGGGCTGAAAAATCTTTTGTCAGTCATCCAATAAGATACCTGCCAACATAATTAAGAAGATCACTCAAGAGGGCAGAGGAAAGATTGATTAAAATCAGCTGTGTATGAAATAAAAGCTAGCAGCTTGATGTTTTCGCTTAGATCTGCTGACACGTATGCAGAATTTTGTTCTTTCCACATCTTGAAAGAGTGAGGAACTATGTCCCTTATTATTCATGTACAACACAGATTAGCCTTTGGTAGTTAGGTAAACCATTGGCATTTAAAGCGCATGGCCAGGGCCACAAGGGAAGAGAGATTACTCTATTAGTGCACAAAATCATGCACAACTTTGATATCTCTCAAGGACACACACCACGCTCTTTTTTTAAAGGTGAAGTAGTTCTATAGATAAACTAGCCAAGAGAGTGTGCTATTATTACTGTAAAATATCTTCAGAAGCGAAACAGCAAAAGTATGCCCCTTTACTCCTGTAGGGGCTTCTAACAGTTGTAACACTGATTCAGCCTTATTTACATGTTCCAATCTACACCATAAGCTGAAACAAAAGTATACAGTTAAGTTTTATCTTGGTGATAGAGCAGTGTTAGCAGTCTTCAAAACATCTTCCGGTTCTCTTAGTCCATATAGTCCACCATATGCATGCTGGTATAGCATTCCACCACATGAGCATGCCACACATGACACACCAGCCTTTTTTGTGAAGAAATATTTATCCCAGGAAATATTTGTCATAAGTCATAACAGCAGACATAAAAAGAGTAGGGACCCAAGTATCAAAGACACCCCCACAGGGATCCTTGGTATTAACAGACAAACATTTAGTTTGCAGCAAACAAACTGAAGCGCAGTGCAGTACACCACGAAGGTTTTCCCAGTGTTATGCCTAAGCCTATCAGTATATCCTCGATAACGACCACAAGCACTCCCTAGAAGATCTTAAGATGCACTTAAATGAAAACAATCCCTATCAAAGGCTTCTTATGCAACAACTCTGGAAGTAGCAAACTCAAAATTTCGGAGAGCTTCACCAAAGAGTACAAAAATTGTAAAATCAATAAATCAACAATGCTTTTCGACCCCCAAACAAGTCATGGCAGCAAAAAAATCTTCTGTATCCATTTCACTCTATTGAGAGGATTCATCACAGTTAAACTATTCTTATGCTATCACTACTTTTTTTTTTATAAGGAAATTCTTATGCTATCAGTACTTTGGACCAGCTATGCAAAGCAGAGCTAAAATGACCTAAACTTGTTCTGCCAAAAAGTTGTTATACATCAGCTAATTCACATTGGACCTTAATTACCTGGACCCTTACCCATTTGTTTTAAAGAAACAAAATACAAAAAGAAATGGTCTAACTCACACTACATTGGGTCAAATTGATAGAACAAAGAACAGGCTAAGAGAGTGTTTGGTTAAGCTTATAAGCTGATCAAACTGGTTTTTAAGCACCTTTTGGCTCATCTACAAGTTTGGCAAAGGCCAAAGTACTTACAAGTCAAGTGCTTATAATACCTCGGGACCCCTATATAAAACCCCTAACTTCCTCTCTATTCCATGTCCGTCGTTCCTCCTTTTCCTTACAAATATACTTTTAAATTTATAGTAATATTTGTAAAAAATTTATGAGTAGTTTAATCAATTGCTTATTATCAGTTTCAGCACTTCTATTCAAACGCATAAATGCTAACTCTGGGCTGAGAAAAGAGCTAAACTTAAATCAGTTACAGAGTTTCTATTCAAACTAATTACTAAAATCAAATCAGTGTCAGCACTTCTATTCAAACATATAAGTGCAAAAATTAAAACAGTTTCAGCACTTCTATTAAAACAAATAAATGCTAATACCAGTACTTATCAGCACGTTATGCTTAATAGCTATTTACAATCAGCTAACCCTAACGCTCTCTAAACTACAAGAGTGTGACTAATAGAAAGGTGTAGTTAGTTATGTTACCTCAAGGGCATGTTTGTATCTTCTGTAGCCTCTTAATTCTTTAATCATATTCTGAAGGTCTTCTTTAACCACATGTTTCCCTTCATTGATCCATTGATCAAGTACGGGTTCTATCGACTCATTTGGGTCCCCTAAAGGTGAAATTCTTCTGTACAGTGAGTCTCCATTGGGTGATCTATACAGATATTTACTTGACATTGAAGCATAGAAACAGTTTAGCACATTTCTGTTAGCAGATACTGAATTTGAAGAATTTCTTAAGATAGGGATTAAAAGCTTCATTTAGGGTTTATGGTGAATTTGGGGAAAGTGAAGCAGAAATGGCGTTGGGGTTTAAGGGTTTGGCGGGGGCTGAAATTGATGAATTGCACAAATAGCCGCTTTAGGACCGTATTAAAAGCATAGCTTACAAAAAATTTAAAATGTGCAATTTTGTTTTTCAAGAAAAAATTTCAAAAAATAATTTATATTTAGTTAATTAATTTAAAAAGTATTTTTGTAATTTGTACTCGACTAAGGTTCCAAAAGTGCTTCTAGAAAAAGCTAAAAGAAGCAATTTTTAAAGAAAACAAGCACTTTTGGCTTCACAAAAAATTGTCAAATAGGCTAAAAGTATTTAAAATTTAGTTGACTCGAAGTCAATTTTTAGATTTGAATTCAAGGTTTGAAGTTATGATGCCGAAAAAGCATTAAAAATTCTAATGATATTTTAGACTTAACATTCGGCGGAAGTTAGACTCCGAAAAGTTCAATAAATAAATGTTTCATGTTAAACACTCATATATGTATGTAATCAGTAATATAATAGGATGGACTTTTTATAGGAATTCAAGCTTAATGCTTTATCACACGATAATTTACGGGTATATTTCAAGTCTCATTTTCTCAACTACAATTTATGTTCAAATACCTTTTCTTCCACAATTTTATTTCTTTGACTTCGAATGTAAGTTATTAGCATTGATATCATAAAATTGTTTACACATTCAGATAACCTAAAATGTAATTAAAGTAACTTTATTTAGTAATTTTGGTTGATAATTTCATTAAATGATAAGTAATTCGTTATAAAATATCAAATTTTAGATAATTTTTAAGAATTTTATTACATTTTAGCAGTATTTTAAAAGATGTTTTCGGGGCGAGGCGCACCAAAAACGCCCCGAGGCGATGGTGTGGGGCGAAAGACTCAAGAGGCGTACGCCGACCGAAACTTTTTCACGGGCGTTTGAGGCGCGTTTTTATAGTGAGACGTAAGCCCTAGAGACTTTTTTAAACTAAAACAAAATTTGTTGAATAAGTCCTTCATATAATACCCAAATTTTTAAAAGCCGGCTTGTAATTACTCAAAAATTTTAAAAAGGAACTTAAATGTATTAAATTTAAAAGTCAAGATCTTTTTTATTGATTGAAGCCCTAATTCATGGTCTTTCTCAATTCTTTTTCTTGTCCGCTAATATCTCCCAAAAGCAACAAATATTAAAAAAAAATTACAAATACAAAGAAAACTCCATTCTCCTTCATAGCAACAAGTTCAAAGTTCAAATTGCAGGTTAGTCGTCTTTTTTGTTCCTCCATGTAGAAAATTTTATTATTTTCGACTTACGCTACTTGTGCTTGTAAGTAGCATATAATAGATTATTTTGATTAGTTTTTTATGGGGAAGAAGCACACACACACACACACACACACACACACACACACACACACACACACACACACACACACACACACACACACACACACACACACACACACACATATATATATATATATATATATATATATATATATATATATATATATATATATATATATATATTTTTATTCAATTTTACATGTTTATAAATATTTACTGTAATTATATAATTTTATAAAATATTAAAAATTAAATATCAATGGAGCTTATACCCCATGCCTCGGGGCTTGCGCCTCGCTGAGGCATATGTAAAACGCCTTGCCTTTTAAAAAACTGCATATTAGTCATATAATTTGATTTTTTGTAATTATTTTTTCCCTTTTGTTAGAGATTTTCAAATTCGAATCTTGCTTACAGGGTCGGCTCGAATGCACAAGTCACTAAGGCAAGTGCTTTACGCCCCCAATTTTTGAGAGCCCCATTTTTCAATAATAATTTATTGTTTAATTTTGAAAAGAAAAGGCTACAGATTGAATATACACACACACACACACACACACACACACACACAGATATATATATATATATATATATATATATATATATATATATATATATATATATATATATATATATGTGTGTGTGTGTGTGTGTGTGTGTGTGTGTGTGTGTGTGTGTGTGTGTGTGTGTGTGTGTGTGTATATGCACACACACACATACATACACATCCACCTCAAGTTTTAGTTTAATAGATTAGGTGGGTGACATTTGGGTTAACTCTTTTTTTTCTTTTAAAAATATTGAATTAAGATAGAAACTATAAAAAAAAGGCCTCATATTAATATTTGGCTTTAGGCCACAAAATATGTCAAGCCGCCCCTGCTTGCTTATAAAAAATCCTATTACAGTCAGACATATTTATAACAACATCCTTATATAACAACCATTTACTATAAAAGCCAAGTTTTCTTCGGAACCGATTTTTTAAGTTATATTTTACTTTTCTATAACAACATTTTACCTATAACACCAACAACCATATTTGTAGCAGAACTCTCTTTGTAAAATTACCCCTCTATAACAGCCAGATAAATTCTCTAAGATTACTAATAATATTTCTAGAAATCTACACATAATCTTTTCCATTGAACAAGTTTCTATCTTGTATAATACAGAAGATTTGCACATGCTATTTTTTTCATTGGACAAATGCAAAAAATATTTAGATAGAAGATTTAACTGTTAAGTTCTTAGGTTGCCTTCAAGGAAAAGCTATTAGATACCTTTTTGCTGAAAGTTTGGACAAAAATCTTCATGAATTCAAGCGTTATGTCGCTAGTAAGAGAATGAAATCTACGAAACAAGCTACAATTATAAAGTTCTTCCCTTAGTCTTGAAAGAATTTTTTTTTCTAATAGCTTTTAAATGTGTGCTTTAGAGTTTAAATCTTTCTATGTTTAAGCTCCGTATAAAACCCTTGAGCGGAGCTCTGGAGGCGCATGTTTAGCAAGGATAGCTAATGTGCGCCAACAACGATGACTCACTGAAAAAGTAATCGGAACCCTAATTCGCAATAATCACAGTCGATTAATAGTAATGAGGAGACTTTTAATCGAATGGTAACACCTGAAACAAGAATCGCACAACAACAAGCTCTGGTGCAATTGCTACACTCGATGTCAGGGATGGGGAGTGCACCGACAATCATGCAAGCTCCGCCGCCTAAGGAAGTTGAAATTACAAAACTAACAGAGAACATTATGGCTACGGCAACAAGGAAATTGACCTATTCTACTGGATCTGGGGAAGAAAAGAGACCATGGAAGATGTGGTCAAAGGAAATAGAACAACGCAGCAAGGACTACAACTCAATTTCTACCCGCTTGAGGTTAGGGATGGAGTTAAAATTGTGAAGCTGAATCAGAAGGAAATCGAGCTGCAATGTCAAAAATGGGAATCGACACTTATAGGGTACGTCATGGGAGGAATCCAACATTCAAAGAGATGCTGAAATTTGCTTATGGGGTTTGGAATTCAGTCATTACACCTATGGTACTTACATGATGATGGTTATTTCATATTCCGATTTGAATCAGTAGAAGATAAACTGCAGATTATGGCACAGGGACTATATACTTTCAATAACAGACCTATGGTGCTAAAGAACTGGGAACCTGATTTTGAGTTTGATAAAGAGCATATGCTTGTGATACCATTGTGGGTCACATTCCCAGGCTTACCTATCAAATGTTGGGTTGAGGAAAATCTGGTAAGAATTGCGAGTTGCTTGGGCAAGCCTATATGTACAGACAAACTCACAGCTCAGTGTCAACGAATATCCTATGCTCGTGTGTTGATAAAAATGGATATTACACAACTCTTACCAGATGCACTGAATATAGAACATCCTAATGGTAGCATAAGGGAGCAAATAGTAAACTGTGAATGGAAGCCCAAATTATGTCAAGAATGTAGTCAATTTAGACACTCTAATGGGGAATGCAAGCTGGAACAACAAGCAGATAGGCAAATGAAGAAGAAGAAGAAGGGTAAGAAGCAAAAATAGGTGTGGAGGATGATCACGCCCAACTCTAGTCCTAAAAAGGATAAGCGATTGATGCAAATATAATCCGGTCTAAAAGTCCGGAGTCAAATCTCACAGAGAACCAAGGCTTAGCTATATCTATTTAATATCACTAAAAAGACAAGTTTGAACAATTTTCTAAGTTATAAAGATTGAGATTTATATTTCTAACTAATTAACTAGCAAATACTAGAAAACAATAAAATTATCAACTAACGACAAAGGGTTGGAGAATAAATTAAGGAGGTCTAGAGTTATGATTTTCCCAATTGTCGGAATCCTTCTAGCTATGTTCCCTACAATTTTGCCAATGTATTCTCTACTGGTCGTGAGCACTTTAGGTACCGTAATTCTCTCTCGAGCAACTACAACAATTTATTAGACATATTCTCTCGAACTACGCTAGTTGGCTTTATCTAACCGCTCATTATGACCACGTCAAGGCTTTGTTATTTCTAAACCTGCCTTTAAACCCACTATATTGATTTCTCACATACGTTAGGAGTGACGTTGTTCAATAACTACCTAAATATGTACTCTCTCTCGAGCACTACACACTAAATAGGCACAGTCAATTGATGGTCATTCAATCAACAATGACAAACACGTAGTTGAACAAGTAGAGAAATCCAACGGCTCAATTATATAAAAATATAACAAGAATTTATCCTACAAAAGGTTCTATCAAAACCCTAGATAACAAATTAGTTATTCATAATAATGTGTAAAACTACAACACTAAAAGTCATAACCAACAATGAAAAAATAGGAAGAGGAAGGAAAAACTCGTAGAAGAATTCTCCGTCTTGCTCCTATTGTGTCTCTGCTTCCTTAGGTCGAATCTGTGTCAAAAATTGGTCTCCTCCCCTCAAAATATCGTTTTTCCATGTATATATACCAAGTAGGGTCGGGCACAAACTATTATACCTTCTCCTACGCAAAAAAGGACAAGTTTCTAGGCCTGGACGTCCGCGGCCCGGGCGCGGTACTTTCCTAGTGTACTACCTTAGCCCACCTCAGCTCCGCGATAGCAGTTTTGACTGCATTTTGCACCCTGTTACGTTTGGAATTTGAAAAAACGTAAAAAGTAAAAGTTGTATCCCTTTGAATTAGCTTTCTAACAATATATTGTGTAGCCCAAATAGAGTTCTGAAAAAAAGTTATGTGCATTTTACTAGACAGTGCGCAATATGCCTACTCTATTCTTCGTTTTGTTGCTCTATCAGCCGTTGATCCCCGAATACGATCCCGGTTTAATTCCTTGGGTTTTTACTCAGACTTCAAAGCTCCAAATCACTTAAATTCATTCCATAACATCTACATAGCTCGGAATCAATCCTACAAGGCATAAAACACACAATTAGTGCAAGACATTAGCGATTAAAGCTCAAACTCAATTAAAGTGCAGTAAATTTGAGTGTAATAAAGGACTAGAATACATAATTATAGCCTATTGGATAAGCTTATAAGCTGGTCAAACTGACTTATAAGCACTTTTTGGCTTATCTACGCATTTGGTAAAATTAAAAGTGCTTATAAGCCAAAAATAAGCCAAAAGTCATAAGTTGGTCTCCCCCAACTTATCAAATTTAAGCTTATAGGCACTTTAGGTTTACCCAAAATATTTATTATTCTAACCCTAAAATAATTCTTTTTAAATAAAACTCTTCGTATACCCAGTTCTTCAGCTGCTTATTATAATTTCAACACTTTTATCCAAACACGTAACTGCTTATTTTTTAAATCAGCTTTAGCACTTAAAAGTGCTTTTCAGCATCTAATGCTTATCAGCTGGTTAAATCAGCTAAGCCAAACGGGCTCTAATGTTGTCACAATTGAAGAGATAGAACCCCTAATGCAAACAAAGAAACTAACGACAAGGAGGATCCACAAGAAGAGCTATAGGAGGTTCAAATACAGGTTGGAGAAAGAGGCAAACAAGCAATAGTATATCATGGTAGATCAAGTAAAAAAGACCAACCACCAATTGATTATGAGGAGCTGACAAGGAGAAATAAATATGCAACATTGAGGATTCAGGAGAGTGAGCCTCCCGATATCAATGGAGGCAATGAGCACAGCCAAATGCAGAGGATTAACAAAGGGCATACTCCAACCATTATACAACCAGCATGATATTCAGCACATGGAATATAAGAGGACTAAACAAGTCCTTCAAACAGAGGGAGTTTAAAATTTTCCTAACAACAAATAGAATTGATATGGTGGGATGTTTGGAGACTAGAGTTAAACAAAACAGAGCAAGGAATATTCAAAAGAGGATAGGTCGAGATTGGGAGTTTACTGATAACTACTCTGAAGCTCCCAATGATAGAATCTGGTTGTGCTGGAAGGTAACAAATATAAATCTAGTGGTGTTGAAGCTATCTTCACAATTGATTCACTGCCATATACAAGATAGAAACTTTGTATTCCAGATCTACATAACTATTGTGTATGAGCTACATACTATAGCTGATAGAAGACCTTTGTGGGATCAATTGAGGAACATCAACGCAGCAACTAGAGGTCCTTGGTTGATCATGGGGGACTTTAATAGTGTCTTATCAGTGGAGGACAAAATAAATGGGACACCTGTGCACCAAATTGAAGTATTTGATTTCAAGCAATGCATCAGTGACATTGGTGTAGGGCTAATAAACAAGAAAGGGGCTCAATTTTCATGGAGTAATAAGTGGAGGGCCTGAAGATAGGATATACAGTCATATAGACTGTGTGTTGGTAATGTTGAATGGTTCTGGTCGTATGGAGATATTGAAGCAATCTATCTACTTCCCGGATGCTCTGAACACACACCTATTCTATTAAATACTGAAATACAAATGGTGCTTGTTAAAAAGCCATACAGATTACTGAATGTCCTGCTGCAACAGGAGAAGTATAAGGAATCAGTGAAATATATATAGGGTCAAGCCATACAAGAGCACACTATGTACACCATTTATAGGAAGCTGAAACTATTGGAGATTCATATTAGGGGACTACAAAGGAAATACTCATCAGTGGAGGTGAAGCTCAAACAACTAAGGGAGGATCTAAAGGTTATACAACAGGAGTTGAATGATGATCACTTAAATTCACAACTGATAGAGTAAGAGAAGAATATTTTGCTGTTAACTGAGAAATGGGATGCTATCCATGAAAAGATCTTAAGGCAGAAGTCGAGGGCTACCTGGATTACTCATGGGGACTCTAATACTAAGTACTTCCATGCACAACTGAAGGCTAGACAAGCAAGAAATAGAGTCATTTCTATTTGTGCAGAACAGAATGTGAGATTAACTGAACTTGTACAGATCCAACAGGTGTTTATACAATTTTTCAAGAAGCTATTAGGAGAGGCTGCCCCAGTGATGCCTGGAATTGACATTAACATAGTCAGGGATGGTCCTTGCTTATTAATTGCATAGCAGTAATAAATGCGAGTGCATGTGACAAGAGAAGAGATTACAAAGTGTTGGCCCAAGTAAAGGTTAGTTTTAAAGACTGACAAAGGAACTCAGGATGAACTAGGTTCATTCCTCAGGTGCATAAAAACGGGCAGATTCGAGTATGTGGGTTACACGTGAAGGAGATAAGCTTAACTTGGTGTATTTAATATCTCCTGTGAGCACGTGATTTTTGCCCTATACATGAGTTATTCCCAAAATTCAAACAAAACAATTTCTTTGTTATTTTACAATTTTTGTGAATTTTGTGGCATTTTTTGGTAATTGTTGCACTTTATTTGTGCATTTTAATTCATACGAAAAATACAAAAAAAAATATGTATTTGCATCTAGGACTTAATTTCATATTTTAGTATTAATTAGGGGTTAATTTATTTTAGAATAAAATATGAGAAAAATAATAAAAATAGTTCACTTTTTAATTGTTTTAATTGGGAATTCGTCACGAAATAGTTTTTAAATAATTTTAGGAGTTAATTAGTTTGACTTTGAAACATATTAGGACTTTATTTTAATTTCTTGCAAAATCAGAAAAGAAAAGTATAAAAATACAACAATGAAAAGAAAATAAATACAAAACAAGAAAAGAGAAAAAGAAAACAATTGGAAAGAAAAACAAAATAAAAATACATAATAAGGAAATGAAAGTGGGTTGTTATATTTGAATTAATTCAGGCCCAAATGCCCAATATAATTCGACCCAGTCCAACCCCTTCCCACCCGGTCCAATTCATTAATCCTCAAAATGACGTCGTTTGGGAGACAGTAAATCCTGGCCATTAAATTCTTTTGATCCGACGGCCAGGAACCATCTTCCCCATTTTAATATAATTGTCCTAAATCTGGTCTTAACCCTAAAAAAAATCAAGTCTGTCTTCCTCGTATCTCTTCTGTAACACCGCCGGAGTCACTGTCGCCGGCGAACGTCACCTGCGCCAACGGCCACCAGAAATACACCCGTAAATCTCCTCGTTCCCCTCTTTCCAACCATGCCATTGATTTCCCTCGAATCGACACCAAACCTTTCGAATGTCCGTTTAAAGTTTTTCCGTCCAAGTCACAAAGTGGTCCAAATCTGACCAAATTCACACCGTCGAATCTCCTCAACTCCCTTAACCCAAATCCACAACCAGTTGTCCTCAAATATCAGTTAAATGGCTCGAATCTTAATTCAAAGTTGGCCGGAAACCCTAATCTCTCGGTAAAGCTACCAAGCTAATATTACATGGTCATTAAGCCTCTCTCATGAAGAATTCATAGTCAACAAGGTTCAAATACCACTAGAAATTGGCCGAGTTAAATCCAAGAATTGTCAGTGAGTTTCTTCTTTTCTTTATCTTTATTTTTATTTTTATTTTTTTTGTTCTTATTTGTTAAGTTTGCATGCCTATCTGGTTTAATTGATTCTTTTGTTTTTATTTTCATCCTTTCTTCTTTTAATTCTTTTGCTTCATCAGTCGACCAGAACATGAGTCAGTCGATTTAAGTTGCTTGATTGGATTTTAAGCTTGTTTAATTAATTCAATATTTAGGATTAATGGTTCATTTTAGTTAATTGATGCCACTGTAGATTTCTCCCTAGATTTTTCATTTTGTTATTAGTTGAATTAGGGTAGCTTGGTACTTATTTTGGTTTTTTAATGCTGTTTAGTCGATAATTGGATAATGGTAACTAGGATTTCATTTTTCTAATTGAAAGTTCAGACCCTAGGATTTGTTTGGATATAGTTGTTCTACTTTAGCAATTTTGGGGATAAGTTGAGGGTAGTTGGGGTAATTCAGGGTATGGAATCTAGCTAAGAATTCCCTAGAAGCTTCTAGGTGTGGGTGTAAAGGGGCATTTCAGTAGAAATAAGGGTTTAAACAGAAATAAAATGGGGGCTGCTTCGCAAATACAAATTTGAGACCCCCTTGGTTGTGCCTATAAAAGGAAGCCCAATGCCTTGTGTGAGGGGTCCTTTTTTGGGGGAGCTAAAAATTCCTCCCAAAACTCCCTCTCTTTGATTTTCATATCTGAAGTACAAATTCAAATTGCAAAAAACCAAAAAAAAAAAAACAAACAACAAGACTCAAAAATCCAAAAAAAAAAATCTACTGTTCCATTGCTTAGCTAGATTACTTTCAGTTTAATTCAACTGTTTTGGTCCACTTAAGACCAGAAAGTAGCTGGAATTCTCTTATTTTCTGCTCGATATTTGAAGTCAAGGAACATTTGGAATCAGTTGTGTCCTGTTTTGATTTACTCAAGTTGGTTTTGGTGTTAATCATTGAATGTGTTGTGTTGCTGGATTATTGCTGGTTGTTTGAAATTTATTGTGGTTAGATTTATCGCATTGGCTTGGGTTTTTAAAGATCTCTGGACTGCTATTTGCTGTTGCTGTTGTTGTGTCTATTGTTGCTGACCTTCCTATTTCTCCTTGCAATTTCGAACTCAGGTACACATTTGAGCTGGCTTTGATGTATCCTCCTACTGTTGACATCATGAAATAGACCGGAAATCTATTCTCTACTTTGGATCTGTTATTTTCACTATAATTAAATAGATCCATTTGTGATTTATAGCTGGACATTGCAGCCACATTTAGGCTGCGTGATTGAACTGAACTGGAATGTGTAATAATAGGGCTATTAATTAGGTTGACTGGACTGTGCATATATGTGTACATAATAGTTGAAGTGTAGTTTGAATTTCACTTACCTGAATGATACACACAGGATGGTCAGTTAACGAGCTTCAGGATCATTTGTTCGTTCGAATTACTAGTGTTGTGTTTATGTTTTCAAGCCTTAGATAACTCTAAGGAATGAAAAGTTCTGAAAATGCTGCTTAGCTAGTTGTTACTATTGTCACTCCCTTTTGATTCAATTTGTGAATTTATAACGTCAGGTTGAATAGCATATTGCAATGTGTTAGTGAATAATGATTAGTTCTCAATTGTTAGTGGTTAATGTTAGTTGTAATGAAAGCTTTTAAGCATTGATTAGTTTCCAGTGATCGGAAAAAAACAAGCTCAAAGAGGTCTGTGTCTCATTTAATTCAATTACACTATCCAACTAGTTTGAAATACTAAATTGCTTGAGTACTAGCCTAGTAGTAGTGATTTGAATAATGAATCGTTTTGAATTGGGCCTGTAATTGAACGCTGATTTGGTAATGTAGAAAGTTAATTCAAAAATCAATTAGTCCATTTTGTGTCGTAAAATCAGTATTTGCAATTCGTTTGTCACCTAGTGAATTTGGTAAGATAATCTGGTATCACACTAGATTTTAAGTGATCAATGTTTCATTAATAACACCTGGAGTAATTTGAAGACACTTCAGTGCATATTCGTTCTTTCTGAACCAAATTTGGCATCCCTTTGTCACGACCTAGGTTCAATATTATTTGGACGCCACCACCGTTTGGGCTTGTCTATGGTTCACGTCTGGGTCCAGTTAATTTCCTTACAAGGAATGGGCGGTAAGGTCTGTACGCCATTTGAGCTGCCCATTAAGTTGGACTTGAATTGAAGGTTATACCTCGTAGTTGGAACGCAATTTAAATTTTGGCTTTGAGTTAGGTAGCGGGTTCAAACTAAAAGGTTCTTCCTTTTGTTTGGACCCGGACTTGAACTAGAAACCTGAGTTTTATAATATTAATTGATTAGAATTTTCTTTATTTTAGAGACAAATAATATAGAAAATCATAGTTTACTTTAAGGTGGACCTTTAAATAAAAATGTTGAGACGAGCCTCGCCGAATAAAATGTACAAATTGCGGGGCCCTCATTCGATGCTTACCAAAAATATTTAGAAATTCGGGATGGGCCGTTTAACGAATTTTACGGCCCTCCCAAAAGATAATAATGCGTTAGCCACTTTAGGTGCGAT
The DNA here is from genome assembly GCF_000715075.1 of Nicotiana tabacum. Classification (NCBI taxonomy): domain Eukaryota; kingdom Viridiplantae; phylum Streptophyta; class Magnoliopsida; order Solanales; family Solanaceae; genus Nicotiana; species Nicotiana tabacum. Next base: position 206,336,846 of record NC_134080.1, read on the forward strand.
TTTAATAAAATTAATTTCCTAAACTCGGGTGTGCATTTCATGTGACCCAAATCAAATCCCAAAACGTTGAATAAAGTGTGTCTAGGATTGCGGGTGCATTTCATGTGACGTGATCCAAAAACACAGTTCAAACGACGTTCGACTTTCTTTTAAAATTTAAATAATAAGCGGTTAAAAGTAAAAGTTGGCATCTAGGTTCTTCACGTAATAAAAATCAGATAAATATGCTAAATGCGACAGTTGAGCGACTGTGCTAGAACCACGGAACCCGGGAATGCCTAACACCTTCTCCCGGGTTAACAGAATTCTCTCGGATTTCTGGTTCACAGACTGTTAACAGAGTCATAATTTTCCTCGGTTCGGGATTCGACCGGTGACTTGGGACACCATAATCTCCCAAGTGGCGACTCTAAATTTTAACAATAAATCCCGTTCCGATTGTCTTTTAAGTGGAAAAACTCCTTTACGCCCCTTCTACGGATGTAGGTAGAAAAAGGAGGAGTGACAGCCCTGACGACTCTGATGGGGAATCGAACCCAGAATCTCTGGTTCAGGGTTCAAGAATTCGAGCTTAGAATAATTGTTGTGTTTGGCTTTATCTGATTTTGTTACATGATCTATGCCTAATGTGCTAATTGACTGCTTTTACCGCTTTGATATTTCGTGAACTGTATATAAACTGTGTCGAAACCCATCTCCTCTCTGAGTCTTCTAAATCATGAAGAAGTGTGCACTTCGTGTGACTTCTTTTCTGTTAGAGTCATATCCCAATTTTAGAACGAGGTTCGGACAAGTTGCAAAGCCGGCGAAGCTTCTGTATTCCCGGTACGCTGCCTCCCCTTGGCTCGAGCTGTCCGCTCGGGTAAGCCAGGTCTAGAGCAAACACCCAGGTTCTGAACCTAGAATAACTCAACTTCATGCCGGATCCCTAGTAGGAACGCTTATTTGCATCATGTGCATTTGACTTAGGGGACTCAACACAGGAGTTGGGTCCGTCTAGGACAAGTAACCTGAAATGAAAAAGACCATCCTGATGCATCCTACTTGTTTTCTGTGCACTTATTTTTTCGGGCTTGCATGCTGACCAGCTTCTGAATCTCGGGAATATCAGAAATTTGAGAAAAGAAAAGAGAGAGAAGAAATAGCAGTGTAGAAAGTTAATTACTTATTTTTAGAATAAAACTAATGCCAAGTACCGTCGAAATTCTGCCGAAATTTTGAGAAAAAAATATATATATATTTTATGTTTTTAATTGTTTGTTTTACTCAAAAAGCAAATATACGTGAAAAAGAATATTTTATTTTTAGTTTGTTTTGTTTTCAAAAACGGAGGAAAAAATAGTTTGTTTGTTTGTTATAAAAGGGAAAAAGGAAAAAGAATCTTGTTTTCAAAAAATAGCTATTTTCTCCGCCCGAACTACGCAGGTTTGATTCTCACCGGATGTGAGATACGTAGGCAACCCTCATTGGGTCCAACCTCCCATTTTGCAAAAATAGCCAAAAAATGTCAAATTTTAATTGTCAACATAAATAAGTCGGGTGATGCCGTTTTTGTCAAAAATAGCCAAATGTCCCCAAAAGGGACGTCGGAAGGCCGATTTTGCATAAATAGCCACCTTTGGTCATTTTTAAGACGGTTAATCCACACAGCCTTTAAATCCTCGTCACCGAAGTGCTGAAAGGCCGTGTGTGAAAAATCGGGTCCTTCATTTTAGTTTGAAAAAAAAAAGAAAAAAAAAAGAAAAATAGTAGTCTTGTTTTGAATCAAACAAATTTACCTTTTTCTTAATCACCTTAATAAATGTGCAGGATGAGCACAAAGGCAAGGAAATCTTTCACCGTACTTAATGAGGTCCCCCTCCAGCTCCACATGTGGTGGAATGATCTAGGAAAAGGCAACAAATAAATAGTGGCTAGAATCTTGGGAGGTCTTGTCGGTCTACTAAATGTCAAGCCAAAGTCGGATGTAATTGAGACCTTAATACCATTTTGGGACCCGACCCGCAATGTGTTTCGCTTTGGGGGTTTTGAGCTTACGCCCGCGCTGGAGGAAGTCGCGGGTTATGCGGGTCTGGATGGAAATATGAGGGGTCAATATTTGTTGTCACCAGGTATCTCCGCACAAATTTTTAGATTTTCTAAACATCAGCCGGAGTGTGCAGAATGATGATTTGTCGGGAGAATGTTGCACTCTTCAGTTCCTGTATCAGCATTATGGTAATCCTTGGGGTTTTGAAGAACCAAATCTGGGACTGGCCCACGTTGGAAACAGAAGTAAGTGGGAAGCAAGACGAACCTTGGAATTCATAACGGCATTCTTAGGAATTGTGATTTGCCCACGAGAAGATAAGAAAATAGAAGCAGGTCTTGTGGGGATGGTTGATGTTGCGATTAAAAGGCCGGATAGTACTATAGTCCCCCTGATTTTGTCAGAAATTTACTGAGCATTGACTGTGTGCAGGGAGGGCGGAAATTTTTTCCAAGGTTGCAATTTATTACTTCAGTTATGGATGCAAGAACATTTGTGCCACCGGGCGGGGTACATGAACTATGGGTTGACTAGGTTAAGCTGTATCGAAGAATTTGAAAAGCGGGTAAGGGGTATTGCATTTCCTGAAGGTACCGAAGCTTGGCTCATATGACTGAGGTCATTGATTGCCGATCAAATTGAATGGGCATTTGGGTGGTTGCCCGTTACCGAGGTGCTATATATGTCAGCGGGAGAGTGCCATATTCTTTTAATGGGTGTTCGGAGTATCCAACCGTATGCTCCCCATCGGGTACTACGCCAACTGGGAAGGTTTCAAATCGTCCCCAAAGATGAAGACTTGAGCAAGCACATCATTGAGTTGAGCCCGAGAGCCGCATTCCCGGAAGATAAAATTCGCAAATTATGGAACGAATGCCGGTTCCTCGAGCCTAAGACTATGGTCCGAGATCTGGCGAAAGGTGAGGTGGACCCGAGGTATAATCCGTGGTTTGGGAAAAGGTTCCAGATTCCCCAAAGGCCCACCAAAAGAGCCCATATCCAACAATTTACTAATGATTCACAAGAGCAATGGGGTTGGTTAGCAAAAGAAGAGGGTTACAGGGCAGAAATAGGCAAGCTGAAGCGACAGATTAGAGACCTGGAATTTGAAAATAGTTTGCAAGTTGATGCCGATCGGGAAGAAAAGAACAAATTGGCCCAAGAAAATGAGGCGCTGAAAGCTCAAATCCGACAAATGAGGATAGATGTTGACAACCAACAAAGGAGTCGGTCGGATGAGCGGTTAATAAAAGGGTTGAAAAGGGAAATCAGTGAGTGTCGGGATGATTTGAAGAAATCTGAGGGTACCATAGCACAACTCCAGGCACAATGGGCAAAAAGAACAAAAGAGCGCACATAGTACTTACAGCAGATGAGGAAGGATTATGACAAGACCATTGCCAGTCTAAAAAGGAAGGTGACCACCTTAGAGAGTGAGGCGGCTAAACAAGCCAAGGCTATTGAAACCGAAAGTGAACACTGCTATGATCTAATGGCCTTGATGGAAGATGAAATACAGCAGTTACAAAAACAACATCTGCATGATTCTCGGGTTTTGAAGGCTAGAGGGGATCAGATAGAGCACCTACTCCTAGAGAAAGATCGAACCAGGGACAAGATTTTGACTATTGCTCATGCTATTACCAGGAAATGTCGGGTGTGTGAAAACATGACCCGCACTACTTTCTTCTCGGCAGTGATGATATTTGTGAAGCAAATCATGTATGAATTGGAACAGCTGGAAAGGGGTCTTACACCTAAGCCTGCGGCAAGGCCGAATGACGCCCCGCGGGCACCCAAATTTAAAACTTTAATGTATTCGTAGTTCAAGTCTGCATTTTCTTTCTCCTTAGAGTCTATTGTCTGTTAGAGTCTGTTTTTCCCTTTCGCGTCAGAGTCTGTCAGAAGTTCTTGAATTTGTATTTGGTTTGGTTTCGAGTCTGTTATTTTCCTTTCTGAAAGCGTCTAGTTTGTAATAGAATGTTTATTAATGAAAAATCGAAAATTTCCAAAAAATTGTCTCTTCGCACTTATCCCCCAGAACTACGCTCGGTCTGATTCATGCGGGGTCATGATACGTAGGCAATCTCCATAGGATTTGATCATAACCAAAAGAAAGAAAAGAAGAAAAAAGAAGAGAAGGAAAAGAGGGGAAAAACAAGAGAGAAAAATAAAAAGAAAAGGAAAAGAAATAAGAGAAATGAAAGGAAAGAAACGATGGCGATGAGAGGATAAAGAAAGAAAAGAGAAAAGAAGAAAGTTGCAAATGACCAAGCCGGGATGACGCAAGCAGCCAAGCAAATGCATAATAGAATCCGTTAAACTGCTTAGGTGCATTCATTCCCTAACATGCGGTTATCAAATCTGCTCATGCCCTAACCATTGACCAAGCTGTTGTTGATGTTGAGTCCAGGTAGGTGGTTAGTTGTTTGGCATTCTGGCAACTCATCCATACAACACCCGGTCTAAAGATAAAGTGAACATGACTGGCCGGGAATCTGATATGAGTATTGTTGACCCATCGAAAGAAGTAGAAGAAATGGACGTTCATGCAATGAGATAGGAAATGTATAAGGTGAAACAACAGATGGCTGAAATGTACCAAGCCTGGGCGAAGGGGCATTCACCGCTAGTTTATCCCACTAACTTCGCTTATATCCCACCATTGGCTCAGCCTCAGGAGCCACCCACTGTGAATTCATCTCCATTATTTCCCCTCTACCAACAATGCCAAGGCACCATTTCTCATACATCATAGGCTCCTCCATCCAAACAAGTCTCATACCCTCCTCCACCAATCACTCCCGTTTTTGTGGCCCTCTGCCTGCTACCCTACACTGATCCCCCAGTGAACCTTTGTTCCAGACACACAACAACCAGTATTATCCTCCTGAGCCTACCTTCAAAGTTCCAGAACCCTACTCTTTTACCCCTCATCTTGATCTCATGGCAGGCACCGAGAAGCCGCCCAAAAACCCTGAGCAGGAGGAGATGATCAGAAAGGTCAAAAGCCTGGAGCAATCGTTCCGAGACATGAGGGGGTTAGGGGGCCAAGTAAGCTTGGCCTATAAAGATTTATGTCTGTTCCCAGATGTTCAGTTACCGGCCGGGTTCAAGATGCCTAAGTTTGATTTGTACGACGGGCATTGCGACCCAGTAGCACATTTAAGGGGATTCTGTAGCAAGATGAGAGAAGCAGGAGGGAGAGATGAATTGCTGATGGCATATTTCAGCCAAAGTTTGAGCGGATCGGCGTTGGAATGGTACACTAAACAAGATCATAGTAGGTGGTACACCTGGGATGACCTGGCCCAAGCCTTTGCCTGTCAGTTCCAATATAATCTTGAAATCATCCTAGATCGACTGTCATTGACAAAGATCGAGAAGAAGCCCGGTGAGAGATTTCAAGAATATGGGTTCCGTTGGAGAGAGCAAGCGGCGAGGGTTGACCCCCTGATGAAAGAGAGTGAAATGGTTGATTATTTCTTGCAGGCTTTGGAGCCTACCTATTTTGGTCATTTGGTGTCAGCAGTGGGCAAGTCCTTTAATGAAGTCGTGAAAATGGGAGGCATGGTTGAGGAGGGACTCAAATCCAATAATATCATGAGTTATTCAGCAATCAAAGCAACCACCCAAGCCATTCAAAACGGCACTGGGGGTGTGCTTGGGAAGAAGAAGAAAGAAGAGGTTGCAACTGTCGAATCCGGAGCATGGTCCAGGTCTAGAAGCCCTTCACCCTATTACAACCAACCCAGACCCCACCACCCAAATTATCTGTATACCCCATATGGCCCCCTCAACACTATTATCCACCACTAGAGCCACACTTTTCCGTCCACCATGCCCAAACTTATACCCAGCCTCCAGTTCACGCGCAATGGCGTGCGTCGGCTCCTCAAAACACATACCCAGCTCCATAAAACACATATCCATACCCGAGGGCTTATAGGCCAGGATCCGGTTTCCGCCCAAACCAAGCCTTCAGAAATGAGAGAATACAAAAACAGAAAACATTCACTCCGCTGGGAGAATCCTATACCACTCTTTTCCACAAATTGAGGTAGTTAGTCCTGTTGAACCCGATTGAGGCCAAAATGCCAAATTCCCTTCCTAGAAATCTAGACCATTCAGTGAGCTGTGAGTATTGTTCAGGGGCTCCCGGACATGATACTGAGAAATGTTGGAGATTGAAAACTGTTGTGCAAGAGCTTATTGACACAAACAGGATCGAGGTTCAGGCCCCGGAGGCACCCAATATCAACCAGAACTCATTGCCAATGCATCATGTGGCCAACATGATTGAACTGATACATAAGGGAGCAGATCTTAAGAAGCCCTCACAGACGGTCATGATGATCCGTTCTAGCGAAGCCAAAGTGAATGAAAAGTCTGCTAGTGTGAAACCAGCGGTTTAGTTGAAAAGTATAGACAACAAGCCAGTTGTGGTAATGGGGAAAGGATCGTCCATCGTTGCGAAGAAACCAGAGCCGGTCAAGGTAGTGGTTCGGGGAGTATCAAGCACACCTGCGGTAGTCGTGAAAGGGGATCACATAGAACCAGTTGTCATAAAGCCAGTAACCCAGTTACCAGTAATTGACAGTAAAGCCATTCCATGGAAGTATGAGCAGGTAGTTGTGACCTACAAGGGGAAGGAAATCAAAGAGGAATTCGGTGAAACACAAGGTTTAACTCGCTCGGGACGTTGTTTTGCCCCCGAAGAGTTGAGAAAGGCTAGGGCTCCCAAGGAAAATCCGGTGCCAGTTAAGAAAGCTATTACGGAGGAAGAGGTAGAAGAGTTTTTAAAAAAGATGAAAGTGCAAGATTATTCTATTGTTGAGCAGCTAAGGAAAACACCAGCCCAAATCTCGTTGCTTTCACTGCTTATCCACTCAGATGAACATCGCCGGGCTCTGATGAAGATATTGAACGAAGCTCATGTCTCCGATAAAATTTCAGTGAATCATTTGGAGAAAATCGCGAACAAAATCTTTGAGGTAAACAGAGTGACATTTTCTGATGATGAATTGCCCGTGGAGGGTACAAAACATAATAAAGCTCTTTATTTGACCGTGAATTGTGAAGATTCGGTAGTCACTCGAGTACTGATTGATAATGGGTGCAGTGCCAATATCTGTCCTTTGTCTACATTGAACAAGTTGAAGGTTGATGATGACAGAATTCATAAGAATATCATCTGCGTTCGAGGGTTTGATGGTGGTGGTACAGACACAGTGGGTGACATCATACTTGAATTGACAATTGGCCGGGTCGAGTTCACCATGGAGTTTCAGGTGTTAGACGTGGCAATGTCTTATAATCTTCTGTTGGGGCGACCATGGATCCACGCTGCCAAAGCGGTGCCTTCTTCACTACATAAGATGGTCAAATTCGAGTGGGATAGACAAGAGATCGTAGTACATTGGGAAGACAACATGAGCACTGTAAGTGAGGCCATCATACCCTTCATAGAGACTGATGATGATAAGGGGCCGTGGGTTTACCAGGTGTTCGACACAATCTCGGTAGAAAAAGGTTCCTGAAGGGAAAAGGGTCCCAGTCCCCAGAATAACGGCTGCAACTGTCATGGTAGCCTCTGAAATGTTGAAAAACGGGTTTGTATCAGGCAAAGGGTTGGGTGCTGATTTGCAAGGTATTATTCAGCCAGTTTATTTTCCCAAGAAACTGGATACCTTTGGGCTGGGGTTAAAGCCTATGGCGGCGGATGTGAGACGATCCCGCAAGATGAAGAAAAGAGTCTGGGTTCTTCCCAAACCAATTCCACGTCTATCCAAGTCCTTCGTCAGGCCAAGTATCGGGAAGCAATTATTGGCAAAGGTATCTGGTCCACTGATAGGTGCGGATGGGAACTTGGAGAAAGGGCTTGAGAGGGTATTTGCTGAGGTGAACATGGTTGAGGCCGGGGAAGGGTCGAGCAAAGCAGATATACAGTACATCGGGCCACGTGCTAATGTCAACAATTGGGAAGCCACTCCTCTTCCATCTCGGAGGAAGTCGCAGTAGTGGGTTTTGTTTTCCTTTTGTTCACCTGGATTATTCCAGGGTTTGTAATTCAGTTACTATGTTTCGTCCGTTTGGATGAGTTAAAACTCTGTTATTTTTACATTCAATGAAATGCAATTCCTTTTCTTTCTTAATTCCTAATTCTGTTTCCATTTTTTTTTCTTTCTTTTCTTTTCTGTACAGTTCTTTTTATGCTGATATCGATGACATGACATGCATGGGGAATCTTTGGCCCAGTTTTAAAAGATAATCTAACTCAAAAATAATAGTGCAAGAAATCGAGTGTGATGATGAAGTGGAATATGATGATGACGAGGCCTATGAGGAAGTTAGTAAAGAATTAAGTCACTTTGAAGAAAAACTCAAACCTAAACTAAATGACACAGAAACAGTTAATCTAGGGGACCAAGACAATGTTCGTGAAACTAAAATAAGTGTTCATCTGGAGCCACAGCTCAAGGAGGGGATAATCAAAGCATTGTTCGAGTACACGGATATTTTTGCATGGTCGTATGATGATATGCCGGGGCTAAGTACTGATTTAGTGGTTCACAAATTACCCACTGACCCGGCATTCCCCCCTGTCAAGCAGAAGCTGAGAAAGTTCAAAACGGACATAAGTGTAAAGATCAAAGAAGAGATTACCAAGCAGTTCAATGCGAATGTCATTCGGGTCACACGGTATCCCACCTGGTTAGCTAATGTTGTGCCTGTGCTGAAGAAAGATGGCAAGACCAGGGTGTGCGTCGATTATCGGGATCTTAACAAGGCAAGTCCAAAAGACAATTTTCCGCTACCGAGCATTCACATATTGATTGATATTTGTGCCAAACATGAGATTGGTTCTTTTGTGGATTGTTATGCGGGTTATCATCAGATTTTAATGGACGAGGAAGATGCAAAAAAGACGGCATTCATCACGCCATGGGGAACATACTGTTATCGGGTCATGCCGTTTGGTTTGAAAAATGCTGGGGCAACTTATATGAGGGCAATGACAACAATATTCCATGATATGATACACAAGGAAATCGAGGTGTATGTGGACGATGTGATTGTAAAGTCTAGACAGCAATCTGACCATGTCAGGGATCTGAGAAAGTTCTTCCAAAGGCTTCGCAGGTACAATCTCAAGCTTAATCTTGCAAAATGCGCGTTCGGGGTGCCGTCTGGAAAGTTGTTGGGGTTCGTAGTCAGCCGCCGGGGTATTGAACTGGATCCATCAAAAATCAAGGCCATCCATGAATTGCCACCTCCGAGGAACAAGAACGAGGTGATGAGTTTGTTGGGAAGATTGAATTATATCAGCAGGTTCATCACCCAGCTCACGACAACTTGTGAGCCTATCTTTAAGCTGTTAAAGAAAGATGTTACGGTCAAGTGGACAAACGAATGTCAGGAGGCGTTTGATAAGATAAAGGGGTATTTGTCAAATCCACTCGTGTTGGTTCCGCCAGAACCAGTGCGACCTTTGATTCTATATTTAACGGTATTGGACAATTCGTTCGGCTGTGTGTTGGGTCAACATGATATCACTGGAAGGAAGGAGCAGGCCATCTATTACCTCAGTAAAAAGTTCACACCCTACGAGGTTAAGTATACTCATCTTGAAAGGACATGTTGCGCCCTAACTTGGGTGGCACAGAAGCTGAAACACTACTTGTCATCTTGCACTACTTACCTCATATCTCGTTTGGATCCGTTAAAGTATATATTTCAGAAGCCTATGCCCACAGGGAGGTTTGCAAAGTGGAAGATCCTGCTCACAGAGTTTGACATTGTCTACGTGACTCGGACGGCGATGAAAGCACAAGCCTTGGCGGACCATCTGGCCGAGAATCCGGTTGATAAAGATTATGAACCTTTGAAGACTTATTTCCCTGATGAAGAGGTTATGCATGTTGAAGAGTTGGAACAAGTTGAGAAACCAGGATGGTAACATTTCTTTGATGGGGCTGCAAACATGAAAGGCGTGGGAATAGGAGCAATACTTATTTCTGAAACAGGGCAACATTACCCTGTTACAGCTCAGCTGCGTTTCTATTGTACAAACAACATGGCAGAATATGAGGCATGTATCTTGGGGTTGAGATTAGCTATAGATATGGGTGTCCAGGAAGTTTTGGTTATGGGTGACTCGGATCTACTGGTACACCAAATTCAAGGAAAATGGGAAACACGGGACTTAAAGCTTATACCGTACCGACAATGTTTGCATGAGCTTTGTCAACGGTTTCAGTCAATAGAATTCAAGCACATTCCAAGGATTCATAATGAAGTGGCTGATGTGTTGGCTACTCTGGCGTCGATGTTACACCATCCGGATAAGGCTTACGTGGACCCTTTGCATATTCAAGTCCGCGATCAGCACACTTATTGTAATATGGTGGAAGAGGAACTTGATGGTGAGCCGTGGTTTCATGACATCAAGGAATATATCAGAATGGGTGTGTATCCGATACAGGCCACAGGTGATCAGAAACGAACAATTCGACGGTTGGCAAGCGGGGTTTTCCTTAGTGGAGGAGTGTTGTACAAAAGAACTCCAAACCTCGGGTTGTTAAGATGCATTGATGCGAGACAGGCCACATCTATCATGACTGAGGTACATGCCGGAGTTTGTGGACCTCATATGAGCGGGTATGTTTTAGCAAAGAAGATTCTCCGAGCAGGTTATTATTGGCTCACGATGGAGCGGGATTGCATCAGCTATGTACGAAAATGTCATCAGTGTTAGGTGCATGGAGATTTGATTCATTCTCCACCCTCGGAATTACACACGATGTCCGCACCATGGCCTTTTGTTACATGGGGCATGGATGTTATCGGGCCAATCGAGCCAGCAGCGTCAAATGCGCACAGGTTCATTTTGGTGGCTATAGATTATTTTACCAAGTGGGTGGAGGCTAAAACATTCAAGTCCGTGACCAAGAAAGTTGTAGTGGACTTTGTGCATTCAAACATTATCTGTCAGTTTGGAATACCCAAAGTGATCATTATAGACAATGGAGCTAATCTCAACAGTCATTTGATGAAGGAGACATGTGAGCAGTTTAAGATTACTCATCGTCATTCTACTCCATACCACCCTAAGGCAAATGGTGCGGTTGACGCGGCCAATAAGAATATAAAGAAAATACTCCGAAAAATGGTGGAAGGATCTAGACAGTGGCATGAAAAGCTGCCTTTTGCATTGTTGGGATACCGCACCACTGTTCGTACTTCGGTGGGGACAACTCCTTACTCTTTGGTGTATGGCACGGAAGCAGTGATACCCGCAGAAGTGGAAATCCCATCTCTTCGAATCATTGTGGAGGCTGAGATCGATGATGATGAATGGGTGAAAAGCCGCCTTGAGCAGTTGAGTCTGATTGACGAGAAGAGATTGACATCCGTGTGCCATGGTCAGCTGTACCAACAAAGAATGGCAAGAGCGTACAACAAGAAAGTGCGTCCGAGGAAGTTTGAGGTGGGACAGTTAGTGTTGAGATGTATTTTGCCTCATTGGGCCGAATCAAAAGGAAAGTTTGCTCCAAATTGGTAGGGATCATTCGTCGTAACCAGAGTGTTGTCTAATGGTGCATTATATCTGACAGATGTGGAAGGAAAATGTGTAGAAATGGCCATCAATTCCGATCCGGTCAAGAGATACTATGTATGATTTCTTTATTTTGATTGTACTTGTTTGTATTTGGCATATTTTAAAAATTGAAATGACGAAGGCATTTTGTTCTGCTATCTAAACACTTTACCCCTTGTCATCCCCTTTGAGCCTTATTTATTCTCTTTCATATCCCTCTTTCGAAATCAATGGCACCATTAAGAAACGAGAGTGCGGAAGAAAAGAAAATGAAAAAAAAAGTGAAAAGAAAGGAACAAAAGAAGGAAAAGAAAAGAAGAAGAAAATTGGAAGTGAAAAGAAGAAAGAAAAGAAAGGAAAAAGAAAAGAAAATGAAAAAAAGAAAGGAAAAGAAGAGCAGAAAAGAAAAAACACAACAACGCAGTGAACTACGTTTGACTTGATCCCGCAAGGGTACGTAGGTAGCCTCACTGAGGTTCAGTCATACCAAGATAAAAATCCAAAAGTCCCCAAGCAAGAAAGTGGGGCAGAAGTTGTGGTTGTTGTGAAAGAAATTGGATTCCGAAAGTTGTAATTTTAACCCATTTTGAAATTGTTTTGGGCCTTTCATACCCTTTCTTTCTAACCCCGTCCAAAGCCCACATTACGGTCCAAAGAAAGACCTTCTGATTAGTCTTTGGGAAATGTCAAGTCAAGCAGGTAAAAGTAATTCCCGTCAGGGGCAACATTCTGGTACAAGCAAGGGGAGAAATTAAAATGAGAGAGTCTTATTGGTGAAAACCCTCACGGGCGCCGTAAGGCGATGGGAGTTGAGAGAAATTAAAATGAGAGAGTCTTATTGGTGAAAACCCTCACGGGCACCGTAAGGCGAAAGTGAGTTTGAGAGATGAACGAATGAAAGAGGTATGCTAGTGAAAATCTTTCAAGGCACCGCAGGATGAACAAGATTAAAGGTAAAGTAATCAAGTGATGGAAATTCTGGGGCAACAAAGTGTGGCGACCAAGAGCTGGTTAGTTGGGCAGATTGGGCCGATTAGTCCGAAATGCATGTCATGACCATTGGTACCAGCTCTTCCGGTCAGATAAGTTTCTTTCCCTTTTCCTTTTGTAGCAGTCATCTGGTTTTGGATTCTCCTTATCCTTAACCCGCAAAGTCATTGCATTTCATTTTCTGTTGGGTTTGTTTGTCTAAGATGTTTTAATGTCAGTCTTGTTCAAAGCAAGTCAAAGCTCACTACCGGCTTCCACATTTGCAAAGCACAACGTAGTCAGAGTGTACTAAGGATAACGTGATGTGAGAGGGGGTTACAAGGAATCACCGGAAGTTTCATCGGTGGAATGGCTTGGTAATGTCATGGGAGACGCAAAGGTTTGGATAAAAGGGTCAGGGGCAAAACAATAGCATGAGTATAGAACACTCGGTTCGTCAAAGGTCAGGGGGTTCGAAGGTCAGTCAGAAAGTCAAAGCGGTTCAGGGCCAGTTCGGGAGGCCAGTCGGAACAAAACAATGCAGCAGAAAGATTTCCAGCAAGAATGCCACCAACTAACCACCATTTTTGAACTGACAAATTTTCTTTGATTAAAACAGGGGTAGAAAAGTTTGTTTGTTTCAGAGGAACTCTCTGTGGAGAATGGCAGTCACCAAAAAGTCAGGAGCCCTCCTGGAGAGCAGGGAATACCTTCAAATGCAGCAGTCAGGAGACCGCCTGGAGAGTAGGGAATACATTTCAAGTTAGCAGTCAGGAGCCCGCCTGGAGAGCAGGGAATACATTTCAAGTTAGCAGTCAGGAGCCCGCCTGGAGAGCAGGGAATACTTTCAAGCGCAGCAGTCAGGAGCCCGCCTGGAGAACAAGGGAGTACAATTTAAATTTTGGTTTTCAAAATTCTTCGTTTTGTCTATCTTGAAGTTAGGAGCCCGTGATCGCAGCAGACTCAACCTAAGGATGAGTGGGCGCTAATACTTTTACCCAATAGCGATATCGAGGTCGATTTTCCACAGGGAACTTCAAATTGGAGTCGAGTATTTGTATGGTCTAGGATAGTGTTTTAGCTCATAATTGATCTTCTAACATTTTTGGTTTTTTTGTTTAAGAGCTACAATTTATCAACTACAGTTGTAAAACTAGGTTATGCTAAAATTATGATTCTAAATTGTATGCAAGATAGATAAAAGCACTAGGGATGCAGCATTTACCTAGGTGGTCCACTAACGGGTAGAAATTCCTAATGCAAGAATGATGAATATGGGGCTTATGTTATAACCGTTGCACCTTTTACACCCACTCTCACACCTCTCGGTAGAGAGAGTGATTTTGTCCAATTGACTCTCTCGAGACCAAATGGGTAGGCTAATTTGCCCAAGCAACTTATGATTCAAGTTGGGTAATTACTCTCTCGAGGTTTAACCCGTTAATTGGGACTACCATTCTCATGGGTCCATCCCGATTCCTTGTTGGAGTTAATCTTGAGGTCATAGACTCTCTTTCTCAAGAAGAGTCAAGATCCACTAAGCTAGACTTAGTGTTTGCAACCACCAAATCTTAGTGAAAACTTAAGATTAATCCAAATAGCAAACACCCAACATCAATATGAACTTATCAACACTAACAAGGACATCATCAATAATTCCCAAAGGTCGCTTCATTGATCGGTCCGCCATCTGAAGCCTCATAGAGGTTGGACGAGGTTGTCCGATTCCCAAGGTCTTGAAGACCGAATATGGCATTAAATTGATACTTGCCCCCAAGTCGCAAAGGGCTTTTGCAAAGTCGGCACTTCCAATGGTACATGGGATAGTGAATGCGCCGGGATCCTCAAGTTTTGGGGCCATAGAATGCACAATTGCGCTCACTTGATGGGTCATCTTGATTGTCTCACATTCCATTGATCTTTTTTTTGTAACCAAATCTTTCATGAACTTTGTGTATCCCGGCATTTGCTCGAGTGCCTCCACCAAAGGCACATTGATAGTCAAACTCTTCATCATTTCAATAAATTTCTTAAATTGGTTGTCACCCTTTTGCTTGGCCAACCGTTGAGGGTAGGGCGGAGGAGGTCTAGGCAAGGGTGCCTTGGCTTTTGGCACCTCCGGTTCGGGCATATCAATGACATGTTCCCTAGACGGGTTCACGACCTCTTGAGTCTCATCCTCACCCTCATCAATTGCAATTCTCCCATCATCATTTTCACTTGGTTCGACAACATCCTCAACTACCAACGGGATCTCATCATTTTGCAACTCATCTTCATTTACCGGAGCTCGGTTATCTCTTGAGGCATGCACATCACCGCCTCTTCCACTTCGTGTTGTCACTGCCATCACATGATTGTTGTGCCCTCCCTTGGGGTTTACTACCGTGTCACTTGGTAGAGAACCCTTTGGGCGAGTATTTAAAGATTGAGAGATTTGGCCTAATTGCACTTCCAAGTTCCTGATAGATGTGTTATGCGAAGCTAATTGGGCCTCGGAATCTTGACTTTTTTCATCATTTGTTCGAACATGCTCTCTATTCGACTTATGTCATTGCTCGACGAACTCGACCCCTGAGATTGGAACAGAGGCGGGTTATTGGGCTGTTGATACATTGGGGGCCTTTGATAGCCTTGCCCCCTATTACCTTGACCACCATTGTTGTTGTTCCAATTGTTGTTCCCGCTCCAGTTTCCTTGATTCCCAGAATTATTGTTCCCCTAATTGCCTCCTTGATTGTTATTGTAATTCCAATTGCCGCCTTGTTGATTGCCCCAATTACCTTGGGGTCTCCATTGCTGATTCCCTTGGTTGCCTCTATTCCCTTGGTAGTTGTTGATATATTGGACTTCCTCACTTTGGTCATCAAAACCTTCATTTGAATACCCACCACCATCATTGTTGTTGTCATATTGTTCACAATTACCTTGAGGTTGTTGTCCTCTTTGCCTCCTTTTCAACATAGAAACACCTTCCATTGCATTGACTTGGCGCGGGTTTTGGACTTATTGTGCCTTTGCTAATTGATTCATAGTTGTTGTAAGTTCGTCTATCGCTTGGCCATGATCGTGCAATTCCTTGTGCAAATGGATGACCGTGGGGTCACCTTGTGGCACGTTTGCTCGGCTTTGCCATGCCAAAGAGGTGTCGGCCATTTCATCAAGTACATCACATGCCTCTTGGTAAGAAAGTTTCATAAAATTCCCTCCGGCCAATTGGTTCACAATACATTGATTTGTGGTGTTAATGCCCCGATGAAAAGTTTGTTGAATCATAGCCTCGGTCATGTCGTTATTAGGGCACTCTTTCACCATTGTTCTATATCTTTCCCATATTTTATGCAAAGGTTCTGTTAGCTCCTGCTTGAAAGCTAGAATTTCATCCTGAAGAGCCGCCATATGACTTGGAAAGAAGAACTTGGCAATAAATTTGTCCGCCAATTCATCCCATGTTGTGATAGAATGATTGGGGAGCCTTTCTAACCAATCCAATGCTTTACCCCGAAGAGAGAACGGGAAAAGCCTCAATCTCAACGCGTCCTCGGATACGTTTGTCTACTTGCTACCCCAACAAGTATCCACGAACCCCTTCAAGTGCTTGTAGGCATTTTGATCGGAGGCACCCGTGAAATAACCTCGTTGCTCGAGTAAGGTCAGCATAACATTTGTGATTTGAAAGTTCCCCGACCGGATTCGGGGAGGAACAATAGCACTGGCGTATCCTTGATTTGGTAGAACTCTGGGAGCCACTCTCGGCAGTTGTGGAGGAGGGTCTGGAATGTTGTTGTTCTTATTTGCATTTATATTGACATTCCGGCCTCACCGTGGAAGTTGAGGTAAGACCTCATCTTGTTCTAGATCTTCTACCTCCTCCCCCGCTATCACATTGCCGAGAGGGTCATTTGCATTAAGAGCCATGGTACCTGATTGATCATCACACAAAATTAGTAAATAAGAAGGAAAGAGAAGCAAAACACAATACTAGCTACACAGATAGTCAACACCGTAAAGTTCCCCAGCAACGGCGCCAAAAAGTGATCGCAGCAGACTCAACCTAAGGATGAGTGGGAGCTAATACTTTTACCCAATAGCGATATCGGGGTCGATTTTCCACAGGGAACTTCAAATTGGAGTCGAGTATTTGTATGGTCTAGGATAGTGTTTTAGCTCATAATTGATCTTCTAACATTTTTGGTTTTCTTTTGTTTAAGAGCTACAATTTATCAACTACAGTTGTAAAACTAGGTTATGCTAAAATTATGATTCTAAATTGTATGCAAGATAGATAAAAGCACTAGGGATGCAGCATTTACCTAGGTGGTCCACTAACGGGTAGAAATTCCTAATGCAAGAATGACGAATATGGGGCTTATGCTATAACCGTTGCACCTTTTACACCCACTCTCACACCTCTCGGTAGAGAGAGTGATTTTGTCCAATTGACTCTCTCGAGACCAAATGGGTAGGCTAATTTGCCCAAGCAACTTATGGTTCAAGTTGGGTAATTACTCTCTCGAGGTTTAACCCGTTAATTGGGACTACCATTCTCATGGGTCCATCCCGATTCCGTGTTGGAGTTAATCTTGAGGTCATAGACTCTCTTTCTCAAGAAGAGTCAAGACCCACTAAGCTAGACTTAGTGTTTGCAACCACCAAATCTTAGTGAAAACTTAAGATTAATCCAAATAGCAAACACCCAACATCATTCATGCACTAAACAATCACACCCATCAATTTCCCATACTAGGGTTAAGCCACAACCCTAGCTAATGGGTTTAGCTAGACATAGTAGTAACAAAAATCAAAGAAATAATAGATGAAATTGACATAATGGTTAACTACAATGTTAATCTACTTGATTCCACTTTAAAACTAGAAGAAATGGCTCAAAATAGGCTGATAATAGGGTAACACGAGTTCAGCTGCTCTCTGCTCTCGAACCGTCTTCCCTCCCTTTCTGCTAAAAAGTAAAATGTTCTATTTATACTTCACAGGAAAAACTGGACAAAAATACCCCTGAGGGTCTGGCGCGGACCACCCACAAATGACTCACGGCCGCGTAGGGCTCTGGGTCTTCATTACTTGCATCTGGTACTGGGGGGCGCGGACCGCACAAAAGTGACGTGCGGCCACATGAACTTCATCCACGCGGACCGCACAAAAAAGGGATGCGGACCGCGTTGGAACTGGGCGCGGACCGAGTAAGAACTGGGTGCAGACCGCGTAGCTTATCTTAAAAACATCATGGCCTCTGAACTTTCCTGCGCGGCCACGTGGCAAAATAGTGCGGTCCGCGCAGGTTGAACTTGGATATGCCCAGCTTCTGAACTCTCCTGCGCGGCCGCGTGACAAAACAGTGCGGACCGTGCAGGGCCTTTTGATCCCCCCTTTCAGTTGTCTCTTGACACTTGGCAAATTTCACTCCTTTTTGAGCCGATATTTAGTATTTGTCATCTTGTCGCTCAAACCTGCAATCAAGTGTAATTTGTAAGCATTTTGGGACTATTATATGGCAATAAATGCACAAAGCTCAGGTAAGAATGGGTATAAAAAACATGCAGAAATCG
The DNA here is from genome assembly GCF_000715075.1 of Nicotiana tabacum. Lineage (NCBI taxonomy): Eukaryota > Viridiplantae > Streptophyta > Magnoliopsida > Solanales > Solanaceae > Nicotiana > Nicotiana tabacum. The sequence continues at coordinate 206,355,012 of NC_134080.1, forward strand.
CAATTATCAGCCCGCCTGGAGAACTGAGTCAGGAGTCCGCCTGGAGAATAGGAGAATCCATTTCGAGCTTTGAAGTCGGGAGCCCACCCGTACAACAAGGGAATACATTCAAGTTCAGCAATGTGAAGAAAGGAACAACACCTCAGTTTGTAGTTTGCAATGGCAACAAGGGATTTTACCAAGAAAACACAAGACAACAAGGCAACAAGGAAGTACAAGAACAAGTTTGAAGAGCTTAGATAGGATTTCTTGTAATTCTTAGATCATAGCTTAAGTTTAGCTTCTTTTGTTTTGACATGGTGTAATAAGGGAGGTCAGCAGGCAGTGGCAGCAGCAATCGCAGTGAAATCACAGCTCCTGGTAGTCTCAGCTACCAGACACTTCTGAACTACACTGACCTGATTCCTGTTTAGCCCGGGATATGTAGGCAACCTCTGAAGCAGGGTGCGGTCAACTCTTTCAAAAATGTTTCACACGGAATATTCAAACGGGCAAAAATCGCTCGTTTTCGCTCACATATCTTTGCACGAAAACTCTTCGTGTTTACGAGCAAAGAGAGGCAGCTGTGAGTACGTGATTTTTGCCCTATACATGAGTTATTCCCAAAATTCAAACAAAACAATTTCTTTGTTATTTTACAATTTTTGTGAATTTTGTGGCATTTTTTGGTAATTGTTGCATTTTAATTCGTGCGAAAAATACAAAAAAAAATATGTATTTGCATCTAGGACTTAATTTCATATTTTAGTATTAATTAGGGGTTAATTTATTTTAGAATAAAATATGAGGAAAATAACAAAAATAGTTCACTTTTTAATTGTTTTAATTGGGAATTCGTCACGAAATAGTTTTTAAATAATTTTAGGAGTTAATTAGTTTGACTTTGAAACATATTAGGACTTTCTTTTAATTTCTTGCAAAATCAGAAAAGAAAAGTATAAAAATACAACAATGAAAAGAAAATAAATACAAAACAAGAAAAGAGAAAAAGAAAACAATTGGAAAGAAAAATAAAATAAAAATACATAATATGGAAATGAAAGTGGGTTGTTACATTTGAATTAATTTAGGCCCAAATGCCCAATATAATTCGACCCAGTCCAAGCCCTTCCCACCCGGTCCAATTCATTAATCCTCAAAACAACGTCGTTTGGGAGACAGTAAATCCTGGCCATTAAATTCTTTTGATCCGACGGCCAGGAACCCTCTTCCCCATTTTAATATAATTGTCCTAAATCTGGTCTTAACCCTAAAAAAACCAAGTCTGTCTTCCTCGTATCTCTTCTGTAACACCGCCGGAGTCACCGCCACCGGCGAACGCCACCTACGCCAACGGCCACCAGAAATACACCCATAAATCTCCTCGTTCCCCTCTTTCCAACCATGCCATTGATTTCCCTCGAATCGACGCCAAACCTTTCGAATATCCGTTTAAAGTTTTTCCGGCCAAGTCACAAAGTGGTCCAAATCTGACCAAATTCACACCGTCGAATCTCTTCAACTCCCTTAACCCAAATCCACAACCAGTTGTCCTCAAATATCAGTTAAATGGCTCGAATCTTAATTCAAAGTTGGCCGGAAACCCTAATCTCTCGGAAAAGCTACCAAGCTAATATTACATGGTCATTAAGCCTCTCTCATGAAGAATTCATAGCCAACAAGGTTCAAATACCACTAGAAATTGGCCGAGTTAAATCCATGAATTGTCAGTGAGTTTCTTCTTTTCTTTATCTTTATATTTATTTTTATTTTTATTTTTTGTTCTTGTTTGTTAAGTTTGCATGCCTATCTGGTTTAATTGATTCTTTTGTTTTTATTTTCATCCTTTCTTCTTTTAATTCTTTTGCTTCATCTGTCGACCAAAACATGAGTCAGTCGATTTAAGTTGCTTGATTGGATTTTAAGCTTGTTTAGTTAATTCAATATTTTAGGATTAATGGTTCATTTTAGTTAATTGATGCCACTGTAGATTTCTCCCTAGATTTTTCATTTTGTTATTAGTTGAATTAGTGTAGCTTGGTACTTATTTTGGTTTTTTAATGTTGTTTAGTCGATAATTGGATAATGGTAATTAGGATTCCATTTTCCTAATGGAAAGTTCAGACCCTAGGATTTGTTTGGATATAGCTGTTCTACTTTAGCAATTTTGGGGATAAGTTGAGGGTAGGTGGGGTAATTCAGGGTATGGAATCTAGCTAAGAATTCCCTAGAATCTTCTAGGTGTGGGTGTAAAGGGGCATTTCAGTAGAAATAAGGGTTTAAACAGAAATAAAATGGGGGCTGCTTCGCAAATACAAATTTGAGACCCCCTTGATTGTGCCTATAAAAGGAAGCCCAATGCCTTGTGTGAGGGGTCCTTTTTTTGGGGAGCTAAAAATTCCTCCCAAAACTCCCTCTCTTTGATTTTCAGATCTGAAGTACAAATTCAAATTGCAAAAAAACCAAAAAAAAAAACAACAAGACTCAAAAATCCAAAAAAATCTACTGTTTCATTGCTTAGCTAGATTACTTTCAGTTTAATTTAACTGTTTGGTCCACTTAAGACCAGAAAGTAGCTGGAATTCTCTTAATTTCTGCTCGATATTTGAAGTCAAGGAACATTTGGAATCAGTCGTGTCCTGTTTTGGTTTACTCGAGTTGGTTTTGGTGTTAATCATTGAATGTGTTGTGTTGCTGGATTATTGCTGGTTGTTTGAAGTTTATTGTGGTTAGATTTATCGCATTGGCTTGGGTTTTTAAAGATCTCTGGACTGCTATTTGCTGTTGTTGTGTCTATTGTTGCTGACCTTCCTATTTCTCCTTGCATTTTCGAACTCAGGTACACATTTGAGCTGGCTTTGATGTATCCTCCTACTGTTGACATCATGAAATATACCGGAAATCTATTCTCTACTTTGGATATGTTATTTTCACTATGATTAAATAGATCCATTTGTGATTTATAGCTGGACATTGCAGCTACATTTAGGCTGCGTGATTGAACTGAACTGGAATGTGTAATAATAGGCTTATTAATTAGGTTGACTGGACTGTGCATATATGTGTACATAATAATTGAAGTGTAGTTTGAATTTCACCTACCTGAATGATACACACATGATGGTCAGTTAACGAGCTTCAGGATCATTTGTTCGTTCGAATTACTAGTGTTGTGTTTATGTTTTCAAGCCTTAGATAACTTTAAGGAATTAAAAGTTCTAAAAATGCTGCTTAGCTAGTTGTTACTATTGTCACTCCCTTTTGATTCAATTTGTGAATTTATAACGTCAGGTTGAATAGCATATTGCAATGTGTTAGTGAATAATGATTAGTTCTCAATTGTTAGTGGTTAATTTTAGTTGTAATGAAAGCTTTTAAGCATTGATTAGTTTCCAGTGATCGAAAAAAAATAAGCTCAAAGAGGTATGTGTCTCATTTGATTCAATTACACAATCCAACTAGTTTGAAATACTAAATTGCTTGAGTACTAGCCTAGTAGTAGTGATTTGAACAAAGAATCGTTTTGAATTGGGCCTGCAATTGAACGCTGATTTGGTAATGTAGAAAGTAAATTCAAAAATTAATTAGTCCATTTTGTGCCGTAAAATCAGTATTTGCAATTCGTTTGTCACCTAGTGAATTTGGTAAGATAATCTGGTATCACACTGGATTTTAAGTGATCAATGTTTCATTAATAACACCTGGAGTAATTTGAAGACACTTCAGTGCATATTCGTTCTTTCTGAATCAAATTTGGCATCCCTTTGTCACGACTTGGGTTCAATATTATTCGGACACCACCACCGTTTGGGCTTGTCTATGGTTCACGTCTGGGTCCAGTTAATCTCCTTACAAGGAATAGGCGGTAAGGTCTGTACGCCATTTGAGTTGGCCCATTAAGCTGGACTTGAATTGAAGGTTATACCTCTTAGTTAGAACGCAATTTAAATTTTGGCTTTGAGTTAGGTAGCGGGATCAAACTAAAAGGTTCTTCCTTTTGTTTGGACCCGGACTTGAACTAGAAATCTGAGTTTTATAATATTAATTGATTAGAATTTTCTTTATTTTAGAGACAAATAATATAGAAAATCATAGTTTACTTTAAGGTGGACCTTTAAATAAAAATGTTGAGACGAGCCTCGCCGAATAAAATGTACAAATTGCGGGGCCCTCATTCGATGCTTACCAAAAATATTTAGAAATTCGGGATGGGCCGTTTAACGAATTTTACGGCCCTCCCAAAAGATAATAATGCGTTAGCCACTTTAGGTGCGATTTTAATAAAATTAATTTCCTAAACTCGGGTGTGCATTTCATGTGACCCAAATCAAATCCCAAAACGTTGAATAAAGTGTGTCTAGGATTGCGGGTGCATTTCATGTGACGTGATCCAAAAACACAGTTCAAACGACGTTCAACTTTCTTTTAAAATTTAAATAATAAGCGGTTAAAAGTAAAAGTTGGTGTCACACCTCCTTTTCACTACCTACACCCCCGGAAGAGGGGCGTAAAGGAGTTTTTCCAATTAAAGGACAATCAGAACGGGATTTGATTATTAATTATTCAGAGTCGCCACTTGGGAGATTAATGGTGTCCCAAGTCACCGGTTGCATCCCGAACCGAGGAAAAATATGACTCTGTTAACAGTCCGCGAACCAGAAATCCGAGTAAGGAATTCTGTTAACCCGGGAGAAGGTGTTAGGCATTCCCGGGTTCCGTGGTTTTAGCACGGTCGCTTAACCGTTGTATTTGATTTTATCTGATTTTAATACATGCTAGCTCATGTGCCTTTTATTTAATTTTGAATCGCTTATATTATTATTTATTTTAGCAGAATTGTGACGCTGTGAAAACGCATTTTGATCCACGTCACAATCAATGCGCCCGTGGTTGTCAACACGTTTTGACTTCGTCGAGATTTGGATTTGGGTCGCATCAATGCGCACCCGAGTTTTAAGAAGTTACTTTAATTAAAATCGCGCCTAAAGATTCTAACGTATTGTTAGTTTGAGGAGGGTGGTGAAATTCACTAAACAACCTTTCCAAATCTAAACAGTGAAATAATTATGCTATTAATCACTTAAGGATTCTAATTGGTTAAGGCCAATATTTTGTTGAATTTGAATTTGAACATCCAGGAAGAAACGCTGAGAAAAATGGGCTCTAAGCCCATAAGGTCCAAATCATGCCATTGCACATGCTGCAGGCGCAGACTCCTAGAGCTCTACGCATTGGGCCTAACGCAGGCCAAACTTGTAACTAGTTGACAGCAGTTGTATAGCCCAGGGATCGAATCCTTGGGGAACCTTTTGATTTAATTAAATTCTTAAGCCTTAATGCACCTATGCCCCAATCCAATTTATCACTTAACCAAAAATCTGGGCTACCTATTAATATGCCAGGCCCAAAACTGGCCCAATACGAAGCTATTGAATGTACAATTCATATTAAACCAAAATTAAAAGCAGTCACGGGTATTGAACTCCAAATCAATTACAACTTTGCAAATTTAAATTCAACAAACATGTGAAATTTAAACACAACTGAAAACTACGATTACATAAGCATGAAATGCACAGTCTAAACAGTCCACAGTTTTGACTACATACATGAATCTAAATACCCAAGTACCCACTTAATAATTAAAATGAACAAACTCATGCTTAACAGTTCATCAGTCCAATTTATACAATCCAGGAGTAGTCTAGTACACAAATGTCATGAAATATTGAGTAAGCTAGCTGTTTTATACATTAAATCAAGCACAAACATGAGGAGTTTAGAGATCAACTTTAAACAACATATTTACTTCACTTCCATATACTTGAGAGCTACAGAACAAGTACCTGGAAATTGGAATGTAAATAGAGAAAAAGAAAGGAGTCAGCTACTTTGAACAACAACAAGCAACAAACTCAACAATATACACCACAGAATCTGCCAGGAACTGCTTTTGAAAACCAGAAATACCAACAGACTCCACAGACCAACTCAACCCACACTTGAGATACACTCCTAGCCTTCACAGCTGAATCTAAATATTCCTGCAATTCTGCTAGACCCAAACCCAGCTGAAATCCAAAACTAGTAATGAAACTGTAAAATTGTTTTGGATTTCTCCATTTCTGATGTTTTGTTTTCTGAATAACTTGGAATTAAAATGCCAGCTGAATTTGAAAGCAGGGAAGAGAACTGAAATTGAAACTCAGAGTTGAAGGCAGAAACCGAAGAAGAACCCCTTTTCCAAGGCATTTCATGCCCTTTTATAGGCAACCCCCAAAGAGAATAGATCAGATTTTGATTTTCTAATCAGTCCCCTCTCTATTTTCAATTTGGTCCCTCTATTCTTAACTTGCTAAACAAGTAAATGCATTACAATTATTAAAATCTACACTTGTACCCCATTCTAGAAGGCCCTAGGGTATTCCTCTACCCATACAATACCTATACTGCCCTTCCACATGCTTTGAAATTACTATTCCTATCAGAACTACCCTTTTCCATACCCAGACTACCCCTGAAAGCTTCTCTAATTTACTGATCCTAACCTCATCCTTAACAGCTATAACTAATCCCCTAATTTAATCTAAAACTAACTGAAATTGGTTAATTAGTACTCAACAATCAACTAATTAAACTAACCAACCCAATTGTTCAATTATACCAACTCAGTCAAGCTAAGGGAGCCCAGAAACTATACTCGATCAAAGCAAAGCTTAAACCAACATGATCAACATTAAATGAACTGACACTAATTCCTAACCCATAAACTCATAATCATTCAAACAAATATCAACTCAGAACTAATCAACCATTGGCAGAACTTAAACTAATACAAATAAATCATAAAATTAACAGAAAAATTAACAAAACAAAAACTGTAAATACAACTTCAAACATGCGAGTAAAAGGAAACAGTAAAAACTCACAGAGGCACAAGGAACTCCGGCCAATCAGAAACGTCTGAATCCTTTCAGATTTTTGACGCGTAACATCCCTAACCATGTGTTCTTACAAGAGAACACATGGTTAAGGATACTACGGTTCGAAATCACAAAGATTTGGTTTTAGGGTTTTGGCCAGAAATTCTCAGATCTAAGATTCGAACCGTTTCACAATGATTTGAAGGAAAATAAACATGGATTGGTGTTGAGGGAGGGACGTGGGTTGTGTGGTGTGATTTTGGGCTGATTTGGATGAACCTTCGATTTGACCGGAAACTTCAATCGAAGATTCGACGAGCTCCGGCCTTATTCGAGGAGAACCAGTGGGTGCAATGGAAAGAGGAGAGTGAGGAGGATCTGTGGTGTTAATCTGGGGGTGAACGACGTAGGCAACGTTCACCGCCGGCGAGGGGTTTAGGGGCGGCGCAGATTAGTGTTTGAGAGGAGGGGTGGGGTGAGGAAGACGATGGTCTGGGGTGGTTGCTTTCAGACCTTTTTAAATGAAGAACCTCGTTAGTTCCGGACCGTTAGATTGATGAGATCCAGCGGTCCTGATTCGGAGCCCACGAAACGACGTCGTTTCGATTAGAAGAAGGAATGGACCGGGTTGGGGACTTGGGCTGGGGCTGATTTGCAATGGTTTAAGGCGTTTGGGCCTGAAAAATTCTTCTGATTTGGCCCAAATTTGGGTCTTTTAATAAGACCCAATTTCTATTCTTATTTCCTTTTTGTTTTTTTTTCTCACTTTTACAATTTTTATAGTTTTTTTTTAATTTTTATGGAAATGTAAAAACTAACATGAAATCCTAGTTATTTCAAAACAAAGACTAATTAATTACTAAAATTGTTCAAAAGCTATTTCATGACAAATTCACAATAAAAATCATTAAAATGCAAAAGTGAACTAATAATTAATTAAATTTTTTTTCATGTTTTTTTTTAAAACAATTAACCCTTAATTGATACTACAACCTAAACGCAAAACTGCATATTTTTGTACTTTATAAAATTAACATGCGCAAATAGAATGCAACAATTATCAGAAAATGACACCAAAATGCACGAAAATTGTAAAAAATAAAGGAAAATTATTTTGTTTGGGATTTTGGGAATAATCATATTTAGGGCAAAAATCACGTGCTCACAGCTGCCCCTCTTTGCTCGGAAACATGAAGGATTTTCGGGCAAAGATAAGTGAGCAAATACGAGCGATTTTTGCCCGTTTGAAAATTCCGTGTGAAGCATTTTTGAAAAGTTTGACCGCATCCTGCTTCGGAGGTTGTCTACATATCCTGGGCTAAATAGGAATCAGGTCAGTGTAGTTCGGGAATGTCTGGTAGCTGGGACTACCAGGAACTATGACTGTACTACGCTTGCTGTTGTTACTGCTTGCTGACCTCCCTTATTACACCATGTCAAAGATAAAAGAAGCTAAACCAACTATGCTCTATGAATTATAAAAATCCTATCTAAATTCTTCAAACTTGCTCTTTTATTTCCTTGTTGCCTTGTTGTCTTGTTCTTTCTCGATAAAATTCATGTTGATATTCCCTTAAGCGGACTCCCAACTTCTGAAACTTGAACCGTATGTATTCCTCTGTTATCCAGGCGGGCTCCTGACTTCACAACACAAACACAACAACGAAAACTCTATTCTCCAGGCGGATTCCTGACCTCCGAAACTTGAATTGCATGCCTCTATTCTTCAGGCGGGCTCCTGTCTTCAAAATAAACAAAGAGATTGATTGAAAACTAAAATTGAATTATATCACCTCTGTTCTCCAGGCGGGCTCCTGATTTCGACTGCTAAACATATTTAACACCTCCATTTTCCAGACGGGCTCCTGACTGTTGAACTTAGAATTGAAACTACTCCTCTATTATCCAGGCGGGCTCCTGTCTTCAAAATAAACAAAGAGATTGATTGAAAACTAAAATTGAATTATATCACCTCTGTTCTCTAGGCGGGCTCTTGATTTCGACTGCTAAACATATTTAACACCTCCATTTTCCAGGCGGGCTCCTGACTGTTGAACTTAGAATTGAAACTACTCCTCTATTATCCAGGCGGGCTCCTCCGTTCTTCAGGCGGGCTCCTGATTGCTTTAAAAATCTGAATGGTATGTCTCTATATTCCAGGCGGACTCCTGACTTCCGGGTATATGAACTACGTCCTATTATCCAGGAAGGTCCTGACAACTTGCACTTATTCTAATCATGCCAACTTTGCAATCAAATTCCATTCCCCTTATGCACTTCAAGATTATCTCGTATTTAATCAAACCGCACTTTGCGATCAAACCTGATTACTGCTTGTTTTCCTTCTTGGAGAATTCCTTTTCAACGGCTAACTTTCTGTCCCTGTTACAATCAAAGAAAATTTCGTCAGTTTAAAATGGTGGTTAGTTGATGGCCTTCTTGCTGAAAAATCCTTCCACTGCCTTGCTTTGTGTTGACTGCCTTCCACGCACTGTCCCTGAACCGCCTGGCTTTCTGACCAACTTTTAAATTTCCCCACATCCGGCGACCTAAATGTTTTACACCCATGCTGTTATTTCATTTTCTGACCTTTTGTTTAAGTTTTTGCCTTTCCCACGATATTCCCCAATCATTTCACCGATGAAACTTCCGTTAATTCCCTGTGTTCCACTTGACATCAAGTTGTTTTTGACATGCTCTGACCACGTTGTGCTTTACAATTCTAGAAACCGGTAGTGAGATTTGAAATCTTTTCTGCTTGCATTGACCAAGACTAGCACTGAAACATCTCAACTAGATAAAACCCTCAAAAGAAAATGAAATGCGATGATTTTTGAGTCAAGGATAAGAAGAATCCAAAACCAGATGGTTATTTCAAAAAGAGAAGGAAAAGAAACTTATCTGAGCGAGACAGCTGGTACCAATGGTTATGACATGCACTTTGAATTGATTGGCCCAATCTGTCCAAATAACCGGCTTTCAATCGCCATACCCTTTGCCATTCAAACATTTTCCGACACACTTTCGCTTCAAGGTGCCCGCGAGGGTTTTCACCAATAAGACTCTCTCATTTTTACTTTCGTTCTTTGTTGCTCGAACCAGAGTGTTGCCACTAATACGAATTACCGCTACCTGCTCGACCTGGCATTTCTTAGAAATTGATCAAAAGGTCTTTCTTTGGACCGTAATGTAGGCTTTTGGATTGGGTTAGAAAGAAAGGTATAAAAGGCTCAAAACAATTCAAATGGGTTTAAATTACAACTTTCGGAATCCAATTTTCACAAAAATCACAACTTTTGCCCCAGTTTCTTGCTTGGGGATTTTTGGATTTCTATTTTGGTATGACTGAACCTCGGAGTAAGGCTGTCTACGTACCCTTTCGGGATCAAGTCAAACGTAATTCACTGTATTTAACTTTTGTTGTTGTGTTTTTCTTTCTTTCCTTTTCTTTCTCTTTCTTTTTCCTTTTCCTTTTCTTTCTCTTTCTTTTTCCTTTTCCTTTTCTTTCTTTTCCTTTTCCTTTGTTTTTCTCTTCTTTCCTTCTTTTGCTTTTCTTTCTTTCCTTTTTTTATTTTCTTTTCTTTTATTTCTCTTTCTTTTTCCTTTTCCTTTTCTTTCTTTTCCTTTTCCTTTGTTTTTCTCTTCTTTCCTTCTTTTGCTTTTCTTTCTTTCCTTTTCTTCTTTTCTTTTCTTTTCTTTCTTTTCCTTTCCTTTGTTTTTATTTTCCTTTGTTTTTGTTTTTGTTTTTCTCTTCTTTCTTTTATGTTCGGCACCTGTTTTCCCTGATAGTGCCGTTGATTCCGAAAGAGGGGTATGAAAAATAAGTAAGGCTCAAAGAGGATAACAAGGAATAATAGTGTTTGGATAGTAGGACAAAACGCCTTCATCATTTTATCTTTAAGATATGCCAAATACAAACAAATACATTCAGAAAATAAAGAAATCATACATAATATCTCTTGACCGCATCAGAATTGATGGCCATTTCTATACATTTTCCTTCCACATCTGTCAAATACAATGCTCTGTTAGACAACACTCTGGTTATTACAAATGGTCCCTGCCAGTTTGGGGCAAACTTTCCTTTTGCCTCAGCCCAATGAGGCAAAATCCGCCTCAGTACTAATTGCCCGACTTCGAATTTCCTTGGACGTACTTTCTTGTTGTATGATCTTGCCATTCTTCGTTGGTACAGTTGGCCATGACACACCGATGCCAATCTCTTCTCGTCAATCAAACTCAACTGCTCAAGACGGCTTTTCACCCATTCATCATCATCGATCTCAGCCTCTGCAATGATTCACAGAGATGGGATTTCCACTTCTGCAGGTATTACTACCTCGGTACCATATACCAATGAGTAAGGTGTCGCCCCCACCGAGGTACGAACGGTGGTACGATATCCTAACAATGCAAAAGGCAATTTCTCGTGCAACTGTCTAGATCCTTCAACCATCTTCCGGAGTATTTTCTTTATATTCTTATTGGCTGCTTCAACCGCACCATTTGCCTTGGGACGGTATGGAGTAGAATGCCGATGTGTAATCTTAAACTGCTCACACGTCTCCTTCATCAAATGACTATTAAGATTAGCCCCATTATCTGTGATGATTACCTTTGGAATCCCAAACCGACAGATGATATTTGAGTGCACGAAGTCGACTACAACTTTTTTAGTCACAGACTTGAACGTCTTAGCTTCCACCCATTTGGTAAAATAATATATAGCTACCAAAATAAACCTGTGCCCATTTGATGCTGCTGGATCAATTGGCCCAATAACATCCATGCCCCATGCAACAAAAGGCCATGGTGCGGATATCGTATGTAATTCTGATGGTGGAGAATAAATCAAATCTCCATGTACTTGGCATTGATGACACTTACGCACAAAACTGATACAATCCCGCTCCATTGTGAGCCAATAATAACCCGCTCGGAGAATCTTTTTTGCTAGCACATACCCACTCATATGCGGTCCACAAACTCCGGAATGTACCTCAGTCATGATAGTTGTGGCCTGCCTTGCATCTATACATCTCAACAACCCGAGATCTGGAGTTCTTTTGTACATCACTCCTCCACTAAGGAAAAACTCGCTTGCCAATCGCCGAATAGTTCTTTTCTGATCACCGGTGGCCTGTATCAGATATACTCCCGTTCTAATGTACTCTTTGATATCATGGAACCACGGCTCTCCATCAATTTCCTCTTCTATCACATTACAGTAAGCATGCTGATCACGGACCTGAATCTGCAATGGATCAACATAAGCTTTATCTGGATGGTGCAACATTGACGCCAAAGTAGCCAACACGTCAGCAACCTCATTATGAATCCTTGGAATGTGCCTGAATTCTATGGCCTGAAAACGCTGGCAAAGCTCATGCAGACACTGCCGATATGGTATAAGCTTCAAATCTCGTGTTTCCCATTCTCCTTGAATCTGGTGTACTAGTAAGTCCGAGTCACTCATGACCAAGACTTCCCGTACACCCATATCCACAGCTAATCTCAATCCCAATATACATGCCTCATATTCTGCCATGTTGTTTGTACAGTAGAAATGAAGCCGAGCCGTAACAGGGTAATGTTGACCGGTTTCCGAAATAAGTACCGCTCCTATTCCCACGCCTTTCATATTTGTAGCCCCATCAAAGAAAAGTTTCCATCCCGACTTCTCAGCTTGTTCCAATTCATCAATGTGCATCACCTCTTCATCAGGGAAATAGGTTTTCAAAGGCTCATAATCTTCATCGACGGGGTTCTCAGCCAAATGATCGGCTAATGCCTGTGCTTTCATGGCGGTCCATGTCACATAGATAATGTCAACTCGGTAAGCAAGATCTGCCACTTTGCAAGCCTTCCTGTGGGCATGGGTTTCTGAAAAATATACTTCAATGGGTCCAAGCGAGATATAAGGTAAGTAGTGTAAGATGACAAATAATGTTTCAACTTCTGTGCCACCCAAGTTAGGGCGCAACATGTCCTTTCCAGATGAGTATACTTAACCTCGTAAGATGTGAACTTCTTGCTGAGATAGTAGATAGCCTGCTCCTTTCTGCCCGTAACATCGTGCTGCCCCAGTACACAGCCGAATGAACTGTCCACAACTGTCAGATATAGAATCAAAGGCCTCCTGGTTCTGGCGGGACCAACACGGGTGGGTTTGACAAATACCCCTTTATCTTATCAAAAGCCTCCTGACATTCGTCAGTCCATTTGACCGCGACATCTTTCTTCAACAACTTGAAAATTGGTTCACAAGTTGCCGTGAGCTGAGCAATGAACCTGCTGATATAGTTCAATCTTCCCAACAAACTCATCACCTCGGTTTTGTTTCTTGGAGGTGGCAACTCCTGAATGGCTTTGATCTTTGACGGGTCTAATTCAATACCCCGCCGGCTGACTATAAACCCCAACAACTTCCCAGATGGCACCCCGAAAGCACATTTTGCAGGATTGAGCTTAAGATTATACCTGCGAAGCCTTTGAAAGAACTTTCTCAAATCTCTGACATGGTCGGATTGCTGTCTAGACTTCACGATCACATCATCCACATATACCTTGATTTCCTTGTGTATCATATAATGGAAAATGGTTGTCATAGCCCTCATATAAGTTGCCCCAGCATTTTTCAAACCAAACGGCATGACCCGATAACAATATGTTCCCCATGGCGTGATGAATGCCGTCTTTTCTGCATCTCCCTCGACCATTAGAATCTGATGATAGCCCGCGTAACAATCCACAAAAGAGCCAATATCATGTTTGGAACAATTGTCGATCAGTATATGGATGTTGGGCAATGGGAAATTATCTTTTGGACTTGCCTTGTTAAGGTCTCGATAATCGACGCACACCCTAGTCTTGCCATCTTTCTTCGTCACAGGCACGACATTAGCTAACCAAGTAGGGTACCGTGTAACCTGAATGACCTTTGCCTCAAACTGCTTGGTAATCTCTTCTTTGATCTTCACACTTATGTCCGTTTTGAACTTTCTCAACTTCTGCTTGACAGGGGAAAGTGTCGGATCAGTGGGCAATTTATGAACCACCAAATCGGTGCTTAGACCCGGCATATCATCATATGACCATGCAAATACATCTTTGTACTCATGCAATACTTTAATTATCTCCTCCTTGAGTTGTGGCTCCAGATGAACACTTATTTTAGTTTCCCACGCATTATCTTGGTCCCCTAGATTAACTGTTTCTGTGTTGTTTAGGTTAGGTTTGGGTTTTTCTTCAAAATGACTGAATTCTTTACTAATTTCCTCATAAGCTTCATCATTGTTACCATCCACCCCATCATCACACTCGATTTCTTGTATTATTACTTCCGAGCTAGATTGGCTTTTAAAACTGGGCCGAAGATTCCTCATGCATGGCATATCATTGATATCAGCATAAAAAGAACTGTACAAAAGAAAATAAAAGAAAATGGAAAAAGAATTAGGGACGAAGAAAATTGCATTTCATTAAATGTAAAGATAACAAGGTTTTAATTCATCCAAACGGACGGAACATAGCAACTAGAATACAAACCCTGGAATAATCCAGGTGACAAAAGGAAAACAAAACCCACTACCATGACTCCCTCCGAATTGGAAGAGGAGTAGCTTCCCAATTGTTGATGTTAGCATGTGGTCCGATGTACTGTATATCTGCTCCGCTTGACCCTTCCCCGGCCTCAACCATGTTTACTTCAGCAAATACTCTCTCGAACACCTTATCCAAATTCCCCTCTGCCCCAATCAATGAACCTGACACCTTTGCCAATGACTGCTTCTTGCTACCCGGTCTAACGAAGGACCTGGACAAACGTAGAATTGGTTTGGGAAGAACCCAAGCTTTCTTTTTCAATTTACGAGCCCTTCTAACATCTGCTGCTGTTGGTTTAAACCCTAATTCGAAGGTGTCCAGATTTTTGGGAAGGGACACAGGTTGAATAATGCCCTGGAGTTCAGCCCCCAGACCTTTCCCTAGCACGAACCCGTTATTCAGCATTTCTGATACTACCATGACGGTCGCGGCTGCTACCCTGGGACATGGCATGCTTTTACCTTCGTGCACTCTACTCACCGGGACCGTATCAAAGACCTGATAAACCCATGGTCCCTTATCGCCTTCAGTTTCTATAAAGGGCATAATGGCATCATTCATGGCGCATGTGGGATCTTCCCCATGTAGCACAATTTCTTGTCTGTCCCACTCGAATTTGACCATTTGGTGCAGCGTAGAAGGCACGGCTTTGGCCGCGTGAATCCATGGTCGACCCAACAAAAGATTGTAGGACACTGCAGCATCCAACACCTGAAATTCCATAGTGAACTCGACTGGGCCAATAGTCAATTCGAGTACAATATCCCCTACTGTGTTTGTTCCCCCTCCGTCGAACCCTCGAACAGAAATGCTATTTTTCCAGATTCTATCCTCATCGATCTTCAGCTTGTTCAATGTGGACAACGTACAAATATTAGCACTCGACCCGTTATAGATCAGTGCCCGAGTAACCATTGAACCCTCGCACTTGACCGTCAAATAGAGAGCTTTGTTGTGTTCTGTGCCTTCCACAGGCAATTCATCATCAGAAAATGCTACCTTGTTCACTTCAAAGATCTTGTTGGCAATTGTCTCCACATGGTTCACTGAAATTTTGTCGGGCACATGAGCCTCATTCAATATCTTCATCAAAGCTCGGCAATGCTCGTCAGAATGAATCAATAACGACAACAACGAAATTTGGGCTGGTTTTTTTCTCAGTTGTTCAATAATGGAATAATCTTGTACTTTCATCCTTTTCAGAAACTCTTCTGCCTCTTCTTCCGTCACAGCTTTTTTGACTGGCACTGGATTGTCTTTAGCGCCTTTAGCCTTTCTCAACTCTTCGGGAGCGAAACAACGTCCCGACCGGGTTAGTCCTTGTGCTTCACAACTCTCCTCCTCAATTTCCTTTCCTTTGTATGTCACCACCACCTTGTCATATCTCCACGGTACGACTTTTCTATCAACCACGGGTAACTGGACTACCGGTTTTATGACAACCGGTAACTAGGCTCCTTTCACAACCACCATAGGTGCAGATGATGACCCTGGTGCCACTAACTTGACTAGCTCCGGCTTTTTTGCAGCCACGGATGGTCTCTTTCCCATTACCAACACTGGCTTGTCTTTTATTGCTTTTAACTGAACCACTGGCCTTGCACTCACTATCTTTTCTTTGGCTTCCGTAGAACGAATCACCATAACCACCTGCGAAGGTTTTTTAGGCTCTTCCCCCTTATGTATCAGTTCGACCATGTTGGCATCATAATGCGCTGGTAAAGGATTTTAATAGATGTTTGGGGCCTCTGGGGCCTGTACTTCAATACGACGATTATCAATGAGCTCTTGTATCGCATTTTTCAACTTCCAACATTTTTCAGTATCATGCCCCGGCATCTCTGAGCAATACTCGCAGCTGACAGAATGGTCCAGGTTTCTGGGAAGGGGGTTTGGTGCTTTGGATTCAATCGGGGTCAACATTCCCAACTGTTTCAATCTATGGAAAAGAGCAGTGTAAGATTCTCCCAACGGAGTAAATGTTTTTCTGTTTGGGGCCTTCTCACTTCTGAAAGCTTGGTTTGGGTGAAAGTTGGTTCCTGGTCTGTTTGCCCTGGGAGGGGGATAGGTGTTTTGTGGGGGTGGATGTGTGTTTTGGGAATTCGGGGCACGCCATTGCGAGTGCACCGGGGGCTGAGTGTAAGTTTGTGCGTGGTGGATAGAAAAGTGTGGTTCCGGTGGTGGATAGTAGTGTTGCGGTGGGCCATATAGGGTATATTGGTAGCTTGGGTGGTGGGGTCTGGGTTGGTTGTAATAGAATGGAGGGTTATTTGTCCTGGACCAAGTATTAGCTTCAACTGTAGCAACTTCCTCTTTCTTCTTCTTTCCAAGCACATCACCAGTACCGCTCTGGATGGCCTGGGTGGTTGCTTTCAAGGCCGAGTAGCTCAAGATCTTGTTAGATTTCAATCCTTCTTCAATCATGGCTCCCATCTTTACCACTTCATTAAACGACTTTCTGATAGATGTCACTAGATGACCAAAATAGGTAGGTTCCAATGTTTGCAAGAAGTAATCTACCATCTCGCTCTCCCTAATGGGAGGATCAACCCTTGCAGCTTGTTCCCTCCAGCGGAAACCAAACTCTCTAAAACTTTCCCCAGGCTTCTTTTCCAGCTTCAACAATGAAAGACGATCGGGGACTATCTCAAGGTTATATTAAAAATGACCAATGAATGCTTGTGCCAAATCATCCCATGTATACCATCGGCCGGGGTCCTGTCTCGTGTACCATTCTAGCGCTGACCCGCTCAATCTTTGACCAAAATATGCTATCAACAATTCATCCTTTCCCCCAACACCTCTCATTTTGCTACAAAAGCCACGCAGATGGGCTACTGGGTCACCGTGCCCCTCATACAAGTCAAACTTCGGCATTTTAAACCCCGCAGGCAACTGAACATCAGGAAAAGGGCACAAATCTTTGTATGCGACACTGACTTGGTTACCTAAACCATGCATGTTCCTGAAGGACTGCTCCAGGCTTTTGACTTTACGAATCACTTCCTCCTGTTCTGTATTCTTGACCGGTTTCTCAACCTCTCCCGGGATTTCAAAATGGGGAGAATAGGTATATGGCTCAGGCGCTTTGAAAGTGGGTTCGGGAGGGTAATATTGGGTGTCGTGATCTTGGAATAGCGGCTCACTGGACGATCTATGTAGTAGGGCTGGGGCAGGTGCCATAAAGACTGGAACCATGGGTGGTGGAGCGTTCTGTTTGGGGGGTGGAGTTGGGGGAGCGTATGAAGTGGTACCATAACCCTGGGCATGATAAGGGAAAGCTGAAGATGCGTGGGGAGTGGTAGGCTCCTGAGCTTGAGCCAGAGGTGGGATGTAAGATGGGTTAGCAGGATATAGTGGTGTCGGATGTCCCTTAGACCATGCCCGATGCATTTCAGCCATTTGTGCTTTTAATTTCCTCATCTCTTCTTTCATAGAACCCACATCTGTTACCTCAACCTCGTTTGAAGGGTCTACGATGCTGATTTCCGAATCCTGCCCAGTCATTTTTACTTGATCTTTCGACCGGGTGTTGTACGGGTGAGTTGCCAGAATTGCCAATCAACTAACCACCTTCCTGGACTCACACATTTAGACAACCACTTTGTTAGCGATTAAGTCTTAACAGATTTAACAACCGCACGTTGGCATGAATGCACTTATATAGTTAATTGTTTCTATTATGCGTTTGCTCGATTGCATGCGTCATCCCGGCACTTCGTTCCTTATTTCTTTTTCCCTTTTTCAAATTTCTTCATCTCATCCTTCTCTTGTGCTTTTTCTTTCTCTTTCTGTTTTTCTGCTCTTTTCTTTCTTTCTCAATTTCTCAATTTTCCTTCTATTTTCTTCTTTTCCTTCTTTCTATTTTTCTTACGATTATGGTCGAATCCTATGGAAATTGCCTACGTATCGTGACCCCGCACGAATCAGACCAAGCGTAGTTCGTGAAAATAAATGCAAAAATAAAGGGTGGAAGTAAGAATTTTCGAAATTTTCAATTTTCATCACTAAACAAACTATTACAAACCCAACATTTTTGGAACGAAGCTAACAGACGCAATTTAAAAGCAAATACAGACTCTAAAACTGCAGACATACTTGACCTGGACAGATAACAGACATACGAAAGACTGACTCAAAATGGTAGAAAATTACAAACACAGACTATACATATTCTAGTGCTTCAAACTTAGGTGTCCGCGGGGCGTCGTTCGGCCTTGCCGCGGGCCTAGGATCCAAATCCCTTTCAAGATGCTCTAACTCATTCATGGTTTGCTTCACATAGATCATCACTGCTGAGACAAAAGTAGTATGGGTCATGTCTTCACAAACCCGGCATCTCCTGAAAATGGCATGAGCAATGGCTCTAATCCTATCTTTTGTTTGCTTCTTTTCTATGAGCAAGCGTCTTATCTGATTGCTGCATGTCTTTAAAGCTCAAGAGTCCTGCAGGTGTTGGTCTTGCAGCCGCTGTACTTCTACCTCCATTTGAGCCAACAAGTTGTAACAATGTCCACTTTCAGTTTCAAAATCTCTAGCCTGCCTAACCGCTTTACCCTCAAGGGCAACCACTTTTCTCTTTAAACTAACAACAATTTTCTCATGGTCCCTTTTCAACT